>NC_071657.1:115277135-115910596 GCF_014839835.1 Dryobates pubescens | reverse complement strand
GGAAGGGAAGGGAAGGGAAGGGAAGGGAAGGGAAGGGAAGGGAAAGGAAGGGAAGGGAAGGGAAGGGAAGGGAAGGGAAGGGAAGGGAAGGGAAGGGAAGGGAAGGGAAGGGAAGGGAAGGGAAGGGAAGGGAAGGGAAGGGAAGAAAAATCTTTAGCTATCAAGTGGAAGGTCACATAAAGAAAACAATTGTAACTGGACTGATAACCATGTCCCTTAAATTAATACTGAATAATTGGAAATGATAATTTCCAAGTGACATTTCCTGCATGGTTAACCATGGTATAGGCTTTATTGTTACGTTGTTAAAAATGAGTAAGTTGCTGCACAATTGATAGCATTTGCAGCTATTGAAGATAAGGCAACAGTAAGGGGTAATCAAACCACATTCTACTAAGTATAAAATGACTATGTAAAATGACATCTGTAAATCAAAGCTAAATTAACCTGATGCAATTTGCAATAACTGCCCAGTCCAAGCTCTCCTCAGGGAGCTGGGTGATGGCACAATCAGATAGTATATTCCAAATGTAGCTGAGATACAAGGCTGCTGCTCTTCCCTTGCAAATGCTTGTTGCACCTTCAGACATAATGGCATAACAGCTCATGTCACTATTTCCTTACTCTACTCTCTGCTATCTGGGTTTAAAAAACTTGCCTGAAAAAACCAAACCAAACCAAACCAAAAACCGAACAAGCAAAAATAAGCAAAAGAGAAAAAAAAAGCAAACAAAACAAAACGAAGAAAACCCACAACCCCAAAATTAGGCTAAGCCAGAACATTTTGGAAAAATTCCTTCATGTAGGTCAGACAGTCTGATCTCCCCTATATCATGTGGTGTGGGACTCTGCTTTTGGTTTGGGTGCTGTAGACATGGAAGGGACACAGAAGAGAAGCACTGAAAGGATTAGAAGTTTGGTGAAAATGTCTGATGGTGTAAGAAATGAAGAAGTCAATTTATTTAGCCCATATGAAAGAAGACTGAGAAATACTTTGATTATACAAAATAATAGAGAAAATGCAGTTTTAAGCTGTCAGAAAGCAGATAAGGAGGATCATGGATATGAAAGCTTGACATGTTCATCTTGGAAATAAGGCACATATCTTTTTAACAATGAAGCGGATCAAGAAACTACAGAAAAGAATGATGGCGTTTCCATTTCCTGATGCATGCTACTTAATTTAGGCTGAGTCACCTTCCAGGGAGAGCTGTGTCAGTCCAATACTAGTTACTGGCTAGATGTAGGCCTAACTGGTTGAGATGGAAGTAAAATCTGTTGGTTTACCTCTTAATAATGGCATTAAAATGTAAAAATTAAAAAATGTTTTCCTGTGATTACTACTGAAAACTAACCACTCCAGAAGTGGGTATAAATTTATTTCATCTCATTTCATCTCATCTTTCATTGCACTCTAATTTAGGATAAAAACATATGATTCCAGTCAGTAACCCAAGTTTCTTCCGCATTTTATAGCTATGAAAGTAGAAGTGTTATTATTATCACCATTAAGGCTTAAGCATATGTTTAACGTGCACTTAAACACTTTTTTCAACTAGCAGCATTAATCATCATAGTGTAATAAGAGCTGGATCATTATTACAGTGCAGCAGATTAGTTCTCAGAGCTTCTATACCTTAGGCAGTGGTGCCATTAATTCAAATAAACCAAGCAGCACTGGGCCTGGCAGGTATTTGGAAGGGAGACCTCCAATGCAAATGTATGCTGTTTAAATTAACTTTTGTTGAGGCAACTCATGTGCCTACTGAATGTGTGCACTGCATTTAAAAATATAGTAAGCTAACAAGAAGGTGAGAGGATAGTAATGTAATAGGAACTGACATAGGAAGTAGATGTGAAATGAATGAAGGCATGCAAGAAGATTCACAAGGTATTGTCCTGGTTTGAGTTAGAACAGAACTAATTCTCTTCAGTGATGTTCCTTTTCAGCCCAGTCTCTTCTCAGTGCCTGCACTTTCTGAACTTCACAGTATATTTTTACAGTCTTTGATTTTATAAGGCATAATGCCTGACACTGATAGTTACTATTAAGGACTGGAGTTCAGAAAGGCTCTTGTTTATGCTTGCTCCTATGGAGACTAAGGTAACAGCTAAATCTTGTGCACCTTGAGGTGCAGTAAGTAAGAGATGGTAGTTGTAGGGTGGAGTGGGCAGGACAGGTGACCTTAAATGACCAACAGAGGATGCTGCTCCGTAGACATCATATTCAATATAAAGGTGACAGATTATAACTGTTTAGTCTCTTCTTCAATGACTTGCATCCAGGGAGGACTCTGTCCATTCTTCCTTTGATCCCCATCTGTGTGTTCCTGAATTCAATCCCAGAATCCAGCTCCTGAATCCAGTTCCTCTCTGCCACTGAGTCTCATCTGGGATTTCTGCAGTGCCTGCCCACAACATCAGTGGTGACAGTGACCTAATTGTCATCAAGGGAGTGGGTTTGATATCTGGTTTGCATCTATTTCATTATATTGTTATTATTGTTGTTAAACTTGTTTCAGTTTTCTAATCCATCAGTCTTTCTCTCTCTCTCTTTTTTTTTTTTAATCTTCTTTTCCCTTTAGGAAGGGAGAGGGGTTAGTAGACAGCACCTGTCACTCATTTAGTGGCTGGCCCAGCCCTAACTCTTGGCAGATATGAATCAGATTTCAAATGAAAATCCAATGTAAGTGCATCTTTCCATAAATTCTTTAATCCTTCTGATTCTTCCATCTTCTAAATGATGTGGAAATTATTTTCTTATTGTATATGTCAAATTCATTCCACAGAAATGCCTTCTGCTGAACCAGATATGGATCCTACAATTCTCTATTTTTTTCAGAACTATCCAGAAAAGTCTCCATCCTTTCCCTTCAGCAGAAGCTGTTTAACTGGGTTGAGATAGAAAGGGTACATATATAATATCTGTATGGTCATGGTTATAATTACAACATGCAACTAATTTGGGAGTCAACTTGCTACCAAAAATTGCTAAGATTGTGGTTTAATAAGATTATAAAATCAACAACTTGGCCTAAACAAAGAAAACAAGACTCTGTGGGTTTAGTTTCCTGGGCATATTCTCTAATATAATATCAAGTGTAAATATTGGTCAAATCTTTGTTGTATTTGGACCTCTATGAAGTTTTCCTTCTGAGCAGTTTTCTTGGCATTCTTGTCACTGTTCTACTTTCAGGCCACTCTTAGAACAAAACTTTTCAGAAGTTAGTAACTTAGTGTTTCTGCTTCTGTGACAAATATAGTTGAAATTGGTTTAAGGCTTAAGTTTGCACAGGTAGAGAGATGTGAAGGCAAACAGAGCATCACCTCTTGCACTTTGTCCCCTAAGGAAACCATACTAAAAAAGAGATTGGCTGTTTGTACAGATACCAAGGATAATAATACAAACCATAATTAAAGACAATAAAACTGTTGGAAGGTGTATTAAACCTTGTACTTCAGGGCTTAAGCTAAACTCTATCTGTTAGAGAGGATTGTACCTCTATATTACAGCAAATAATTGATTTTTCTGGGTCACTTCAGATTCCCTGCCCAAAAATAAACTGGTGTGTATGTGTGTCAAAAGCAAGAGCATCCCTTTATTTTTCTTCTCCCTTTTTTTTACTTCTCCCTTTTTATTCTGGCTACTATTTGATGATAGTAGTTTCTGCAAATCATATGAGGAGTCTAAGCTTGGTCGTTTGTGTGATACAATGATTTGATGCAGAATTATTTCTTCCATCTTTCACTAAGAAGGTAAACCATAACACAAGGGGAACAAGGTGGGAGTCACAACATTTAACTGATAGCTGCTGTGTAACATTTTATGTCTTCCTCATGGTGCCCTCATCTTCTGGCTTGGAATTTGTCTAGAGAGAGACATGGCTGGGTGGGTCGAGGTCTCATCTAGGCAGGTAATGTCTATAGGTCATGTGCAGGAAACCATAGTCTGGAGATACCTTCCTTATCTATAATAACCAGTAGCATATTTGATTGATAGGTGAAAATTTTTCTTTACTGACTGTAAGACAAATAAGGGTGGGACATCTCTGATGGTAGATGGTCAAAATTGCTCCCACTCTCTTGACCTTGCACTTCCTGAGAGGTGTGATAATTAAATGAGTCCCTCATGTTGGGCTGTATGAATATAACTTCATGTGTCTACAAACTGATAAAAAATTCTCCAGGGTTATGTTTAGTGGAAGGAAAATTCCTGCTGTAGATGCAGCAGACCTCTCTTTGGCAGCCTGCCAACACTGCCCTCTGAGATGAAGGGTCCTGTGACAACTGTTTATGTACTTGCAATTGTGTTTCATTTAATGATTTTAGTTGGAAAGGGCTTTCAGTTCTGCTAGAAAATTATTATGGGATAAAGATGCAGGATTTCCTTTGATACCTTTCTTAAACAGGGTATCTTTTCAAGCCAATGTTGAGGTACACAGGTGAGTGCCAAAAATTGCCATTGACTATGAGAAGTCATGAAGCACTAGCAGTATCCTACACCAGCCAGAGAAATGCTTCTGGTTCTCAGAGGTCTCCCTGAATTGCCTCAAGCACTCCCTTGATGTAGTTGCACTCCTGCTGCATCTGGGAGCATGGGACTGTGCCATCATCTTCCCACATCTCATCTTCCTGCCTGGGAAATGGGGCTAAGACCTCCTGATATCATAGTGACTGTGAGATGCTTGGGATTGAATGTGTAGAATTACCTGTTCAAGTTGAACTTCAGCCATTGAATAACAAGAACAGCAAACCGAGAGAACTCTTGCTGCAGCTTGTGCTTCCTCTTCAACTATCCCTGCAGCACATCTGCCACTAAAGACTCCAACAGGTTTTTGCAAGTTTGACCACAGCTAAGACACTGCCACCTCCACCAATCCCTCTCATGGCAGACAAAGTGTGAACTGACTGTGGCTTCAGTCAGGTGCTTCATGTTCGTGTTCAGAATTGGTTGCAATGAGCTTGGATGCCAGTAAGTTTGTGTCTCCTCTGTACAGTGGTGAGAACAATTCCTTCTTGCTGTTCTGTGCTTCTGTGCCATTGCAAATACACAGGAAGGGTCCAGTGCACAAGCCTTATGAGTAACAGCTGAGGGAACTGGGGGGGGTTTAACATGGAGAAAAGGAGGCTCGTGGGAGACTTTCTTGCTCTCTACAACATACTAGAAAGCTGGAGGGTAGACTCTTCTTGTAAGTAAAAAGTGACAGGGCAAGAGGAACTGGTGTCAAGCTGTGAGAGGGGAGATTTAGTTTAGACACCAGGAAAAATTTCTTCCCCAGAAGTGTTGTAAAGCACTGAACAATCTGCCCAGGAAAGTTGTGGAGTCATCACCCCTGGAAGTATTTAAAAGATGGGTAGATGTGGTGCCGAGGGACATGATTTAGTGGTGGATTTGGCAGTGCTGAGTTAACAGTTGATCTCAATAATCTGAAAGGTCTTTTCCAACCTAAACAGTTCTATGATTCTGTGACTATGAAGGTCATAATTTAAGAAAAAAACCAGAAGATATTTCCTCTGCAGAAAAATGGATATGTAGGAAATAATATTGTTAATTTAATCTGATTCAGTTCTGATAGTTAGAAGTAACTACACTGAAATCAATGTGTTACTTTCAAACAAAAGGAAATAGGTAATGGTTTCTTTAGTAGAAGAAAGGTTTCCTTATATAGAATAGAAGAGAAAATCAGTAATTCCAGTAAATTTCTTCCTTGTCATTAGTAATGCTGTGTTGACTGATTCAAGCAGAAAGTTTGGCTAAATCTATGACCAGATCATATTACAACAAACATTGCTCAGAGCATCTTCATGTAAAACTGGAATATACCTGAGCAAAATAATGAACTGCTTGAAGCAGAATTTTAAAATGTTTTTGATTTTTTAAAGTGAAAACAAAATAGCTTTATCAGAGGAATTTATGATGTGGTACTGCAAGACCACTACTGATATAGAAGCAAATCCTTAATCTGAGGGACACTAGAGACTTCTCATGCTTTCTGCTGTGCTTTGGCCTCTTATCATTTCCAAGGTGTATGGACAAGGTGAAGGCATTTTTTTCCTCATATTCCATGGATATAGAATTTCTTCATATTCACCATTAAAACAGAATAAAACAACAAAATCAAAGCACAGGTTTTTGTTTCCTTTGAGAGACAACAGAAAGACTGGTTTTACTGCAGTTCTCGGCATCTGAAATCCAATGGGACCTTTCTATACAAAAGCTTAATTTGTACTTGATGGGAACCCAGTTTACTAGTTTAAGTCACTGTTGGCTAATACAGCTTGAAGCTGTTCCACAATAATGCACTACATTCAGCTGTGAGTCTTATCACTGGAACTTATCTGACCTTTCCCAGGTAAGCTGGAATTGCTTAACATTGTGGCTACCCCAAAACTAATAGAACCTTTCAGCATGGCTTAGGCTATCACTTCACTTCTCTGACATCAATTTCTAAAATAAAATAGAAGGCTAATTGGTAAATCAGGTGAGTATTTTTTCCCTCTCCCTCTGAGATATAATGGTTAAATACATTTTCAAATCTCAACTACTAACAGTACAAAGGTATGACTTAAACACATAAATAAAGGGGGAAGTTCAGCAGCATGATGAAAATTTAACTAGAATTTATCAGGCTAAATTTACCAGCATTGCTGAGGATGGATCTTAATTGCAGTCACCATATCTAAGGTGGTGTGATCAGTTTTAAGCAGCATAGTTGATAACTTAGGGGAGAAATGTTTATGCTGAAAATAGAGTGTAACTCCTAGGTTCTTGGCTGCCCAAATTATTTTTTGCCCCGTGATATCATCCTACTGTGCTGAAATGCTTTTAAAGAAATGCAAGACTACATAGGCTGACTAAAGCATGAATTCTTCAAAAACTATCTGGCATGTGGTTCTGAAACTGAAGACAGACACTAATGGGATGCTTGGCATATTTTCTGTTGGATTTTGAGATGTGTAGCAAAGCAAAGCCACAAGGAACAACAGGAGCTGAGCACTGATCCAAGTGGGTCAAGGCCATTGCTCCTTACTTAGCAGAAGGATTTGGGATAAGGAGCAGCAGGTGATGTGAATGATGGGTGTGAAAAAGGCTCTTCAAGCTGTCAGAGGAAATTAAGATAAAAAGAAAGGTAAAAGAGTGAGGAAACTAGTCAGGCTCATAGGTTCAAATCTCTGCTGAACATCTCAAAGACATGAACTCAAGCCAAACTGTAGAGGATGTATCAGAGCCCAGACTATAACACATTTCAACAGCCAGTCTGACTATAAAAAAGAGCAAACAAATGGGGGAAGCATTAAAGTGCGAAAGGCTTTTACACTTATTCATTTGACGGTAGCTGTGACTGTGAGCAGCAGCCTTGAGACACAGTCCCATATTGCTGCTTTGTGCACTAAACAGATGGAAAAAAGGAGAGTTCCTGCCACAAACCACTTCTAGTCTTAGTATAAGGCACAATTATCCTCTAATCACCACGCATGGTTGTATGAGGTGGGGAACCTCCTTTCTACATTAGAGAAGTGCACCCATTGGTAGCACTGGCACTGCTGGTCAGTTCAGCTGTCCCAGTCACAACTTGCAGGGGCATTCCCTTTTTGGGTTTCCATCAAAGCCACCCTGTCGTGGGAAGCAGGAGGAAGCTAGAGGCATCCCGGAGTGTGTGTGATCACTTGCTGGCTGAAGATGCGGCAGCTCCACAGGAGCACTCCTCGGGCATGATCCCCAGGAGCACTGCACATGGAGCTTCCTCCAAATCTTGGCCTGCACACAGGAATCTGATGTTTAAAAAGCCATTTTCCTGTCCGTATAAACAATTTGACCACAATAGCCGAATTCCTGGCTCTGAGGCCTCATTTAAATGTTGGTCAGTCGAGGCCCACAATTAGCATTTAATTAGTAAACTCATTACAAAGGCAGGAAGTCTCAGACTTTCCCTTCATTCTCTTTCAGGCCTCTGAAAGGAAGGACCAGGCCTGTCTTTGGCTTTCAATTCAGCAGAAGGGTGGGATTTTTTTTGTTGTTCTGTCTCCCGATTTCCCTCCGCTTGCAGAACAGTCGCTTTCCCTGAAGCAGACAGGCATGACCTGAATATGTTGAATGTTTGGCTGGAAATAATCTACTTAACATAAATATTTCCATCTACATTTCACCCTGGATGGCTTCCTCAGTGTTCCCAGGGGGCTGAAGAAGCAGTGGTTTTCAGGGATGATGTGGTGAGGAGCCCAGGCATTGCACTCGCAAACCTCTGGTAGATAAACAGCCAAAAATCTGATCTGTGGTGCTGGAAGGTTATTTCTATTGTTTGCACCACCAGTCAGGAGAAAAGCAGCCTTCTCACAGTTGGAAAGGAAAGCGGTGAATGGTTAAAATCAAGAGAAAGCACTAACTTGGATAATGAAAGCAGACTGTGCCTGTGGTGAGGTACCTTGCTGGAAACATGATGGAACTGGTACAGTGACCTTTTTCCCAGTATGGGAGAGGAATTTGGAGTTCATGCTGTAGATTACTTGATAGGGCATTGTTTATCCATAGGATACAGGACCCTAGGTCTGTCCACTTAGCTGCTTTTCGTGTGATCATTCGTGGAATACGAATTACAAGCAGAGCTCAAACAGCCTGGCTTGCTGATTTAGGGTATGACAAGACAGTCGATAACACAAATTCTTTACCAACATTTATGCTACTCTATGGAAATTTATTCACCTGGTCATGCCCTGGAGCAGGGAGAAAGTAAAGAAGTCAATGCAAAAACTAATCATTGCAAACAGGTTTAAAAAAAATAGTTTCTTTTTTTTCTCGATATCTATTTTCCATTGCAGCACAAAGTAGAGTTTAAAAACTCTGCAGGCTAGCATGGTGCATTTTTCATTTTCTAATTTTGAGGAGATTTTCTCAAAGTAAACTTTGCATTTCGCTCGAAATGGAGAGCTGTAGTGTTACCTGTACCATCAGTCATACAAGAAAAAACTTCCTAACAGTGAGGGTTATAGAGCACTGGAACAGGCTGCGAAGAGATGTTGTGGAGTCTCCTTCTCTAGAGACTTTCAAAATTAATCTGAATACATTCCTGCATGACCTGCCCTAGGTGATCCTGCTTTGGTAAGGGCAGTGGGACTTGATGATCTCTGGGCATCTCTTCCAACCCCTGTCATTCTATGATCTTAAATGCATCTTTTTGCAAAGAGGGACTATGGGGAGCTGAAAATATTCACATTGTGAGGCTTGTTGAATTGTCTATCTTACATATCTTGTCTGTCTTATGTCAGAGATGAGGGCACTGCAAGAATTTATTTCATAATATTAATCCCTGAAATCATAATCATCCTTTTCATGACGTGATCTGGCCATGTAAACAGCAAATTTGCTTTGGATTCACTGCTTTATTCCATTTTACATCTTTAATTTGTTGTTTTGTCAACGTTACATCTTTAACATTTTTTCCCCTTGTGTTCACAGAATTGGAAGGAGATAGCTGCCTTGTAATGATTTATGGGAGTGCTTAGCCCTGGTTTGTTTTAGTTTTGCACAAGTGTTAAAAAGCATTTATTACCAAGCAAAGACCTTCTATGTGCTAGGACAAGGACGTGGAAAACGTCTTTTCCTTAAGGGCTTTTTGTAGGTCTCTTAGTATGGAGAAATTACTGAGGACACAGTTTGGGATTTGCTTGTTGGTTTGGTTTTTTGTTTGGTTGGTTGGTTGGTTGGTTGGTATCTAGGTCAATATTTAGTAGAATTTTGTGGCAATATCCCATTTCCTCTATACTACTTCTGCAGAGAGAGATAAGCTACTGCACACTTTTATCCAGGGCATTTACCCCTGTCATCATCCACATCAATTCCACTCACTTAGCCAGATCGTGGGGTGAGCAGAGCCACAACTTTAACTCCTTTTTCCATACTTCCCACTGTTACTTTGAAATTTACTCTGAGCAGTACTTCTGGAAGTTATCCAATGGATGTGAAGACAAGAATGGAGAGACCTTACAGTTTCTTGCTACCCTGTGTAACTAAATGTGGGAGCTACTAGATCAAAAGTTCTTACCTATAAAGTACCACCTTTTATAACTTTAGGAAATCAACTTGAATACTTTGCTAGTAAAAGGAGATAAATGAAGCAGGGTCATTAGAGACCAAGGCGTGATTTATCTCATTCAAAAGTGGAGAATTCAGATGTTTTCCTCCAATGAGTACAATCAATAAATCTTCTCAGACTATAATGGCACCCTAGGCATTCACTTGGAGGCAGGGCACCTACATCACAGTCATCTCAGCTTAGACAAGATATCTTCATCCAACATAGTATCATAGTATCATAGTATCAGCCAGGGTTGGAGGGGACCACAAGGATCATCTAGTCCCAACCCCCCTGCCATGGGCAGGGACACCCCACACTAGATCAGGCTGGACAGAGCCTCATCCAGCCTGGTCTTAAACACCTCCAGGGATGGTGCCCCAACCACCTCCCTGGACAATCCATTCCAGGGCTTCACCATTCTCATGGTGAAGAACGTCCTCCCCACCTCCAGCTTCATTCCATTCCCCCTAGTCCTATCACTACTTGATATCCTGAGAAGTCCCTCCCCTGCCTTCTTGTAGGCCCCCTTCAGATACTGGAAGGTCACAATTAGGTCACCTCGGAGCCTTCTCTTCTCCAGACTGAACAGCCCCAACTCCTTCAGTCTGTCCTCATAGGAGAGGTGCTCCAGCCCTCTGATTGTCCTCGTGGCCCTTCTCTGGACACCTTCCAGCATGTCCAGATCCCTCTTGTAACAGGGGCTCCAGAACTGGATGCAGTACTCCAGATGGGGTCTCACCAGAACTGAGTAGAGGGGGAGAATCACCTCCCTTGACCTGCTGGCCACACTTCTCTTGATGCAGCCCAGGATCTGATTGGCTTTCCAGGCTGCAAGTGCACATGGAGAGCTCATGTTGAGCTTCTTGTCCACCAGCACCCCCAAGTCTCTCTCCTCTGGGCTGCTTTCCAGCCAATCACTGCCCAGCCTGTATTTGTGCCTGGGATTGCCTTGACCCAGATGCAGGACCCTGCACTTAGTCTTGTTGAACCTCATGAGGTTGGCTTGTGCCCACCTCTCCAGCCTGTCAAGGTCCCTCTGGATGGCATCCCTTCCCTCCAGCATGTCTGCTGCACCACACAGCTTGGTGTCATCAGCAAACCTGCTGAGGGTGCACTCAATGCCATTGCCCATGGCACCGACACAGATGTTGAACAAGCCTGGTCCCAGGACTGATCCCTGAGGGACTCCGCTTGTCACTGGCCTCCACTGGGACATGGAGCCATTGACAGCCACTCTTTGGGTGTGGCCATCAAGCCAGTTCTTTATCCATCTAGTGGTCCACATAACATATAACGCAAGTGAATGAATACAATTTTGTGAACACTCTGTTGTATGGCATTGTTGTGTTTGCTGGACTCACCAAGAAAAAGAATCATTAAATAGATAGCTTCTGACCAGGAGATGTTAGAGTTGAGATAAATAATGCAAAGCAGGGGAACTCTCAGTCACCTTTCTGCTAAGCATCACTAGAACTAAATGGCAGTCTGACACTTACCAGTACAAAATATGAATATGCTCATTTTCTTTTTCTCTCTCTTTTTTTCTCTCTCTTTTTTTTTTTTTTTTCTCCCATTGGCTCCATTTTGAAAATCTGAATATTTTATTTTAGAACTTCTAATCACTGGACCATCCTTTTTCAATGTGGTGTGAAATAGCAGCTTGCCTCAACCACTACCATATGATCAGCTCTCCAGATCCATTTTTCATTCATGGGTCAGTGTGTATCAGACTCCAGAGCACTGGCTCAAGGTAGGTTAGCTTAATTACCTTTCTTGAGTTTTCATTTCTCTCTACTAGCTCTAAAAGATCTTGTAGAGCTAGCTTGGATACAGATGCTTGCATGAAATAAGACTAGATATATTCCACCCCTCACCCACCTGCCTGAATAGTCCAAAGCTTCATGCAACAGTCAAGCACTGGCTGGAGGTCCATCTGCATGCCATAAGACAGCATTTCCCCAGACTTTTGCTCGTGTCCAGTCTACAACAGCAGTTCAAAGAAAAAAGTGTAAATGAACTGTGTAAGAATGATCTGGCTTGTGGATGGTATGCCTGAGAGACAATGCCAAATGTTTAACCTTTTTTTTTTTCTTGGTGCCAGAAATGAGGGAATCCTGGCACAAGGTGATGAACTAATTGGCTGAGGCTGCTGGTTTATAAAACAGATGATTCCCTGAAACAGTAAATGTCTGGCCTCATAACATATGCTCTACAAGTAGAAGCATGGTCTCAGTTGCATCAGTTCACTTTTCTTTTACTATTTTCTTTTAAAATTAAAATTAAAATCAGGAATAGAAATAAAACAGATCAGAGTTCGTGACCTGTTCAGGAATGCAATTAGCCCATAAAAATCATGACTGGGATTTGTTGCAAGGTAGAAACATGATCCCTTAAAAAACTTGCCTCTTTGCAAAGAACCAAACGATGGGGAAGAACAAAATAAGGGAGAGATGAGCGGTTTTTATTTTAACCTCACTTCCCTCCCTCCTGAACTAGAAAGAGCTGTAAAAGAAAAGACACATCACCTCCTGTAGTCAAGTTTCACAGCAAACAAGAAGTCCTGAGCAACTCTGTGATTACTTTTATCTCTGTAAGACTAATCCCATGATAAACCTCTTGTTTCCTATACTTGATGTACCACTATTTTACTAGTCCTGAATGCATCAAGCACATTGTGGATGGCTCACTATGAACAAACAGAACCTGACAGTTTCCTTCCTTAAAATAAACAGAAGTGGTACTTAGACACAGTTCAAAGAGTTTAACACTCCCAGAATGGCTATTATTACCCTTTAGGTGGGCAAGTAGACCCAGTTTATCATTCTAGTGAAGGCACCTTTTTAAAATTTTCCCCCCTTCCCATTTTTTACTGGCAGTAAAATGACTATAAAATTACCAAGCCTGCTTTTTTAATAGTCCTCTGCTTCCACTTTGCATGCAAAGTGATCTGTTTATGCCACCGCTTGTTTGCTTCCCCCTCCTTTCCTCAGACAAAGTCATGTACTTCTCAGGAAATATTTTAGCAATGCTTCTCTCCATCCTCAAAGCGATTGCAGTACTGGACTGTTAACCAACAGCAGGAGAATTTTAAGAATAATATTAGTGACCCCTATTAGGCCTTTGATCCAAAGATTTCTGAGACTTAACAGTTATCAGTGGTGTGGAGCAAACCTTCCTACATATTCCCCCAGGGTTTTTCACTCATGAGTGGTCACCAATTTTATGGCATCTAAGATGGAAATGAGCTTTTTAAAAGACCTTTTGTGCCTTGTCTGCATGGAGTTCATAAAAGAAGTGCTGTGAAGTAGAGTACAAGTTGCAATTCTGAATGAAACTCTTATTTGGAAACTTGTTTTTCATAAGAATCATAGAATCTCAAAATCTCTCTAGAGGTCATCTAGTCCAAGTCTCCTGAAGTAAGCAGGGACATCTTCAACTAGATCATGTTGCTCAGAGACTCATCCAGCTTGTCCTGGAATGTTTCCAGGGATGGGGCATCCACCACGTCTCTGGACACCATGTTTCAGTGTTTCACCACCCTCAATGTAAAAAATACCTTCCTTTTGTGTAGTCTAAATCTTCCCCTCTTTTAGTTTAGAACCATCAACCTGTTACAACAAGCTCTGCTAAAAAGACTCTCCCCACCTTTCTTGTAGGCCCTCTTTAAGTTCTGAAAGGTCACAATAAGGTCTCCCTGGAGCCTTCTCTTCTCCAGGCTGAACAACCAAATTAACATCTGAGTTCATCCTATGTGAATGTAAGGAACTGCCCAGAGTATCTAGGGCTTCTAGGTTATAAACCAAGAGGCTGGGTAAAAGGAAATTTATGTCCTTTAACATTAAATATCAAATATTTGATAGACATTCTGCAACAATCCCAGTGGAGGGTTACCAAGATGTCTGAGGACAGGAGAACATGACATAATAGGAGAAGATGAGGGTCCTGGGTTGGCTCAGTTTTAAGAAGAGTCAAGATCACTTATGACAATTGGTATTGCATCTGCTTTATTGGGATATGTAAAAAAAGAGCAAACCAGGCGTACACAGCAACAGGACTAAGGCAAAAGACAGGAGAACCTTAATAAAATATTATTGACTTTTTAACTTCTTTTTTTTTGTTTTCTTTTTTATTTCTCATCTTAAGTGTGATCAGACTGTGGAAGGCAGGCCCATAGGAACTCAACCAACTGAGATCCTAGACAATTTCATCTAACTTCAAGGATGACTCTGAGTGAGGGCTGGATCAAGTGATCTCCAGACTTCTTCTTCTTCTTCTTCTTTTTTTTTTTTAACACCAAACAATGATTCCACAGTTTCTCACAACTGAATCTAGCTGTCCTGGCTCTCTCCATGAAGTGCATCCCACCATCATAATGCAGGTATCTAAAGTAGCTAATGGCCTTGATCAGTCTGTGTCTCCAGTGGCTGTAAGGGACTCTGGACATGTACCCTGGGTACTTGTGTTAATTGACATGAAATGTATTCCACATAGAATAGAATAGAATAGAATAGAATAGAATAGAATAGAATAGACCAGGTTGGAAAAGACCTTTGAGATCACTGAGTCCAACCTATTATCCAACACTCTCTAATCAACAAAACCATGGTACCAAGTGCCCCATCCAGTCTCTTCTTTCTCCTCCAGTGATGGTGACTCCACCACCTCCCTGGGCAGCCCATTCCAATGGCCAATCACTCTTTCCATGAAGAACTTCTTCCTAACATCCAGCCTAAACCCCTCCTGGCACAGCTTGAGACTGTGTCCTCTTGTTCTGGTGCTGGTTGCCTGGGAGAAGAGACCAACCCCCTCCTGGCTAAATCACCCAAGGGTCCTTCTGTAATGAATAGAAATACCTGTTTCTCTGTTACCTTCAGCATAAGCTGAAGATTTTGACACTCTTAACACCTTGATTAAACCCAGAGTTCACTGTTTCCTTCACATAGGCACCTTGGGTATCTGAGACATCCCCAGACACTGGTAAACATGACATGGCATTTCAAATAGTAGTTTACACCCAGATGTCACCAATGGAGTCAAGGCCATGCGGTTGGGATAATTCCAGGTTCAAGTGTCTTCCCAGTAAACGTATAAAGAAAACAAGTTTGTTTTTTCCAGGGGCTATTTGGGCCTTTGTCTGAGGCTGTCAAGATCCTAAATACTTGAATAAAGACAGATATTAATATACTGTTCTGTACCCTATACATTATTAGTGCTCTGAAGCTCCCATTGTAATATGTGATTGAATTTTCCCAGGAAATTTTTCTCAGGGTTGTTTTCCTTTACCATTTAAGAAACATAGAATCATCTAGGTTGGAAAAGACCCTTAAGATCATCAAGATCATCTGTAAACCTAATACTGCAAAGTCCACCATGTCCCTAAGCACCACATGTAAATGTGTTTCAAATGCTTCCAGAGATATTGACTCAGCCACTTTCCTGGTAAGCCTGTAGTGATGAAGACCTTTGGCCAGATCTTAAAGGCATAACAAATAAGGTGTCTCTGCAAAGAAGTCTATTCATTTTGATCTTATACATCCAAAATTAACCCCTTAGATCTCTTAATGAAATGCTCCAGAAAGGTCAAAAGTTCAGAGATGTGCAAATAGGTAAGATTCAGGCATACAATTTGCAATATACTTGAAGGAGAAATTGAATGTTTGCTGGTGCTGCTGATTTTGTCACAGGTAGGAATAGGGTGACCTGTGGCTGTTGCAGCCCTGTTGACAAACTAACTTGTACAGACACTATGCTTTGGTTAGATCTTTGACAAATGTTGATACTTTAGCTCTTTTGGTTAGAAGATGTGAGCAAAAATAAGATAACTAAACCCCTGATATTACTAACAGAGTTGTGCCAGAGAAGGTTTTCCCTTCTCTGTCATATCAAGCATGTTTTCACAGTACCACAGTATCACTATGGTTGGAAGAGACCTCAAAGATCATCAAGTCCAACCTGTCACCACAGACCTCATGACTAGACCATGGCACCAAGTGCCACGTCCAATCTCCTCTTGAACCCCTCTTTTTCATCTGTGTACATTGCTCTAAACCTAAGTATGATGGTATCTACAATGTGTGAAGTGGCATCATGTGAGGTTTAGTGACACAGGGGACAAAGACAGGGAAGATCTGCACTGGGAAGCTGCAGCTTCCAGCCAACCTGCTCTGCATTGGGGTCCCATTGGCAGTAGACTCAAGGGAAGTTCTGCTGTGGTCTTCCTCTGGGGCTAAAACTCTTTGACTTTATTCATTTTGGCATTCTGACTTACAGGCAGAGGGGATATCAGTATTTGTAATGCATATCTCCCATTGCATGGAAAGAAAAAAATGTGTGAGGGGAATGGATGGTGTAACTCTTCTGTTCAAAATAACCATACTTGACAGGCCTGTCTCTACCAGTTTGTCGGTGCCAGCAAAGATTCAACTGTATAAATAAGCTTGGATTTTTCCCAGAATGCCAAGGCTGAAATAACCTGTAACACTGATGAGGCTGTGGGTGCTTTGGAGCTCTCCTAATGTGTACAGGGAGGGATAATCATCCTCTTTTCATAGCCGAGTAAACTGAGGCACAGGGAAAAGATGCTAGGCAAGGAGAGTTACAGTGCCACAGCCTGTGAGAGAAGCTAGCTCTCCTGACTCCCCAGCGTTTGCCTTTTAACCACTAGACCATGAATCCTGTTTGCTTTCTTTTCCTGCGTTTTGTGCATGTTTGTTTTCCCCTTTCATGTACCTAATGATGCTGGTCTCTAGCAGGCAGCAGACAGCTGATAGATTACAGGGAGCGCCTGACCAAAGTGGAAGGCAGGATGCTTCACCAGCTCCAGGGCTATTTAACTTTTCTCCTATGGTGTGGGTCTGGGTCTCACCGACTTGTGCTCATATAACATCCCTGGGGCAAGGACAACAACTGCCTGAATGGAAAAAGGAAACATTTCCTGTGTCTTTAACTACTTTTAGTGCATTTTGGCACCTTCAAAGAAAGCAGTGTGCTTAGCTAACAGTCAGCCAGCACTCAGCAGGTCTTCAGAAACCTGTGATTTTGGTGGACAAATTAATCAGAAACTCCAGTTTGGGAGCATAACTCATCACTCACAGGGAGCTAGGAAATACTTGTTGACCTCTCTGATACTCAAGACCAAGCTGCATTGCAAAGTGGTTTTAAACAGACCACCTCACGCGGATTGGTTTTCACTCTCACTTCACCTAATTTTATTTTAGGCTTACATAGTGCCATTTCTTACAGTCTATGTGCACGGGTACTGATGAATCATCTTCATTTCTATACTTCTCTGTCCCTCCAGTGAAGGCTTCAGTTAACAGATCAGAGAAAAAAAGGCAGAGAGAGAGGCCACCAGCCAGAACACCTTAGGAGCTGCTTGTTCTTTCTCTTTACCTCACAGCATCTGCAAAACAGTTAAACCACAGTCCTGCCTAGTTTTCTGAAATGGAGGATTGGGTTAAGCCAGTGAAACAAAGCTTTTTTTGCAACTGTTTAAAGTGTGTTGTGTAGGCATTGGGTTTTTAGCCTTTTAAATTTTTTTTTTCTCCTTTTATTTTTCTTCCAACTGGACATTCAGATATTTTTTTCAATGTTATAATATTAGAAAACAAACCTGTATTCATTTTATGTGCATAGGAAAATGGCTCTGATAACACTGACAGATGCTTTAAATCCCCATAGCAGTTTTTTCTTTGATTTCACCATTCCTGGAGGTGTTTAATAGATGTGTAGATGTGGTGCCTAGGGACTTGGTTTAGTGGTGACCTAGCACTGTTGGGTCAATGGTTGGATTTGATGAACTTAAAGGTCTCTTCCAAGCAAAATGATTCCTGATCTTGTGATTCTATGCAGTTGTATATCCACAAGTGGCCTTGATGCAGATTTTATTTCCACTAATAATGCACATCAACAAAAGTTAGATGCAGAAATGTCTTCAGAAGGCTGAAATGCTTTGTACTTATTTACATCAGCCACAAGAAGAAACATCAGTGTGTTTTAAATAAATCACTAGTGCTTTCAGGACAGCAGAGAATGACTGATAATAATTACTGGTGCTGTCAGGGTGTCTCTCAAGGTCTGCATTGGTGGTCAAAACTCCATTGTGTTCATAGCTGTCCCAAACCAGCTCAAAAGTAAGTCCTGCCCTAAAAAGCTGAGAGGTCAGTTTGTGTCCAGGCTGTATAATGTGTGCTTTCCTTGGAGATGAGGACTACCCTACCATGCAACACTGATCCCACAGCTGGGTCCTAGGCTTACTGCAAAGTCTGCAGAGAAAAGCTCCTTCAGAGCTTCCTTCACTGACTCATGCCCTGCTTATTACCTTCCTTAAATGCAGACATTGAGATACATACCAGTGACCATACCCTCTTCAGAGGAATGAACTGATCGTGCTTATTTATGAGGATATTGTCTATCAGGTTTAAGAACCTGTAGCTGATGCTGTAGGACAAAAAATAATAATAAATGGAAACAGACTACCTGAAATGTCAGTATTATCTCTGGATGCCAGAGGCAGAGGGAAAGCACTTACTGGGATTATTCTCGTATTATTTTGCCATTAGAGATTCTAATTAAAATGCAAGCCCTGACTGAGCTGGGCACTTTTAACACACAGTCTCTGATCAAGAAAAGCTATGATTTTAGGTCCTGCTGTGTTAAGGAGGCTTGTGCTGCATTTGAGTAGGTTTTGCTAAAGTCAGAAGGATGAAAAAAAGGGAAAAACTGAGTACGAGTGCTGGAGAGCCTCGTTTGTTCTGCCTCCCTTAACCAAGATTCTGTAGGAAACATTTTGTCTCTTTTTCTCTTTCCCTTTCTTGGGGAAGGGGGAGAGTCAAGAAGTTCTCAGAGTCAAGATATTTCCTCATCTTGCAAAAGCAGAGATCTTTTGCTGGCCCTGGGAATGGTGTAGTATCCCAGTGTGAAGCATGTGAATGAGGCCACATGGTAAATGTCATGGGAACTGTGGGTCTGCTCAGCAGTGGGTGCAAAAGAGCGAGTGGAGACAGTCCTGCTGAAAGGAGATCCTGTGAATGAGGTGTGACTGAAGGGCTGGGTGGCCCCGGGGCAACCTTCTACTCTTTAACAGGGGAGATGCACGTGGCTTTTAGCAGCATCAGTGGCATTCTAACTCTTTCAGAACCTCAACAGGGTATGAGAAAGCTCTGCTTTACTTTGCTCACTGAATTTTAGTGGAAAACACTATTTGTTTTTCAGTCTTTTGCTCCAAAAGCTGATTTTACTGACGTCATTTGGCTCCCCTGGCCAATTTGTTGGTCTGCTGTTATTATTGGAAATGATATTTTTGAAAGAATCACAGCTTTTGCTTAAGTGCTGTACTCTTGTGGTATAGTGGGAAGTGTCCTCACTCACTAAAGGACAGTTTCTTCAAACATGAACTGTCCTCTCTCTTGCTAGGATTGTCTGATTAAAGGAACCAGTCAGCATCCTCTTTGAGTAAGTCTACCTTTTTTTTGTGTGCCATGTTTTTTATAGGGAAAACTTCATACAACATAGTGACACTTTCAGCTTTGACTCTGTATAAGAGTCAGTGAGAAATTTCTGGTGACATTTCTTTGGAAAACAATCATTCAAAGTGAGATGTTTTTGGAAAGTAAAAAAATACATGAAACCAACCAACCAACAACAACACCCCAAAACAAACCCCAAAAGCAACTCCCAAAAGCCAAACAAGCTGGTTTGATTAAACTTCCTATTTCAAAATTTGAAACAAAAGCTTTCAAGAGATATAATTTTAATCCTTTTTCTTTTTTTTTTTGTTTTTTTATTAATTTTTTTTAACCCTCCCAAAAGACACTTTAAAATGAAAGTACTTTTCATTTGATCTGTTTAACCCTGGTAGTTTCTAAATACCTAAACTATTTCTGAAAATCCAGATCCTTGAAAGGACCAAAATGCTTCTCTGCCTTCTAGGAGACAGTAGGGTTTCAGGGGTGTCTCTCTAGAAAGCAGAACACATAAGTCAGAACACAGGCTTGAACCCAGGTTTCTTATACCCCAGAATAATGCCTTAATCACCAG
This sequence comes from Dryobates pubescens, assembly GCF_014839835.1. NCBI lineage: Eukaryota > Metazoa > Chordata > Aves > Piciformes > Picidae > Dryobates > Dryobates pubescens. The sequence goes on along the minus strand of NC_071657.1, from coordinate 115,890,485 downwards.
CCTGCATAGGTTTCCTGATCCACAAAAGAACACTGTGCCTGTTATGGAGATGTGGATTGTGGTTACGCCTCTTCTAGGGCTCTGCTCTATGAACAGGAGTTTTCCAGCACAGGCTGAGGCCTCTCTGCTTTGCTCCAGACACAAGTCAGGACTGGATGTGCCCAAGGATTGTGTCTGACAGGATCTGGTCCTGGGGTAAGAGAGACATGTCAGGATGACAACAAATGAGATGTCTATCTTCTGGAGGAGATGATGGATCAGTGGGCAAAGAAATGAACGTCATGTGTGGTGTATAGGGCTTGCCAGGTCTTACTCTGGGTAAGAACACCCCAAAGGTGATACGAAAAACACTTCAGTATTTTCCAGAGCAATTCCACCCTTGTTTTCAGTGAGCAGCCCCTGGCTGAGCTGCAAACTAGTTCTTCTCCGCTCTCCTGTGACAGGGGAATGCACCTAAAGCTTCTGCTTGTGATCATTTTTTCATTTTGTTTTTCAGATTTAGCAAATACAAGAACAAAAGCAGGAAGGATCCAATAAATATTTACCCTATCTTCAAAAATAACAACATCAAAACACCAAACCACTTTAGGAATAAATAAGACAGCTCCAGAGATGTCACTGAGAAAGGCTCAGGCTGCAGTCAGCTAAGGAAAGCCCTGGTGATGGGAGAGTGACAAGTGGGTGGAAGCTGCTGTAGAAGAGAAGGCCATTTTTTTCAAGGCAGGAGAAATATGACTATTTAGACCACCTGAGGATCTGACTGTCTACAAAGAGGCATGATGGCGATGCTAAAGGTCATAGAGGACGCTCCTGAGGTCTACTGCATGTAAACACTTTTCTATTCTCTACTCACTAAAGTAGAAAGTGAAAAGAGAAACCAATTCTGGTGTTTTTTTGGTTTTTTTTTTCCTCTCTCCTTTTTTTTTTTTTTTTTCCCTCTTCTCTCGAGTCAGTAAGCCTGTGGCACATACCATCTTCCTCAAACTCTGTGCTTTGACAGTCCCCTTGGGAGATTTGATTTCTTATTTTGGCACTGCACACGATGGCTTACCCCTCAGTTGGAGGATGTAATGTTTGGAAAGTGGAGTTTGAGCTGAAGCTGGATGCCCTCTCCTTCACATCTCTGAGCTGGTGCTGAGTGATGGAGAGGAAATATCTTAGCTGTGAAGATTGGCAGGGTTTATTAGCTTGCATTCAAGTGCACTAATGCCAGGTGACTTTCGTCTGCATGTGGCTGATTCCATCTGTGCGTTCCCAAATATGACATCCAGGAGAGCTCTTTCACTCATGGAAGAGAAAAATCCCAGTGAAAACCCCAACTGGGAGCACAGCCAGGACACACAGGTGCGGATTTACAAGGAGAAAGGAAAGAAGAGGGATTTAGGTCCTCATTAGCCTCCATCTCCTTTCCTTTATAGCCAAAGTTTTGAGCTCCCAGCCTTGTTGTGTGGCTTTTTCCCTCAGCAATGCTGTAGGAAGAAAGCGATGCTGAGAAGAGCAAGCATGGGGACGAGCCCAGTATGTGATATAATAAGGCTAGGAAGAAAGGGTCTCAGCCCTCTGCACTGCCACTGGTCCTTCTTCTTTCCCTGTGTATCCCAGATACCAACGCCTGACATTTCGCTTTCCTGCAGCACCCAAAATAGTGCTTTCCCTGACTTCTGGCTAGGATATTGGCTTTTTTTTCCCCCTGGAGTCTCCCAAGCACCTTGTGTGTCCATCTCCTGGAAGTACTGCTATTGTCATGTCTTTGGATTAACATTTCAGCTTCTCCCTTGCTTCAAAATCTTTGTTGCCAGGAACATCCAATATAATACTATCAATATCTAAGGTCCCAAATTAAAAGAGATACATTTGGCATATCTGTTTTCTCTTCCTATTGTGATCTGCTCTGGATGACATCACCTCCTCTCTTGGTTCCACCTAACATGCATGTCAGCTTTTTTAAGTCACTATTTGGAGCTTCATTCCACTTTGTCAAAACATTTAGTGGCTTAACTCTTTGTTGCTCTTTGGCTTTACTGAGATACTGTCTGCTTTCTATTGCAGCATTGCTTTGCATTGCATTTGTGCTGCAACACAACTTTGAGAATATGCTGCATCACAAGCCTGAGAATATGGACTTCTTTTATTGTAATTCCTTAGGAAGACATCTTTTTGCATCTGGACTTCATGTAGGGGGCAGGATGAAGACTGGATCTGTTCCTTCACTGAAGAAAATGGGTGGTGGGCAATGCCTACAAACCAAACAATGGGTTAGCTCTTTCCTGTCCTGCCTCTTACAAATTATTCCCACTGGAGGACTATTTTAGGTAGATGCCTTGCTAGCATGGGAGAAAGGTGTCGAGACCATGGCAGCTGCATCACCAAACATTTGTCACTTCATTATACTTTATTTTCTCCTGAGACCTTGCAGGGCTGACTTAACTGTACCTTGCCACCACAGGTACTGAAAAGTTGAAGGGTGAACCAGGCAATGGAAGGTGTTTGTGTTTCATGGTCCTCCTCCTTACTCATATATGTGACTGCTCAACAGTCTGATTTGGTCAGTGTTCATCTATGAACAGCTCCAAAACAGGATTTCCCCTATTCTTTAGTTTCGTTCTCTCATGTTTTACTTTACATCAAAAAACATCCTTGCCCTGTCTCCTGTGTGGATAAGAAATTTTGTTGTGCTATCTTTGAATATGGGGGAATACATCAATAAATAAGCTATAAAATGCATTTAGTTTTTTGGCTAATATTGTCACTGAAAAATGTGCTGTTGTCTTGGTTTCTTCTTTCTTTCTTTTTCTTTTTCAGGTTGCAGAGTGATTTCTGTGTTATGATGGAGTCAGTTTGCAGTACTAAGGTCCAGAGTTGTGGTTAATTAGCAGCCAGTTTAGGAAATTAGGGTATCATTACCTCATCCTTTCTTAGCTTAGCAGCTTTCCTCCTCTTCTACCTCACCCCTTCCCCATCCCCTCCGGCCTTCACTGCCCAGGAATATTATTTTTCTTAATGACATCTATGTCACATGTATAAACTCAAATCTCCTAAACATACCTCAACATCTCAGGTTTCCAGTACTTTGAAACTGACATGAATTAACTTTTTTTTTCTTTTTTTTTTTTTTTTTTTTTAACCATGGGAACTAACCAAAGAAAGCTAAACACAAACAACAAGAAGGAAAAAACCCACATTGTTCTTTGCTTTCACCTCACCATGCTGGCTTTACGTTGGCTCTTGGCCATGCAGCATCATATCAGGCACACAGTCTGATGCTGGACTGACCTTCACTTGCCCTGTGTTTGTTGGTGGTGAGGATGCTTTCTTCCACCCTCTGCCATCCTCCCCCATGTGGAAAGAAAAGGGGAAAACAAACAGCAGAAAGGAGCAAACAAGCAGGTCCCCTCAACAAGTGGTATTAATGTGAAGAATTAAAAAGAAAAACCATAGAGCGGGAGATAAAACCCACAACTTAAAGGGGGATTTTCTAGTGGTGTACTTTGAAACCAGACACTTGCTACTAATGGCAGATGAGGAAGGGGAGTGGGAGTTCAAAGTTGGAGGCCTTGGGTTTACCGGTCTGTTCACCTCTATATTTAGCCAGGCCTTGTCTGTATCTCCATAGTGTCTCAGGACAAAAACTCAAGGTAGATCCATGGAGAAGTGCTCATCTACTAACTTTTGGCCCAGAATAATTTTGAATTGCTCTTTTGTTACTTTCTTTCTGTCTGTCATTGATAGATTCATTTTAGCTCACCCTCCTTAGCGTGTTAGAGGTCTATGATATTGTGCATCACAAGACCCAGCTGTTTCAGAGAAGGGTGGATGATGTGGAAACCTTTGGAGCACAAAGCTAGAGCTGAACCACCTCATCAGTGTGGCCACAAGCACATCCTCTGAGCAAGAAGAAACATTTGAATCACCCACCCACCACCTGATCGCTCTTGCTGTGCAAAATATGAGCATTTCATCAAATGATATTTTTGTTCTCCCTTTCTACCTTGTGGTGTTTGTTGTTTTTTGTTTTTTTTTTTTTTTTAAGGATTTTTGTTGTTGTTGTTGTTTATTTTTTTTTTCAATTCCCTCTATCTTAGTCTCTCATACCACACAATGAGCTTGGGTAAATTGTCACTCTTTTGTCCTCTGAGAGTGACTAGACCTGAATTGTGACCTTCAAGATAGTACCTCACACATTCTGTCTACTGAATTCTCCAACCCTGTGTCAATTCCCCCTTCTCTGCAGTGTTCACCCCTCTCAGACTTTTGCAGACTGGGTGGGGCTCGCTCATAAATTAGTAATTTCTTCAGCAAGCTGCTCATGGTTTTTGCAGGTCTTGACAGCCCTAAGAACTCATGCTGCTCTTTTCTGTGCCCCTCCTGCTGAACATGGATGTGCAGAGTGTGGAACTGCATGTGATAATCCCTGCACAAACTGCCCCTGCAGCTTGGGAGAGAAGGGCTTTCACTCCCCAACGGTGATCACAATTGAGACAGGCCAAAATCTTTTACTCAGGCTTTTGCTATATCACATTTCAAGGCAGAACTATCTGTTGCCTCTCAGGCAGTCTTTAGGCTAGGGAAATAGGTCTGAAAATAAGTAAATGTGTTACTGAATTTCAGACAGGACTTTACACTGAGGATAAATCAAGTTTCAAATCATATGAGCTGGCTGTAGCCAACACCAGCAGTAGGGTGTGTGTGGAAGGCTAATATGTGAATTTCTTCCATATACTCAGCACTAACTTGCATTGAAAATTGCTTGAGTTGAAATATATTACATTTTTTCTTTAAGTGTTGTAGGTCTCATTGAACATTATCTCTCCTCTGGTTTGTCCTCACTGAACAGTGTATTTCACAGGCTTTTATCAGTCAGTCTTTGTGTTTGCAGGAGATTCTTGTTCAGAATGAGACATCAGAAGCATCCACCCAGCTCCTGCACCCATCCATCACTTTTTTTTTTTCTATACATGTCAGGGTTCTAGGGTCCCTTGCACGATGAAAGGCCCAGGGCTTCATCCTGGTGGTTCTTATGGTGGTTTTTCAGCATTTCTCAACCACCATATGGTCACCATCAGGGTGAGATGGTGAGAGCCAAAGGCAGCGCTTAAATTCTGCAGAATAAGTGATCTTGACCAAGCAAAGCACCAACTCCCTTCCCTGTTTGCTGAGAGGTGACAAACCAGGAAAGTCTTACCCAGGCCAGAGGCACATTCAGGTGTCTGCTGAGACCTGGGGAGGCACAGCCAGGTGCCTGCTGAGATCTGGGCTGAGAGCCAGCAGCAAAGCATGGAGGGAGCCGGAGGCAATGTCCAGACACGTGGACATCCCTTCTGCTAACACACCCAGCACTGTTGCATCCAACATGCCCCAGGGACATAACTGAAAGCTGTTGCGAATCCCTGGTATAGACACTTTGTAACTACTCTACAGTTAATTTTGAAAGCCTTAATTTGGTGAGCTAAATTGCCCAATCACATTCAGAAGATGTTTACTCCTGTCTCAGTCTGTCCATTTCGAAAAAAAGATTTTTTCTGGTCATTCAGTGAAGGCTCAGCTTTCCCATTGTAGGCAAACCCCTGTGCCTCCCTGCTCTCCTGTCTGTCTACATGCTCTCTCCCGCCTCTTGAAGCAGTATGGAAAGCTTCAAATGCTCCAAACTCTTGCACCCTGATGCAAAGTAGAATTATTTATTTTTTCACAGGGGTGTCTTCTGGGGGTAGCTATCTTTTAAGACTTGGATTCAAGGGATTCTGCACTGTGGTCTCAGCTTATTTCTCACACAGTTGGATGCATTTCAACGGTGGTGTGCATCAGCTCTTTGAACAACGCTTGGTTCCTCAGATAGCCACAGTGAAGTCAAAGGGCATCTTTGCTGAGCGAGGTGTTATTTCCAGGGGGACAGACACATCCACATCCTGGCTCAGCCTATTCTGTTTTGAATCCCTTATAAAAACTCAGCTGCTCGAATGGATTATCATCTGAGAATCTCCCCCTCTCCTTTTTTCTTTTTTCCTTTTTTTTTTTTTTTTTCCCCCTTCTTTTTCCCTTCAGTGTAAGTTGTTTTTAATCTTTGTGGCTCTGTGGAAACTGGAAAAAGAAATAACCCAAGCCACAGAAAGCAAATTAAAAGGTCTTTGAATTTTATATTTTGCCTTAGGACTTTCTAGGTAGGCTTGCAATATTTAACACCCAACAGCTACACCTTGCAGACAGCTTAAAGCACAGATGCCCTGTCCCCTGAGTGTGTCTAAGGCCTGGGGTTTGCAATGTAACAACTTTTAACTACCTATGCTCTGAGGGCTGATTTTAACTGAGTTTAGTTAAATCAGAGAAAAGTCTCCCCTGCTGGAGATGCTGATGATCTGAAGTCAGTGTCTGGACTGACTTGGTCTCGTTCATTTAATTGAACCTCTTTTTCAGATTCCCGACTTACGTTGATGTGGTGTAAACAACATCCCTTAGGTTGCTTCTCACTGTTTTCTTGATGTCATTGCTGGTCAAGTATAAATACCTTGCTTGTCCCATTAGCTTATATTTCTGCAAGAGTTTTTTAAAAAAACTGTTTAAAAAATAAAAAGAAGAAAAAGGAAAAGAAAGAAGGTGACATTAAACCAGCTAAATAAATCTCAAGAGACCTGTCAATCACAAAAGATATTTACTGAAGCTTCTATTGACCCATATATGCTCTTATCTAGAAACCTTTATCTTCTAAGACAATGTTGACTAACAGCTTTTCCTTTACTCTTGTTTCTATCTTAAAAGAATAACAAATAAGCTTAATTCTTCACAAAATCTTTAGCAAATGCCTTTTAAGCCTAACACAATGGTAGTTATTTTAAGAAGGACAGCTAAGCACTGCAACACTTTTCTATTTTTCTGTCTTGGTTTTTCATATTGGAGCACTTAATCACAGTTAATCTCTGTGCACAAGGAAGACACATTAACTTTGTTTGCACAGGACTGATATAAAAGCTTTCAACTCCTCTGTTCCTGTATTCATCTCCCTGGTAAGCCTTACCATTTTAAATAACAGATAAAGAAAATACTGAAGATTCAATGATACAGTCTATCTTTGCTCAAGTAACAGCAGGGACTAGACTCTGTAAGCAAACTTGCAGCCTAACAGATGAGCCAGCTGAAGCTGAGCGTCTGCAAATACTGCTGGAAGGTTTGAGCCAAGGAGAAGGGCATAATTCATAAGGGTGAATCAAAACCAGCAACAGGAGAAAATGCTGATGGTTTGGACAGGTGAAAAGAGACCACCTCTCTGTTCAACCGTAGGCATTCAGATGTCTCTTCTCTCTGCAGGCACAAGCAAGCTTCACTGCTAGCATTGCAGCTACCTCCTGACATTTGTCTGAGCTCCCCTTACTGTGTTTTGCTTCAAAGGCTGTAGTAACGGCTTGCTAAAAAGTCTTGTTCAGATAAGGTTATATTCTCCAAGGCTGTGAAATTGAGGGCTAAATCTCAGCTCTGCTGAAGTCAGTGAGCCTGAAATGAATAGAATTTCTTCTGGATTGACTTCGAATTTTACTGTTGATGGTAATGGTAATTTAAATGTCTCTTACGGCCTCTTTATTTTGTCAGAGCAATAAAAGGGGACTTAGTCCTTGGTTACACCCAAAAGTTGCCCTGCTTAATTATCTTGAAGTAGCTGAAGTAATAAAGCCCCTTGTTTGCTCCCTGCCTCCCTCACACCTACCAGAGCAGACCTTCTGATATAAATTTATCAATGTGTAACAACGAAGGGAATTACACTGTGGTGGCTGGGGAGGCTGCAAGGAGGTGGCTGCATGGTTATTCATTAAGTGAGATCTTGCTTCTGAGATTTTTTAATTATTTTTTTTAAACCGTTCTGGTTATATAGGTATGAACTTAAACTACCGAACTCAGGAGAAATTCTGGGCTCTTGGGGGTGGTTGCACACCATGGCCACATCATGATCCCATATCAGAAAGAGGATACTCAGATGTGCATGTAAACCTGCACAGGAAAAGGAAAGAAATATGAGGACCAGAGGGAGCAACTGACACTTGAGAATCACAGATCTGGGGTACAGCATGATGCACATCCTTTACTTTCTCTAGGAAAATCACCAGGTAAAAAGAAACAGGAGCTGGGCAGAAGAGATCCCATGGTAACTTCAGTAGATGTTAAAACACAACTAGAGATCCTCCTTTGATGACTCTTGCCAATTCTGCATCCTGTTTTGTGTTTGCAAGGATCCAGTAAAACACAAGCAATGTTGCTCCAAACTTTCTGTGTCCAGACAGTTCTGGGAGCTATTCACAGAGCCCAAACTGAAAAACATTTTGCATACTTTGGCCAGGAACCATTTTAGTTTGCTATGAAGTGCTGTAGTATAAATAAATACATATGTGCAAACAAATGCATAAAGAACCTTTGTTTAGTGGTCAGAAGAAGCAAAGCTGTCCTTGCCCTTTCATCCCAAGATGAGAGGATATTAGATCATACTGATATGCATGTAGACTGTTGGTTGGGGTTTTTTTGTTTGCTTGTTTGTTTTTTTTTTCTTTTCTTTCTGTTATGTTTCAGTTGTACTACTTTATTTTAACAGTAGTTACAAGAGGGCTGTGTAAGCAGTATACTAAGAAGTCATCCAGTAGACTCAGAGACCTGAGAGTCAAAAAGTTACACTCAAAAGACATGTGTATGACAATAAACAGACTATGGCCCTGAGGGCAAATGGCACAAAATGACTCAGTCAGAGAGACGCTTTCTATGTACCCTGTTGCCAAACAGTTTTGTCTTTTCTGTATGGTTCACCTTACATACATATATGTTGAATGTCCTTTGAGGCGCTCTTGGACATGTCCTACCTCTTGATGCTGCTCAGAAGATCATAGGAGAACCATCAAGCTTAAATCATATCTGAAAGTATGGTGCAAATGTTATAGATACCCTAAGGGTTCATTTCAGGTACCAGGTGTTGGGTTTTGTCCAACTGGATGAAGCTCCTAGGAAGTTCAGCCACTAACATCAAGAAAACGGATTGGTAGGCCAAATAAAAGTGTTTCAGGTGAGCTGAATAAATTTTTAGAACCACTGAAAACATTGCTAGATCCTCATCAACCACAGTGAGACTTCACAGATCAGTGCACAAAGACCTGAATGTGGATGCCTTAGTCTATGAACCAAATCTCATTCCAAATTCCTACTTGAATATCTAATGCCACTTGAAATGCATGAAGTCCTTCATGGATCTGACCCTGTTATCTAAGGATCTGTATCTCACCTGTAAATATCAGAATAAAGTCCTTAGAAATAGGCTTCTGAAGCAGCATCATGCACAAAATAGATAAGGCAGAGGAACCTCTTTTTACTATATACCTCTTTACACAGCACCCTGTTCTGCTCCACTAGGACAGGCAACTTACTCTCCTGGTGAAGTAGGTAGGTGTAAAGATTTTTATCACAAGTATGCTCATTTCTAGCTCCCTGAGCTAATGATATCAGTGTGTGTGTCAATTGGTTCATGTTGGCTTTGTTAAAAAAAAAACAAAACCAAAACAGGCTCCTTGGGTTTCTTTGGATTCCCAAAGGAAGTTTTAGTTCATTGGCTCTGGGTATCATCCTACAGTCTGAATACTGGTGCTACTGGTTGGGTCTTGGAAAGGATTCAAAGGCAGCACTGTGGAAGAAAACTGCACAGGTCTTGGCATGTTAGATAGTGGTGGGTAGTGGGGTTGCTTAATAAAGCAGTTCAGTTCAAAGTGAAGGTAGAGGGAGTGTAGGCTCATAGATCATAGCACACATGCTAGCCCAGAAATGCCAGGGTATTTCAGTTGTCATTAAAACATGCAGGTACATGAATTATTGGTAGAACTAACCATCTTGTGATGCCTGAGCATGGAGCCAATAGAGGCAAAACACTTCCAATTTCTAGCAAGTTTGAATACTTTGGCAAACTGTTTAGCTTGGAAGTTACTGAAAGTCATCTTCATTTAATTAGCCTTCCAGTGTACTGGCAACAGGTCTACAAATTTATCTGTGCTCAGACCCCCTTCATGATAGGTGTTTTTCAGGTCTCACACATTGAATTTGGAAACAACTTCAGGAATTATGAACATGAGGGATGAATGCTACTTGTCTAAGTCAGGCAAGATGTGGGTGGGCTCTTTCTTAGCTAGCTTGCACAGCCAATTCCTGACACTATCCCTCAAATCCCACCTGCCACCCCAGGGCTGAGTTTTCAATAGGGCATGATAAGAGTTTTAACATAAAGTCTGGATGTCTCACAGTCAGAATATCATTAAAGTAGTCTCAGGTTTTAGGCAATGAGATCCTCAGCAAAGGACAGACAGAGGCTTTTGGGTGCCATATTCAGACCACCTTTAGTATGTGTCTATACACCTCAGGTCAAGAAACCAATGAGTGATTTGCATTATCCTGATCTCCAGGCCCTGAGCCATAAGTACTGTGAAGTGCCTACAGCACCCAAGTTAGGCATCCCAGTAGAAAGTTTGGAGATTATTTGGACTATATTCAAGTTCTGTAGCACTTGAAAATGGGGACCATGATTAAAAAAACTCATTTGTTTTTCAGAGTGAAGCAGGGAGGACTTGGCATTTCCCCTGATGTTATAATCTTCTTTCTCTACATTGGGATGTTCATGAGATAGAAAACCTTTCTAATTCTTTTTGTACATGATAAGAAACTCCCTCCAATGAAAAAGAATTAATCTTTCATCATAGCTCATTTACATCTGTCTCAGTACCAGCCCAGGAATGCTGGTCTAAACACAGACAATCTCAAAAAACAGACAGGTAGACAGGGGGAGTAGCATTGTGGACTTCATTTTAGACATCAAAGCAGTTCTTACCTGAGCAGTTCTATTTATGATGTTAGGTTTTCAGTGCACTTTCACAGAATGAGATAGACAATTAAACAGTGGAGGTTTTATGTCCATGAGTAAGTTAACATTTAATTTCTAAACTGATTTGTCTTAAATGTGTTCCTTAAGGTTCTGTTAATAGTCTTGGAGTACTGGAGTACTGTCACACCTTGGTAAGTGACATCTACCCTCAGGGACTCAAGGGAGGAGCCCATGGATTTTTTTCCTCCAATAACCTTTTTGTGCACTTCAGTTCCCACAGCAAAGCAGTGTTTATTCTGAGGTCTGTGTGGCAAAGAATGACATTAAGTCCCACATCTTCAGACCTTATTGGCCAGAGGACAAAACATCTGAATACTATAATGATAAGATGAAATATAGTATTTTTAATTTTTATTTAGTATTTATGAAACTTTTTCTTCATTAAACATTGAGGCTTGGTCTTGTGGAGTAACTCAGGGCTGGAGAGGTAAGGAGACTGGGCTTTCACAGTCTAGATATTGACAGTATAGGAAGATGAAGGAGGTAAGACATGATGGGGAGAGAGAGTTGCTGCTCATGGTAAGGATGTTGAGTACATATCTGGAGAACAGAGTTTTGCCAGAAGGTTTCCCAAGTGGTACCTTTTCCACCTGGGGAAACATAACTAGCCCCATTTGGGGCTAATTAGTCACTTTGTGAAGGAAAATAGGAACTATAAACTGATTTAAGAGTCCTGCCCTCTGTTGTTATAATGCTTATACAGCAATGACTTCAGACTCACTATGGGGAAAGGGGAAAAATGCTTGCAAGAAACACTTTTGCCTTTGTTTATCCTCAGCAGCCTCAAGAAATGGATCTGACCAGCCTGGGGCAGTATCCAGGCTGTCCTTTTCTTCCTTGATGCTCATTTCTGCCAAGACAAGTATTCTGCACCTCTCACGTCACTCAAACTCCTAAATGTCACAGAAGACATTTCTAAAGCACCAACTTCTGTGATTCCTGAAGAATTTTTTTTTCTTTTAATTTTTCTTTTTCAAGACACTGTGTCCATCTCTCAGAGTGTTGGAGATGAGTTGAGAGACATGGTTCCCTAAATGTTCTGGATGAGAAAGTAAATAAAAGAGAATACAGAATCATTCCTTAAGGTAATGTCCTTTAGGTAATCTCAGCGTCCAAAGAGATGAGTTCAGTCTTTTTGAGTATTGATATCATTAGCATCCCTCAAAGTCCTTCTGTTTGAAATTGTAGCACAGCTTTTAGAGGCACATGGGTTATTTTAAGGACAGAAAGGACCTTGGGGCAGATATATTGAGCCTTGTAAGTTGAACACAAGACTCACAATATGTCCCAGAATAATGGATACTGAAGGGAAGAGCAGAATGCTATGACTGACAGTGGCAAATAATAGAAATAATGGAAAAAAAAGCTGGGAATAATCCTATAGAGAAATTTCCTCAAACACTTTCCAAAGTGTCAGCAATTTGCACCTGAACCAGAGTGGCTACCTTTGTGTTCAGTAGATCTCGTTTTTTTTGTCTTCTATGAATTTCTCTAGCTGCTTGTTGTACCTAGGTTAGCTGTCTTGGAAGGTCTGTCACTCTTACATCTGGAGACTAACACTGCAGCTTCTGTCTTGCTGTACATTTTTACCTGCCAGGTGCTACTGGTAGGGCTGGTCTGGTATGCATGAAGCAACAGCCTTGGATATGAGGAATCACGGTAGTGGGAGAGGCTTTACTGCAGGGCTTTACTGTGGCTGGATATGTCACCTGGCAGCACCCTATACTCAGAAGAGGTTTGCTTTGCCAATGACACCTTGGATATGGGATATCTGGCCTGTGGGATGACTCTCTGGACACCAGCAACACAGCACCAGTTAGAGTGTTTCACATGGAGTTTGTTTATCACTCCTGTTTAGGCAGACAATATAAAGCTTCACAGAGGCATAAAATATCTGCAGTAGGTGACAACGGACTCTTGTCCTCCCTCCTTATCCTCTTGCTGCTAAGCCCATCTGTGCCCATACAGCTTCCAGGGCTGGTGTAATGTGAACCAGACAATAATTTGGAGTCTTATTGGAAAACAGACAAACAAACAAAACATGTGCCCCATGAGCCCTCTTCCAAAATCAGCACCAAAGCAAGAATGAAGAGTGAGGGACCTGGATGCAGATAAGGGTGCATGTGTGGAAGAAAACATTGTGGAATCACAAAGTTGTTTACTCAGTGTCTTTATGAATTTGAAAGACACTCCCTCCATACAATCCTGATCCTTCCTCACCTCCTCATCTTCACAAAAGCCTAACAGGAAGTTGGCATTGGCCCTAGTGATACACAGACCTATGCAGGGTGATAATTCCAAAGAAATGTGTTCACCTCTCTGAGGCATTTCTTACATCTAAGACTTGCTATGCTACAGCCAAGACAGCTGAGAAACTCCCAGTCCTTCTCCCAGCTGTCCACCACACTTTATATCCTGACTGTTCAAGTGCTTTGCTGGGAAACGGGGATCTTATCAATGTTAATAAATACCTAGAAAGTGAGTGTCAAAGGGACAGGGCCACACTCCTTTCAGTGGCACAAAAAACCAGGATTAGATGCAATGGGCACAGATTGGAACATAGGAAGTTCTATTTGAATATGAAGAAAAACTTTACTTTGAGGGTGACAGACCATTGGAGCAGGCTGCCCAAAGAGGTTATGGAGCCTCCTTCTCTGGAGAAATTCAAAACCTGCCTGGATGTTATCCTGTGCAACCTGCTTTAGGTGAACCTGATTTAGCAGGGAAGTTTGGACTAGATGATCTCCAGAGGTTTCTTCCAAGCCCTGCCATTCTGTGAGTTTGTGATTCTGCAATTCTGTGAAAGACAGAATCATAGGCAAGGCATCAAAGGCTATCAATAACTGGCAAATAGATGAATTAAAAGATGAAGTGTCAGCAGGAAGGCTCTGCACTGTTTCTTCCTCTTGCAAACCCAAATGAAAGGCAAAGATGCTTCCTAAAACAGCCTTTGAGAAGAAAGAGTTAACCTGGGAGGTAGAAAAAGCCACATGAGAGCTACACAGGTGCAGCAACAGTTTTTATTTGGTAAATATCATCTCCACAGCCCAGTAGGAGGCTCATGAAAGAAGATGCCTTTTCTGCAACTAGGGAGAGTGTGGTTAGGAGGACTTGCTGAGCTAATAGAGGCTGTTGAAGCTTCAGCTTCCGTTGGTGGTTAACCCTGTGACATCTCTGCACTGCTCTGAAAACAGCACCTGACTGCTACATGGCTTAATTGTGTGTGCTATAAACAGGTTTTTATCACATTCTCCTGCTGCTGAGTGTGCAACTGAAAGGCATTGCTGGATCGAGCAGGGGGGTAATTTGTACATAACAGGACAGGCATTTGCACCACTGCATGATACAGTGTTTGGGTTGGAACAGACACTCAGGGCTTCCCCTGCCCAGTGAGCAACTGCTGGAGCGGGTGCAGGGCAGAGAGCTGAGATGTGCTAGGGAAACGATCACCCTTGTGGTTAAAAGCTAAAGCTCAGCGACCTAGTTCCTAGCAAAAAAAAAAAAAATTAAAAAAAAAATTTTGTTTGTTTATTTTTTGCTTTGGTGCTTTAATCTCTTTCTTGTGGAAGGGTGTTTGGATCTAATGGTGAAGATGTGCAGCTGTTGGTCCACCTGAGACAATGGCTGGACCCTGCCTCTATGACAGAGATGCCTTGGTCTGCAACACCCATATTTCCTCCAAGCCACGGCTCTACAGGGAAATACAAATGGCAGAGCCAGATGGAGCCCTGAGCACTGAGCTGATTTATCTCTGAAGTAGGAGCTTTTTTGCATCACCAGCCCAGAGTCCTTTTGCATCCACAGGAGTGATTTTTGAACAGACAGAAATATGCTAGCAAAAACCACTCCACACCTCGTGTCCCTGCCATAAAGCTACCTCACAAGCTTAGGCTAATTTTTTTCCTGCTTTCTTCCAAAAGTAATTAATGTCAGAATTGGAGGAGGATGCTACATGGACCTGGGATCACCCTGCCTCTTAGTAATGCCCAAAAATTACCATCACACCCTCTCCTGAGCTGGAGATGGCTGCACTTTCTCATCTAGCTATGGAAAAGGTTTGTCATGTTCACTGTCCATAATACATGTCTATTTTCTCCAACCCTAAGCACTACTAAACTCTATTTCTGATGTGGAGGAAGAAGAGGGAAAATAATCTGTAATGACAATCAAGTTCAACATGTGAAATCTGTATTCCAGGGGCTTCTCCCTCTGCAAAAGCAGGCCTCTGTGAAGGTATTTTATTTTGGTTAAAATATGTATATTTTTTCTCTCAGAATTTTATTTTTCTGCAAAGTATCACACACACACACGGCTCCATAGACATGCTACAACTTTAATATTGCTTTGGTTCATGTTTCACTCACTCCACATCAGCAAAGCAGCATGTACAGAGTTGCAGTCCTCTTCCAGGCTTGTAAACAGCTCCCTGGAGGTCCTTCTTCATCTGAGCCAGCTTTACTCTGCAGACTCCCAACAAAATATGATGGGTTTTAAGACTCCTGCCATGGCAACACATCAGAAATTTTCTCCTTACTTCACTGAGGCAGGACTGGGCCAAGGCTTTCATATACTGCACTGCATCAAGGTTTATCCTACTTGACTTTCATTCCTCACACCTTCACCGCGATGCCTCCATCCATCATCTGTGATATCCTCTCCCCACCCCTTCTTCCTTTCTCTCTTGTTCTCTTCTCTTAGACAACCTCCTTTGCACAGGTGGTCTCATCACAATGCCGATTTCTTCAGGCATTAGTTTATGAATGGTACAGGCAGTGCTTTGGATATTTATCCCTTCGTGCCAACTTCCTGCTATGTGGAACACCTGCATTTAACAGCAGAGAAAGAAAACAACCACCACAGTAAACCTTGGGTAAAACTGGTTTCAATTAGGTGCCTTAATTGCAATGAAACTGAAAGGAAACAAAATGGGATCATTGCTTATAGGAGTTCTCTCCCACACTGCCCTTTTCATTACCTCCAACCTGGGTGAAGCATCATATCTATTCAAATCCCACCCAGGCTCTCAGCATCCCCATTAGTAGGCCTAATGCCCATTATCATTTAAATCCCTCATAGGATGAGGCAAAATCTCAGCCTCAGACTCTTGTGGCTGCAAGAGAGTTTCAAACACTTTGGGACAATTTCTTCCATACCCCAGGTTGGTGCTTCTCAACCACTTGCCTTCACAATGAACCCAGAAATTTGTTTGCAACTAAACAAAAGATCCATAGAGCACATCATTTCCCGTTTTTCTCCCTCACCAGTATTTCTCTGATTTTGAGATGTCAGCCATCATACAACCAACATAGCTGACTTCCTGACTGAGTGGAACTTAATAAGAGCCTGTGAATTTCTGCACATGTTTTTCTCTCCCCTCTGTTGCACATATTCTCCATGCAAGGACACTGAAAGGTGCAATTTTCCCATTTTTAACCCAGATCCTCTCAAGGTGAAGTTATTTTCATATTTCAGTCAACACAGTTTCATGTCTCTTGGCAGAGAGAGGCTTAGTGCTGTATGTGGTGTCGTGGCCACAGGTGTTATGGCTGCTGCAACACTAAGGAGGTGAGAGGAGATGGTTTGGACCTGTCACACCTACATTTTGTCATAAAAATCTTAATGGATCATTCCAGAAAGTCTCTGCAATCTTTTCAGTGGCTTTTACTAGATGTTTTGGACATTTTTGGCAGCAGCACAGGCCATTTGTGCCTTATTTCTACCTCTGGAGAACTGGAGGTGGGTTAGGTATGGTGCTTGCTCTCAGCTATGAGGATTTGCAGACACCAGTTTCCTCCATCGTTAAACTTGGGAATCAAAGGCATGGCACTGCAGCTGCGAGCTGGCAGTACAAGATGTTGGATTTCCCATTTTACCAGCAGGACATCCCAGTTATGACAGCCATGATGGCAGGGAGATCTACACCTATTCTTCCTAATTCTCGGCATAAATGTGATAAATGACTACTAGACCCAACTGGCAATGCGACCTCCCACCCTTGTCTCTGATGACTGTGGTAGTGGGAATGGCCCTTTTGTAGTTTAGGTGCTGCATATGTGCACTTAGGACCATGGGCTGAAGCTGTGTTCCCTATCCAGCAAACACAGAAGCCATTGGGTGGATTGCAACTCTCAGTTGTGTTTCTTCGTGCCTGTGCCACCAACAGTTAGAAAAAAGTGCTTTGTCCTTCCTGTGCCAGAGAACTTTGTTTTCAAAGATGCAAAGTGAGACTTGTGAGAGGTACCCAGGATGAGAGTGCCACCTTTCTTACAGCGAAGCCACCTGTCAAAACCTTCCTGCTCATGACACAGCCACTAAAGCAACACAGAGAAAAGTTGATGGAGTGCTTGCCTGGTTAGAAAAGTTTATCAGCCATTTTCCTGCAGTGCTGGGTGCTTGTGGTAAAACTGAAATCTTTCTCAGCACAGCTGAAGGACGTGGCTGTGGTTGCTCTGCAGTGAAAGAAGCAATTGGTGTGTTTTTGATCTGGGGGAGGTCCTGGTTTGCCTTTCACCACAGCTGACAGGCACAAGAGCCTTTCTATTGTGGCTGGGATGTCCTGAGCACCAGTGAGCAGCAAACCATTGCCAAGAGGCATGTACCTTCCCGGCTGCAACCTGCCCTGGTGATGAGGAACAGCATCTCAGTTCCTGGTGTGGTCAAAGCAGTTAACCTCGTTCACTATGTCAATTCAGACCTGTCCTTCACTTCTCACAGTTAATCTCCTTATTAATGTTAGCAAAGGTGGGACATATCACACTGGTTTTTCAGCAGAGACACACTGAGGAGTGGGAAGCCACCTTGGCAAAAAACTTGCATGATTTTTTATCATAGGGATGAGTCAGTTGGGTAGTGGACACAGAAAAGGAATCAAAATAGAATATTTCCCTCCTCCTTCTTGCAGAATTTTGTGGCATCTTTGACTTGCCCTTTCTCCTTGCTGTAAGCCTCAGTTTCCCCACCTGGAAAATGAGGAGAGATGCTTGCATTTGGGGTCAGGCTATAGGTGGCCATTCATTATGGTGGCTCACATTAAATTTAGACTTTGCATGTCATGGAAATGAAGGAGTAATGCAGACTATCCTCATCATGGAGTGAGTGGGCCTTAACACTCATGTTTTTCATACACCAAAACTAACAACATATTTCCAGTGTGCACAGCTCTCCTGAGAGGTCACATGGATAGGATTGGAAAGGAGTTTTTCAGGCTTCAAATTCAGTCCCTTGTGTCTGTCAGTCATCGTGTCTACTCCTTCCATTTAAAACTTTTTGGTTTTTTCACCAGTTTGCACTGCTCTTATCAAAAGCTGTTACAGACCCGAGGTGCATTAAAGGTTAGCCACCTTTTCCCACCATTACTCAGGAGTGGAATGACAGGAAAACAAACAAAGAAGGACTAAAAGCTGAATTTTCATGGAGCTTCTCAGGAGTAAGATGTTTTATATCTGGATAGAGGAGGTTGCACCATAAGAAACAGAAGAGCCCAACACTCAGAAAGCAAAACCAGAGCAGTCACATTGGCTACACTTCAGTGCACTGAAGGAATCACTTTGGGTTATGCAAAAATCCCAGCATGTTTTGTTACTTGAAAAATGCAGCTGGGTGTACATTGCCATTAGGCCACATAAAAACATCTGAGAATAAACTCCTTCCTACAGCCAGGCTTGCAATGTGAAGTCAAACCAGCTCTAAGGCTGGCTTCACTGTGGGCCCAAGCCTGATACGCACATCAGTGGCAGTTTAGCTCCCTTATTGTTCGGCCCTTTGCAGCCAAGTGTTTCCAGGGTGTGTTTGGAGGGAGGCTTAGTAAGGTGAATGAGCAAAGGTGTGAGGTGAATGTGCTCCAGCTAAAGACATTTATCATTGTGGGGATGCTCTCATTCAAGAATAAAGTTGCCTTACATTGCTGTGGCTTGATCCTCCTCTGAGAATTAAGCACTAAAGCTATTTTAATCTTAAATGAAAACATACCCATGTGCTTTAATTTATGAGCATTCACTTCACACCTGTAGTTAGCTGACTTGCCTTTGCTGTCCTGTATATCCCTATGTAGGAATATAGGGAGATGAGCTAGAATCTGAGTGATGCGGTGGCTGTTAGTTCTCTCTCTGAGGTTTCTGTGGTTTGGGTTTTAGTGCATTCCTTGTATTTTGAGTTAAGGCATTTTTTCTTAAGGTATTTTTTTTCCCTTTTTGGACTTTTCAAGACAGCCTTTTAGTTTTGCTGTATACGTATTTGATTAGAAGAATCTCAAATGGAAGAATTTTGCCCCAGAGAAACAAAAGCTTTTTGGCTCTCAGAAATGTTTTGAATCTTGCTGCGTTCTAAGACAACCAGAATGTGACTTACATTAGCTCTTCTTCTTCATAGAAGCTCATAACTGAGTGCTCGGCTAAACTACGTATGTTACCTGGTTCTCCTAATGCTCTGTCTGCTAACATTACAAGAAATGATTTTCTCTGCACTGATTCATTTCTGAAACAATTTCTGGAGAAGTTGCTTTCTTTGTTGGTTAGCCATTGAGTGTAGGGATTAGGCAGGTCAGACAAACATCTGAACTTTAGTAGTATAACAGTTGTACTGGGCTGTGGGCTTTTTTGGAAAAAAAAATTATTAATAATTAAAAAGAAAATAAAAGGGATCTTCACCAGAGTATGTGTAAAGGGAAAACAACGCCACCTATGCTGACATTGTTTTCATTGGCTGTTGATATTCCACTGTAGAGGTGACTACACAGGATGAAATAGGGTCAAGATTAGGACATGGTAATGCAGTAACAGCTTTCCTTTCTGGGAACTTCTCTGTTGAACTTCTAAGAGTATTCAAGAACTCTAATTACCTTGAATGTTAACGTCTGTGGTGAGAAGGACTTGGTCTCACTGCTTACAAACTACATTTATCAGAAGAAGATATTTATAACCTCAGCTTGTAGAATCATAGAATGGCTTATGTTGGAAGGGACTTTTAGAGGTCCAGTCCTGCTCTACTGAGCAGGGATATAGGTAACTAGATCAAGTTGCTCAGATTCCTATCCAAACTGACTTTGAATGTTTCCAGGGATGGGTCATCTACCCCTCTTTGGGCAAACTGGGCTAGTGTACCACCATCCTCATTGTAAAAGACTTCTTCTTTACATATAGTCTAAATTGCCCATCTTTTAGTTTAGAACCATCATCCCTTGCCCTGTTGCAACAGGTCCTGCTAGAAAGATTGCCATCATCTCTTTTATAAGTCCTCTTTAAACACTGAAAGGCCACAATAAGTTCTCCCTGGAGCCTTCTTTTATCCAGGCTGAACAACCCCAACTCTCTCAACCTTTCTTCATAGGAGAGGTGTTCCAGCCCTCTCATCATTCTTGTGGTCCTCCTTGGTACCCAGTTCAACAAGTTCATTGACCTTGTGCTGAGGACTCCAGAGTTGCACACAATATAGATTCAGTGGTACCTAGCAGGTAGGGTGTTGGTTTAGGACACCAGGAATGGGAACGACACATCCTTTCATCATTCTGTGCTTTGATTTTCCCAGCTGTGAAATAATAGTTATTCTCTTTGCTTTGAAACTGCTGCTGACACTTAAGGAACCTAAGGTCCTTCAGGAGTCATGATTTGAAATGGGCAGTAAATTTATATCCTGAATATGCCTTTCTCATGCTTTTGACTACATGGGGGACAAAAAGAGACTAAGTTTTCTATTTAAACTTGTGATTTGTTTAGTACTAGGACTGCTGGGGTTTGGGTTGAAAAATTAGATGTTATTATAATAGTGACAGTATTATTGCTATAAACTCAACATGATACTTTTTTCTCCCTATAAGCTAAGTGGATACCTCCTCCCATTTGTTATTATTATTTGCTAATTATTCATGTAGATAAAAGTGTTTCTTGCTTGATGGAAGTCAAAAAAGAAAAGTGGCTTAGGTTGGAGCTGCCTTTTACTCAGAATCCCTTTTATCCACTAAAAAGAAGGGAAAACAGCCAAAGTTCTTTACTCAGAGGATTACTTGTTTTGATTTTGATGTTGCTGGTTTTGATTACTTTGTAAAGTCTTTATGGCAAATATAAAATGCCCTCACCTACAACCTGACACCTGTAAGTTAGTACAGTCTGGTCAACTATGAGCTTTTTAAGTAGCCGACCTCTTTCCTTGCAATGCATGAGCTGTTGCCAGATTCTAAACACATGAGTAGTAAAGCCAGAAATAATGGGCTTCATCTGCCCTCAGAGGATGTGCACCCTTTCAATGATTCTTTTAAAAAGGGTTGTCATTTATTTCTAAATAATCAGAAAATTTTAATCATGTTGTTCATCTGCAATTCTCAAAAAAAATGTCCAAAAGACATCAGAAAAGCTTAATTTCCACATGAAAACATGTTCAATGACACACCAGAGAAGCAGAAAACCAAATCACTTTAAACCATTGTAAGATGAAAAAAACCACACTAACTTTGTTAAAAGGTGCCAAAGTACTATACAAGTGACCCTCAGTCTTTAGGATTGAAAGCTTCTCAGGCCTCAAGGCATTTACACACAGACTTCCCCTGACTTGAAATGTGGCACTTTCAAAGTAATAATTAATATTTAAAGTATATTCTAAAGTGATATGATGTTATTTTCAGGGCAATCTTCAGTATTGCAGGTGAATGAGAGCATGATGTTGTATGATTTTTCTGTTCTTCCTTGAGTCAAAATTCATTCACTTATTTAAATCACAGAGCTCAGCAGATCTGAAAACAATTAGCAAATAAATTACAATAAACTAGATTTGTTCCTTTTTCACAGAGGAGAAAGCTTGAGTCAAAGAGACATGAAGCAACCTGGCAAGTTTATGCAGTAGGCCTGTTGCAGAGGCAGGCAGAATTCAGCTCTTTGGGCTAGTCCTGGGTGTCATAGCATATTGTGCAATGCTACGTGCAGAATACACCTTCTCTCATTGTTATTGAGT
Organism: Dryobates pubescens; assembly: GCF_014839835.1. NCBI lineage: Eukaryota > Metazoa > Chordata > Aves > Piciformes > Picidae > Dryobates > Dryobates pubescens. Next base: position 115,868,662 of record NC_071657.1, on the reverse strand, counting down.
AAATCCTGAGAAAATAATGAAATACATTAATCCAAACTAATTGTTCTCCTTATAGTTTTAAGAAATGTGGGACCTACTTTTGAGACGACCTCTTCACACTGTAATAAAGATGTTACAAAGATATTTAAAAGCATGAAAACTCTGGAGATTTAAAACATGTTCTAGACTTCTGAGTAGTGTGACTTTAAAGTATTTCCCTATGAACATGGGGCTGCAAATGAGCTGTCTTGTTTAGTCTGAGGCCAAGGTTTCATACAACTGTAGGACTTTCACTCCCTTGGAGATGGGATTCAGGTTGCCATCAGGCTGCAGGACACAGAATACAGTTGCTTTCAGCAACTCTAGTGATAAAATTTCCAGTGTGGAAAACAAACAAAATTCTTCAGCTCTGGACAAAGAAATCTGTTCATAAGAAAGCCCCTCACAACCTTCATCTTCATGCTTTGTCTTTGTGCCATCTCTGTCCTTGAAGGGGATGAATTCTGCTCCAGCTTGCAGATGTGTTTCATGGGGTTACGATGTGCTTAAAGGGAAGTGTATTTTTTCATGCCCTGGTGAATTTGGCCTCTGGGTAGCATATTCTTCCTTCTGTTATTGCATTACAAGCTCATGTGCTTTTTTTCTTTGGCAGGTGATGTCTTTTTGCTTGGTGAATGTAAAGCACTGGGTGTACTGTGGTTCTGGGGCTCATAGGCACTACCACATGCTGCATAATTAATATTATTAATGAATAATAGTAATATAAACAACAACATTAATAGTGGCTGAATACAAGTGAGCCCCATAACCTTGCCCTTGGGTGCCTGAGTTGGAAACACAAGCCAAGGCAACTCAAGAGGCATCAACAGCAAAGCTACTTACAGCAGCCCCAGCAGCTGGCTTCCACAATAAGCATTACAAATGTGGCTGGGAGCGGGAGGCACAGCACAGCAATTTCACATTGCTAGGCTTCACGTCCAGGGCAGTGTACCATCACCGATGGAGTCATTTCAGTCTTGACGAGAAAACCAGTGGGAATTACTGCTCCGGAACACTTTTCGATGAAGGGAGAGCAGCCCCAGAAGCAACTTCTGAGAGTGGCACTGGGGTGTAAAATGAATTGCAAACAACTATTGCTTTTATGTCTTGTGTACAAATGCTTGAGTGATGAGACTCAAGCTATTATGGATAGCTGCTTTATAGTGCCAGCCAGTTGGCTATCACTGGGATGATTAGCAGCTCTGCCTGCACCTCTCCATTCAAATGAAAGTGATCCACTTTGATTCTGACAGGTTCCTACTGACCCTTAATTTGTTGAGGGATAAATCCTGAAAAGGTGCTGAGCTTCTCCACCCTCCAGTAATGATTGTACTTCTCTGAAATCAGCATCCCCTTGAGAGATTATAACAAATAAATAATTGGAGTTTGTATTTCTTCCTCCACAGTTACTATTGGTAATCTGCCTTCATACCCAGACACCTCCTTGTGGTTTCAGAAGCCTATTTGATACCTGAAGAGTAGGAACCTGGTCTTCACAGGCATTTTTCAGAATGGTGTTCCCTGTGCATAAAAACGTTTTGATAGCATGCCCTGCCCTGGGCAAATCCTAACACGTAACACTGGTACCTTAGCTTGTATTTAAGTCCTCTGATAAATAAGAACAGACTGAAGCTTGCACTCAGAAACAAAAAAAAAAAAGGGGCTGCCTATGTTTCCCAATGACAGTGTTTCTCACAGTTTCCCTTTAGCCTGGCATTTATTGTCTCTCCCAGGAAGACCCTTGAGCAGTGGCAGCAAAAAATTTGTCAGAGTAAGCAAAATTGTATGGATAAAGGGCTTCAGCATGCCAAGCCAAATCCTGCCCACTTCCAGTCTAGTGTAAACTCAAAGAAACTCTCTTGACTTTGGTGGTGTTGCGGTGAATGCAGTACCCAACTCTGCAGGGCCCTTCCTGGTTGTTCCTGGAAGGGTCAGCCTCTGCTCTGAAATCCACCACACCCTTGTTCTTGCCAGCAACCAACTCTTAGGTCACAGCTGTTAACCTACTGTCAGTGCCTTTCAATTAGTTTTTTTGTCCTGGCTCCTCCTCTATGGAAGGTTTTCCTTAACTTAACTCTGCTGATGTTTAGAAATCTTCAAATTTCCAGCCTTACGGCCAGTTTGTTCTTGTGCCAACATTGTCCTTTTACTTAAATAGCTCATTTCCCTCCGTGGGGTTGGCCCACCTTCCCCTCCCTGCAATGTATTTATAGACAGCAATCATATCCCCACTAGCCAGTGCATGCTCAGCACCTTCCAGTATATGTCCCTGGCATTTGTCTTATAGACACAGCTCAAAGTGCTTCCTCTGTGTCTGAACACAAATAGAGTTCCCACCCTGTTCCAAACATGGTGCTTGCACAGGCTGGATTGGGTCCAAACAGCCTCAGGATTGCCTATATACTTAATTTAAATGGCAATAAAAATAAATCTCAACCCAAACAGTCCCATGGGATAGGCTCTTTGCAAAAAATGGAGATTCGTGCCCTTCTCCCAGTTCCCTCTGCCTGAGAAAAAAGGGCAACTCTAAGTTGCTGAGGCTGAATTCCCTTCTTGCCTTGCTGGTGCTCTCCCTCTGCCCTGTTTCTGGGGTCCCACTGGGGAGGAGAACCCCTGCAGTGGTGCTGATAGGACCAGAGTTGTCTGGCTGCCAGGGTGAATCAGAACAGCTCTGTCTCTAACATCCCGCTGCCTGTTAATTAATGCATTAATGAATTGCCTTCTAATTCCTATAATCATCCTTATTTTGGGGGGTGAACAGGCTTTCAAGGTTGCATAGCTTGCCCAAGGCCATGAAAGAAGTTAGTAGCCGAGCCAAGACAGAAACCTGGATGCCCTAACTTCTGGGCTGGGCTGTGTTCAGTAGGCAACAACGCTCCCTTCGTGGCTGGGCCAAATTGCTCTCCTTTTGGTAAAACATCCTACGCACCATTTCCTTTGCTCCAGCAAATGCTTGGTGCGACAAGGCACCTTTTTCTTTTTTTTTTTTGCCTTACAGCAATACTGCAGAAAAGCATGTAACAAACTGAGATTTGAAGCTGCCTTCAGCAGTTCCTAATCTCTGCAAACGTTATACTCTTTGTGGTAAGGAGCTTGGGAAGCTCTCCCTGCCTCCTTTGTGAAGGCAGATACGTGGAACTGGCAGGGTATTGTTTTCACTTCTGAGTCGAGCTCGCCTTCTGTACGCAGATAAAACTTCCTTCAAAGTCAGTAAGAGTTTTGCTGAAGTGCATAAGCCTGATTTGTTTTTAACTTATATGTTACTTCACTGACACAAACAAGTTCAAACTAGTGCTAATGTTATAGGCAGCCACTGCTGCTACTGCAGAGGGAGCTGGGTTGTGATCGGTTCTGATGATCAAATGTCTGCTTTTCTGTAATTCATATGAAATTGATCTTCTTCTTTTTTTCTCTTTTTTTTTCCTTATTTTTTTTTTCAGTTGTTCACTCCAATACATTTTTATCTGCACATCTAAGTTAACTATAACCTCCCAGAACTGCATGTGTTAACATGAGTTGGATTCTCTACAGTGTGTTTGATATTATCATTATTATTTATTATTATTTTACTATCTCTGCTATTCAGAGTTCATCACAGAGGTAATATCTGAAGACAAATTAGGCTGAATTTATACTAACCAAATTCATCCTAGAGCTACTCCAGTGTCTTTGAACTGGCTCATCTCGAGATGGTTTCATGGACTTTGTATGTAAAATGACAATTACCTTCTTTTCAATTTCCTGTGTAGTTGTTATTCAACAGCACAGCCTTTCTACTCACCAAACAGGAATCTAACTAAAAAAATATGCTTGCAGTTTATTATATGAACTTATTCTTCCAAAGCATTATTAATGAGGACTCTCAGTTTACACTGATGCTAATGGCTTTTGCCTGGGAAATTTTCACCAGAAAAAGAAACTTTTTGGAAAGAATCTGTGCATTTTTTTTTCTTTAAAAAAGTGGAAAAAAGTTGAGGGGCACCAGCATTGCTGAGGAGCTTGCCTGTTTTCTGCTTATGACTAAAGCTGAAGGTCATCTTAGCTTTATAGTAAAGGTCATAAAATACACCAAACATTGACCAGGTTCTTCTCTGTATTGCAGAAATGGGATTTCATATTACAAGGGTAAAAGCAGAACCATAAAGTCCCATCTCACAAATGCAGAGATTTTAAATGCTCCAAGATCTGCCCAGCCTACAGTTTCCTGCCCAGAAAAGTACTCGTCTGGGGCAATGGGCTCAAAGCTGCTCTTCTCAATGCTTATATAGTGCTTCCATAAGAGAAGGCCTGAGAAGGCTGCTGAAGATTTATGGAGAAGAGGTTGTGGAAGTCCTAAAGAAAGAGATCAGAGGAGGAGGCAGAAGGGAGGCTCCTGCCTGGTGGTATGAAGATTGCTGATTCAGGGCTGCAGCCCTTGCAGTAGTTAGTGTGCTCTGCGGTGCAAAGGCAGCCAAGCCACTTATGCAATATTAATATTAATAACTGCTTTGCACTTCTATAGTGCCTTTCATCCAAAGATTTCAAAGCGCTTTACAAACATTAATTAATTAAGGCCCATAACACCCTGTGAGGTAATGCAAGTAGATATTACAGCTCATGCAGAGGCCAGAATTGCCAGCATTACAGGTATAATCCTCTAGCAAGAGTTAACTTATTCTTGAGCAAGCTTTCTTATAGGCATAAACAGGCTTCCCTTTAACACCAAGTGTGTCTTTCTCTTTTTTTTTTTCCTTCCCCTTGATCTGTCAGTCTTCACACAAGCAAAACTCCCACTACGAGGCAGCCAAATGAGGTGAATGAGCAGTACTTCCATCTCCCTGCTTGCTGCTTCCTCTTTGATCATCTGATAAAATTGTAGGATATTGAGAGGCTGCAGATTTGTGTCACATATTAGTGTCCTGCTTCTGTGGGGTTTCCCTGTTCTAAATTTACTTTGCACCAGGGAGATTAAAAAAGGAAGTGATCTAAAATATGTTTTATGGCACCTGCTTATCAGATGACCTCCAAACAACCTGCAGACATTAGCTAATGCAGCTCTCAGCAGCTGGTCATAAATGTCATTAATGCCATTTTAGCCAGGGCTTTTTAAAACTGTCTCAGCTCCTGTATTTCAAGGCTGAGGTGGGAGCTGGTGGGGAAAAGGTAGGCCTGTTAACTCTACCTCCCTGCTCATTGCAACTACTCAGTTGACTTCAGTCTTGCACTTTTTCAGCTCATTGCTTGTGACCATCCAGTTTTCAGCCTGCCTTTCCCTCCATGGGAAGGTTCAGGTCATGGAGCTGTGGGGTGCTTTGCCATCCAGCCCTGTTCCCTCTGCATGGGGCCGGAGCTGAGTGAAGTTCATGTCTTGCACACTGAAGGGTCCTGTCCTGAAAAGCAACATTGAGTGAACACTGAGTCTTGGTTGACACCATTGGCCATGATGAGCCACGTCATGCAAATAAATGCAGTGGCCTGTGTCCCTTGGTGTGTCCTGGCAGGAACAGACCTAGCCAAGTTAAAACTGGGTGGCTGGAAAAAACACATTTGTGTTCATCTTCCAGTGCTCTCACATACATCATGGTCTGCCACACACAGAAAATTACTGCTTATTGTATAGGAAAGAAATACCATTTTTCTGCCATTAGGCCCTCTGCTACCCTTCTTTTCTTTCCCTTATGAGACTGAATGCTCTAAGAACCTGGGATGAAGCAGACCTCTCCTGCTCCAGCCTCTACAGGCAAAGAGAACACTATGTCTGTCCTGCTTAGCTGTTCTCATGGAAAGGAGCAAAGGGACCTTGGGGGGGAATTAATCCAGAGTACAACTTTTCCAGGATTTGCCCATTCAGTTGCATTCTGAAACTGCACAGACATTAGCTAATTAATGTGGCGAGTTTATTAAACCAATTAATTGCATTTCTTTCTGTGAGTGGGCTGGGCCTATCAGTCATCTTCATAGAGTGCAGTTTAGGGCGTTTAAAAAAATGTTCTCTTCATCAAATTAAACTTTATTAAATAATAACTCCTTCCAAATTCTAGGCTAGGAATGAACAACGTCACTCTAACCACAAGAGATATTTATTGCACATAAACTTCTTTTACTGCCCTGCCAGCTGTGATAAAACCAATTCAGATGCATATTCTCAGTATGGTAAGCACTTTCTCTCCTTTCATACTCTTGCATTAACCCAAAGACTCCATCCTTTTGTGCAGAACTCCCACTGAAATCAATGGGAATTTTGTGTATGGAAAAAATGCAAGGTTGGGAACTTATACATCTGCATGTTGGCCAGCAAAGACATTGTGATTGCCACAAGGGGCTTTTTGGCAGGCAACAGAATGTTTTGCATTTTTCAAAGACACTCAGAACTGAATAAACACTTAAAGGAAGAACAAAAAAAGAAAAAGAAAAAGAAAAAAAAAGAGAGATTTGTCTTTTGTCTGGTTTTGATTCTGCTTAATTCTTAAGTGAGTCTGAAAATACCTTTTTGTTTTAAAAGAACTTTATGATTTGTGTTTTTAAACCCTCTTTTTTTGTAAGGTTGAAAAATATCTTCTTTGATTTCACTGAACCTCTCAAAACTGTTATAAGGTGTCATTAGCAAGACTTCCCCCCCCCATATTTGTTAGACAGAGGATTTAAAAGGTACTGAAATAAAAAGATGTTTTTCCAAATAATTCAGTGCTTTGGTTTCAGATTTTAATATCAAAATTCCTGCTTTTTATGTCTAATTACCAAAAAAAAGGTTTTGGGAGCCTTGGTTTTGGCTAAAGGCATCCCAGGAAATTTCTATTTTAAGACATGTTGAGCACCATAAAACTTAAACCAGGTCTGCTTCTTGACACAGGTGTTTATAAAAGAAATCACTCAAAATTTATCACATTTTAGTAATTCCTATTCTGTGATTTTATCCTTGAAGATCTACTTGATATTGATTTCTGGCAGGAGAGATATGGATGTACTGGAACATGTCCAGAGAAGGGCCACAAAGCTGATCAGAGGTGTGGAGCACCTCTCCTATGAGGACAGGCTGAGGGAGTTAAGGTTGTTCAGCTTGGAGATGGGAAGGGCCCAGGGAGACCTTATTGTGGCCTTCCAGTATCTGAAGGGAGCATGCAAGAAAGCTGGTGAGGGACTTTTTAGTGTGTTAGGTTGTGACTAGGGGTAATGGATCCAAGCTAAAGGAGAGGAGATTTAGACTCGATGTTAGGAAGATCTTCACCATGAGGGTGATGAGACATTGAAACGAGTTGCCTAGGGAGGTGGTGAAAGCCCCATCCCTGGATGTTTTTAAGGCCAGGTTGGATATGGCTCTGAGCAATCTGATCTATCTGAAAGTGTCCCTATCCATGGCAGGGGGGTTTGGAACTAGATCCCTGAGGTCCTTTCCAACCCTGACAATTCTGTGATTCTGTGACAGATATCTAAGTGCCACTGCAAAGCCTACTTGCAAAGCCTAGATCTTTAGAGAACGAGTCTTATGAGGAGTGGCTGAGAGAGCTGGGGTTGTTTATCCTGGAGAAAAGGAGGCTCAGGTTAGATGTTATCACTCTCTACAAGTCCCTCAAAGGAGGCTATAGAGAGGTGGAAGCGGGTCTCTTCAATCAAGTAACAAATGATGGGACAAGAAGAAATGGCCTCAAGTTGCAACAAGGGAAGTTTAGGTTGGATATTAGGAAGAATTTCATTATTGAAAGGGTTAGCAGGCATTGGAGCAGCTTGGTTAGGGAGCTGGTGGAGTCCCCATCCCTGCAGGTATTTAAGAGTCATGTGGATGCAATGCTTAGGGGTATGATTTAGTCAAGGATTTGTCAATCTTAGGTTTAATGATCTTAAAGATCTTTTCTAATCTAGGCCTTTTGTGATTCTGTGGTCATAAGTCCCCACTCAGCTTCCACCCATCACATGATCTCTGGTGCTCAACCGGTGGAAGAACAGGTCCAAGTGGCCCTCCATCATCCCTTGAAGGGCATAATCTCACAGGAGGCTAAGGAGTGACATGCAATATCCTCTCCAGTAAAGGAAGGACAAAGCCTTTTACCAACCTTGTGGGCAGTTGCTCCAGCTACTTGGCAGCTATCTAGCACTGTACTCAACAACACATGAACCTACCTATTGAAAAAAAACCCAACCAAGTTTTGGCTTCTTGAAGCCTTTGAATCTGGGGGTAAGAAATTTGATGGGAAATTGTGTCTTTCCTTCCTTCTGCCATTTCTTTCCCAGGTTGCACTCCATGTTTCTCCAGGAAAGCTTAAAATTTTTCATCAAGCCTTTTTTTTTTTTGAAGATCTTGTTTTCAGATTTTCTCAAACAGTCAAAGCTGAGTAGCCCAATTCCAGGTTTTGGATTTCTTTCTCAGTCTCAAGCACCTATAAAGCAGGCATTAGGTTTAGCTCTTAGCTTTGTGACATTTGCAGAAATATTGGCCTTAGATGGAAGAGATCTGCCTGACTAACTCTAGGATGTTTATGTCAAAACCTGGCAGCGTGAGAATCTTGCTTCCCACTTCTTCAGCTCATTATTCCTCTTATTAATCAGAACCATAGAATTGTTTCAGTTGGAAAAGACCTCTAAGATCATTGAGTCCAACCAAATTAGATTAGGACAATTTATATCAAACATGATAAGAGTAAATTGGAGACTCTTGGAAGGACTCCAGCCAGTTAGAACAATAGTTAAAAATAAATTCATATCTAAATGAGAAAGAAACCTGAAGGACCACAGCAGGCCGCAAAACACTGTAAGAACTTGAAAATAAAGCTGTAGGGGGAAAAAAAAATCAATTGTATTGTGGCCAATATGAATCTCCCATCAATAAATACCATATCTTTCACTGATTGTGGTAATTGCCCCAGTGATTCCTCTTAAAGTGGTTCTTGAGTACTTAGAGGGCCCATTGATAGCATCTTATCAGGTCTTAGAGGTGTGAAAGCACAAATACAAAACTCCTGGTGTGAGAAAAAATGTAGTCTTTAGAATGTGCTGATTTGACAACAGGTTATTGTTTGTCACAGACATTGTTTTTTATCTGCTTAGTGGCTATTTCTTCCAGAGAGGACTCTTCAGTGTCTCTCTGATACTGTTGCTCAGCTCAACATGAGGTGGATTTTCCAGTAAAATAAAGTATTGATGTGTCAAATGGGTCCAGACTACAGTTGCTGCTGGAAATGGCCTTTTTCGAGTCATGATTTGGATGCTTCAGGGTGGCATGTGACTTTGCATGGGTTTCTGCCTGAGGGCTACTGCTTTCTTCAGCCTGAAAAGTGACAGGAAGGACTTCATGCTGCCATGAAACTGTTGTCATAAAAATAGTTTTCACGCCATAGGGAAGTGGGCTTGGTGTTGTTTTTTTCTTTTCTCTTAGGAAGTGTTTTGAGTCAGAACTAACATCCATGAAAGCTGGTTGATGACCTTAACTGACTCTTGGGAAGTAGGCACAATGTCACATTTGTTCTGTGCAAAATGGCATTCACAATCTCCATTTGTTATCAGACCCATCAACTCTCCTGCATGGAGTTTGACAATTATCCAGATAAATCTCTTCTCATGTTCTGTTTTGTAGCTAGGACCTATATATTTCACAAAATATGTAGGCCAGATCCTGCAGAAAATGTTTAAGTGGCCATCAGTGTGGAGTGGACTATTTGAGTCTAGAAATTTTACATGCTTTTCATGATTAAGGAATAATTTTGCATGCACATTTTACCAGTTGCTGGATGACCCTGCCTATTTTCTCATCATGCAGCTCAAAAGATTTTTAAACTGCCTGTGGTAGGAGGTGTTAGCCCAATACAAAAAAATTTCTTGGAGTCTATTCAAGTAACACCATACATAGGCAGGCAGCAGGAGAGATACACATAGGGATTTTCAGACAACCTCCTTTGACTGCAAGCATTGAGCATAATCTTGTGCCCATTACTTACACCTATAGGTGTTGCTTGTCTTGAAGCCTACACAGAGTTTGATACCCTTGTGTTCCCTCACCAGTGAGTGTTATATTTCACTTATTACCTGGATTTCCTTAGGTTTAGGTGGCATTTTCTAGATTTTACAGAAATGTTCCAGAAGTTGTCCCATCCAAGGTGGCATGTGCTATTTGAAATGAAACTAAAATACATCTCTTTGATATTACTTTTTGTTATGAACTTAGCCATCACATGTTGGAGCCTCAGTTTTGATTGAACAGGGCTTTCTTAGTTTTTGCGATTTTTTTTTAAGATCTCACTAAAGATTAAATATTCATTTCCCTGTAATTTATCATCAAGATCACACAACTCTGATTTACTGTTACAATCGGAAATTAACTTCAAAAGACAAGAAATGGAAAGCGGTGGCTTACTCTCCCATAGCACATTACGACAGTAAGAGAGAGTGATACAGTGATATCAGAAATGTACTTTTTCTTCAGATGAAGTAGAACTATATCAATTCATTTCATACCTACATATTTATTTGTATTTCAGGACACTGTTCTACCCTAAGCAAACATCTGGGACAAGTCACAAGATGGTAGATAAAAATAATGGACAGATAAGAAGTGTCACTTTTCTGCTACCTCAAATGCAAGACATTACACTCTATTATATATTTTTTAAGCTAAATTAAGCAAACTGTTGAGTGTTCTGGCTTGCATCTAGATGCTCATTTAAGCCCCTTCTTGATTACAAGCAGCAGTGGTCACACTGAACCTGGTTATATGCTATAAAAGAAGCATGTGTTGAATTGTCCAACTGGGTCTGTGCCAGGATGCAGAGAATTTTGAGGATCCAGGCCATCCCACAGTCATCTCTATGGTTTTTGAGTATCTGCCTTAAGTCATTAAATTTTTTTAAACAACATCTCTGTTGTGGTATGTTATCCCTTCTTCCTTCATAAAAACCTTTATTAAACTTTCAACTCTGTCCTTAAGGCCTGATCAAGACCAGGATAGGAGGCACTACGTTCATAGCAGTTCTTGGAGCTGCCTGAAGTTGCCCGCGTGGGTTGAGGTATCTTGCTGGAAGAGGCCCTACTCTTACTCTGATTGTTTTAGCTTTATGGACTTTTTTGAGCAGGTGACCTGGAAAAGAAAGCAGAGTGATTCATCACCTGAGAAAGTTTTTTCACTTGCAATAGGTCCTCACACAGCACCTTAAACAGGGTATTTAATGTTTATTTAATATAGGGCAATTAATGTCAATACTTTGGCACTTGTAACCAGAGTGGACCCCAAACTCAGACTGGTATGTGAAGAGTATTTAATGCCTTAGAAAAGTAGTCTTAAACCCCTACACTGAGCAATAAACGGTCAAAAAAGAAAATACAAGGTGGAAGTGCTGCAGAAAAGTGTGGCTGGGACAATAGGCCTCAGGCTTCTTCTGAGCAGGTCTTCAAAGGACTCAACAAAGCCAGTTTTGTTTTTCTCCCATCAAAAAATACAGTCACCAAAGGAAAATGAGAATCCTGCCACCATTTATGTTGTTGTCCGGTGGTTAAAACCACTTGCCCAAGAAAAGCAAGACAAGTTTTTGGTTTGCCTCTGCCTGGGAGATTCAAACCTACATTTCTCATTTGCTATGGGAGTACCCCAACCACAAGACCGCAGGTGACGCTGGATGGAGAAAGCATTTCTGCATTCTTTGGTCAAGCTGTGGAACTGCACAGGAAAGACAAATAGGTTCCCATGACCCTCTGTGAGGAGTAAAGGGAAGCCAGGATTTTGAGGCATTTCCCCTTTTCTCTCTAATATGATGTCTGTTTACCTAGTATGAGGTTTGGATTTGGGAAAGGGGAGTGGCAATTATGGGAATATGTCAGGCAGGCGTTTAATGAATAAGCAGTCTTCTGCAGATTTATGCACGCTACTCCTTCAGATTCTCAGTACATAGCTCTATAGTGCAAAATGTTCATGTGGCAAAAAAATAGAACCCAGGACATAAGACAATCCTCTTTTAATCGTTAGGAAATGGACTTATGCTCTGCTTGAAAGTGACTTCAGGGTACCATAGCTCTTTTTTTTTTCCTTTTGACTCATTGGTATAGCTTGAATGAGGAACCAACTACTTTACCCTCCTCTCCTTCCCCTACCCTGCATCTCACCCTCACCATATAACTCCAGGTTTCGGATGATTTAATGGGAAAGAGAAACTCTGAAACCCTGGGGCTGAGGAGGGCCCAGAGCCCACTGTCCACTTCCTGGATGAGCACTTTAATCCTGAGGTTATTACAAGAGTGGAGGGCACTGGAACTGCTGCATTTAAAAGAAAGCAACTATGACTGCATTCTTGAAGGATGTGATCCTGCAAGACAAAGGTAGGTGTGTTTCCAGCGTACATCCAGGATCGGGCCCCTCGGGGGACTCTGGTTCCACTATGCCTTGCTGTGCTCAGTTACAGTGGGGCTGCCCAAGCTAAGCTAAGGAGGAATTTCTAGGCTTGGATGGTGGAAAGAGGAGCTTGAGGATTGTGATATTTTTCAATGCTGAAATTCCCCAAAGTCTTTTCTGTCAGAAGTTATCAGCGAACACTAAGACCTTTCAGGAAGGGCACCCTTCCTGTTGATGGGGAGGTGAACACCACCAGTGATGTTTCAGTCCTACATAATAACAGAATTCCCCTCCAGGATATGCTCCTCTTCATAAACCATAGAGAGAAGCTACAGAGGTGCCTTAATGCAGGGTCCCAATCACGTAGAGCTGATCTCATGCTTATTTATGTAAAATGACATGTGGGCTTCAGCATATGTTTAAGCTTAAGCATATGCTTAAGTGATTTAAGACTTTAGACAAGACTTAGCTTTAAGACCAACACCAATCAGTTCAGCTCTCACTGCCAGCTCATTCCCTTTAGATTTCAATGCTGAGTGAGATTCCACTTAAAGAAGGGGCTGCCGCAGTATGTCAGGCAGGCTAAAGGCGGTTTACTTACAATTACCTCTCAGAGGACTGGTCATTACTTTTGTTTCTTTTCTCGCTGGTGCTCACTATGAAATAAAAACTATTCCCTGCATGTGCTGCAGCAACACGGGACATGAATCTGGAAAACAGGGCCATGTCTCCACTGAAATCCTAAGGGATGCTCTTTGCCTCATCTATAGCAATTTCCTCGTTTACAAGATGGAAGTAGCTTTCCTGTGACTGAAGGTGTCTTTTATACACTGTTTCTTTAAATTATTATTTGCAATCCCTCAGAGAGAAAGAGGCAAAGGAAACTGGGTGGGAATTAGTTGCTCCTTCACGTACATTGCACTAGTTACTGTGTGGGAGGATCATTATTTCTAATGATGATGGATGGTTCCTATATGAAAGGCTTTTTGCCTCTGTTGTTCCCCAGTTTGGAGCAAGAAAGGGTTACTACTTTAATGAGTGAAGCTGAAATACAATTTATTGAGAGGGATGAAAAAGAAGAGTCATAAAAGCTGAATCAAAACAAATGGAATGCTTTACCTGATCACTTTTATGGCGTTGCTGCTTTCATAATGCACACACACACACACATTGACATTGAGGTTTGACTTCAACTATTTTCTGCAATCTCTTTTTTTCCCCTGATATCTTCAGGGGGTAGTTTTCCCCAAATAAACATTTCCAATGCATATTTTTTACTCAAAACATAAAATGGGGGAAAATGTGACAACAAAAGCCTATACGCTGACAATGTTTCATTCTTTTTTAATAGCCTGCTGATAAGAGTCTCTATTACATAATGACAGAAAGCCAAGCACCTATTGAACCTATATGCTACTAATTATTTTTGTTTTGAACACTGAAGGTGCTACCTAAAACAAAGGCAAAGAATGTGCTGTGAAGGAACCCTCATATAAAAACTTAACATCCAGAATAAAAGCGTTGGTTTATTCCAATCTGCACTCAGCTGATTAAACTGAGGAGTTGTCATGAAGATAGATAGATAAATAGATTGATCATATCATATTTTTTTTTATAATTGGAGCCTTCAAACTTAACATATTTTGACAGGAGAGTATATTAAAAGCCATTAAAACAGCTGTTTTGCTGTAGGGAATATTACTTGTGGGTTGAATGCAGAGATATGTGTAGGTATTTATTCAGTAATCAATCATAGAGAGAAAAGACCTCGAATTTCAGTTGGAAGTTTTTATTTTTATCCTTTTCCTTACTACTGGTCTTTAAACCTGCTCTGAGGAAAGCTATACATGCCCGGCTGGTGCTCATCAAAAGCAAGCAATCACAGCTAAATCAGCATGCAAAATGCCACTCAACCTTGGGCCTTTATTAAAATTTGCTGGGACTCAATTTGAGATAGCGATCGTTCTTATTAAAAAGCAAAATGTAAGATAGTTTTTTTATATAAATCTCTGGATGGAATGGAATTGTTAATCAGCATAGGCTGATGTGATTTCTCTGTTGCAAATCCTGCCGAGGGCTCAGAAGTGGCACATTACCATAATTCCTAGGCTAGAGCTGGCAGCTTGAAAAAGACCTGCAAGAATCTTTAAAATGCTTAAGCAAAGCTGTAAGTCACAGCAAACAACACACACTGGGGATGGTTACCACAGGTTCTTCATGTTATATAACAAAGTTTCTTCTTTCGTTCTATTTGCTCTTACTACAGTTTGCTGTTTTGTTGGATAATTGTTCATGTTTTTGTGAGAAAAAGGGGAATAACAACAACAAAACACCAAATGTAAACAAGGCTCTGCTATTTCCCCTAAAAAACCTAGCCTATTTTAACACAAACCCCTATTCAATGTGTGGAATCACTCAATTGTATTCTCATATATATATATATATATGTGTATCTTTAACTTAAAATTAGCACCAATTATTTCAAGATCAAGCACCTTTCTTTTTCTTCTGTCCTATGCTGCTATTATAGCCGGTGCATTTCAGCCCTGAAGTATCTCTAAGTTAGTGGTAAACAGATCCCCAGGAATATTTTGTATATTAATTTAAAAATGTTATTGATCTCTGTTATCCTAGGCACTAATAAAAGAAAACTATTATTTCAAAGAAATTATTACTAATAATGAACACAAACCAAGGCAATTTACAATTTTTTGTGTGATGCAAAACAATGCCATTCACTGTAGATAGAAAACTCTTCAGATGGACTGTGCCACACCAGTACAATTATGATTGTCTTTAACACTCAGAGTCTGCTGTCATGACTGCCTTAGACACTGCACAAATGCAAGGCAAAGAAGAACAATTTTTCTGTACGTGTTTTGTTCTGTCTGTAAACATTCACTACTAGGGTTAATAATGAGCAAAGTGCAGTCCCCAGAAATGTCTGCTACCTTGCTGGAAATACATTTTGGAGGCTATGGCTTCAATAGAAAGCGTTTTCATTGACTTGGACAGTTTCAGCTCAGAATCCAAGGCAGACAGTTGTCTGCTTTCTTCTTGTCATTCATCAGGAATGTGCAAGAAGCAAGGGAGAAAAAAAGCCCTTAAATGAGGTCCTTCTACCTTGGTTTTACTGGTCCAAATCTAGCCTAGGCCAGTAACGGACCAAGCTTTTTTTCTGATTCATTTTTGTCTTTTGTTTTGGTTAGGGATTTGGGAAATGTGTTACTCATGGTTCAGTTCTCATGGGAGATATGTCCACCTCCCAGGGGTTTGTTGAGATATTCTGTGTTAAGACACAAAAAACTCGTAGCACAGAGAGTGAGCTACCTGTTGACCTACAGAACAGCCTTTGCAAACTGATGCATATGGAAAGAGAAACTTGTTCTGATGCTGATTCTTCTGTACCTGCCTTGAAGACTGTGAGAACAAATCGCTCATAGATTGCTGCCTGATAGTCATGAGTAAATTTTAATTCCAGCATGCAGGCACTCCCTTTGGAAGGGGAAGACAGGCTCAGTTGCACATGGAGAGACAGAACTGCAACCTTGCAAAAATCAGAGACTTTGTTTCAAGAGCCAAACAAAATTGAATGTGCTCCCCCCCCACACGTACATGCACTATCATCAAATATTATCAATTTAATTGCTCAGCCTGTGCAGCTGTGAGCACAGTATATCAGCTTGGCTGGAATGGAATTCATGATTCTGTAAGACATGTTCGAAAACAGAATACTGAGCTAAACTCTCAGCTAATGAGAATCAGCACAGTTTCACTAACCTCAGATAAGCTACTGAGCAAGTAGGAATCGTTCGAGTTCCTCTGACTTAGTTGGAATGCCTTCACTCGATTCAGCAGAGGAATACAAATTTACTCCAAGATTTTGTGTTTCCGTGCCTTTTTGGGATCTGATATACAACCAGTGTTTAGAACAAGACAGCATGATATGGTATATTACAGCACATCTCCTCTAAACATCAGTGTCATTGCTATGTAGCCGTACTGTCAAAATCTCTATCAGAGGATGTTGATGATATTTAAAATCTATATGGTTTAAGAGGGCCACTGGAGAAGTTAATGGAACAGAAAGGTAGATAAAGTTGTTAACTATAAGGACACGATCTCTGTTTCAGAAATTCTTGACCTGCAAATTACTGGCATATATGGGAAGTACCATCACATGTCTGTGCTTTCTTGTATTCTTCTCATTGTGTTTCCTTTTGGCCTTTCTTAAAATGCAGTCCTGAACTGGGAGAATGTCTGCTCTGGTCAAGCATTGCTAGTTTTATGTTCTCCCTAAGATCAATTAGGAACTAGAAGTTTTTTCTTCCTCATCAGGGTTTTCATCTTTTCCCACTCTAACACACACACTTTGCCCTTTCTTTTGAGGATACAAATAGAAAAAGGCAGGTAACACAGTAACTAGAAGATCATAAATGCCACATACTCATTTTTCAGATATTCTAGGAATGAGCTAAGAATGGTATTGTTTACCCTGGGTAAATTTCCCACTCCATACAATCCTTTTTAGCTCACAGAACTGCTGTAACATTAATTTTATAAATCAAGTAGAGTATGCCTGTCTTCTATGATTCAAAGTATTATGACTAAAGATGAAATCTAAGTTATCTATACCTACTAAATAAATATATGCACATATATATATAACACATATATGTATATATATAAGCTACTACAAAAAAGGATTGTTCTTTTTATCTAAGAGTTAATAATGTATGCCTGCAGACTAAAATAATAGCACCTTTCACTTGTTTTTTTTTAATTATTGTTGATTCCCTTAAGTGCAAAGCCACAGAGAATTGGGCCCTTTGCATTTACTTCTTTCTGTTTCCCAACCATTGCCATGTGGCCTATCTGAGTGAAAGTTTAGCATTCTTGCAGGGTTATGTAAATGTATATGTTAGGAAATAAAGAGACGGTCTTTAACGAAAAACATCTTTTCATGAGCTGAGTCATACTGATTTGATTCTTCATTTCTAGTATTAGATCTTTGACGTAATGGGAAAATGCACTGAACTGTTTTTGCACAGCTCAAATTTGAGTGGACATCCCTTAGAAAGGTAGGAAAATGTACTCTGCATCAACTAGTGGAAGGTGACGTAGGGCGGCTGTTTTTTTTTTTTTATTGTTAGTGCTTGAAAACAAAAAGATGCAGATTTCAACTCACAGGTCTTCATCTGCCCATCAGATCTGTTTTCTGGGCATCAGAAGTGCCCAAATACATCCAGGGAAACAGCCTCATTTTTTGAATTTTAAACAGCAGTCCAATTGAAAGAGACAAACATTATGTCTCAGGAAAACAGAAATCAAAAACAAAGGCAAAGGAAAAAAATTCAAACAATCTACTACCTAAAAACTTAGAGTGATGCATTGTTTATTTTGCTTCTTGTCAAGTCAAAATGAACAGTAGTTTAGATGCCTGTGCTGCATTTATTTATTTTTTTGAATGACTGGATTTTTTAGAATCGGGTTACGCAGCTGGACTTCACATTGCATTTGCTGCGGCTGCTTCATCAGAAATGCTGGTAGTATTTGTCAGCCTGGAAGTGTCTTGAGGCTGCTTCTGAGAGATACAAGGAGGCAACTGATAAGGAGAGCATCAGAAGGGCAGTTAATTGCCTCCAGTCTCTCGGTGCCGGGGAATATTTAAAATCTATGGGATTAAAGGCAGATTAAAAACTGTGGAAGCAGGAGCCCAATAGCGCTGAAAGATCATAATCAGCAAGGGTAATGGCAGAGCAAAAATGAATGTGGCAAATAAAATGACAGATAGGAAATTCAGATCCGCTTCTAATGCTCGAAGTTCCATCTTGTAAGCACAATTCATCTACGTGTAAATCATTTTTTGGCTTCAAGCTTATCAGCCAATCGGTGAATTAAAAATGCTCTTTCCTTGGAGGATTAAAGAGGTTGATTGAAGTCAGTGTGAAAACTGACTAATAAGTCTGGAAATGTCAGGAGGGTGCTTCATAGGAACTCAGTGTACTTTTTCTATCAGTGCTATGAAACAGGAAGTTTGAAAAGCTCTGTAGTTCTGTTACTTTGAAAAATACTTTTGTTGGCTTTCTCTCCCCCCCACCCCCCCCACCCCGTGTGTCAGTGTCATGCAGAAATATTTTAATTTGCAAGATGAATGGTGATAGATGCAAATGCAAGAAAACAGGATTAGGACAATTTGCTAAAATATGCACAGAAGTAAGAGAAATCAGAAAGCACAAGTCATTCTGCCCCTGTACTCAGCACTGGTTCGGCAACACCTTGAGTACTGTGTCCAGTTCTGGGCCCCTCAGTTTAGGAAAGATGTTGACTTCTGAAACATGTCCAGAGAAGGGCAATAAAGCTGGGGAGGGGTTTGGAGCACAAGCCCTATGAGGAGAGGCTGAGGGAGCTGTGGTTGCTTCACCTGGAGAAGAGGAGGCTCAGAGGAGACCTTATTGCTGTCTACAACGACCTGAAGGGAGGTTGTAGCCAGGTGGGGGTTGGTCTCTTCTTCCAGGCAACCAGCACCAGGGCAAGAGGACACAGTCTCAAGCTGTGCTGGGGAGGTTTAGGCTGGATGTTAGGAAGAAGTTCTTCACAGAAAGAGTGATTGGCCATTGTAATGGTCTGCCCAGGGAGGTGGTGGAGTCATCATCACTGGAAGTGTTTAAGAAGAGACTGGGTGAGGCACTTGGTGCCATGGTTTAGTTGATTAGATGGTGTTGGGTGGACTTGATGATCTCAAACGTCTTTTCCAACCTGGTTAATTCCCTTCCCTTCCCTTCCCTTCCCTTCCCTTCCCTTCCCTTCCCTTCCCTTCCCTTCCCTTCCCTTCCCTTCCCTTCCCTTCCCTTCCCTTCCCTTCCCTTCCCTTCCCTTCCCTTCCCTTCCCTTCCCTTCCCTTCCAAGTTCTTTTCTTTCTTCTCTTCTCTTCCTCACCATGGGAAGTTCTAGGTTCTAGGCCATGAACTGCTTAGATATGTTCCACCTTGGAGGGGATGTTTGAACTTTGCACCTTTTCTGCACCTGAAAAATCTAGCGTAGGTGGTAAGGCCAGAGATTGTTCTAAGGTAGTCTTTCTGCTAAACATGAGAGCTACTAGGGCATCTCCAGATAAGGTGCATACATGGAAACACACACTCTCATATGACATGAGGACTTTCCATTAGTGCTATTAAAAATTGAACATGCATTTCAGAGCTTTGCACACAAAACCTGTGCTGTTAATGTTTCCATAGCTAATATTTCCATCTTCAATGCCCTCACTGGTAAATACAAATATATTAGTGTATTTAGAGAATGTGACCACAGCTATTAGGAGTGATTCCTCATATTGATTGGACTGTGGACTAACACAGATGTTTCAGCCCCAAATAAAAAAAGGTTGCAAAAAATGTCAGCAAACAAAGGAGTTTTCTGGAGGGAAAGTTGCTACCTGGGTATATCAGTTTCTCTGGAAAAATCTGGTGAGGAATGTGTTCTTGAGACAACTGTCCCAATTCTGTCTTTTGCTGGTACAGGGAACATTAGCACTGTAGCTGTTACAGCCATGGAAAGCAGTAAAGGAATGGGGATGTAGATGGAGAGACTAGGAAAGGAACTGATCATACAAGTATCAAGGACAGAGCCTAACATCTCCCCAGCTCAGTCTCACCTCTTGCTCTTGCACAGGCAAACTGGTGCCCTGCATGCTAGCAATGGAACACTGTCCATTCTCACTTACCTCCTGAGCCGGATATGACTGCTTGATCTGTTTTGTCAGTGGAGGCTTACTGGGCACCCTGTGTATTGACAGTAGCTTTGGGCTAGGATCATACCTTTTGGCCCAAGTACATGACCCATCAGGATTATATTCCTCCAGAACATCCTATCTCTTTCTCCTGTGTGATTCTGGGAAACACAGTCTTGCAAAAAACCAATTCCACCCCCAAAAAGCCCCAAACAAAGAAAACAAAAAAAAGTTGCTGAAAGTCACTTACTGTTAGTTTCTCAGGCCCAGAAAATGTCAGAAGCAATGTGCATGGATGTTTACCTGCTTCTAATCTGTAGAGTTTACTATGTCTCATTCTTGGGCTTGGAACAGCAGATTGGTGAGCTGACCCATCTTTTCATTTACTGGTTCACTCATAACTACAATCAAAGTAACAAAAGATGCCCATAAATTCATATAAACCCTGTTAAAAATTATATCCCAAGATGCTTAACAGCTGCCCAGTTCCCAAGTCTTTGATACAGGCATCTCCAGGGAGGAGAGGCAATCAGAGATTCTGGATTACTCTCCCTGCTGTATGATGCATTTCTGTTGGTTTTTTTTGCCCTATGACTGCTTTTCACATAAAAGGCATTAACCCGCGCAACTCTAACCCACAGCTCATGTCAGCCAGCTGAGAGCCTAACCACTAGACTGCTGAACGGTGGTCTATGTGTGTCTGGGTTATGGGAGGTTTCTTTGATCTCCTTATGCCCCCCGGAATGCATTTCTGCACAGCTTCAAGAAGAGGCGGCTGCACATCCTATCACCCCAATCTCAACCTCAGTTTACCCGCGTTGGTTCAGGCCCTCTCTTGGGAGGTTGGAAATGTGGCTTGGATCCCTCGAGGCTGAAGAAAGCACAGAAGCCAGATTTCTCACTTCATGGGCCAGCATTTTCACTAGCTCTTCTCCGGATAAAAAAAAAAAAAGAAAAGGAAATGTGTGCACCCCGTCTTGGTCTGTGTTAAAGAAGAGTGAGCCAAGCTCAGTTCTGAGCACTTCCAGATGTCTCCCCTCAGGAGTGGGCTCGGCCCTCTGGAACCTAACTGGAGAGAGATATTTTGCTTCGAAGACCTGATTCGTGTACCTTAGGATGGGTTGGAGTTTGGACACACCCTGTGTGCTCAGCATTTCCAAGTTGGCTGGCTTTCAGTGGCTTCCGGTACACTGCATGGAGTCTTGCCCCAGGGACGCTCCCTGCTGTGGCAGACTTCCTGGTTTTAAACCTCCAGGCTTGAGGCTGTAGCAGGACCAGTGTATGGAAGTTCTCCACTCTCTGAGATAACTAACACTCCTTATGCATTAGGTAGGGAGAGCCCAGGCACCTAGCGCTGTGTTTTGGGCTGCCATTTGGGGGGGCAGACATCAAAAATATTAACACTTAAGCCCTCTTCTTGGATTTAGTGTTCAGTTTTTAATTTGAGAGAAGTCTGTTTAGCTGCATCATGCATTTTCTCTGACTACTAAGGTTAGATTGCTGGAGACATTTAGATTTCATTAAATGGAGAGGAGAGCTTGAGAAACTTTCCAACATCTCGTGGATATAGGCACTCATTCCTGGATCTTCAGTGGTACTGAAATCAGCAAGACTTCAGGTGCCAAATCACTTCTCTGCAGTCACTTCTCCTTGAAGGCATCGTGTATCTGGTATACCAAGTATCTAGCTCAAGACAGATAAATGTCTTCATAAGTAAGACCCTCAGTGTCCCTGGATACATCTCCTTGGTGAATTTTGTATAAATCTTCAGGTTTACACATGCCTCAGAAAAACTGTGCCTTGTGTCCAGGTTTGCGCTAAGCTTTGGGTGTGAACCTTTTGATGCATGACCCGTATGATACCTGGCATGATCATGCAGGTATCTTGTATGATCCTGTGTTGTCATCTGTCATCTTGGGCAGATAGGATTTCCTGATACCACCTTTCTTGGCAGTCCCTGTGTGGTATGCATGTCCATGGGCTTGTGACCAGCAGCATACCCTTAAACAGTGGCAAGACATGATTTGTCTTACCAACAGCTATTGGGGTGGGTACAAAGGAGTACCACAAAAATGATGGAATGGGTGGAATACCTCTACCATGAAGAAAGGCTGAGAGAGCTGAGGTTGTTCGGCCCAAGTAAGAGCAGGCTCTGGGGAGAGCTTACTGCAGCCTTTGAGCACTTCAAGGGAAAGTGAGAAAGATGGAAACAAATGTTTTAGGAGGGCTGTTGTAACAGGACAAGGGTTGAGGTTTTTAAACTAAAAGAGGGGATATTTAGACTAAGTAGAAGGAAGATTTTTTTGACAATGACAATGATGAAAAACTGGCACAGGTAGCAGATGTCTCATTCCTGGAAATATTACAGGTCAAGTTGGATAGGACTCTGAGCAACCTGATCTAGTTGAAGATGTCCCTGCTCACTGTGGAAGAGTTGGACTAGATGATCTTTAAAGGTTCCTTCCAACACAAAACATTATATGATTCTAGATTCTCTCTCTGTACACAGTACCTTGGTCAAACAGCAGTTAGGACAATGTTGACTTTTGAGTCTTGTGTGTCTGCTTCTGTATCTGCCAAAAATAGAGATGCCCACAAATGCATAAAATGTTTGCATCCTTCCCAGCCTTGCATCACTGCATTGTATCATGTCGCTGTTGCTGTTCATAGGTGCTCCTAGCTGTATAGGTGGTACATGACTGTGGCAGAAACAGTTGGGCAGGATGAATCTTAAGAAATGGTTTAAAGTTCTGAGGAAAGTGAGAAGGTATTGGAGTAATTAGCTAATGAACATGAGGTCAGAGTCTTCCTTCAGACACAGAATCACAGAATCATAGAGTAACCAAGGCTGGAAGAGACCTCAAAGATCATCGAGTCCAACCTGTCATCACAGACCCCATCACTAAACCATAGCACCAAGTGCCACATCCAATCCCCTCTTGAACACCTCCAGGGATGGTGACTCCACAACCTCCCTGGGCAGCCCATTCCAATGGGGAACGACTTTCTCAATGAAGAACTTTCTCCTCATCTCGAGCCTAAACTTCCCCTGGTGCAGCTTGAGACTGTGTCCTCTTGTTCTGGTGCTGGTTGCTTGAGAGAAGAGACCAACTCCCTCCTGGCTACAACCACCCTTCAGGTAGTTGCAGACAGCAATAAGGTCTCCCCTGAGCCTCCTCTTCTCCAGGATAAACAATCCCAGCTCCCTCAGCCTCTCCTCATAGGGCTTGTGCTCAAGGCCTCTCACCAGCCTTGTCGCCATTCTCTGGACACATTCAAGTGTCTCAATGTCCTTAAACTGAGGGGCCCAGAACTGGACACAGGACTCAAGGTGTGGCCTAACCAGTGCAGAGTACAGGGGCACAATGACTTCCCTGCTCCTGCTGGCCACACTATTCTTGATGCAGGCCAGGATGCCATTGGCCTTCTTGGTCACCTGGGCACGCTGCTGGCTCATGTTTAGGCGGCTGTCAATCAGCACCCCCAGGTCCCTTTCTGTTTGGCAACTCTCCAGCCACTCCGACCCCAGCCTGTAGCTCTGCATAGGGTTATTGTGGCCAAAGTGCATCACCCGGCACTTGGACTTGTTGAATGCCATCCCATTGGACTCCGCCCATCTGTCCAGTCGGTCAAGGTCCCTCTGCAGAGCCTTTCCATCCTCTAACAGATCAACATCTGCTCCTGACTTGGTGTCATCTAAAAAAGATTGCCCAGCAACATCAGAAAGAGACAATGAAGAGATTTGAGCCCTTTTCTGAATCTATTTGTAGAAATATTCCATTTCTATTTGTGTCTCTAGTGGGACACCTTCTGAGTTTTTAATGACACATCCCACGAAGGGGACCAAATCAGAAATAGTAAGATCTGCTAAGGTGAAGATATGTAGCTTATGTGTGATGTGACAGAAACAGAGAAAGGATGCACAGAGAAGGGCTATGTGGTCAGAGCAAGACACAAAAGGAAAGGTCTTCCTAGCTATGTTTGGGATTGAGGACCAGAGTAGAATTGTGTGGTTGGGAGAATCTTGTCCATTCTTTGTTTGCATGGTGGATCTCAGTTTATGTGAGTTATGATCAAGTGGCTAAAGCTTGCTTCATTGCACAAAAAGGGATCCATAGCAGCAAAGCTTCTTATCCTTTAGAGGCAGTGAAAATAAAACTCTTTAACTGTCAATGATGTTAAGGTAAATCTCTCCGAGTCACCACTGCCTACAAATGCACGTAAACAAATACCATAATTTACTAAATATCTATAGCTTAAGTTAGAAGTAACTTGGTTTGTACCATGAGAAGTAACCTTAAGGTACCTCAGAGTTACCTCAGGGTACTTGTGACCTTAAAATAAGCTGAGCCTCAAAAGGTATAAATAATAATATTTATAATAATAATAATTGCAACTCTCTGGGTTCAGCTGGACTTACGTGTCAGGATTCATCCTTAATTACGGTGTGCATTAATGAAATTATTATCTGATAACAGTTATTCTATATACATCTATTATAGGAAGTAATCTCAAAAAAACCCAGGAAGATGAGGTTTTTAAGCCCACCTGAAAAATAGGAACACCTCACTCTTCATTTGTGTAATCACAGCTCCACAACTTATCTTTCTGGGGATGGTTTTTCAAAGAAGAGTACCAATGTCTGGAAAATTAGGAGGATTTCTATCAGAGTGATAGTTAGGTTGATATCCCAACCGGGGTACACTCTCAGGGCTCAAATTCAGCCACGGGTGTCAAGAGAGTGTCTTTAGGGCAGAATTTAGACAATAATTTACATGCTGCCTGAGGTGATAAGCTGGTATAGCTTTCAATGGCCTGCACATGACTCTCAACTTCCTGGGTTTTGATGGGCAGCTTGGCCAAGTGTGGTTGATAAATCTTTCTGTAGCAAATGCCCAGTGCCACAGTGCTCAGATTCATCTGATGGCTATTACTGGCCTTCCTATAAACATGGAGCTGCTACTACAGTTATCTTTTATATTTTCCTATCATGACCCACACAATGTGGCATGAATGTGACACTCTGGCACAAAGACAGAAATGAACTATTGGGGAATATGGTGTAGAAAGTGAATACTACACAGCTCCCTTGTTGATTAGCTTTGTACCCCTTTCCCTCCTTCCTCTTCCTTTTTACTTTCCTCTTCACCCTGGGGAGATAATCTCCTTCTAAGCTTTGGGTCCATGTTTCAGCCACCATTCATCTCTCTGAAGAGAATAAACTGACTCCAAACTGCAGCGGGGCTGTCTGCAACAGTAAAACTCATAAAGAGATTCCCCTTCTCCTCCTCTTGTGAGGGCTTTCCTCTCTCAATCTGTCCCAGAGGGGCTGAATGCCTTCTGCCACCTCACTCTTGAGACATTAAGACCTTGAAATTTGAAAGAGGAGTGGCGTAGTCTGGAGAAAAATGGACCTGTGTTCTAACCCATGCAGCTTGTGATACGCACATTGTACGGTGATAACAAAGGATTTACATAGGATTTACATTTTTCTTAGGGGACATTTAGCAGAAAGGGAGCAATCAGCAGCAATGACAGATGAATCCATTTGTCAGCAAAGGCTGCCTCTTTCACACAAATAACAGGCTTTTTCTTAATCTACAATTTGTCACTGTTTATTCGACAGTGCAAGCCTTTTAATTGCCCTGCAGCATCCTGGGTTTGTGCTCCCTGGGAAGCAAGGGAGTAGTTTGGGGGAGTTAGAGGGCATTTCTGCTTCTCACATCAACCTAGAAATCTGAACAAGGCTTTCCAGAGTTTGGTCTGTTTATCTGGGTGAGAATATAGGTGGAATGTGACTTGATCTGTCCTGATTCATTAATGAGCATGGTGCAGGAAGAAACAATCTGGCTCCCATACACAGTAGGTAAGTTGGCTTTGGTATCCTCACTGCTCAGAGCATGCTTTGTTGGGACTGATGCTGAAATAATTCACGGCTTTTTGTCTGTCTTCTCAGCTCCTGTTGAGCTCCCAACATGAAAGGTCTATTTACCTCTGCTGCTGCTACAGGAAGGCAGAGAGGACATGAGAGGAACTTCAAGCAGACAGTGCCCCATCAACTTTTGCACAGTCCTGCTTCACCTAACACCATATTTGCTCCCAGTTTTCTCCCTGGCACTTATGATGTTTTCATCCTTGCTTTGGTTCCCTGCTACTCCAGGCATTTGCAGTATATCTCATCATGAAGTACCAATTCAACTCACACCTGTAGGAAATGTTTGGGAATAGTGATTCCTGCGTTGGGGTTGTGAACAAACTATATGAAACCTCTACAGCCTTTCCAGAGGCATGGGTTCCTGCTGAGCACAGCCGGTGGATCTATTGCTGTATGGCTCTGCATGTCTATGTCATTTGCCTCATAGCCAAATCAACACAAAGCACTCCTCTTCCAAAAGTGTCTCCACTCAAGTAATGAAATCAGTGTAAAGAACTATGGTTGTTTTAGTGATCATTGCTTGGTTTAGGCCATTACCAAGTCCCATGTTCACTTGATTATATAATTCTGTTTTGGCATGTTTCTGGAAGGTGGCAAACAGCATGCAAGAGAAGGTGCCTAGTAAATCAAGTGAGCTTTCCACCCATACGGAAGCTGATATTTGTTCTAAGCAAGTAACCATTTTCAACATGGTTCAGGCTGGATGGCCAAGCATTGAGAAAGCAAGAAATGCAATATTGAGGTTGAGAAGCCATACACTGGATAATACAGCTGGACCTTTGACCACCTGTATATATATCTGAAAGTGTCTTACATATGACTACAGACTTTTTGCTCCAGAATACAACTATCATACAAAGCATATTATATACAAGTGGGTTTTCACATTTAGTTGAGTTCTTGATTTTCAATTAGATCTATGCATCAACCTAAGTTTGGAGAAATGCTTGCTTCCTTTTTTGTTCTTCTTTCCTATATATGCATCTGTATAGAACTAGATAAACTTTTCTCCTCTTTATTCTGATTTAGAACAATTTCAGGGAATGTAGGATATTTCAGAGAAATATGAACTAAAAATTCCCTTCAAGAGCAGAACTTAATTGCACAATAAAAATCTGATGTTTGGACAGAGAGGTAACTCATCTGCAAGTTTAGTCTTAACCTAAGTAGTTGTCAATGTCTGCAATGGGCTTCAGATCCTCCTCCTATCTAATGCCTTGGTGAGAACCTACATCAGTCACTGTAGTGGATATAATTGTTCCTTGTGGAAGTGATTAATTGTCTAGATAAAAATGGTAATATCATTAGCTCTGTCAGAAGTTGTATGTGACTGAAATAATCCATAGAATCAGTAGTAATGACCCAATATATTTCATTGCTAACAACAAGGACAACCAAGGCCTTTTGGTTTTCCCATTTAAAAAAAAAAAAGGAAAAAAAAAAAAAAAGACCACACTTCACCAGAATCTTTGTCTCACGTAGGAACATTTAGATTCCCCTATTTTAGGCATGTCTTCATGTTAGCATCTCCTGTTTAGCAACATTTGCTGCAGAATTTTGAAGCTTTATGAAGAACAAGAATGGTATTTTCAGGAATAGAAAGGCGTTTACAGTCATGGAAGCTGAAGAGGGAACCTCTGTCCCTGTTGGTGTTGCTGAGGTCTTTGGAGAGATTAGCAAATTCTCTTTTTGTAATCCTCCAGGAGCCCTGTTTAGGACTCTTTGGCTTGCTTTGCAAATGTGCTGACCATTACTGTAGCAGTTACAGTTGATGGGGTCTATGTCTGGAGCACAGAAACCTTTCTCTAGTGCCAAGATCCTTGGAAAGTCATGCGCTAGAAATCTTTAAAAATGCACCCATGGTCAGCGGACCTCCCTGACAATCTGTTTTGACTTTCATCTGATATTCTCAGTTACAAGCTTTTTTTTTTTTTTTTGACCCAGTGACACAAAATAGAAAGAGTGTGAGGTGACTGAGCACTGGTATAGGCTGCCCAGGGAGGTTATGGAGTTTCCTTCCTTGGAGATATTCAAAAGCACTCTGGACATGGTCCTGGATAACTGGTTCTAGGTGGTTCTGCTAGAGCAGGGGTTTGAGCCAGATGACTTCCAGTGGTCCCTTCCAACCTCAACCATTCTGTGATTCTGTGTTTAATGACAGAGTTAAAGCCCTGCTCCCTCTCCCTGGTCCCCATACTGAGGACCCTTCTCCTTTTGCTTGTTGAGGTTCCAAAGAGAGTTGAGGTCAGGCTGGGACATCCCACCTATGCAGGTGGCTTAAGGGATCTAAGGAAAAGCTGTGGCACTGGGTAGGGCAGTTGCTGGGCCTTTGTGAATCACTGAGTGCCTAGGGACAGAGAAGGGATCTAACGGTGGCACCTGAGTATTCCTTGGGCTCCTCCTTAAAAGTGCATCTGGATAAGGCAAATCTGGAAAAGATGAACTTTTTTGATGTTGTTATTATTATTTTTTGTCCATAGGCTAAATTTGCTGTGAAATGCAGTTTCAGCAGTCATGAAATTACTTACATCTTTCAGGACAAATCTCCTGGTAACTTCATCTGGGAGAGTCATTTGTGGAGTAACTTCACTAAAAACTGAAGGTGAAATAAGAACAGGATACATCTGTTTCATCAGCTATTGCTCAGCGCTAGCATTTTTTGTGCAGGAAGTGAGAAACCCAGCTTCAGCTTTTCCTCTTTCTTGGAGAGTGCCCATGTTATTTGGTATGAAGAATGGTGAACATACTCAATTCCTCCTGTCTTAAATGGCTTATTTGATGTGAATATGCAGTCACACAGAACTGGCAGATGATGTTCTAACCATCACCCTCAGGAATTACTCCATTTACTTTCTACATTGACGAGTTTGGTTGGGGTTTTGATTTTTTTTTTTTTTTTTTTAATATTGGAACAGATCCAAGGGGAGGAATTTAAATCAGTATGCTCCCATAGCACTCTCCAGGGAGATGAGTAGGATATTCAGTGAGGAGATAGCTGAATCAGGAAGAAAGATGGATTTGAGCACATATTTCCCAACCAGCTGCTGAGTGGCCTAGCCTCTGGGCTGCAGGGTATCCGAGGGCAACGTGATCTGGATGGCTCTGAAGCCCTTCCACTTGGCAGGCAATATTTCAGAGCTCACACAAAAAGCCAGGGTGAGTCACCAGTCTGCTGATTAGGCTGCTCTCCTGGGAGGGAGGCACCTGGATCCCAGATCCAAGTTAGGGCTACAAAGTGGAACAGCACCAAGTGGGAGGGATTGGAGGTACTTTATGCTGCCTGGTTGGAAGAATTGTCTTGTGTAGGAGGCATGAGTTTGAATCCACTTGGAAAGGGGAGAGAGTTTAACTCAGGTCTCCTAAAACCTAAAAGAAAGGTTTTATCACTACCCTATAGTTATGGGGATGGGACAACTTCTCCTCAGCTATTGGGTGCCGAGGTAGATGTGTGACTTTGTTTTCTTAAAAGTAATGGGAAAGCAATATTTATTTTATAATATAGTGGGTCACACTGCAGAGAACAGGAAATGTAGTGACTTCTATTACTCTTGTCCATGAGAGTATTTTTTTATTATTATTTAAACTGCATAAGGGCATTGTATCTGCAGAATAGACAAGTGTTCACACTCCCCTAACTGGCAATGCCATGCCATGACCTGAAAAATATTGAGAATATGCTGGTGTGTTCAGCTGGGGAGATTATCTCTGTGAGTGGTTTGGTCAGCTGTGAACTGGTGGCCACAGAAAAGTTTGATAGGCCTGAAAGAATGTGTAACTATGAAAAGAGAATGGGGAATTTATTGTCTTGGAAGAGCCTTCATAATTTTCTCTTAAATGGATATGTTAATAGTAAGTGGTAGAAATGTAGAGTCTTAGGGATGGATTCTTCTTAATTTGCATCAGTTTAAAGCTCAGGATGATTCAGTTCAAACCCAGAAGAGTTATTCTGAATTGACTCTTCTGTAAAAGGGACAAGAAAAAACGACCAAAACCATTTATTTGTGTCAGTCCTATAAAATATGTCAAGGGGAGTCTCCCTGACTTTAATAGAAGTAATCTGAAAGATCCTGTCTGATCTACCATTGTCAGCTTGCCATCTTTGCAGTAGTCAGTGGTTGCACAAAAGTGGCCAATTTTTCCATATATAGAGTTGCTAAATTACCCTTTCTGGTTTTGTTTTATTACCCCCTCAGAGCAATGATCTCACCCATCCATGTTGTGTTGCTCTTCGGGAGTGGCAGGGGTGGAGTGGGGTGGGACGAGCAAAGCCCTGAGCTTTTTCCAGAGTTCCCTGCATATGCAGAACATTTCATTGTCTTCTCTAACACGCCCTCACCTTTCACACAGACAGGAATTTGACACACCAGGTAAGAAAAAGCAAGCGGGGTGGGGGGTGGGGAGTGGGGGGGGAGTTAAAAAAAAAAGCACAACACAAGAAAAACCTCAGCAAACAAGATCTTATCTTGGAAAATATCCATCCACCCTCCTGATAATAAAAAAGGCCTCGGGTTAGGAAAATAAAAAAATGACTCTAATGAACACTCAAAATTAACATGCAAATACATCCATGGTTCTTGGCATAACCTTCTTCCAAAAAGGTAAATTTTGCACTTCTTGCAAAATGGATTTTTTTTCCCCAGTTATTGATATTCTTGCTTTGCCTTGAGAAGATTTTATTCTCTGCTGAGGAAAGCTCTGTATACTCCTTTCTCCCTCACCCCACCCCATACCCCACATTCATTTCACCAGGTGGCATGACGAAACCCTCCAGATCAAGGCAGGTTTCATCAACAAGGCTTCATGCCATGCCACCCATAATTCATCCCAGCCTGCTGTGGCTTTCTCCCAGCAAGCAGCACCTCTTGCAAAACCAGCCCCTGTCTCACAGTTCTTCCAAACTCGTGTTCCTGAGCACCAGCAATGCAAGAGAATGAATCACCTACAGTGTACAGACCTTCGCTCCACTCTGGCCAGTTTGTGTCATTGCCTTAATGTTAATTACACACCATAATGTGTGCGTTTAATTTCCGTGGTGTTTCAATTAAATTAATCAGGCAATTAAAATTAATTAAAATTACAGAAATCACCTGCAGAAGTGTTTGAAACGTGGGGGAGGGGAAGGGAGGGGTTGGGAAGGAGCTGGGAACATAGACGGCTGTGTTTTCACAGACCTTCCTTCCCTTGATTAATTTTGGGGATAGACTCTTTTAGAGCAGGTTATTTAAGGATTTAAAAACTGTTCCAAGGCCTATTGAAGCCAATGGAAATCTTTCTATTGGCACTGATAGGCTTGGGACCAGGCCACTAGCCCCAAGTGTTCAGCATAGAGATTTAAGGGGTAAGTGATGAAAGACCTGATGCTGAGCAGAAATACCTCAACACCTCTCAGGATCAAGGCCAAGGGCCCTGAAGCACCAAATCAGGGTCAGATTTTGAAAGGCCACCAGTTAAAGATGAAGATGATGTCTGTGGGAGTTGGGTGCGTCAGTACTTCCAAGGATATGGCTGGGGAGGTATTCTAAGAAACTTCAATGTGTTTTAGATGTCAAAGGACTTGTAAAACATGACCAAACATATCCCACCCTGAATTGGCACTGCAGTTTCTGCATCAATTTGAAGGGGTCCTAATTTCACAGTAGTGATTCATGCCTCCTGAAGTCTTGGGCAAGTTCCACAGCCTCTCTTTGGGCAAGTTCCTCAGCCTCTCTTTAGGCAAGTTCCTCAGCCTCTTTTTAGCTGCTTTCCATTAGTCAGGGATTAGCGTATTTATTTGCTTCACAGAGGGCTTGTACTCTGCTCTGTGGAAAAGTCCAAAGATGTCAATTCTGCCCTCACAGTTCTCTTGCTGCTTATGCCCTTTTTGCCAGGCAGATACAGCCACATATCTTGTAACCAAGACGTGAGTTTTTCCCCAGCGTGGAAGGCCCAACACTTCTAGATTTTGGACAGATACTTTGGCATCAACATCCTACCAGCCAACCCCAGTCCAACTAGTTCCCATGTCTGGGAGACAAGTGAGATCCTTCCATTCTTTCCTGAAAAGACTTTGCCTGGCACACTTCTGTCTTCGTGGGTGACTCACCCATTCTTCACTTCCATTCTTTGATCCACACTTGGGGGTGTTTATACGACAGTCACTGAACCTCATGCAAGTATCCCCGAGCTGCCTTTAAATTAACTTGCCCAAGCACCATTGCTAGGAGACCTGTAGTTTCAAGGAACACTGTGTGGGCTGAAAAGCCAGGGTATGAAGCAAAGTAAATGCTCATAATTAGGCTGAGCTGCTCTGTGCTGGCTATTGGAATGTGAGCTCACTGTTTTAAAGCCATAACTGCTTTTTCACACATTATAATTTCCCTCACAATACCAGATAATCCCTCACAGTTCCATAGGCAATTACTCATGCCTCTTGGTGTCTAAGAGGGAGTAAAACCTTATCACCTCTGCCCCAATGGCATCCGCTTTTGCTCCACACTGTAGAGCCACCTTGCTTTCTCTAGTTGTTTAGATGATTAGCATAATTATGTTATGCACTCTGAAAATGTTTAAGGCTTCTAGTTAGACTGAAGTTTACTGACAGCCTCAGATCTGAAAGATTTAAGTATGCCAGAACCTGTGTTATTTTTTTTCCAAACATATCAGTTGATATTTTCTCTTTCTGTAAACCTTGTGTCATTTGCACTCTCAGGTGATCAGGCAACAATATTCCCATTATCATTAAGCTTCTTTGTCATAGTTTTCTGCTACCCTTTCTCTTTCTTAAGTCACATCAAACTGTCTGCTGGCACAGAATATTTTCCAATATTTTCAGTTTTGGGATCTGTATCTTTGGTTTTTATCTTATATCTGTCTTTCTCCATTCCCTTTTGAAGAAAAAAAACAAGATAGAAAATAAACAGTGTTACAAACAGGGCGGAGAAGACAGAAAGAGAAGAAAAAAGCCCACCCAAGAACAGAAAAACTTGATTTTCAAAATTAGAAGTTTTATGAGGATGACAGTATGTTGCTTTCAAACAGTCCAGAGTTTTAATTGCAAATCTGATGAACATTCTTTCTTCTTTCCAAAGTTCTGTAACTGATGAAACACCCCTCTCTCACTTTGCTAATCCTCCTCCATCCCAACCCTTTGACAGGACTTCTTGTGTGGCCTTTGGCATGTCACTTCACCTCAGTTTCCTCCTCTACAAAATGGCTGTTAATCCCTATATAGTATCACCCACGCAAATTGCCAAGGCTTATGCCCGAACAGTGAGTACTTTGAAGATAACTGAGTAAAGTTTCAAAAGGACCTAAGAGATTTAGGAGTGAAAGTTTCATTAGCTTTCCATCAGATTTGTACTCTTCTATCTCTGAGAGACTTTTGAAAGCCTGCAGAATTGCAAGACTTTACTCATCACAGTCATATTCCTTGTTCTCCCCAAGGAATAGGATTGCTCCAGGCTAGTTTTGGCAGAAGAGCTTGTTCCTCAAAAAAAACACCTAACCAAGGTAAGACTTGGGGCTCTTCAGTTTCTCTTCCCTTTCTAGGTATAAGGTATGAAACCTTGAATGCATGCTCCAACCATTTCAGGCAAACTGGTATCTCTCAGGTGCTTGATATTTATATCGGTAGATCTACTTGGCTTATTTTGACTGTAAGAAGGGAGGGAAAGCTCATATCTTCATCTTTGCCACTAGATTTGAGATAGTAACCTTCAACTGGGAGGCAGTGGTGAACTCTTTTGGTTGATCTGGAAGTCGTTGCCTCTTCAGTTAACACAACTTCTTGAAGAGAAAACCATGCTTTCTTTTTTGTAAATGCAACTTGATGAAGAGGGCCTGCAAAAACACCTCATAACTCTTGGAGCACGCTGGTTGACTTGAGAAGAGTTATGAAGTTTCCCTAAGTGTGAGATGATGCCCTTACTGCTCCATTTGTCCAGAAAATGGAAATCCCAGATTTTTGCTAAAAGAACAACATTTAGAGACATACCGAAAAAAAATTCCAGATGTTGGTCTTTTTGGTTATTTCTTGGGGGTTTTGTCCACCCTCAGTCTCACTTTCTAGACTATCTGAAAAACAAAAAAACCCAAAAGAAGCAGAATGACCAAAAAAAAAGGCTGTACAGATAGAAGTGCCTTGGTAGCTCTGGTTTATTCAGGTTCAGAAGCTGAACCACTATTCTGAAATTAGCTGGAAATGGTATTGATTTTCGTTGTGGGACTTTACTTATCAAAGTGGAAATGAGTTGATGAAAAAAAGAAACATTTTCTTTGTTCATAAATTATTGTTTTTTTAATGACATACTTAATACAGCTGAACTTGAAAATGAAACATGATTTAAAAAACAGAAATCTGGAAGGCTTTGCTCCTAAAATTTGGAGAAAAATTGACTTAAAAACCTCTTTTTCATGCAAACTGTCATGTTTGACATACATTTGCTGATGATTTTGATCAACTAGATGATACATTTTGCCTAAAATAAGTGCTTCTACAAAACAAAACAATTATTCCAGTTGGAAAACATGTGCTTAAGAAAAATCAGTAAATATCATTATAACACTGAAGAGGCTAATTTCAGGGATTGTCAACACAAACCTCTGAACAGTCTAATAGAACTTTGAAGCTACCCATTTTTTTCAGAGGGGAATGTGTGTGTGGACCAGCTATTCATAATAGATCCTTCCAGTTTGAACTGAGAGATTGAAACAGGTTACTCAGAGAGGTGATAGATATCCCATCCTTGAAAACATTCAAGGTCAGGTTTAATGGGGCTCAGAACAACCTACTCTAATTGAAGATACCCTTGCTCATTGTAGAAGGGTTGAATTAGATGGCCTTCAAAGATGTCTTCGAACCCAAACCATTCTATGATTCTATGAATTATTCTGTGATTCTTTGATTATCTAAGTACCTTGTCCCTGCTACTCCACATTCTCTTCACTTATCCAAAATTTAATAAAGAACAAAAGCTGAAGCCTTAAAATACTTGTTTGGGAAGAAAGATGTCTTTGGAAATGTTTATTTTTAATCTTGAGATTTCTTCAACTACAGCGGAGTGCAATTGGCCTAAAAGTTATGTTTCTGCAAGGATATTGAGAGTGTCCATGCCTACTGGCAACCACACTTGAGGAAAACAGGGGACCCAAAAAACCCCAGGAGAATTGCTGTTGTGACGAAGGCTTTTGGTATGCAGCAGAGTTCCTTTTCACCTCTGAAATTGCACAATACATTCTAATTAGAGCTGTTAATTAAATACATTTTGTTAAAACATGTTGCATTGAAGCTGAAACATCTTGTAGAGAAATGTCTATTTTGGTGACACTTTTCTTGGAGAGATTTTTGAGGTTCAAGGCTCTGTATAGGGACAGTATTTAAGGAGGAGCTGAGGCACAGGTTTCTGTTACACAGATAATACAAAAGTGTCATTAGAATTTTACAAAATATTTGAAAACCTTTTTCTTTTCCTCTTTTTTCTCCTTTCTAATGTGGAGGGGAAAATAACTTCCAAACCTCAATAATTGCGGTAAAATGGAATTACTGTCCTGTGGAAAATTCCTGTAATAAAGACAACAAACTTATGCAAAGTCCAATTCCTCCCTGTTGAAGCACAGCAATTCATTTATGCAGCCTAACCAAGCGCCCAAAGTGTTTCATGCATGGCAAATAATTATGGGCACATCTTGGTGGTCATGTTGAATTCAATGGCAGTTTTCCCACAGATTTTATCATGAACAGATTTTATCCCTATATGCTTTAATTGTATAACTCAGTTTCTGTTATTGCTTAAGACTCCCTGGTCTGTGCCAGCATGTGAAATTCTGATGAAGTTTTACGTTAGCGGCTGCTGCTAACTGTTCTTAATTATTTGATAAAAATCTGAGGCCTGAATTTCATAGATGTGCAGCTCCTCTTATTCTAATTCTAATCACTGGTAATTTGGATACTTGGTCCATCTCTAAATCAGGCCTTTAGAGGATGTTCCTGATCACAGTGTCTCTAGTGGATGCAGGTCCATACTTCCAAGGTTAAATTTTTTCTTCAGTTAACAAATGAAGCACAGCTGGTTAAAAAAAACATCCAGATTGTCTTGTTTTTTGCAGGGTGAAATTATAATGTTTGTCCTTTTTTGGGTGGAGGAATTTCAGATTTAGGAAAAATGTCAGATAATGTACCATAAAGATAGACATTCTGATACAGCAGCACTGAGCACAGTCTTGATACTAATTGATGGGGAACTGTGGACAGCAGAAGCCCTTGATGCTCCCCACTGCCAGGAGGCACACACCTCAGATGTCTACCCTTGAAATGTTCACACTTGTTCAGCACTGTGCTGATATAAATGCTAATTACAGCTGCAGCTTTATGGCCCTCCTTTTAGTGAGGTTTTAGGGAAAGCTTGTGCTCCAAACATTTGATTTAAATTAGTGTTCAACCTAAGATATCTGAAAACGTTTGTTAAGATATTTGTGTTTAATTTCTGTTTCCCTAGTACTAGCTTTCCAGTTCTTCTTTTTCTTCCCTTTTCAGGAAAGGGGATTTTCCACCAGCACCACAAGGACTATCAGTACTCAATAGATCCAAAAGGCTGAAATAGGAGCTGCTGGCACGTTATGGGAGATTTCAGCATCCTCCCTCATTGCTGCCTTATGAAATGTATCAACTGGGCAGTACTGCACATCTAAGGATATATGTAGCAGTAGGTTCACAGGAAGCTAGTCCTCCCAGGGCTGTGTATTCATGGGCAAGTATATAGCTGGATGATATACTCTGGCACTGTAGGTTTTGCCTCACCTTTGCAAGTTCAGATAACAGGATTTGCTCTCACTGGGGGAACACGGTAACCTTGATTCAAGATGCCCTACTGAAGAGGTGCAGTAGCTGATCTGAGAAATTGAAAGAGAGAGTTTTAGTCTCTTCCCACTCAAAAATCACCCATGTCATTGGACCTCACATCTAGACTAACAGCCTACCTCACCTTAACTATAATTGAAAAAGAAAAAAAAAAAAGAGTCTCTGTATGCTAGAGGCACAATTGTATCAAAAGTCTAGAGTGAAATGCAGGCATTTTTACCTTTGGGGGTCTCAAATTGGAGAGTCTAAAATGCCTGGTATCCAGTCAGTCAACACAGCAAACAACAACAACAAAGTTTCTGAAAATCAGACCTTGGAAATACCAAAGAAAAGCTCCCAAATTTAAGAATATCTGTATCAGAAATCAGTTCTTACTGAGTAATTTTAGAACATTTTCCATACCCTTCCTGCCCCTAAGTGCTTTTAGGATGTTTGAATGACCATGAACACCTTTGCATTTGGGGTCAGACACAAGTCTACTCCCAAGCTGACACCTTACCTACCACATTCCCAGCCTGCTGGGAATACTGGCTCTGAAATGGAAAGGTTTATGTCAGAAATGTTGACAAAACCCTAAAATGGAGTGATGTGGGTGTCAGGGAGGAGTGTGAGGTGGGAGCTATTTGAATCAGTCTTTCTCCTAATCCTTGGAAGGGGATGTAGAAAGGATTAATTTTCTATATCAAGTTTCATTCATTGAACGTATTCAGAAGATAAAACCTATAAACTATGCAAGCACTGACATAATGTGGGCAAAAGGGTTAAAGGCCTGAAGAAGACTCAGTAATTCTCACAAATAGGGACCAGATGTTTGTTGACATTTTAAAACACAGTCTTGTCCACTCCTACTTACCCTTTTGATATTGTGAGTTGTTCAACTGAGATCAACGAGGCATTCCTGAAGAGGCAGTTTCTTTTCCATGGTTTCTTCTGTTTGTGTCATAAAATGTGTGGGTAAAAGAATAAGGACACATTAATAATGGCAAGAGCAGTTCTCACCTGGCATAAATTGGCATAGCTCCACTGAATTCAACAGAGAAGCTTTGATTTACAGCAGATGGGCTTTTGTCCATCAGTGTGACTGCCTATACCCAGTGATACCACAAGAGCCTTTACAGACCATGTCATGTTGCTCAATATTATGTCTACATAAGATTGTGCCAGGTCAAATGCTGCAGTGAAAGCTATGCCAATGCAGAATCAGGCCTGCTGTATATATGAGAGTTTTCAAATCCCTGGAGGAAAGAGCTGAGCATCTAAGAATGGTAAGAGAGATGTCAACAGTCAGTAACCGTGCAAGACAAATGACCAAGTGCAAGTGTAAGCAGTCAAGTACATGTCTAAAAATCTCCAGCTATAAGGAAAACAGAAAGGATTGTGTGGAACTGAATGACACCCAGGTAGAAGAAAAATACATCTTATTTGTTGTTCCATCTCTCTTTAAAATCAGACAAAACCGAAGGATGGAAACAGGAGCTATGTTACAGTTTTGCTATAACAGATAGGTCGCATCATGCCTATTCAGTCCAGTCTGATTTCTTCCCTGTCATGAGTCACTTCTGCATACTCATGAAGGGGTGCTGAATTTGGCAGGCAAAACATAGACAGTCATATCACATTTGGTAAATCCTGTTGGCTCAGTTTAATCTGCATCCAAAAATATTGCCCATGTGTGATGAGAGGGATGGGCTGAGCAGTAGAGAGACATTTCAATGCCCAAAATGACTACTCTCATCACCATTATCTTGAGCATCCCAATTCATTCCTTTGTCCACTACCTCCTGTGGACTGATGGACTCTTTTCCTAGGGGCAGAAAATTATAGCAGCAACAGAGCCAAACTGAAAGAAGTTTATGCCTATTTTATTTGGATACTGAGCAATATGAGAGCAGCATGGCTGCTGGCTGTTTCCCACCATAGCCACCTGGAGCAGAGTGGCAATGAAGCTGTGGGGAAACTGGCCAAACCAACCCCCTAGGTTGCATGTATTGAAACTGCCCCCCTAGCTAATGGCTAGAAAACTGTTTTAGTCATCATGAGCTTGTCAAAAGTAATGACACAGTGGCGGGAGAGGGCAGAAGAAAACACCATGATGGCAAAACCAATGCATTATTCTAATGGGGTTTTGACTGGGATGGTGTAGCTCAGTCTTACGACTTTTCTTACGGAATGTCTTTTTCAGAGAATTTAATGCTTTCTCTACAATTTGTCCAGCTTCTTACTTTGAAGACAATAATAATATGACTTGAGAAAGAAGAGGCTTATGCTAGAGCTGGTAGTTTCTTAAAATAGTTCTATATAATTTACTTAAATACTATATTATATTCAGTATTTAATTATTATAATTTTAAAATTTACTGTCTACCTGGCTGACTTGATATCTGAATATCTTTTATCTTCCTTCATTTCATTTTGTCCTGTTCACCTAAGTATTTTTAATTCTGTTTTGTCATTCCTTAGGAAGATATATCACATTGCACCTATTTTTACAAAGGGTATAAAGAAGGACCCTGGGAACCACTGACCCGTCAGCCTCACCTCTTGCCTGGGAAGATCATGGAACAATCCTCCTAAAGCACATGGAAGACAGGGAGGTGATTTGAGACAGCCAGCATGGCTCTACTGGGACCCAAGTCCTGCCTGACCAAACTAGTGGCTTTCTACAGTGGAGTGGTTACACGTGTGGCAAGGGAAGGGCAATGGATGTCATCCCTCTGGACTTCCACAAGACCTTTGATACAGTGCCCCCAACATGCTTATTTCTAAGTTGGAGAGATACAGATTCAATAAGTGGACTGTTTGGTGAATAAGGAATTAGTTGGACGGTCACTTCCAGCAGGTAGTGGCCTGATGTCCAGATGGAGATGGGTGAGAAATTATGGCACCCAGGGGTCGGGGGCCAGTGCTGTTTAATATCTTCATCAATGATATAGACAGTAGGATTGAATGCACCTTTAGCAAGTTTGTAGATGACACCAAACTGTGTGCTGCAGTCAATATGCCAGAGGAATGGGATGCCATCTGCAGGGATCTTGACAGGCTGGAGAACCCCATGAGCCTTGACAGGCTCAGGCAAACCCCATGAGGCTCATCAAGTTCCAGAACAAGGTCTTGCACCTGGGTCGGGACAATCCTCATTATCAGTATAGGCTGGAGGATGATGTGACACAGAACAGCCCTGTGGAAGCAGCCCAAGTACCTGGCGAAACTGGTGCATGAAGAGCTGGACATGACAGAAGGCCAGTTATATCCTGGGCTGCATAAAAAGAAATGTAGGCAGCAGTTTGAGGGAGGTGATTCAGCCACTCCTCTGTGCTCTGGTGAAACCTCACCTGGTATACAGTGTTCAGCTCTCGAGTCCTCAACAGAAGAAGGACATGCACCTGTTGGAGCAGGTTCAGAAGAGGGCCGCAAAAGTGATCAGAGAGAGGGCTGGAGCACTTCTCCTACAGAGATAGGCTGGAGTTGGGGTTGTTCAGTCTGGAGAAGAGAAGGCTCTGGGAAGACCTTACAGCAGCCTTCCAACACCTGAAGGGGGCCTAAAAGAAAGCTGGGGAAGGACTGTTTACAAGGGCATGTAGGGATAGGACAAGGGGCCATGGTTTTAAACAAGAGCAGGGTAGATTTAAATTGGACAGCAGGGAGAAGCTCTTCAGTATGAGGGTGGTGGAACACTGGATCAGGTTGTCTACAGAGGTAGTGCAGGACCCATCCCTGGAGACATTCAAGGTCAAACTTGATGGGGCTCTGAGCAACCTGATCTAGTTGGGGATGTCCCTGTTTACTGCAGGGGGGTTGGTCTAGATGACCTTTAAAGGTCCTTTCCAACCTAATGCATTCTATGATTCTATGATCATTTTTCTAAATTCTTTTGATTTACTGTCTCTTTTTTATCCCATGTGAGAATAACTAGTCAATGTATTAATCTGAGATTTTTCTTCCAAAGTTTTCTCTTTCCCTTTTCACCAGCCTAAATATATGTTGGACAACGGCCAAGTAATTTTCCATATCAGCAAACTCTCTGCTTGCATGCAGTCAGGAGAAGTGTGCTTCTTGTAAATTGTGCTTTTCTCTAAAATGCTGAGTTCTTGTAGTCAGAAAAATCTCTAAACTTTCTATTTAAAATTAGCTGGTCAACCACATGCTGGCTTCCTGCTTTTGAGTTCATTATTTTCATGAACCTTTTTTCAGATTTCCCTACCTATATTTAATACTACTTCATAAGAAAGTACCCTCATTCTGTATTTGCTCTCACTGAACTCAAGGGTAAATTCATGATGTCAGGTGTCACAAAGATGAAGGGTGGTGAAATTTTACTCCAGTTGATACATATTGCTCCACCACCTTTGACACTAGTCTTGGAAGCTCTTGAATATGGATTGGTGGGATGAAGTTAACGGATTGGGTTTTTTTATGCAGTGGTCCATGGTCCAGAGAACCAGAGGTGAAATCAGGAACTAATACCACTTTAACTTTAGAAAGAGGTAAGTTGAGTGGCAAGTTCACAGAAGAAAACTCCATATGGAGCCTTGAATTATGCTTCTGTAACTATAAGATGGTTTGATACATTTAGATTAAGTTAGTTGTGTATATCAATGCAGAAAAACACCCATAAATTCC
Source organism: Dryobates pubescens (assembly GCF_014839835.1). Classification (NCBI taxonomy): domain Eukaryota; kingdom Metazoa; phylum Chordata; class Aves; order Piciformes; family Picidae; genus Dryobates; species Dryobates pubescens. The sequence goes on along the minus strand of NC_071657.1, from coordinate 115,827,240 downwards.
TCTGTGTGGTAGATTACTGTTTTAAAAGCCTATATCTCTCTTAGTCCACTAAACAGAGCAAGGCACAGGACTGAGCACAGTCCACAGTCTTTAACTGATAGAACATTCCTGGGTAGTTTTTGCCCCATGCTAACTAGCAATTTCCCTACAAGGGGAACCTCACAATTTGTAGCATGCAAGGAGACCTACTTGTTTTATGAGGAGAGAAAGTGATGTCAGCCTTATGGATCTGATCTTCAGCATTTGCTTGCAAGAGCAGAGAAATGTATCTTTATATAGATAGCAGGTAATATTGCTGTGCAATACATCCTCTCTGAGCCTGGCAGAGGTGGCAATTAATCATATCCAGATTGAGCCAACGACCCTTTTAGAACTGCACTTAGAACAAACACAATTCCTTTGTGATTTGGGCACTGAAAAAAAATCCAAACCTAAAATGAGCCATATTTATCTGCACCATCTTATTTCATTCTTTACAAATTAAATAAGTCCCACCAAAAAAGATGTGAGCAAAGTTTGGGGTAGGGGGAAGAAGATAAATAAAAGGCTAATGCAAATCTACTGGGATGACGTGGCTGAAATAGACCTGTGTGCTCTGTTGTAGGTAATTCTTGAGCAGGCACTGCAATAAAAGGAGACAGAAGACAGTAGTGGAAATCTAGTTGAAAACATGTGTAGTAGGAAGGGGCTTTTGGCACATGACAGACATCATGAAAAGGTCACACAAGCCTGTGTGGGTGGTGGAAGACACCACAGAGTCTAGCACCCACACAGAAGTATTGGGATGATATTTATCACTAGACTCTGTAAGAACCAAAACAAAGACACAAAATTAGGCAAAGGGTATTGTCTGTTCAGAAGAACAAGTGCAGAACAGAGGAAGAAAAGGGGACCAGGCACTGAGCTGGGAGTTGTGAAGTGTCTCTAAAATAAACAGGGAACATTCTTAAATGAAAAATCATCAAGGATCTCTGGAGTCATGGCCACAATGATAGATGAAGGATGTGGTAGGTCTGTCCTGTTGTTCCTTGAAGTCAAGGGAAAAAATCTGTTTCCTTGGAAATACATATTCCTAGGCCTGGTCTTACAAAAGGCCTTTAATTTTAATCTGCTATGAAGAGATTGGTACATTTTGATCACTGCTGTGTCAGTGATGGAGACAGTATCTGAAAATACAAGGCCTGGTATAAACAGAACTCAGGCCCTGTTTGTGTGCAATTATTTTTGATGGGATTAAACAGAAATCAGAATCTGATCCAGTGTGTGCTCAAAGCCTTTATTCAAGTGTGGAGAGGCAATTCTTTCATGTGTTCAATAAATTTAGAAATGCCATGGTACACCACATAACCTCTACCCAGTTTGGTTCAGCTCCAAACTGTCCCATGGGCAAGGCAGTATGGGTGGCATGAGGACTGAGCTCACAGCCTTCATCTAGTGACCTTCTACCAGCATTTGGCTCATACTCCTCAGTGGGACACTGGCTTCAAAAATTTAGCAAGAAATGTACAGTCTCATGTTGATGAGTGTTTTATTAGTGCTTTGAGGCAGCAGTAGGCTTATGGTCATCTATCTTTGCATCTATTAATTCTAAAGAATGACTCTCTTCCTCAAGGCATCATCTAAGGACATTTCCAATAAAGACCAAGTTCCTTAACTAACGTGTACTGGGAACAGTCCAATGCCTTTTATGGAGCTACCAGCCATATACTCCAGCATGGACTAACACTAGAGTGCTCTGAGCCCAAAGTGTTAATGGAGAAGGATGTCCTGTAGCTATTGAAGAGGAAGTGATATTAATAAAAATATTTCAGAAAATTCTGGATTCCTTCCAATCAGATGGATATTTTTATTATTTTTAAATACTCATGTCAGGGTCTCATTTACTGCAGACTTTTGGGAGAGCAAGGGGCATTTCTGAATGCCATGTTCCATATTTTTCCATACTGTCTCAGATATACTTGGTTTCACTTCATCAAGGCACTCTGTTCTCCATAAAAGTAGGTCTGTCACATTTGACAGTGCTATTCTTCTGCCCCCCATTAAATAACAATAGAAGTATTTACTTCTCTTTTAGAGAATTCTATGAGGCAGTCTGAAGGACTACCTGGAGGAACAAGATACTAACTATATTTGGCAGAAGGGGCACTGAGGCAGAGGGAAGTGATTTGTTCAGAATCATCCAACGACCAACTCCTAAAGGAGAGTTGGAGTCATGATCCAAACATCTCGGGATAATGATTCCAGCATTATTAAGTGCTATGTACTCCAATGTCAGAAGCACCTTTTCTTGTGTAGCAGAACAAGACAGAAGGAATTAATCCTATTGTATGGGGTATCCCAGCATTTCAGAATCTGTTTAGCTACAATTTGTGATATTTCATGGAATGGAAAGTCTAGGCTGTTTTAAGAAAAACACAGAAACACACATATCAAAAGGGAGGTGACTAGCCTGAACTGCTTGGCACAGGTGGGGATCTGCTGGCCTGAGGTATGTAGTCCTGACCACTACACTTTAAGAAAAAGCAATAAAACTTTTGGAAATCATCCAGAGGAGAGTAACACGAAGGAGAAGAGGTTTAAGAAAACATGACCTATAATGAAAAGTTGAAGGAATTGGGTTTGTTTAGTCTAGAAAAGTAGTGAAGGAAGGGAGGCATGATAAGGGTCTTCAAACATATAATAAGGTTTGGGTTGGTTGTTGTTTTTTTTTTTAAAGAGGACAGTGATCATTTGTTCTCTGTGTCCACTGCTAGTGGGACAAGAAGAAATAGGCTTAATTTGCAGTGGGAAGAGTTTTAGGTTAATCATCACAAAATCTTTCTAACTCTGTGGACATTAACAACACCACCTTGATTTGCTGCAGAATCATCACCACTGGGTTTTTTTAAAAGCAGATTAGACACATATTTGTCAACGATGATCTAGAAATATTTGATGCCATATCAGAGCAAATAGCCAGCAAAAACTCCTTTTCAAGTCTCTCCTATCCTGTTGTAAAGTACTTAATCTTGGTACTGCTTGCATTTTGTCATAGAAATCACTATTGTGTACTCTCATTCTAATTAATGAAGTATACTTGCAAAATTCTGATATTAAAGGACAAAACCAAGAATATTAATGAAAATAAAGAAAAAAGTCCTATCAAAGCAAACATAGAAGGTCAAACTAAATATTCCATCTCACCTTGGAGTTTTTTGAAACATTGCCAACAAGAATATTTTCATAGTTGACTGGCTCCCAAGAAACATTTTGAATTTGATAAATCAGACTTTTGTTCTAGAAAGCTGTACAACCATAAGAATATTAACCAACATTGTTGCATCAGGAAGGCTGATGTGGCTATAAAAGCTTGATGGGTTTACTCTAGTTATGTACAGGAAATATATTTTTATCAAAACTTCACTTCCCACATGGTAGATTTGGGGTTTGAAAAAGTATTTATAGTACAGTACTTCTTTCAGAACTTATGAAGGGCAGTTCTTGCAAGAGAGTACCTGTAGGCAGACGAGGAGAGTCCTCTTCACTCTTGCTGGAGTTTCAAAGCTGAAGATAATGAAATTTTGGGAGCAGCTGAAGGAAGCTGAGCAACTGAGGGGAACTCAATATGTAAGGAGTGATTGAGCCTCTAATAAATTCTATATGCATGGAAGTCAAAAAACCAGACAACCCAAACCCAAAGAATACCACAAAACCAAAAAAACCAAACAAACAAGCAAACGAACCAAAACCACACATGCCCCCCCCAAAAAAAACAACCCAACCCACTCAAACCCAAAAAAACCCCACCCCACCCAAACCAGAACAAACCAAACAAACCCATCTAAAATGTTTCAAAGAGTAAAGACCTAATTACCTCTGTTTTCTAAGCCTGTCTGCAAGTTGCACGGAAACTTCTGTGTCAGAGAAATGCAGTTACTTGGTAATCTGTGGAGAGACGTCATCCTATAATCGCCTGGTATTTGTTTACCAGCAATTCTCATTACGTTTTCTTTAATTAAGAAGTGGTTACCTTCTATTTAAGGCTCTATGATTGTCATTGACATTTGACAAGAGTGAAAGCTGCTCTAGTTTGTAGACGTGAATATACCACTCTTAAAACCATATGTGTTGGCCTAGGGATGAGAGGTGGACTTTCTTCACATTCTTTCTTCACATTCTCAGAATTCTGATAACACTGTAACTACAATCATGGAATGACCTTGTCACAGTCCAGTTTCAGAGTATTTGTGATGTGATAATGCACTTTGAGCTCATGACATGCTGATGCACTCTGAGGTTGTGTATTTAATGGTATCCGAGTTAGATCAGAACTTATTTTTCTTAGAAATGGTCACTGTGAGGGTATTACAGCCCAAGTGCTGATTCTTGTGTGTGGAGATATTATTAGAGACATTCATAGGGAAGCACTGAGCTGTGCATCAGCAACTTCAGTAACTCTCTAAGGAAGCTCACCAGAACTGTGCTGCATGCTCTCTGCTACCAGTGGCACCATTGCAGGCAATTGGGCTGTTACTGTGACATAGTTACACCCCATGAGCATGGCACACAGATAATGGCAAGAGAAGTTGTGAGAAAAGTTGGTGAAAAAGAAATGACCAAGAGAGTGTATAGTGCAAACCTAATTTTTATAACAAAACCTTTAAGGAAATGCAAATTGAAACTTTGTGCTCTTGTCATGTCCTGCCCAAGAGCTCTAGCAACAGCAACTGAGATGGGCACACACAACTTATACAGAGATCTTTCTGGAGAAACTACTTTTCTTCTTTTAACTACAGTAAAAAAAAACCAACAAACGTCAAGTGTGACTGAATGTTGGATGTAAAACCCCCAAAGCAAATAATTCATAATGAATGCCCTATCCCATTTTAATTCATTCTGTGTTGTCTCTATATGGCAGAATATCTAGAGGCCAAACACTGTCTCCATAATGTTGGTGCAATGCCATTGATACATTGATTTCAGGAGGTCACACCAGATTATCATAATGGCTCCTTCAGGCCGTAAAAATCTATGAATACGAAAGCATGAGAGAGCAAGTTGAGGAGAATGCAGAAAACTTAACTTTGTATTTTTGAGTGGAGGAGAGAGGGGAATATGAGGGACTGCAATGTAATAGACATAGGACCTTTTGATGATGAATATGAACACTTTTGAGGTTGATACCTGTTGAAAGCTGCTACTGTTTTAAGGCTCTGGAGTAGCTTATGTGAAACAGCGGAACTAAAAGTCTAGTGAAGTCAATAAATAGGTTTCATTGACTTCAACAGGTCTCATATCTAGCCCTCAGTGGAAAAATTTCACAACATAAAATTTTATACCACATGGTACCTCCTGTATTCATTTTAGCCCTCACCTCCTCTCCAACGCAACTTAACTTTATCTGAATATCTGCATTGAAACACAGGGAGAAATAGTGACACCATTTCAAAAACCAGCTTTCGAATGGGTACCACTGTAATAGAACATTGACACTCTCTAAAAACAAATGTTACAGTGGGAGCAGAATGAATTTCCTCCACACATAAATACCCACATCCCTTCCCTAGGGAAAATTTTCCATAAACAGGAAACATTCTTTTGTTGTTGTATTTTTAACAGTCTTGTACAGTATCTTGTCAAGATGTCATCAATACAATTGCCCTGACATTTTTAGTGCAGCATTTGGAAAGCAGATTGGGTTTTTCAGTCTGGCAAGCCAATATAAGTCAGTCTCTGATACTTAATTTCTCTATGAGATCCTTCACTTCTATTATAAACAGATCCAGCAGTTGGGAGATAAATTTCTTGGTAACAGTTTGGACTTTTTTATGAACCACCTGCAAGTTTTCTGCAAACAACATGTTTTATGGGAGCTCAAGGCAATGTTCACCCATCAAGACCTGACAGTAAGAAGTGGATGAATGAGGCCTTATCTCAGCCACACATGTAACCTTCTGTGTCCCCTGGCTTGACCTCCCTCTGCACTCATTTATGAAAATGATTCATCTTTAAAGAGCTTCCTCGCTCTGCCTGGAGGCTGTAGATCTTTCTGCACTGGACTTGTGTAGGCTGAGGTTATAAACTTCAGCATGGAAGTCATACAGAGGGGCTTAATTCTGAACATTATGGAAAAAAATAAAAGAATGTGTACATACTTAAAGAGACAGGTTAAAATACAGACAGTTGAAAGTCTTCTTGTGAATAGTTAGAGTTTTAAAAAGGAGGTGGCTGAAAAAGTGGGTTTCTTTTACTAATGTCTTGTTAGATTTTTGTTTAAGGTCAAAGTAATTTTTTGAAAGCTATTTGTTCACATTATTTATGCTTCTTGTTTATGTGTGTTTTTTTTCTTTTCTTTTTTTTTTTTTTCTTTTCCCCCTTCAGATTCTTTGCCCCCCCCCGGGGAATATGAATAGAAAAATAATGGATTTTTAATCAGTATTACTTCTTGTCTGTCAGACATTCACACAAGGATGTACCACAAATTCAACTATTAAGGGGAGAAATAAAAAAGCTCAGGCTTTCTTGACAAAACAATCTCTTGTAATAATGGAAATAATAATTTTAAAAGTCAGCATAAAAAGCATTCTAGCAGATTTTTAGCATCATTTAAATTTTTGCAATACCAAATTTTATTCTGTTAATCAAAAATTTCACAATGTCTCAAACTTGTTTCTGCCCTTTCACTGCTACTGGAAGTAAACTTCTACTCTTCTCAGCAAACCTGAGGATATCAGTAGCAAAAATAACCTTCAAAAACTAAAAGATGGTGTCAGCTTTTGCATTATGTATTCAAGTTTCTTCAGGTAAAGTATATTTGTTATTGATTGGTGTTGATTTAGGATTTGTCTCTGGAACTGTAATCCGAAATGCCTGATCATCCATGCAGGTAAATAAACAACTCACCTATACTGGGAGATCATTTAAGCATGAGATCATTTGTTCAGCTGGGCAGAAGCTGGGTTAGAGCCTGATTTCACTTTATTTGGAGGTTAGACCTATTCTTTGAGGCATGTGTGAGAAAGAAGTCCCTCCAGTACAGATGGCCCCTAAGTGGTCTCTTTATAACTGTTTATTTCTTGAGGTCCAGTAAAATCTTCCTACGAGCTGCACAACAGAAAGAGACAAGACCAAGAGAGTCTAAGTATGAAAGCCCTAGAACTTGTCTTTCTCAGAAAGACATAGGTGAAGACAGATTCAAACTGGATGGAACTTCTCTGTGGGAATGCTTATCTTAAAATTAGACAATATGAACCCAGCAGCCAATAACTTGCACATTGCTGAGTAAAACAAATCCCTGGAGATCTTGCTGAGTTTGTTGTGAGATATTGGATGTACACCTGAGAGCAAAACTCTAGCATGGAAAATTTCTACTTTCATTGACTTTGCATTCATAGGGATTCTTGTCCTCTTTACAGACAGTTATTCCACAAAACAAGATAATTATGATTATCTTTGATTAAGGAGTTTTTCAAGGACAAATAAAAAGATTATAGGAGTATCATATCTCCTTACCAGGTAATATAAATCCCACAAATTGACAGTTTCTGTTAAAAAATATTTTCTGGCATACTTTAATATGGGAAAGAAGTTCCCCCATACAACCTCTGAAGTGATGCAATGAACTGAACATGCCATTCTGGTGGAGTGTTTACTATTCTACGATAAATAGGACACGCAACACATCTGTGTGTGCTGCAGCACTTTCTAGTTCACAAAGTGTCACAAGCAGTTGGAACACAAGTACCTTTTCACCCACTGATCACCTCAAAACTCATTCTGGTGTTTTTTCATTCCCCCTAAACGATTTAAATTTTATAGATCTTGGTTTAATTGTGATCACATCCATTGAATCCCATTGGTTCTGATAGGAGCATTCCCCATTAGCTGAGAGAGCTTTTCTTCCTCTCTCTTGCTTACCTCTCAATGTATTTATCCAGTGCACTTCTAGCTCCTATAATCCTTATTGCTGAGAATTTTTAAGTCAACAAGCTATGTTCAGACAAGTTATATTGATGTAGCACTAAGAACACCTGAAAAATAGCTGATATGCCTGTGTAGGATAGTGTGTAGGACTGCCATGATATGATCAGTGAGTTGACCACATTAATGTCAGCTCTATTCTAGTTCTCAGCAGAGCTGAGACAAGAAGATGTGTACACTACCTGCTTTGACACTTAGACCACAATTTTGGCTACTGTTTTGAAGTAAACTCTTGTCTCTCTGACCATCCAAGTGGACCTTCTCTATGTGTTTCTCAATCTACAGTCATGTTTCTAAACATGGTTATAAACATCCAGAATGTCTGAGTGAAGATGTTTTTAGAATAGAATAGAATAGAATAGAATAGAATAGAATAGAATAGAATAGAATAGAATAGAATAGAATAGAATAGAATTAACCAGGTTGGAAAAGACCTCTGAGAATATCGAGTCCAACCCATCACCTAACACTATCTAATCAACTAAACCATGCAACCAAGAACCCCATCCAGTCTCTTCTTAAACACCTCCAGTGATGGTGACTCCACCACCTCCCTGGGCAGACCATTCCAATGGCCAATCACTTTTTCTGTGAAGAATCTCTTCCTAACATCCAGCATAAACCTCCCCTGGAGCAGCTTGAGACTGTGTCCTCTTGTCCTGGTACTGGTTGCCTGGGAGAAGAGACCAACCCCCACCTGGCTACAACCTCCTTTCAGGTGGCTGTGGACAGCAATAAGGTCTCTTCTAGGCCTCCTCTTCTCCAGGCTAAGCAACCCCAACTCCCTCAGCCTCTCCTCATAGGGCTTGTGCTCCAAACCCATCACCAGCTTTGTTGCCCTTCTCTGGACATGTTCCAGCAAGTCAACATCTTTCCTAAACTGAGGGGCCCAGTACTGGACACAGGACTCAAGATGTGGCCTAACCAGTGCTGAGTACAGGGGCAGAAGGACCTCCCTGCTCCTGCTGGCCACACTGTTCCTGATACAGGCCAGGATGCCATTGGCCTTCTTGGATACCTGGACACACTGCTGGCTCATGTTAAGCCTACCATTGACCAGTACCCCCAGGTCCCTCTCTGCATGGCTGCTCTCCAGCCACTCTGACCCAAGCCTGTAGCACTGCATGGGGTTGCTGTGGCCAGTGTGTAGAACCAAACACTGAGGTGTGTTAAATCTCATGCTCTTGGACTCTGCCCATCTGTCCAGTCTGTCAAGGTCCCTCTACAGAGCTCTCCTACCCTCTAACAGATCAACACCTGCCCCTAGCTTGATGTCATCTGCAAATTTACTGATGATGGACTTGATCCTTTTGTCCAGATCATCAATAAAGATATTGAACAGGATGGGGCCCAACACTGATCCCTGGGAGACACCACTAGTGAAATGCAGGTATTTTGCCTAACTTTATAAATCACCAATGAGCTTGAACACTTTCTGCTGAAATCTGTTGATGCTGAGGATACTTTACGTGTGGTTTGTTGCTAGGCTTCACATTTGGTGTTTGGGGTTTTTTTGCAAAATCATTACTGAACATATATTTCAGCTTCTTCTTGATTGAGTCTTGTAAATATCACCAGCTGACTTGGGAATCCAGATATATTTACAGAACATCTATCATTGGCACATATCTTTGAGGGTGGGTAGTTGAACACAGAAGTCTTATGACTGTGCTGATGGTACTTGATTGGGCATATTTAATACGCTTAAGAGGAGGGAAAAATTGAATGCATTTGATTTGACTAATCCCTGTGAAGAGTGTCAGATAAGGGGAGGGAGGGACAGAGACAGACAGACGACAGAGCTCTCATCTGTTAAAGATAATAAACAGCATGCCTGAGGAGCAAGAAGGTTGCCAGCTTTAGCAGATCAAATGTATCTCAGTTGTGTTAAATAAACTAAACTGATTCAGAGAGGTTGCAGATATTAAAGATCCTGGATACCAATGAATAAGGATTAAAGCTGTTATTATTTTCTTTTCTTTTCTGTTCTAATCTATTCCAACTCTCCTGTCATTGGTGTGGTATCAAAGATCCACATCTACTGAAAGACTTATATAGTGCAGCTCTGAATGTAGTAGCTTCTAATTCTTAGGAGCTTTGTTAATACTGAGCTGTACAACTTAGGCAAGTAAGCTTCTTATGCAATGCGTGGGGCATCAAGCACTTCCACGAGGGTTTAGCATGTGGCAGCAGAAGACAGAAGCCCAGTTTGATGGCAGAAAAGCCGAGGATAGATGTGAGGCTTTGTCCTCTTTACTTCTTAGGAATCCAGGTGCCTGGCTCCAGATTAGAGGTAGATATGGTCTTTCATTCAGGTTTCACAGCTTTCTTGTCAGTCTGTGAATTATGTCTCCAACAGCTAGTTGAAACACTCACTTGGTATCTTGGAGACTCTTTCAGATCTTCCCAGTCATAATGGAATTCAGCTCTTCTACCTGAATGGAATAAAAGGTAAAATGAAAAGTCATTCTGTATTGTTTGGACATGTTTTCCAAAGGTGGAGAACAGAAGGTGTTGGTGACCAGAGTTATCTCTGAATTTCTACCTTTACTATTTTCTTAAGAGGTAGAAACCCTAGAAACAGATCCTTAATTTGCTATGAGGGATAAGTGTGGCTTTGAACTGTGGTCATTCCTAGACTTCATGCACTGGGTCAGCCAGGAAACAGCCAGCTATTGAGATTACCTGCCCATACAGGCTTTACTTATGAGATAACAGAATGATTTCTATATTTTCTTGCCTCTAGATGCTGATTTCCTCACAGATATTGTCTAGGTTTGTGCCTGTGCAATGATTAGATCTGGAGCACTAAAGCACTGATAAATTTGTCAGTGATTTGCAACACTGTAAGAAGCAGTCTCCTCTGATCCAGGGTTGGGACAGTGTTGCTCAGTGGCTAATTTCAGTACTTGCAAATCTACATGCAAAGACCTTGTGATGCCTTTGAATCACCTCTCATTTCATGTTTCCCACTAACAATCATCTCAGTGGTGTTTGGCAGCAGCTATGACATGAGAGAAAGGACATCAGCCACAGGGTCCTTTTCTGGGCACAGAGATATTTTCTAGCTGTTTCACATTTCACAGAATACCAGACTTGAACCTTGGTAAGAAGCTCAGTGGCCAATGAATGAGTTTCCTATGCCTGATTGCCACGCAGGCTGGGAGTTTTCACCCTATTTTGTTTAGATAGCTGCCTCTGATCATCTCAACTTTCTTATTTATTGGCATGCTGACAGCATGCCAGTGGCAAGACAACTCCCTCCAGGAGTTCCCATCATTTGGAGAGCAGCTTCCTCCCTCTCCACCTACTGCAGCTATTAGGCACATTCAATATACACCCAGGCAAGCATGCACAAAAATACCTAGGTGAAGCCAAGGAACAGCCAACTCTGAATACAAAACAGGCCTCCAAATAATAATACCTGTGGAGCCTGAAGAGTTGCCTTCCTTGCCCAAAAGGCTTTTTAGAGGTGCTGGGGAGGGAGGGAAATGGCTTCTGAAACCTTGGGTTAAACCCTGGAGTGGAAATTTTGAGTGCCTCCACAGTTTTGAGGTGACCAATTTGGGATACCTGAAATAGGCCTGAAGCTAAGCTTCCTCTTCAGCTGTTAGATCCCATGGGAGGGGATGTGTATATCACTCAGCCAGACTTAATTTTTCAGTAGCATCCTGACTCTTCACCATCAAAGAGTTAATTTAGCCCACAAAAATGGGTAAGCCTGAGGGACAAGGGATTGGCTAACAAGGCTTTCAGCCTGGTCAGATGCAGTATTCTGGTGCAGGACAGGTCTTGCTCCTTGCATCAACTCTCCTCAAAACCAGATGCTAGGAAATGGTAGAAATCAGGGGGGAGATTTATCCTTCCAAGGCTTGTTCAAATGGAGGAGCATCAGGCATTGTTTTGCAAGATGAAGGCACTTTTGCCTGACTTTCCTTCAGGTTTGTAGGTGAACTTATAGTGGTGGAGTCACTGATAGGCTTGCCAAGTGGCAGAAGTAATAGGAATAGAAAACTGGGGATTTCCCAGCCAATCTTCACATAGCCAAGTATTCCAAATGATGTGTTGCTACTTATAAATCACTAAATGTTAAGGACTAGGGTGATTATTTGGACAGCTCATTTGCCCAGAGAGGTGAAGAGCTGAGAGAGACACCCCACTTCTTTTAGAGAACCCTCCCTGTATCACCAGCTAGAGTACAGAGAGATGTCTCTGAGTGGCCATTGCATTCTCCTCTCTCAGAGGCTGAGAGCAAGCTTCCCAATTTTCTGTACCTTCCAGGCAGAAAATCAGAAAGCTAAGCTGCCTTAAAATAAAAACATTTAGCAGTGCATATGTTTTCAGATAACTGCTTGAAGTTAAAGAATGTGCATTGAGAAGTGAATGGTTTGACTACTAGTGGCCATCACTTCATCTACTCACTGAATAAGGCAGGTGTATGAAAAAAGAGCAGAAAAAAGAGTTATGCAAGCTATACAAGGATTCATCTAGCACAGGCACATCTTCCTGACAGGGGCCAGCAGTAAATGCATGCTTGGGGAAAAGTAAAATAACAAAATGAGGTTTTCCTCAGAGAACTCTCCCAGCATCTTGAGATTTGCATTTCAGCATCTTCCGGAGCCAGAGGAAATGTCTTTGTGTTTAATAGCTCTTGAAGAATTTTTCTTTCATGAACTTGTCCAGTCCTTTTTGAATCCATGTAAATTTACATCATCCACAACATCCTGTGGCAAGAAGTTCCACGACTTAATTATACAATGTATAAAGAATCATTTCCCTTTGTTTGTTTTGAACCCTGTCTCCTCCGTGCTTTATTTGATGTCCCCTTGCTCTTGTTTTGGAAGAGACAGAGAACAATTGCTCTCAATTTCCATGCCTTTTTGATTTCATAGATCTCTGTCATCTACCCCTCATTCGCAAACTGAATCATAATGAGCAATCTAAGGTTATCACACTGACTCTTGATTGCTTAAAATTGTTTTTCCCACCTAATGGGAATCCACGTTTAGTAAAGAGAAGTGCAAGATTTTTTTTTCAGAATGAGGAAGAGCAAAATGTCTGGGTGGATTTGTAATATCAGTAACCATCACCATTTACAGGGAACAATCTTTGATCTGTGGGAAATTCCTCTCAACCATCTGTCTGAGGAATTATGAACGAGTTCCCTGTCTTGCAAGTATGCTGCAAAAGCAATCAGAGGATAACACCACATCTAAATCTGCTTATCAAAACCACTATCAGGAAGAGATGACAAAAATACACTATATGTTTACTGAAAGATCAGCTCTCTTTGTTAACTTTTGGTTCAAATTATATAGCCAGTAGACACTTAACATGTTATCTCCTTGAGATATCAGTGATACTGTATTACAACATTACAGAGCACTTTATGCACTAGTGACAAGAAGCTGAGAGTTTCTCAACTGACATATAATTATCTAATGTGCTTGATGTGCCAAAAATTGCTGCTTTACATGGACGAACTGAAAGCAGAGAAAGAGAAAATACCTGAAGTATTTGGTAAGCAGAAGGAAAAGATAATCCTTAAAGCAGAGGTTCTTAGCCTGGAGAAGAGGAGACTCAGGGGTGACCTTATTACTCTCTACAACTACCTGAAGGGAGGTTGTAGACAGACAGATGTTGGTCTCTTCTCCCAGGCAAGCAGTACCAGAACAAGAGGACACAGTCTCAGGCTGCGCCAGGGGAGGTTCAGGCTGGATGTTAGAAAAAGTTCTATACAGAAAGAGTGATTGCCCATTGGAATGGGCTGCCTGGGGAGGTGGTGGAGTCGCCATCACTGGAGGTTTTTAGGAGAAGACTTGACAGGGTGCTTGGTGCTGTGGGTTAGTTGCTTGGGCGGTGTTGGATTGGTGATGGGTTGGACGCGATGATCTTGAAGGTCTCTTCCAACCTGGTTTATTCTATGTATTCTATGTATTCTTTCTTAGAAAAATATCTCTGGAAAATAATAAGTCAATATCAGAAGCTTTTTTAATAATAAACTGGAGTTTAATAGAGTCATAGAATCATTTACATTGGAATAGACCTTTAAGATCATGGAGTCATTAAAAATCACTGAAAGTACTTGTCATCCTGTATTAAGCATGAACCTAACTGTCTTTCCTGACAAAAGTCTGACTGGTTCACTTTCAGAAAACTAGTCCATTCATTCTAAGGTTCACAACTTATAAAGAATTTCTGACAGCAAATGTTGAACATGTGCCCAAACAAATGCAGGCTTTGGGGTCTTTGGAGGAGCTCTAGACAGTGAAGAGAACACATAAAATGTCCTGCTTTGGGGTCAGTCGCTTGAGCAGTTTAACTAATTGCTAGTCTGTGTGTTTGTGCAGTTGTGTTTGCAACATCAAATGATTTCATATTTCTGCCTGCCTCATGTGATTTTCTCACAAGCTACCTCAATATGATGAATTGCCATCCTGAAAATGGAGAGACTGAGGGAGCTGTGGTTGCTTAGCCTGAAGAAGAGGAGGCTCAGAAGAGACCTTATTGCTCTCTACAACTACCTGCAAGGAGGTTGTAGACAGGCAGAGGCTGGCCTCTTCTCCCAGGCAACCAGTAACAGAACAAGAGGACACAGTCTCAAGCTGCAGCAGGGGAGGTTTATGCTGGAGGTTAGGAAGAAATTCTACACAGAGAGAGTGATTGGCCATTGGAATGGTCTGCCCAGGGAGGTGGTGGAGTCACCATCATTGGAGGTGTTTAGAAGGAGACTTGATAGGGTGCTTGGTTGCATGGTTTAGTTGATTAGGTGGGTTGGATGATAGGTTGGACGTGTTGATCTCAAACGTCTCTTCCAACCTGGTCTATTCTATTCTATTCTATTCTATTCTATTCTATTCTATTCTATTCTATTCTATTCTATGATACCTTTACTTAGCTAAATTCAATAAAAGTGAATATGCAAATGGATTTTTTTCTCCTGACACATTTGAATCCAGTCAGTCACTGATAGAGAAAAAACAATATTCAATATGAACCAGTGGGTTGACACAGGTTGTTTTTTATAGTCCTGCAGGACACTGACCATTATCTTAACCGTCATCAGTTCAGAGTGAATGTGAGACCCAGATCCTCAAAGGTATTCAGACATCTATCCCTGTTTAATTTGTACACCTAAGTAATTTGTAAGTTATGTACTCACATATCATGGATTAAATTAAAGGAAAAATAACAATTAATTTCTCATGATCCAAAGTTAAAATCAAAGCTTGTCACATCATGGCAAGTCATTGCAGAGATGTATGTTATTTTATATGCCTGGGAACATGTTCACCTGGCTGTAATTTTGTCCCTGTCACATGAACTTTCGCTCCGATTTTGAAACAACATACTGTCCCTACTCCTCATTTGACAAAATTTATTAAAGTAGTAGAGACATACATGAGAACTTGACATGGCTTATGTGTTGTTCTTGTGAGACAATTGTCTTTTATCCTGGATTGCCCTGTTCTTTGCTTGGCATGCCCCTCCTGTCTGTATCTAGATGGAACGACTTCTTTTCATTATCTCTTCTGCTCTGATTCCAAGCTTTCTGGACCAGATACTTCCTTTTTTGTCTTTTGTGTTCTTAGTATTGGTTTATGACATGCTTAAGTATAGTATGACTCCTAGACTCTTGAGTTTATAACTATTAAGCATCACACACATACAAAGAATAAATGACACCAATAAGATCATCTGAATCCATGGAACTTGTTCATTCTTCCATGCTGTTGGAAAAGGAGCCCTGCATCTCAAGGTACAGTCATTCTTGTCCATGACTGACTCTGTTTCAGTGGAAAAGTCCCTTCTATATTCTTTTTCCAGGTTTCTCTGGCTGTTTTATCTTTCTCTTACTCATTTGAGTAATATTGTGTGTTCAGATCAGGCGTAGATAAAATGATACATTTTTACCTTGCAGATAGAAATGAATCAACTTCTTGCTCTACTTATTAGGGGAAACAAAACAAAACAAAACAAAACAAAACAAAAAAGGAGGGAAAAACAAATTGCATTTTAAACTGCAACTTTTCCCTTAATTACCACTTGAGAAGAAAAATAAACTCAGCTGCTAGGCAAATAATCATCTTTCTGTGAAATTCTTTATCTTCATTAGTGTTAATGTACTTTCTGTGTGTCAGACTGCCTGCTTTTCAGAGGTTTCATAAAAATATTTCTTAAGGGCCTAGCTCAACCCAGCTTGCAGCTGGGTGAGCTGGAGGGAGCAAGGTAGACCTACTACTTACATGATGCAATTATTAGGCAGAACTGCAGTTCTTATCCTTTAGGGCCAACATACCTCATAGTAATCCAAACAGTAAGTAGAAGCATGATAGCTTGGAAGAGGAGGAATTTGAGACATCTATGAATCCTCTTTTGGCAGAGGGTTATCAAGAATTTGAGGTGGTCTATGGCTTACACATATCTTTATTTCCCACTCTTCCAACATGTGATTTACAGTGCCTCTTGGGGTTTAAGCTGGTTGTTAGAAATCAGTTCTATCACTCCAGAACAGAATTTTGGGTAAAAGATGTAGGGAAAAGTGAGCTTTTTGTTGCCTCATGAATGTCCTTTTCTGGTCACAGAATCAGATTTTCTGTGACAAAACAGCCAACTCAAGCGTAGGAAAATGCCTTGTGCTATGACCCTGTTCCTGCCCATGAAACCTTGATTTGCATGATGAACTGGGGAGAAAGAAGTTCTGGATGCAACAAGCCAGTCTGGCGGAGTCCCTCAGAGGTTCACTGCAGCACTCTGCAAACCATTTCCTTCTTGTTTACTCAGTAATTGCTCCTGCCCTTTCTTTCCAGCAGGCAGGAAGGAAAAAGAAAAGGTAATGTGACCTTTGGTATTTTGAAATAACATGATAACTATGCGCATCTTCAAAGGACATGACTGCTGAGGAACAGCTGGGGATGATGGTGGGAACATCCTCCCCTTAAAATGCAGGCCTGGTGGAGGAACCAGAAGAACCTGCAGAGCTCGTGAGAAGCAGTGGGGAAAACTAGGAGTGGCCGGAGCAAACTCATTGTCCCCTTTCATTATATCTGAGATTGACCTTTATTGGTTGCCTCTGGGTACGGAATGGGCTGAGTTGAAGCTCTTCAGAGGAGGCAGAACTCAAGCACCCATGCAAAGTATGGAAAAGGAGGAGATAGGGTGAATGGGAAAGTCACAGGGAATGATGATGGTTTTCCCTCTAGGGCCCTGCCAAACCACTGTAGAAGTTGAGCTTAGACTTAAAAAGACTTAGTTTTGCAGCATCTGGATAGTCCAGGAAAAGTTTGTTACTCCTGTTTGTGTGAAACAAGAGTGGTGAAGCAGAAGGCACCTGAATTCCTCTGAGGATGATGGAGAAATGAAATTGTAATTATTCATCAGAACCATTGCTTAGTGGAAGCTGAAGGCTTCTGCAAGCATTGGTGTTTCTGAGGGCAAAGAGACGAGACCTTTCCTCTGAAAATCCAAAAGAAATATTTTAATTCATGAGAAAAGAAAATAATTTCTCATTTCTCACAAAATCATTCTTGGACAGATTGCTCAGAAAACATAAGTCTTCAGCAGAAATAGAAGAAAAACACTTCACTTCAGGCTTCTATACTAACTTTGAAAGCACTTTATTGAAAACACAAAGGACAAGTTGACCAGCTGTTGCCCTAGGAAATGAACTTGTGAAACATCACCAACACTGATCAGTCCCCTCACCAGTGTGACCTTGATTATCAAAAATAAACTTACTAGAAAATTGCATATGGATGAAAGCTTTGATCAAATACATAATTTCCAAATGGATCTCTGTTGTTGTGGGCTAAGGAAAATTTGTGTGTAGCATAGTTAAAGATTGTCAGGAAAGTTGGACTACATGATCTTTCGAGGTCTCTTCCAACCTCAAATGTACTGTGACATTCTGTGTGATTATAATCTAGGGGAATTCTTCATAATTTGAAGAATGTCTTAATATTGATATTGATCTCACAGACAATGCCCCATGAACTAAACCAGAGACTAAGGTCAAAATATGGCATCCCTTATTAGACTCATAATTGATTCTGAATTTTTGACTTCATGCTTCAGATTTAGTGACGATGCATTCTGGGATTCACCTCTTTATACTGTTAAGGAAGGCTGAAGGTTTATGGAGTGAGTCCACTATTCTTTGCTCAAGTGTAGAAAAGTGTAGAAAATGAAAGGAGCCTTGAATCCTTCAACATGCAATCCTGCTGTTTTCCCCCTCCCCTCCATGCACTGATTTACATTTGTGAGTAAAGCTGACACAGGACAAGGTAGATGACCTCAAATGTTTGCTGCCTAAAATCAACCAGCAGCAGAAGAGTTTTGCTCTCCAGCATCTGTAGAGCTGTAGCATACCTCTACAGTCATGAGAAAAGAGCAGTATTTGGAAACAGAAACTTCCACAACTTCTCTTGAGGCAGATGTAAGCATGGCTGGTCTGTTATAGGGATGTCAAAAATGATCTGGAAATGGAACATTAATATATATATTTAAAAATAATCCCCTCCCTAACAAATGATGTGAATGTTTTAAAAGAATGCATTATATAAAAGCATCTAAATAAGCATTTTGTTTCACTGTAAATAATTATTTGCTGTAGGTAGAACTTGTTTTCAATGTAAGAAGAATTTGGTAACTCAAAGTCCTCTCAGCACTGGGTCTGAAGACATAAGGCACCTGCAGCTCCCTTCAGAGCAGCTGCCATGACCTCCAGGCATGCTCAGGTCCTTGGAGATTAGAGCTGGCCACTTTGAAGATGAAGAAACCTCACCTTGCTGTTCTTGCCTCCAGCTCTGCTGTCCTTCTCTGAGCACATTTGTGGTACAAGCTGGACACCTTGCCCAGCTATAATTATATGCTAATAGTGGCCATAAAAAAACCAGAGTTCACCACTCTTTCTGTGCACTTTCATGTAGGCTTCTTGACATGTTTTACAAACAAGGAGGAATGAAGTTTCACAAGAGCCCTGAGAGGTAGGGAACAGACCCCTACAAAGGAGCCCTCATGCTACAAGACAGCAGCTAGGGAAGGTGTCAGGACAGAGGTTTGTTTCTGGAGAAAGGTAATCATTGTTTTGGGAAACCTGACAACTGTGCCGGAGGAAAGAGGCTGATGGTGCACGGACATGTGTGGGCAAGTGCTTCGCAGACAAGGGAGAGCTTCCAGTGTCGGCACCCGAATCCAACCATCAATCATGCTGAGGCCATATGTATGCAGCAAGCACTCTGCGACCAGACAGAGGAGGCACATGATGCAATGGGCACAGGTGTGCAGCAGAGACCAGGGAAAGGCAGCAGGGCTTTGCATACATAAAGCGTCTTTCCTCTGATGTTTTCAAGGCAATTTGCAAGCATTAATTAATTCTCACAACGCCCAGGGATGGTAGGCAAGGTAGTGTCACTGGCAAATTAATTTCATAGGTAGTGTCTTTGATATCACACACTCATGTGTTCATTGCATAGGATTTGATGCATTACCCCATTTCCCCAACACACCTGCTGCCCTTCAGCTCTTCTATGCAGCATCCTGGATGAATTTACTACTATTTCTATTATTATTATTATTATTATTACTGTTGTTTACTACTACCATTATTATGGCAGGACTGGTGCTGTGAAGTGCATACATGCATCCAAAGAAAAAGACATTGCCCCAGAGAGCTCATAGTCTAAACAAGACAAGATTTATATTTGTGCAAGTTCATACTTGTACTCCAAGAATGCCTGCTGTAAAACACCTCAGTAAAGTTTATACTGAGATTGACAAAGATTAGTTTGTTGGTAGAGTTTTGATTTTGGTTATTTTTTTGCATAGTTCTGCTTTTAGCCTATCTGTGTTACACGGTGACTGACCATGAAGATATTCTTGCCTAAGATCTCCTGAGCTTGAAGAATATGGTGCAGCCATCTGAAAGCCCTGTGCTTTGGTACCAGGTTGACATCAAGCAAATATGATGTCTATATAGAGAACTGAATAAGTAGAGACTTCTGTCAATAAACATTTTCATAGAAAATTATCAAAATTAAGGTAGGCGTGGTGGAGTTTTCTTGTTGTTCTTTTTTCCCCTCTCAGTCAGAGAGGGATGGAAATGGAAATGGAAAAAAAAAAAAAAGATGCAGACAAACTTTTATTAATAACTAGTAGGAAATGGAAATTTATCAGCCAGATCTATCTGAAACTTACTGGGCTTGAAAACAGGCATATTACTGACTGGGTCTTACCAAGTCAGTGACTTTGGACACTTAACGGCATGCTTCAAAGCTTTTTTCTTCCTTCCTCCTCTCTTTTCTTCCTGTTGAGTCATTTAGGATTTTTTCCCCCTTTCCTTTCTCCATGTTTCCCAGTTAGGTGATCCCAGCTAGGAGATATAGATTGCTTCCCTCAGTTGGCCTAAGGCATGCATAAAAAAAGAATAATAAAAAAATCAACCACTTTCATTCAACTGGATATCTAACCTCTTCATAGGCATTGACATGGTTTACAGCATTATAGAGCTGAGCTTCAGTTTGGAATTCACATGGTTCTTCAGTAATTTATACTATAGGTAAGCCTTATTCTTTGCCTTTTGTATCTGTGCCCTAAGGAAAAACAAGTGTTCCAATGTCAGTTCCAAGCATTCTGGTCTCTGAGTCACATCTCCTTTGAGATGGTTCTGTTTGGTTTTCTGGGCCTTGAGCCTTACAGAAGAAAGAGACTTGATAGCACCATATTCCATTAATTCTTTGTGTGATATTCTGAAGTCCAGTAGAGTGCTGATGTTGACGTGGCTTTCATTTGGCCCAGGTCTTTGAATTGGAGAATTGAATTGCAATAATTTGTCATGGGCTCATGGGTTAATATTTCTTTCTGTCATTAAAGGTTGGTAGATCATTTTTGCTGATCAAAAATAATACAGGTGTGAGTATGCTCCCTTGTGGTAAGCCATTTTCCTTCTTGTCACACAATCTACTTAATTTCTTTCAAAGTTCATCTCAAAACCATTTGTTTGCTAATAAAGATTGTATCAGTCACACTCTGTAATGATCTTTCAGCATGATAAGCATTTTTGGCAAGGCTTCCTATTAGCTCAAGCAAGAAAAGGAAGCAGAGACGCTGCTTTTTCTCACCAGTTGCATTGTGTTGAGAATACCCACCAGGCTCTGGAAGATCCAGGTTCAATTCCCTCTTCTGCTCAAGGGGATCTGAACTTGTCTCTCCACTTCCCTGACTGCCCTAACCACTACACGAAAGAATATTCTAGGGTAGGGCTTTCTCAGTTCCTCATATTAAAACTATTACACTTTGCATAGGTTAATTAAATATT
Organism: Dryobates pubescens; assembly: GCF_014839835.1. NCBI lineage: Eukaryota > Metazoa > Chordata > Aves > Piciformes > Picidae > Dryobates > Dryobates pubescens. The sequence continues at coordinate 115,805,966 of NC_071657.1, read as the reverse complement.
CATGGGAACAGGAAGATGGCAAACCTATGCAAATGATTATATATCTTCATGGTATAGTCTTTCATTTGGAAGCACAGGCCTGGTTTCCATTATCCACATCAATGAATACTTAAATGAAAAATACAGAAACATTAATAGAAGCAGGCACAGGAACTGAGGACTTCCCCTTCCAGGTGAATGCACTAACCACTAAACTAGAAAGTCATTCTCCCCATGACCCAGGAAATAGTGAAGTACAGTATACAAATAAAACTGCTCCAACAAGAGAACTTCAGACAGGTCTCTCTTGAAACCTTTCACTGTGAATATTCACCCATAACTTGAGACTTGGGTTCAAGTTCCTTGAGAAGAAAGCTGTAATTTGTAATTACCAAGGTGTGTACTGTCCATCCCTGGTAAAAAGGGAGAACATTGACACTATTTCTTGCTCTTGCTTGCCTGCTTAATTTTTTCATGCCTCTTTAGGTGATCAAAGGGTTGTTGTGTTGATGAATGATGTATTTTTTCTGTATAATGTTTATTCTGTACAATATTTGAATATTGCCTTTTTGAGTCAGATGGCTTATAGCCTTCTCCATTTGCTTCATAGTAGGAACTTTCCCATCACTTGTAGATTGTGCTACTGAAGGGAAACTCATGTTGTCACTAACTTTATTCTATGGGGGAGGAAGAGGCACATAAGATGTATTCTTGGTCTTATGTCTTTCTGGCCTGTCTTGTGTCTTGTACCCACCAGAAAAGAGCAGGTACATAAAAGTGTATAAGCAGTGAAGACCAGCACTGTGGACTCACTTTTACCTTTTTGGCCCATGATCTTCCTACCGATTTCTGAGAAAACCTCTTTATTAGCAGTCCTAGTGAAACTGACTAGACAGATGAGTTTGGGAAAAGTCCACTAGCTAGACCTTGCAGAGAAAGCAGGAAGAGGAATATTTGGTATGGGTTTATTTGGCTTGTGTGTCAAAGTTTTGGTAGTAGAGGGCACTAGATGCTGTTCCTGTGCTGCACAGAGTCAGTTCCATCTGGCTCCAGGATAGGCCCGCAATTGACCAAGGCTGATCCAATAGTGATGTTGGTTATATCTCTGTGACAACATATTCAGGAAAAAATAAAATGTACTCCACGGTGTCTGAGAGGAAAAAGAAAAAAAAAGTGGAAAAAAAAAAAAGTGAGATGCAACCTTGTAGAAATGAAAGTTAGGGAAGATGTAATGGGAGGAGGTGCTTCAAGTGCCAAAGCAGACATTTCCCTTGCAGCATGTAGCAAAGCCTATGGAGACAAAAATTGTCTCCTTGCATCCCATGGAGGACCACAGTGGTGTAGATATCCACATTGAACTTAAGGAGGACCCCATGGGGGTTAATTTGTGCTGAAGGAATTTGTAGACTGTGGAGAACCCATGTTGGAACAGAGTCCTCGCAGGAAATGTAGGCTGTGAAGAGGAGCTCATGGAGAAGGCTTTCTGGCAGGACCTGTGAATCTTTGAGGGACCCATGCTGGAGCAGTTTGTGAAGAACTGCAGTCCATGAGATGGACTCACATTGGAGAAGTTTGTGAAGGAGAGTACCTCATGGGAGGGTCCTCACATTGGAGCAGAGGTAGAGAGTGGGGAGGAAGAGCTATGAAATGGTCACAACTTCCATTCCCTACCCCTCTGTGCCACTATGGGGGTGGAGGTAAAAGAATTGTGGGAATTAAGTTAAGCTTGGGAAGAAGGAGGGGAAGAGGTTTTTAGTCTTATTCTTATTTCATTACCCCACACTGATTAATTGACAATAAATGAAAATAATTTCCATAAGCTGAGGGTTTTTTTTCCCGTGACTATAATTGGGAAGTGATGTCCCTCTCTTTATGTTGATCCATGAGCTTTTAATCATATTTTCTTCCCTTCTCCTGCTGAGAATGGAGAGTGATAGAACAGTATAGCTGGCTGCTGACATCTACAACATAGTTGGTGTCATCTGAGCTAGTTATCTGGGCTTCACTGACAGTCAATGGAGAGAAACAAGACTTTCAAGGAGATACTTCATCTCATGCTAACAGAGACATAAAGTGGACAAAATTTAACTGTTAAGCGGGTTTTGCTTTACTGGCTGTTACAGCATCCTGGAGTGTGTTGTCCAGAGGAAGGTAGGCTGTCAACAGTTAAGATGTCTCCTTCTCCTGCATTTTACTATCTCTTCAAGATTTAGTTGTGCTCTGTGGTTCTGATTACCCTGAAGACTTGAGATATACCCAGTAGCAGAACAGCTTTTTAATGGGAAAACATTGGTTTTATCCATAAGACACAATTCAGGGTAGTGCTGAGAGTTCCAGCCTGGTAGTGGAACCACTCTGTGGTGATGCAATTCCAGATGCAAAGGCAGCACTGATGCATTGGCCAGGCTTGGGAGTCATATTAGAAGCTCTCAGAAAAACTAATTAGCTCAAAGGCAGAAAGGCACTGATACAACTGTGTTTCAGGGTAAGCCTGCTCATATTTTGCAAAGGTCTCTCTTTCTTCCCTCCTTTATGTATTGTAAAGGTACCAGAGGCTTCAAAACCACTGGGCTGTGGGCAGCTGTATCTCAAAGGCATCCAGGACATGAACCTCATTTCAAACAGCAGAAGTCAGTTTCACACATCCCTCTGTGTCTTTATATAATTTGTCTCCATTTCATGAAAATAAAAGATACGCCTTGCTCTAATCCCCATTTTTAACAGAGTCAGTATGTCTTACTCATGAATTTTCATAAAGACTTGAAGGATGAGAATGTACACGAGCACACTGATAAAGCTACTTCATCCAGCAACTTGAAGGTGCTTCCCAAAGTCATGATGCATCATTTCATATGTTGCAAAGCTGAGTCACAGACACTCTGATGTGACTAATCTTAACAATGTTCTTTGATTCCGTAATATGTCACTGTGAAGTTTGAAATATTTGATACATTCATTTCAACATTTCAGTATACTTTCTGTTCCCACAGTGAATATACTCATTGGGAAAACAAACTGTTGGTGGGGAAAAAAAAACCCAGTCCAACACTTGAAAAAACTGGTTGATTTGCCTTTAAATTTATCTGTGGACCAAATTTTGCCCTCATCATTGGGATGTAACATCCATTGACTTTACTATTCATATATCCAAAGGCAAAATTTGTTCCTATCTATCAATCTACCTACTATTTTATCTACTATCTGTCTGCTTAATTCTATTAATTAGTTAATGTTTGTAAAACACTCAAAAGATGTAAAGCCCTATAGAAATGCTAAGTATTATAATTATTGTTATCTGACTGCTGTATCTCTTTACCTATCTAGCTATCTACCTTCTCTATCTATTATAATAACAATAATACTTAACACTTATATAGTGTTCTTAATCTTCAAAGTACTTTACAAACATTAACTAATTAATCTAATCTAGTCATCTCACAAACAATTGCTTAAACAAACCAGTGGTTGTTTCTACAAAGTAAAATTCTTTGGAAAATAGAAGATTCATACTTTAAGGGAGTGGTATTTTATTCAGGTTTGACTATCATTAGGTAATAAATATGTATAAAAGTGGAGAAGCAAGAAGGTGGAAAGCTCCATCACTAGATAATGTAGAACTTGCAACAGACAACAACAAGTTATAAGCAGCTTCAGACCATGAAGAGGTCTCCTGACCTGTATAATCCTGAATTACACACTGCTATTTCTACCACTTTGTTGTTGTTGTTGTTATTCTCTGACCAGCAGCAAGACTGTCAAATGAAACAACTTGAGTTGGGCTCTTGGGTTCCAGACTTTTTTTTTCCATACGGAAAGAGTGGTGATGGTGACCCCGAATTTTCAAAGTGTTCAGAAAATGCAGTAAGGTTAAGGAATTCAAAGACATTAAGAAGAGACCAGCTTCCTTTGAAAACAAATGTACCTCTGCAGATCTAAATAAGTGAAGCATGAACACTCAAATCAAGCACTGCCTGATTATTGCCCTCACTGCTGAATTGTTACTGCATTGCCTGACTTGCTTTTAGACTCTATTTTTCAAGAAACATCTTTTATAGAGAGGAAGAACAGAGATAACACATATCATTTAGCATTGAGACTACAAATCAGTTCTGGCTCTGATACATGTAGGACGTGAGGCCACAGCCACAATGAAAGACTATCCAGGCCTTGTGTAGATTACAGTAGCAGAAAATGAAACAAAAATAAACAGAAAAAAAATAATAATTCTGTTTTCCACTTGATGAAAAGGTATGTTTTCATTTTTCTTTTGTTGTGGTATTTATCTATCTGTTCTATTTAACTATCTACATAGGCAAAACATGCTGGGCAAGTTCTGGTAAGAGCTAACCAAAGAATGAGTTAGGATTCTCCACTGAGTTCCCACAAGGCAGCCTGGCAAGCAGTAGAACTATCACCATTATTGGACAGAGATTTTTGTCGGTATTGGTTCTGCCAAAAAAAAAAAAAAAAAAAAGTCATTATTTGACACTTTCCCAACATCTCTTCCTGTAGCATCTAGGTTAACATAAAATATATCTCCCCCAGCTGAAAAATCAACAAGCTTTTTGTTCCTTTTCCAGGCTCCCTTGAAGCCACAGATGCATTTTACCAGGTACTAGCTCGAAGCACTAGTGTACCACTGGAAGAGATCTCTAAAATCAGTTTAACACCAGCAGAGATCTCTTAAACACAGCTACCTTTTGTGTAAGAGTTTGCTTTTAGGTATGCTTGCAAATGAAACAAAACAAAACAAAAATACACCACCACCACCCCAAACCAATGAAACAAAAAGTGTCACTAAAGAAAATAACACAAGGGTGAATTCAGATTGCAGATCATTCATTTTGTCATCCAGATGAGAATGGCATATTGAGTTGCAGCAATTGAAGGCAAATCAGGCTTCCAATACAATCAATGCAATAAACAGCTGCGTTGTTTCTGTTACACATTCATTGATGGTGATCTGAATGAAGTTCTTATCAGTGAGGCATGAGAGCCAGCCTGGCTGAAATTCAGGTGATATGGGCTCACCCATGCAATCTCTGGGTAACCTTGTACACAAGACCTAATCTAACCCCTACCTTCATATCTTATTTTTTCCCTAGCGGTGCACTGCACAAATACAGCGCTTTGATGGTCTTAAATGTTATATCCAACAGGGCTCAAAATTTAAAACTGCTTAGTTAAAGCTGTGGTTCAAATGAGAAACCTGTACACAGCATCTGCTAATAAGGGATGTACTGACATACAAGGTATGCAGAAACCTGAAATTAAGAGTTGAGGTTGGAAAGCTACTGGGTCAGGAACTGACTTTGGGTAGAAAAGGCAAAGATACTACTGAGTGTTTTCAGAAGATTGAAGACCTCCATTACTGTTGCAGGGCTGACACATCTCATAGATATGGATATATGGATATATGAAGCTGACCAGAAGGAGAACTTTGGATCCAGTTTACAGCAACAGTTCAGGAACTGTAAATTCTTTGATTTTGGTTAGGCTAAATGGGGCTCCTCCTTCTCCTTCACCTTGAACCCTATGCTCACTGCTAAGTATCTAAATAGAAAGCTGTATACAAATATAACTGCAATTCTTCTTCCTCCCACCTCCCCCTCTTCTTTCCTCTCTAGAAAAGTTCCTGAAATGCTTCTTTGGCAAGGAAAAGGAAAAGATTCCTCGTTCTTTGAGAAACAAACCCCCATATACTTAAACCCAAAGCTCCTGATCGGTTTGAATTCAAGGCACTTTGCAGAGCAGCTATTGCTTGTATGCGCTCCTTGGTGACGCAGAGGAAGACAGAACATGTTTTTAATTGCAAAGCCAAATGGTTATGCATGGGTCTGTCATGCCTGTGAGAACTTGTTCTTCCCCAGCCCTCCCTCTCCTTCCTGCTGAGACATCCTTGCCAAAACTCTGTTTGAGAGTGGTCACAGGGAAAACATGAAGCCTTGCAGGGATTTGGGGAGTAGACGTCAATCTGTCAGAGGTGTCACCAGAACTGGATATATCTGCTGATCTGTTACCACTTGCTAATTATGGATTCAGCAGCTAATTGTCATAAATCTTGGTAAGAAAGGTGGAATGAGACAGAGTTTTCAAAATGGCATGGTCTGGATATGTTTGCACTTGGCAGTTGCAAAGCAGAAATGATCATCCCCATGCCAGGGCTCTTCCACTGTCTGATGCCCTGGTGAATATCTGCATTGTTATAAATACCAGTTTGCTCCAAGCAGCATTTCTGACATTCCTTTGAAGATTGGTGACAGCCAAAGACTGGAATAAAATGAATCGTGAAAGGATTTTGTTTAATAAACCAAAAGGTGCTGGTAGACACACCCAGGCAGATGTTATACAGGATGAAATATTGAACCCCTTGTCCAGCTGACCTTCTCATCCACCATTCAGAAAGCAAAGTAAAATTGCCAGGCAGCCATGAGGTCTCGTGTTTTGACTCTGCAAACTCACAAATGAGGCATTATGTCAGTGGGGATCCAGACTGCTGCTAAAACTGGTCTTAAGGGTTAACACTTTTCAGATGTGATTAAGCCAGTCAAGAGTCTGGATTGAGAAAGAAAAAAAGAGGTTTAGCAAGTTTCATGTAGGTTTAGGTGTTCTTTCCAATGTTTCAGTCATGTCCACTTACCCACCATCTTATGCAATCTGGTTTAAACCTTTCCATGCATTTTGAAAGCTGCAGCTCAGGGTGGAAAGGGTAAAACCGAGTCTTCAGCATCTCAAAGGCACCTAATTTTCTTAAATGCTGGGTGCTTTTTCAGAAAATCCAGTCCTTCAGGGTATCTGCAGTTGAACATCCAAAACTAACAGTCTGAAAGTTTTTGTGGCTCTAAGGATCACAGGCTCTGTATTCTTATGAACTGATCTTCTGGTGTTCGGTAGCTTCTGCAAAAGGTTAATGCTAAATATTATTGATCAACTGGCTTGTCATTCACAGAATCACAGAAACATTCACAAAATAACAGAATCACTGGGAGGCAGTAGATTTAAGGCTGCACGCAGAAGAAATATCTCTCTGCTTTTCATTTCCTAGCCCATTGCTTGTTTTCAGACAATTTTTGCAAAATTTTAATTTAATCTAAGTTTTTATCTAGACCAGGATTACTGACTACTTTTGGAAATATAAACTAGTACATGTCACATAGTCCACTAAAATCTGCCAGATTTTCCAGGTAAAAAGGCACAACAATTCATTTTAAGATTGGTTTTTGCTAAAGTTGACTGAAAACTCCACAGTGGAATGTTTATTTGTTTTCACACTTGAAAAAACTGATTCATAGTCATTCAAACATTTTACTGAAATGGACCATTTTTGATTCAGGTAAACTCCAAGCAGAGTACAATTAACCTTTAATGACTAGAATTGCACTGGAAACTAGATTTTCAGGATGCCGTGGCCTGCTGGAAACCAGCTCCTCTGAAGCACATCAGGATCACTGCCAGCAAGGAATCAGGAACCTGAAAACGTTAAAACATTTTGGTCAAAAGTTTTGATGTTTCCTGTTGGGTGGGAAGTGAGACAGGAAAGAGGCAAAACCACTATTACTCACTTCTTCCCTGAGCTTCCATGTCTCCCTGTCCAGCCGTCCAAGAATTCATTATTACCTTGCTTGCTAGAATAAAGTAAAAATGAAATGTTTACTCTGAATTAAAAAGAAGCGTAACATTAAAATATTGACAATTACTCTACAGAGAATGGTTTCCTTTTGCAAATTTCTAGTGCTCATAATAAACCATGCCCATTAGTTTTCAAGTCAATTGCTGTTTAGTTAAAAAAAATATGTGAATCCTTCTGTGGGAAATGTAAAATTATTTCTTGGGGATCAGAGGATGAATTTTCTCTATGTATTACTAAATTCATATAGGTGAAGGTCTTTCTGACAGAATTCTGCAATCCATATTTTTATTTCTGAAGGCAAAAGCAACCATTTTCCCTTCAAAAGGCAGAGATGCATGTCAACAGAAACCAAACAAGCAAAAAAAAATGAATCAACACAAAAAATGATTCCCCTCACAAATCCAAACTTCAAAAAAGGTAATTGAAAAAAAAACCTAAGTTCCAAAACACCTGTTTTGAAATTTCTGCTGCTGGGATTTTAGGGAAAAAAGACCAACAAAATAAAAAAACTTGGAAAAGACATGCAATATTTTTCTTTGCTTTAGATTGAGATAATTTTTATTTCTAATTTCATGAAAAACCTTATAGGAAATATTTTGGATTTGACTTAAGGTAAGTCAGCCATTATATCCTTTTTTTTTTTTTTTTTGGTAGTGTCAGGCCTGGAATATCAACCTTTCTAATAGATGCAAAACATCTAATGGACTGGATCACCAGTAATTTTCCACAATGGGGTGACTCCTGTGTAAGTCTGATAATATGAACTAAACTGTAGCAAAAATATTTTTATTGGTGCATTAATCCTTCATTTATTTCTCAATGGCTGCATGAGCTAGGAAAAGACCAGGAAACACAGGTGTCCCAAAGCCCTTAAATCTGTTGCTTTCTTTTCCCTGTTGCTCTGGGGAGGCCAAGCAAATAACATCAAACCATTACCTGGTGCAGGTGGTTTCCTTCCAGTATAGTCATGTCCTTTCTCCCACTGGAGAGACACTTCCTAGATGTGTGTGTGTATATTTTGTGCGAGAGCACGTGCAGGTGGCTGCATACTTGCATAAATCACATCACCTACTTGCTGACACATTCTGGTCCCTCTGGAGTTGGCTGGGTCCCAGCTCTACTCCCACAAATAAACGCGGATCCTAAAGACCACTGGCTCAGTCTTGTAGCTTCCATCCTGGCAATCCTTGCCCTTCTTTTACCTGGATCCAAACTCAGTCTCCATTGCTGTTGATAAATGTAGCATCCAGGGTGAGACAGGTGTTTAACTTAGTGATTTTTTAATGCTTTGTGGACTGCTGTCCTGGGTGACTATATAGTCTGCATTTGTTTGGCTGGAAATATGGAAAATCAATTAGTAGCAGAGGGGTATATTTTTGCCAGCCATTATCTGAATTTTAAGTAGGTGTTTTCTTTGTCTGGCAATATCTTACCTTGTCCTTGTGCCAAAAATAGCTCATAACTTGGTATTATATTCTCTGAAGACAACCTTTTCAATCACTTTTTGTGCAAAACAAAGTAATATCAGTAGAAGTGGATTAGTTTTTTTCTTGGTGTTGATGAAAGGGGGCATAGTTGCATTTCCAAAGGTCAGCTGTTTTTCGTCAAAAGCTATTTGCTTATCTAATTATTATTTTTAAATTTTGAATCAAAAATACAAAATCCCAGCTAATGATGAAAAAAAAAAAGATGAGTGGGAGAACTTTTCTGTCTACATTCAGTTACTTACTTATTTTGGTATCTGCCTGCAGTTTTTATTTGATAGTGAGCAATATCACAGCTAAGATGTCTTCTATTTGCATATTTTACTCTAGTACAAAGATTGATGTAGCTTGGTATGTATTGCAGAAAAAAAAAGTGAAAAAAAGTGAAAGAAAAAAGAAAAATAACTCATCTGTTGCTCTAGGCATGTTTTCAGAAGGCAGTTATAAAACAGACAGCTCCTAATTTGTGTGATGTCAATTGATCAACGTAGCTGCAATCAGAGGTAAAGCACAATATTGTTCCTCCACCTGGGCCTTCATGCTTTGTCAAAGCTTCTCCCTTCTATTATTTCTGGAGGTCTAGAAACCTCTCAGGGTGGTAGGTGGGAGCTAAGGATGTCAGCCATTGGCTAGTTGTTTTTTTCCAGATCAGTTTTTGTCTGCCTGCTGGATGTTTAGCTGCTCATTATTCTGGCCATAGGTGTAAAATGCAGCTCATGGTAACAGGAAGTGTATTTTTGTCAGATCAGACATGGTCCAGGCCATGCATTTGGTGCATAATGGAGAGCTTATAAAATGAGGGAATGGCCTGAGTGGATGGCCTGGAAGTCTCTTGCGTGCAGAGGCACACACCATTCAGCAAGCTTTTTGCTATGAATCACCCACGAGTATCTGCCTGTTTTCAGAATTAATCAGTGCTGACTTGGAAGCATTTTCATCTGCATAAATTCTCTTTCTTTCCCCCACCTCCTTTCTCCTCCTTGTGATGAGACAAGCTACCATGGATGCTACAAGCATAGTGGAGCTGCATTTCAGCTGCTGCTATGAACATGAGATTTTCTCCAAAAAAAAAAAAAAAGGTCCACACATGGGTCTGTTGGCAGGCTCATCTCCCACTCTCTTGGCCAAATCTCCAGCCACGAAAGCCACGTCTACTCAGTTGGATGTGTTTTTAAATGTCATTGGTTGGACTGATTATCAAATCCAAGAAATTATCTTGACTGTGGTAAACCCCAAAATTCTCTAAGAAAGAAGCTGCTGAAATGAGTAGGTCTTTGTAGAGTTTGCCTAGTTTTCTTGCCTAGCAGCATAAAGTGATCTGAATTGCTTGCTGGTAATGGGGCTTTGTGAACTCCATCAGGAGTCACAGAAGTACTGATTGGAGAGGCTGTCTGGATATCTGCATTCCAAGCTCTAGCCTGAAGAAGGCATCAAAGCAGGTCAAACATTGATTTACCTCGATGGAGTTTCCACAGACTCTCTGGGTGACTTTGTTTAATGTGGGGCTGCCTTCCTAGAGAATAAGCTCTTCCCAGTGACAGTCTGTGCCCATGACTCCTTGCTTTAACATCTGCCACTAACAAGAAAGAACTGGCTCTTTGTAACTCTCCATCACATATTTGCAAATTGATCAACAGATAGATTGTTTGTTAACTTTATCTAGATAAACTTATCTCCTTCAATCTCTCCTTGTAGGTTAGATGACAGGGACACCTAGATGCCTTGCTGTCTTTCTGATGAGACCTATTCAGTTTTTCTTGAACTGTAGGACCCACAATTGAACACAGTATTTCAAGTGCATTTATGCTCTGCTCTGTAGAAGTTGAGAGTAATTTCCATAATCTGATGGTCACACTCCTTCTAAAGTAACCCAATCAGAAGTTAGTTTTATTTGCTGTGATCTCTCATTCAGTTTGGTATCCATTTAGGAGCCATGCTGTTATTCAGCCTGTTCCCTGCTTTCTATGGCCCATGGGGTTATTTCACCACAGATGCAGAAATTTATACTATCAAATCTCTTCCTTGTAAGATCTTTGCTGCCCTAGTCTTTAAGTTTCTAAAACCCTGCCTGGCTTGAGGCTCTTAATGTTCTGGTTATCAGATGGTTGTAATATGCTTCTTACCAGCTCCTAAAAAGACATGGAGCCACTAATGACAACCATTTCAACTCAGTATCACGCCAATTTTCAAATTGTTTAGCAGTTATTCCTTCTTCACCTTCCTAATGATAAAGCTATGGCAGACAAAATCCTTGTTCAATTAAATATATATAATATCTACTTCTCTTTCCTTGTCCTTACAGCCAGTAACACAATTACAGAATGTAATAATGTTGGTTAACCATGAATTGCTCTAGACAAACTTGTATAGGCTGTTGCTTCTCGTCTTTCGGCAGATTGGGAGCAGACATAAGAGGATGTGCACCCAGATCCTTCCAGGGCATAGGACTGACCACTCTCTAGTTTCCTGTTCTTCATATTGTTAAAGACAGATATATTTATATTTTCCTTCATCAAGGATTTGCTGTCCCTAATTGCCCTGATAGGCTTGACTGCCATAATGTGACCTTGCAATCACATGTGCCAGCATTTGCCGCACTTGCAGATGAATCCCATCTAATCCTACTGTTTGAATGTATTTAGCTTATATTTTTCCTCATTTCTTGCCCTCTCACTATCCATTTCCTTGCTAAACCATACTGGTGAGAGTTAGAGGTCTGGGGCCAGGCTCAGCCTGTCAAGATTGAGGTCAAAAAGTTGTGAAGCAATTCAGCCCTTTCCATACCACAAGGTTGTCTCTTGTATTCATCAATAAATGCCTATTTCCTGTGAATTTCCAACTGCATGCTTATGAAATCACTTGTTATCATTTATGTCTTTAGATGGTTTTAGCTTCAGCTGAGTTTTGGCCTTCATGATGTTGTCCAGGCTCTGAAACATAAACTCTTTTCCAATTTAAGAAAGAATGTAGGAAGGAGAATTTCCTGATAAGTTTACATACAGAGCATGTGTGCTGTTGCTGCTCATCCTCATAACACAGGAAGACCCACCGGATCCCATGCACCTAAAACTTTACACAGAATTTTCTCAAGAGGTTTGATTTATGGTTGATGTGTGAAGCCATACAGTTCCTTCCCCTCTCTGTGTTCTGTGTGTTGGAAAGCCACCTCCTCTTGGTATGGTACTTGCAGAAAATGTTTGTCTGGTTGAGGGGGAAGTGGGCTTGCAAATCTTCTTTTGTGCAAAGCACAAAGGAAAAGGGGTGGCTTGTAGTCAGCAGCAAAATGAGAAGAGGCTCTCTCCTCTCTTCAAAGAGCTTCCTCTTCCCCTTTTCTCTCCATTGTGAATGCTTTTAAAAGACCACCCTTCCCTTCTGCAGAGTGAAAACATCAAAGGGAATGGTGTGGTGGGGTATTTCCTTGTGTACACTGACTTACCTTACAAACTTGAGGAGTTCACAGGAGGTTCTCTCTTGTGAAGCATGTTCTGGCTGCCTGGTTTTGAATGTTGACCTTGCTGGCAAAACGTTCTTACATCTTCAGGCGAGCAGCTTTGCTGTAAAGCCAGACCTCTTTCTTAGCTTCTCACTTTCTGCTTATCCAATATTCTATTTTATTTTATTTTATTTTGGGCAAAGATAAAATATTTGAGGCTTTGAGAGTTTTGTAAGGTTTGGTTTCTTTTATCTTTTTTGTTTGTTTGTTTTTGTATTTGAGATAATTAGAAAGACTGAAATGCAACAGAAAATTTAAGTTCCCTACAAAAAGATGTTTATAGAGGACTCAGTCCTCTATTTATTAAGATACTTTTACACATGAGAATGTGTTTCTATCTCATCCAGGGATACAGGCAAGAGATAAGTTTGCTCATGCTTGTTGCAACATAAGCATTTGATTGTTTTATTAGGTGATAAGCCAAGAAAGAACAGTCAGCAATCAACCGGCTGAATCAAATTTTTATAGAATGAGATGGAGTTTGAGTTTAATGTCATTAGACTATCTTCAAGCCCCTCAATGTCCTCATAGTTTAAGGCAAACTTGGTTGCAGTTGAAACAAAACTAAACTGTAGGCCAAGAACCTTGGACTGTTTTTTTTCCCCATTGTGAGTTTTTATCCTTAAGGGTAGAGTTGCTCTGCACTGGCTAAGACCTTTGTCTGTTGTCAAGGTCAACACTAAAAGATACTCTTCACCCTATCAAACCACAGCATCTTTCAATTGTTACACTATGAAGTGTGTGTGTGTGTATATATGTATGTATATATGTATGTGTGTATGTACATAAAGAGAGTTTTACTCAAAATAAGCAGACAATGAGTAAAATTACAGTTTACAAATTAAAATCCTGGAGAATGTGTCTCCATGGCTTACCTTGGAGCAAACACACCAGATCTAACATCCCGTTATCCACCCTGTGTTTTCTTGTGAAGATTGTTCACATCCTCTTGAATCCAGTGCCTGAGCACTGCAGCATACTGGAAGACAAACTCAGGCTGGTTTTGACAACATCAATGTTTTGAAGAAGGGAATCAGAGCTAAAAGGTATACCAAAATCACTCAGGATATATGTTAGCCCAGACCAGACAAGTGAGGCTGTTAGCTTCAAACCACATGTCCCTAACTTTCGATTCTGGTGCCTAGTCTTAAAAAGAGAAATGTTTTCCCCTTCCCCTGGCAGAGCAGTAGAATGGCTACCTGGAGAAGTTGTAGATTCTCTGCCCCTGAAGATGTTCAAATCCTAGCTAGACGTGGTCTTCTGCAACCTGCTCTAGGTGAACCTGCTTTAGCAGAGAGGGTTGGACTTGATGACATCCAGAAGTGCCTTCCAACACTTACTATTCTGTGGTCCTGTGATTCACTTCCACCTCAAATTACAGTATCGTTCATGTTCACATCCCTGATCTTCATCCAAGAGGCCTCTGCAGAGAGCCCAAAGATTTGTTTCAAGCTAAATCCCAGCTGTGGCTCACAGTCCTATAGCAACATGCATATAAATGCTCTCAATCACTAGAAGCCAGTTGTGCAATATCAAGAGCAGAAAAGCTACAAACACTATCTCCCTGTTCAGGTGGCATGGATGAGTCTTAGTTCTATCAGCAAAAGGAGCAAACAAAATTCTTAAATAGGAGCTAAATTCAAAGGATCTGATTTTTAACCTACATAGTGCAAGTTGGCCAGAGCTTGTGTGCATTTCTAGAAGTGAGAGGGGCTGAATGGAGGAGGAAGTTTTTGCTCTCATCAGCACTTCAGTCTGTGTGTGGTTTCCCCATTGCCATTACCTCTAGGCGCTTTGGCAATTTTATTTGTGCTGTAAGGCAGAGTGGGAAGGGCTGACAAGGTGGGTTAAAATATTGAGTAATGAAGATAATTAATCAAGGGATTTCTGCAGAATTTCTTTTTGTTGTTGTTGGGTATTTTGGGGATTTTTTTGAACAATGAGCAGCTGAAGAGCAAACTTCAGTGGGCCTCTGGCTGCAGTGTGGGTGCTTGCAGGTTTTCAGGTCAAAGTACTTGACCTCAAAAACTGCTGTCTCTTCAGCTTGGATTGCTTCAAATTGAAAGGATTATTAATTGAAAAGTAATCTGAAAGTCACCTTGTGCTGAGGGTATTGCCAAGAAGGAGTGGGGATGAGTAGCAGGAGGATGAGTTTGCTCACTAGAGCAAACTCTTAGGAAAAAACCCACAACCCTGTTTTTTTTTGGTGTTTTTTGTTTGTTTGTTGGTTGGTTTGGGTTTTTTTGACATCCAGCAAGAAGCCATCATAAAAACATCCATCTCAGCCTGAGCTGTGAGTCTTCAGTAGTGGCTTCATCCTGTACCTGCTGCAAAACACTGAGCAGTCCTTGCATATTTGAATGTCAGCAGATAGACTGTTTCCCTGGTTGCATACAGCACCTTCACACTTCTATTTGTATAGGAGACAGGAGAAATTATGAAAATGGAAAGGACAAATAAAACAGTTTGGGGAGCAGAATACGGTCATCATCTTCCCCTGGAGTTGTTTAGTAGCTTGAGGTTACATTTTGGGCTGCTGTTAAGAAAATTCAACTAACCCTCGTAGGAAAACTGTGAAGCGTAACTGCAAGATAAATACATTATTCAAGGACCAACCACTCCTTTAGGCATTTCATCCCATGGGCCTGAAAACACTTGAGCAAGTCTCATGTCACTTGCATATGTGCAAGTTTTCCCAAACCACAACTTTTC
This sequence comes from Dryobates pubescens, assembly GCF_014839835.1. Taxonomy (NCBI): domain Eukaryota; kingdom Metazoa; phylum Chordata; class Aves; order Piciformes; family Picidae; genus Dryobates; species Dryobates pubescens. Next base: position 115,790,668 of record NC_071657.1, on the reverse strand, counting down.
CTTCCTCAGAGAAAACATTTTTAATTAATTCTCTGAACAACATCTCTGCCAAGTCTAACTGGCCTAGTGTATTCATCACATTATGGCAGCACTCGGCCTGTGTCTTATAAAACTTGTCATGACTGATTTTCACCCTTTTTGCACTGGTTGTAAAGAGATGAATTCAAAGGCATTCTGTCTCATGTAGGTCCAGATTGAGGCATATGTTTAACATAAAGACTGCAGTGATGTATTTTGCTGAATTGGAGCCTTTTATAAGAATGGCTAATCTGGCCCTTTTTGTCATTCTGTTTTGGAATAAACATTTCTGCAGTGTAACATTAATTACCGATTCTCCACCTTGATTCAGTATCACATTTAGGCTGCTATTCCCTGTTAAATCATCTTCCTTGACATGCGAAATGCAGGCTGCCTTTGTTAGATTAAAGTCTTTTTATCTGACCTGCCTTTAAGCTTCATCTACTTTGTTATATCACTGGGTAGGTAACAGAAAATTGCCAATATGTCACCCAGTGGGTAAATCAATTCATGAAAGGAGGCCTAGTGCTTTTAGATTGACTGCAGAATGGCTCTTTTCTTTTTTTCCAAGCATATCTTCTTCAGAACACCTGGGTATTCCTCCTGAGGGCTCAGGAAAAAAGTTTGAATTGCCTTGTTCTTTATTAGCTACATCCCGTCTCCTTTATATTACAGGTGAACATGATGTGCTCCACAGCATGTATTCCTAAGAGAGGTAGTGAAAGGAAAAGGGCAAATTATTGTGCCAGTGATGTGGAAAGCAGGAAAAGAGTGGGCAGGAATATTATCATTAGCAAAAATCTGGGGTGTTTTCTGCACATGTTTGAGACAGTTTCCTCCTAAGTGGGGTGTGCACAAGATACAGATGACCTCTTGTTTCAGAATAAGTCCAGCAGTCTCTTAAATGACAAGTTTTCTTGGGTGCCTGACTCCAGAAGTTTTCTGAAAAAAGCTTTCATTTTTAGAAAGCTCCAAAATAAACTGTCTGTCCAGACATGTGATTCAGTTAGTGAATCTGCCCATTGCAAAGCTTACCAAACCAGTAAGGGCTCTATGGGAAGAGACTTGAGAAAGGAGAAAAGAGACAGGTGTTTTCCTTGGGCAACACCAGACAAGTGAATATTTAGGGAAACTGAGGCAAGAAAGCATATCCGATATCTTCCTGGTTTTTTTCAATCTATGTGCAACATTTATGTCTTACAATGCAGTGACTGTCTGAGACTCCTTCCTGCAAAGGCTGTCCTTATTGGTGATCCCCTGTCCACCAGGCAAAGAACTGTCAAATGTTGGGGTTGTTGAGAAATCTTAGTGGTAAATGAACAGAAGGGGTTTGGCCCCCACTAATAGGGCTGCAAACCCATGTTACTTACAACAGAAAGTATCAATCCAGGAGAGTCCAAAGTGTAAGAGATACAACAAGTACTCCCACAGTTTTATAATAGTGAGAACTTTACCAGAATCATGTAAGTATTTTGTGATGTGATGATGTAATGTGATAGAAGGAAGAAGCAAGGCTTCACCTCCCTCTGTTCTCTGCAATCTACCACAATACACTGATTGAAATAGAACACTGTGAAGCTCAGTTCTCCCAAGTCACATATGGTCTCCGGAAGCAGATATCCAGCTCCAGTGGAGATATTTCTGCCAAAACTGTTTAGCAGTAGCAAACTGGGTTCTCATCTTCATAAGACTTCTTTTATTTTCACAATTTTTTAAAAACATTGCCACTTTCTATACTTGGTTTTAAGTTCAATTTTTAGGGGAAAAAAGGGGGGTTCCCCAGCTTTAGAACTGTAAAACATTACCAGAAGGCAGTCAAAGCACCTTTTTGGCTAAAAACTCAAAGTTTGGAATAACTACCTCTGACTGTACTAATGCTTCTGTAAATACTTTGAAAATGCAAAATGGTATCTGGTGCCATGAGCTATATGTCTGTCGCAGACAACCAATATAAAATTTTTAAGATTCTTCTTCTGAAAGGTATTTGAACACTGTGACCCTTCCTATTCTTTCACTTAAAGTAGAAATCACTGATTAAAATCTATGGAATAGCTAATTAAAATCTATGTCTTTTCTTCAGTGTAAGAGAAAGAAAAATCAAATGCATGTATCTGATATACATTAACTTAAAGTCTGCTATTAAACCATAAATTGTTACAGTCTATGGGAAATCTGAACCCCTGCTGACTTTTGCTAATTCTATAAAGAGTCTATTTAATTTCCTCAGGAAAACAAGGCAAACCTTCCCTTGAGGGCATATACATTTTTGAATGAGCTACAAGTAAGTCCCTGAGGGCTCAGTTATCACTGATCACAGTGTGGTCTGTTGCATATTGCTAAGGGAAATTTACTGTGATTGTCTGTGATCACTGGCATGTGCTCATACCCATTAGGAGACCTATTCAGCCCACTGACATTTGGTTCCTAGGAGAAAAGGGTAGCTGCTCTCAAAACATTTTGAGTTTGCAGTATTTTTTTCCTTCCCAGTCCTTCCCCCATTCCCTTATTTTTTTCAGACAGAAGAGCAGATGGTCAAGATCAGAAAAGAGCTCGTACAGAGAGCTGCCATAGTGGGAAGAGAGTACTTTATTATTAAGAAAATGCTACATAACAAAACCACTTCCAGTTTGGTTAATTTTCTCACTTACTCTGTTCTGGGAAGTTGTAGGGGTGATGTAAAAAAGCAATATGATCAGCTGCATCTGCATCTATTGTGCAGAATAATTGAGCTTTAGGTATTTTCCTCTAAATCATGAGTTCTCTCAGAGGGTCACAGGTCTGGTACTAAATGTACCAGCGGCTTCAAGACTGGGTATACTGCAGTGTTGATAGTACCTTATCAGTCTAGCTTGCTGTCACAGAATACAGGGCAGTCCCCCAATTTCCATCTCTCTCTCAGAGATTACATTTGCAGTCTTGAGTGCTGGTCTAATTGACAGCAAAGTAGCATTTAACTGTTTTGAATAGACATGACCCTATATATTAGACAACTGTGAAGAATTGTGAGTCAAAGATGGTTTGTAGTATGCTTTGAAAATTACAGAAAAACAACACACAAAGACAATCCTTTACCTAATGGAATTACTGAGAAAGTGCAGTGACATCACAGCTACCCAACTCCATTTTCATGACAGAAAGAATGACAACATAAGAAGAAGCTTTCAAGAATATGTTGAAGAAAAAAAAAAAAAGAAAAAAAAACAGAAATAAAAGGAAAAAAAGAAAAAAAAAGAAAAAAAAAGAGGCAGAAGTGATATTAAGCACATATAAATCAGCCTTGTAATTACTGCTTGGAAATCTGTCAGATAAATTTTATAGTGAAGCTTTATGAGACTTCACCTTTAGGCAAATTTCAGACCATGATTTTCTCTTTATAACCATTCCCAAGCTGCTCCATGGTATCACTTGTGACACTCATAGTGGTTGGTATAATTCTCTCTGTCTCCTAATTAGCACTCTTCCATTATCCAGCATACAGCACAGATCAGTTTCTTTTATTGTAGCATGTAGTATGTGACAATTACTAGTAATTTAAAAAATTATGGTGTCACCAAATAACATATTCTTCTCTGCAGAGTTATTTCCTCCCAACACTGGTGGAATAGGGAGGGGGGAAAAAAACCCACCACCATGAAAAGTGAGATTTCACAACCACGGTAAACCCCCAAATTTTAGGTTCTTTGAGGACCACCCAATTAATCCACTTGGTGCTGCTCAGCAAATCTTTTTAATAACATGACATGATTAAGCTATTCCCTGATTTTTCAAAGATTTGCAAAAAGTTACTCAGAGACACCTGTGTGGAAAAAAAAACTATAGTCTAATCCATCATGGTTTGATGTTTGCCCATAGGCAGTTCTCTTCAGCTGAACTAATGGCACTGTGTCAGGTGAGAGTCGTATCTTCACACCACAGAACTATTTTGCCTTTGGGAACACAAGGATTTTTTTTAAAAGATTATTCCTAGTTGTTACCTTTGTAGAAATGCATTTATGCAACAGGTGATACTCTGAAGATGAGAAGTGAGTCTAGTGGAAAACCACATTATGTTTAAGGAATCTCTCTGTTTTCACAGTGGTGTTTTTTTCCAGATGTGTAATACTTAGTATTTACAAATAGGGACCCTTCGGACCCTTCTTGCAATGACCTCCAGTGACACTGGAAGCTGTCACTAATTAAATGTCAGTGTTTCTTAGAATATCAAGGAAGCATGCAGAAACTGTGGTCACAGTTTTTCTTCTATTTCAGGGTGATGAGTTTAGGGCAAAAGATAAAACCAATGCAGAGGTATCCTGGGGTCTCCTTCATGGCACTTTTTCTCTGGACTTCAATGGCATAGTCATCTTTTACCATCTGTCTTGGGTATGCATTAAACTGTGATAGACCAAGCTTTTGCACCTGCCAGAGCATAGCTTGGTGTCTTTCTATGGCCCCCAAAGGGCCAGATAAATTTTGACAGAATGGTAGAGTAAACCAAGCAACTGCAGGACAGCCCAGTATTTGCAATTTTTTCTTCCCTTGGCTCATTAGTTTTGACTATTACTGGTCAAAAATGCAATGCAATGCATACTGGTCAAAAAGAAATGCAGCAGAGAGCTACATCTCTTTAGCCCTTTCATGCAGGTAATAGCTGATTTTGCTTTTATCCACAAAACATGTAACAGTTAAAAAGGTTTTTCCCCAGTTTATTCTTTCATTTCAACTATCTTACCCATCCTTTGTCAAGCATGCATCATAAGAAAAGAGGAATGAAAAGAAAGCACATATGAACAAGAAAAACCCTTACTTCAAACCTGGTTTAGATATTTTCAAGAACAAAACCCACTGGTGCCAAATAACAGGAGGTGGTGTCAGGTTGCTGTGGCCTCTGTGAAGAGCAGAGACTGATGCTAATGTCCAGCTGCACGAGTGAGAATCAGCTGTGTTTCTTTGCTTACCAGACCAAATATCCAGCAAAACAACACCTAAACAAATGCTGGAAATTGAGCAGCATTCACATGCTGAATTGAGACCAGCTAATGGTGAAGCTATAGCTTGAAAAAACTGTCTGCAATGATGGTTACAGTTTAATTGCAAGCATATACATGCATGCATTTTCACACCTGGATTGTTTCCCCACCCTTTCTGGGGACTAACCTTAAACACCTCACTGACGCAGATGTAAGGAGAAAACAAGTTAGTTTGCAATGTGTTTTAATGGAGAAGTCTTTAGGCAAAGCACTGAGATCTGGCAGGCCCACAAGAAGAAAACACACAGGTAGGGATTAGCCACGCTGGGTTTGGCCTTCACTCACTTGTGTTGAAAAGCGTGGCCAAATCATTAAAACTGGTGATGTAGGAGTAGAAAAGCCAACTTCAGTCTGTTTGGATCTAATTCTTAACAAGAGCCAGAAGGTTATATGAAGAATGAAGAGAGGCTGTTTGATGGTTTTAGTGGTTTAACCAAAACTTTAACTATTTTTTTTTTAACTTCCCCTCCTCCAGCATATAATCTTCAGAACTTTATGCTAAGTTTACTAGAGGTTGCTCCCCCCAATCTTATCTTGCAGCTTTCTTCATATTGGCAAAAAGACAGCTGTACCTGGGTTTGGTTAAACCCCAGAGAAAAGGACATTGCAGTGATATCTGTGTCCAAATTCTGCAGAAAAGAAAGCAAATCTAGTATTTTATGGCCAGCACAAACTTCTGCAAACATCTAGACTGCATCCCTGCTTCCTACTTTCATCCAATGGACTGAATGCCCTGACACTGGCAGATTTGTTCTTCATCTCTCACATGGATGTAATTTGTTCTTTATTTCCTGTCACAAGCTACACAAGTGCCAACATCAGTTCCTACTGCATATCTACATTAACTCTAATGTAGCTTTACTCACAAGTCTCTTATTGATACAACACATCTCAAATCAAAGTAGCATGCCCTGTTGTCCCTGTAGAGCACCAAGACTAACTCATGTATGCCTTCAGATCAAATCCAGGGGGAATCACACTGAAAAACACACCATGCTTACCTCCAAGGAGGCCATGTTTCTCGCTAAGTCACAGCCTACTAACAATCTGTACCTGAACTTTACAGAGGAACAGCACAAAGCAAAATATTATTACCTTCAGACCTGTCACTGTTCTCTCTCCATCTGTGACATGACCAAGATATACTTGAACTGAGCCACAAATTCCTCCTGGTTACACTGGAAATCAGATTCTACCACCATGGCACTTCATTTATTTGCTTTTATTAGAATAGGAGGCCATGGCAATTCATCATCCCTGGTTTGTTTTGTTACCAGTAGCATACAGGAAGTCATCAGTCCTCTCTCAAGGAACAGGGAATACAAAGGGGGATCCTAACCCCTATACAAGAAGCCACTGTGTTGTTTTGCCAGGAGGGTGGCAGAGTCCTTCAGGCCTCTGTGGTCCTGTTGGTGACCTGCAAAGCAGACCTGGATAATGGGCTGTTCCCACCAGCTGCCATTTATAACTTGCAGACAGGAGGAAAGGCTTTTGGGGTAATAGGTGAGGTGCTACAGATCAGGTGTCTACACACTGCTGATTCTGAAGCAGTGTGTAGAAGGTAATTCTGAAGGTAGCTGCAGCGGCTTGTTTAAAAGCACAGGAGGTAGCAAAGCTAATGTTTTCACTTCCAGCTGCCTACAAGGCACATGGCACCCAATGCAAGAAAATTTTCACACACAACATAAGTTGTCCACAGTGTTATGTGAGTGGGTAAAGTAGGGAATGGAGCAAGCTTAATATGAGATCTTGTAATTTTTAGAGCGAATTGGTTTGTCCTGTTGCAGTGCTGAATAAGCCAACTTCTCATGTACATTCCACTATCTCTCTCACCATGATCATGCTAACAATGACTCTTCAAAGCTAGTATATGAGTGACTCCTAAGAAATGTAACTGGCTGATTATGAGGACTTAAAGATTATTCAAGTTTGACGGGTTTAAGTACAGAAGAGGATGGCGAGACCGCCTGCATTGCAAGAAACTCTGTTATCTGACATCTGTCTTCATATCTGCGCTTCTAGGTTCCTATTCTTTTTGTGTGAGAACCAGGGTTTGTGATAGCATTGTGGAGTTTCCTGGCCTTTAGAGTTCCAGGGTAAAATTCTTAGGTCACTTCTCTCATTCCATGAGAATACTGGCAAGTTTTTGGAAAATTAAGAAGAGAAAATTGCTATGTGTGGAGTGAAGAACAAAGGTATGCAAGGTTATCATGATTTGTGAATATGATTAATCTTCGTGGAGGTAGCCCTTATGACCAAACCCCTGACATTGCTTTAAAGCTTTTGATGTAGTCTTGAGACTGAAGTGCTCCTTGGAAAGTATTATTAGTCTCAAATAAAGATGAGACTTTATCATCCTTCTACTATGATTTTGGTGATTTTTAGCCTACAATCCTCTGAATCAAACCAGGAAAGTGCAATTGTTCTCATCCATCAATGCTGATATGAAAAGAGCCAGAAGGACTTTTCCAGGCCAAAAGGACATTGTGTTACACCAAATTTAATCACATTGCTGACCATGCAATAGGAAATTTCCTGCTAAAGGTAGATGAAATTTGTACTTTAAAAATGTCCTCAGGAACTCCAGCTCATGCTAAATCAGCAACTCCAGTTGCTACTGGCTTTTGAAGAAGTTTAGTAAATGGAAAGATGCTAGAACATCTCTGCTGTTTATTATCACTTGCATTGAAGTCAGGCTCCATGAACTGTAATAGAGATGCGGCTCTCACCCACACATGGCAGCTGCTTGAAACTATATATCTGAGGTCAGTATTGTCTTTGTACCCTCTGATTTTATTGACTTACCAGTGAGATGACTAAATAGTTAATGAAATAGCTCCTGAATTAGTACACTTTTTGGCCTTATAAAAAGAGAAATTAAAAATTATTAATTAGTCTGATAAAAGAAACTTAATTTGTGTGTCACAATGTTGACATACAAGATGCAGTTGTCCATACTCTGCTTCAGACACTTCTGCTGAGGACCAGAAAACTTGAGAGAGGGACTGAACACAGAGAGGGAAATTTCACAAGTTCACACCCTAATTTTAATCTGCTGCAAGAAAGTCAGAGCTCATGTAACTCTGGGGTTATGCAGTTGCAGCTAAACTGAGCCTCAGTCTCAATGATTTTGCATTTGTGTTGCCAGCAGACCTTATTTTGCACTGGCGAAACACCAGGTTGCTTTATAGTAAAACCACCCCACAACATTGCTTCTGGAAGACAACCACAAAACCTAATCCCTTAATCCCACTTGAGAAAGCTGTTTTAAATGGGAGGCAGAGTTGTGTTCCTTTCCATACTCACATGACTGATTCTGATCTTAGATATGCCAGTGTGAATTGAAACACACACTATAACACATGAAAATTTGCTCTTGATCTGGCCCAGATACTGTGTATAAAGTGTGTATAAAGTGGCTCCATGTTACACTGATAGATGCATCAAAGACTCAGCAGACATTGTGTATCACATTACTGGCAAAACCATGAACTGAATTAGAAGTCATAATTAATAAAAAAAATTTCCCCTCCCCACTAACAGAGAGGGGCTAGGCCACTTACCTGCAGCATTAAAGATTTGTAGAATCATTTTAGTTAAAAAAGACCTTCAAGAACCTACCCAGGTAGAACTAGAAGTCATTCCGTCTTGTCCTGTCACTTGCTACTTCAGACCGCCACTTGGCAAGAGAACTGCTTGGGACTGGCCCCAGGACTGGAGTGCTCGAGCTGAGAGGTGCTCTATTTTGATTCATTTTTTGGGCTTTTCAGGGTGGTAGGACCTCAACAGACAGGGAGGACTGGCAGGGTCATCTTCTGGCATGCCTGCCCAGGAGGGTGATATCAGCCGCTGGAAATTCGAACTTGGGCAAAATATAGTAGTCAGGTGGAATATATATATATATATATATATAGATAGATAGATAGATAGATAGATAGATAGACAGACCAACAAACAATAAAAGAAACCAAACTTAATTTCATCAGCACCAGAACAAGAGGACACAGTCTCAAGCTGCTCCGGGGGAGGTTTAGGCTGGATGTTAGGAAGAAATTCATCATAGAAAGAGTGATTGGCCATTGGAATGGGCTGCATAGGAAGGTGGTGGAGTCAGCATCTCTGAAACTGTTCAAGAGAGGATTGGACATGGCACTTGAAGCCATGGTTTAGTTAGTCATGAGGTGTTGAGTGACAAGTTGGACTTGATGACCTCTGAGGTCTTTTCCAACCTTATTGAATCTATGATTCTGTGATAAGAGACCAACCCCCACCTTGATATAACCTCCTTTCAGGGAGGTAGAGAGACAAGGTCTCCCCTCAGCCTCCTTTTCTCCAGACTAAACAATCCTATCTCCTTTAGAGCTCCTCATAAGATTTGTGTTCTCAGATTTTTAGCATGTGTCCCAATTCATTAGCCCTTCTCAGGTGAATATGTATTTACTTTTTTCCTTAATCTATCTTCTATACTGTATAAACTATGCAGTAAACTCCATATTGCTCCACAGCAGTGATGTGGAGATCCAGAATTATAATACCTTTTCAAGTTATGCAAAGTGATGCCTGCAGAATGTATGTCCTTCATCTTGAATGAGGATTTGTGCAATGTAGGGCATCATTTGTTCATGAAAAATGCTTAGAAAGTCTGGGGCACATGCCAAGGTTGCAAGGAAAAATATTAAAAGGGAAAAAGAGACAATCAAAATCTCACTTTCTTGAGCTTAGAAATGAGCAGGAATAAAATCTTTGTTGTCTATCTCACCACTTTGGCAAAACTCATTTGCAAAGTGGATTTCCCTTCTACTCACTGTGATTTGTCATTCTGCATACAGAGTTCACTACGTGTTTTGGGTAGGGGAAATTGAAATTCTCTGGAGAGAATAAGGAAATGTCTGCTGTGGTTCATAATGGCTTGAGCAAAACAGTGATGACATTTAAATAGTGTTTATAAAGGGTATTTAAGTCCTTGGCTGAAGTGAAAAGTCATTATCATTAATATCCTGTGGTTTCTTATGAGGCTATATTTTTTAATGTTAAGTATAGATGCTTTTAGAATATTTATTTTCAGAATTAGGGTTTTTTTTGTGGGGTTTGTTTTTTTTTTCCCCCCCTGAGACTTTTTGCTAAGCAGCTTCCAACTGAGACAGCAGGCAATACACTCTGCAGTTGTTGCAACTTGATACTGGAACTGCCAATGACATGGCAGGACTATATGTAGGCTAGTTCCTGAGCTCGGTAAGAACCTGAGAGCTCATACCTTGCTTCCTGTATATATGTTTGAATTTACTCTGGTTTTTTTTTTGTTTGTTTAACTCCATTGGGAAGGGTTAGTTTTGCCTTTTCTGTCCATCAAAACTGATAGAACACATCTCCTGATAGCAACTGGAAATTGTTTTCACCTAATTCAGACCCTTAGAATCATAGAATGTTTGGGGTTGGAAAGGACCTTTAAAAGTCATCTAGATCAATCCCCATATAGGGACATCTTCAGCTAAATCAGGTTTCTTAGAGCCCTGTCCAACCCAACCTTGAATGTTCCCAGAGACATTGCTTTTACCACCTCTTTGGCCAACCTGTGGCTGTATTTCACTACCCTCAGTGTAAAAAATGTCTGTTACATCTAGTTTAAATCTCCCTTATTTTAGTTTAAAATCTTTACCCCTTATCCTATCACACACCAGACTATGAGGAATGCTTTCCTTTCTAAGTGTCTTTTTTTAAGGCAGATGGATTATGGCCTAAGAGTTTTAAATGAGGTTATTTCTTGGATCAGTAATGCAAGATGGTTTTATAACTGATTTCCACAAGGCAAAACACACAATGTCATGGAAAATAGCACTTGTTAATACTAAAGGCCAGATATGATCAAACAGAGGCAGAGGAATGTTAACACTGTACTGGAAGCAATCCCAACACTCAATGATACCCCACCTAGCACAGAAACAAAATACTAGAAACAAGAAAAAAATGGCAGGGTCACTCTGTTGCCTTGCAACTGCTAGGAGTTTTCCTTATGGAAATATACATTTTGTCTGGCTTATGTGCTAAATTTAAGTTTTTCACTACTGTTTTTGATACTCTTCACAGACAGTGATTTCAGTGTGAGAGAGTTACTAATACAGGTCTGGTCTAGGAAAGCAAGTGCATAAATTTTCCACCTAAGTGATCAGTCATTTTATCAAGGGGTGATGTGAAACAATGCTCCATAGATCTATATTTGCACTAACTTAGTCCTGATGACAGCAGTGTCAGTGCAGAATCATAGAGGGAGACCTTCAGAGTCACATACAAAATTTGCTCTCCACAGATGGCCATTTTAGTTACTTCAATTGCCCAAAATCCAAATTAGAACTATCCTATCCTATCCTATCCTATCCTATCCTATCCTATCCTATCCTATCCTATCCTATCCTATCCTATCCTATCCTATCCCATTTTATGTGCAGTAAGGACCTCTAGAAAGTAGATTACTAGTTTGTTATTTCTAGCAGATAGCTGAAAATTCTTAGTCTGATATTTTAAAGAAATGACACAGTATAAGCTGATCAAGTAGTTTTCCTTTCTAATAATAATATTCAAGTAATGTCAAATGTAAATTTGAAAATCTTGTGAGCAGGTAATGGGAGAGCTATGAAAAATCACTGAGCCAAACCAAACCAAAAAAAACCCACAAAAACCCAAACAAAACACCAAAAGAAAAAAAAAAGAGAAGAAAAATAAAAAGTGTGCATTTTTTTTTAAATTGAAAACTTATTTTATAAATCCAAGAAAGATATTAGTAGAAAACATTAGTACTTATACTTTTAATTTGCCTAGTTTATCAGAGGTCATAAACAGCATTTGTTTAATTATTGTTTTATACTTGTTTTCTAGAAACCTGATGATTTTCAGTAAATAAATTATCAATAAATGTTGTTTTTTTTTTTTTTACAAGTCATATTAAAGATTGATTAAAAAATCTGAGTGAAATGGAGATAACTAATTCAGTAACAAATGCAATAGCCAAAGTTACATCCTTTCATAATTCTGTAAAAGGATATATATGATATCTTGTCTAGATTTATACTTTGCTTCCTGTTTTCATGCTTTTATGGTTACAATTTATTTTAACAGCTCTGTAAGGTACAATTAAAGCAAATATATAATCTCTCAGTATTGAGTAGTAAGTAGAAAAACCACGTGTGTTTATGCTGTGTGTAGAATCATACATTGCCACATGAAATACAGAAAATTGAGTATTTCGTTTGAAGGACAAATGCAGATATGCATGCATATACAGCTCAGTAATTTCCCCACATTTCTAAGTGTGAGAACTTGAAGTGTAGGTTAATAAATGTGTATTTAAATATTCAAACACAGAAGTGCTTTTCAGACATGCTGAGAATATTACATTTTTTATATATGACAGTGTTTGCTCCTTACTTTGGGAAACAAAGTCCTTCATTAAGACAATTAAAGTATGTAAGACCAACATTTAGACTCAATGTCTTTAAGCTCTTTGTCCATAAATCAGTGTTATAGCTCATTTCAACACTCTGAATGACCCTCTCCTTCAAACAAAATTAAGCTAATGCACTCAGAACCTGACCATTGTCATGGGAAAACAATATGAAACCCTTCATTCTTTTATCATCACTGTCATTAACTATTGGCATGCATAAGAGCACATAATACACACGAAGCACTGACTTCTCTCTATTCCAGACTAGTTTATAACCACCTGAAGTGGAAAACCCCAAAAGCTGCTTCTGCTTCTGCATTACTTTAAATATATGGGCTGCTTGATGTTGGTGTTCAGTAAGGCAATACATCAGTTGCCCTGCTGAAGAAAGATGTCGTTTAAAGAAATCAGCCTTATTATGTCCCAATGACAAGCATAATTAAGAATGTCTGTTTCTTGAAAGGCATAAGAAAAGAGGGAAAGCTTTTGTTCACCTGAGCACACTACCATCCTTGACCCATCCAAGTAATTTAAGCCCTGGCTGAATCCGACAAGGACAGGTGTAATTGGGACCCCGTCTCAGCTGCTTCCAGCCTTGCAATTAGCCTAATAAGTTTGTCTGTGGAGGGGTCAGTAGCTAGCGGCCAGTTTGGCTGGAGCCTTCTCTAGTTGTCAACAGAAGGAGAACAAGGAGTCCATTGGGTCATGGCACAAGACAAAATGAACCCGGGTAATTGATCTAGTGACAGCAGCGTCGGTCCCAGGATGAGAGAAATAGGCAGCTGCAATGAAAGGCTCGGAGCCAAAATCAAAACCAAAATAAAAAAAAAAAAAAAGAAAGTCCCCAAAGAACTCCCATGTTTCTGAACACATGGCAAGGGGGCATGTTACATAGACTTTAAAGAGCATGCAGACCTGTGGACATTAAAAGCGGACATTTCATTCAGCGATGCACAATGATGTTGCTATCTTTGTTCATTTATATGAAATGGATAAAACAGGTCTTTCCACAAGGTTTTTAACTCTGTCTTCTCAACACACTCCCTTCAAAAATACCCAAAGGCATTTGCAGCCCATAGTTAAGGCTCTATAGGTAATAGTGACAGATGGGCAATTATGTTCTCTTGGATCTTTCAAGGAAAGTTCTGGATCTACCCCTGAGAATACTTTCCCAATTATTGGTGTGATTCAGTGTGTATATTCTGCACTTCACTATTTCAGGTGGGCTGAAATGTGACTTTGACTCATCCTGTGATTTTGAGTCATCCTTCCATTGCTATGATCTTGTGACAGCTTTTAATAAGCATAGTCTTTAATCAATTAAGTGGCAACTGCAAGTAATGTGTTAGTGCTCTGAATATGTCTTTAAAAATACCCAAACTTGCAGAAAATGCAAGTTCAAATACCAGCAGGGAAGAGACTGTCTTTTAGCCTTCCTTTGAATTACATGAAATTTCCTGTCTGGGTCTACATATCAATATCTTTCCTAGACATAAGAGACAGACTTTCAAAGACAATTCATCCTTCCTCACTTTGCTGTCTGCATAACTCAGTATTATAGAAATAATAGTAACACTGAATACTGAAGTTGAATTTAGGGATTGCAACTCTAAAGCTTGAGAATCTCTTTTTATTGCTGGCAGAATTGACATGTTTGGAAACAGTGTTGATTGATTGTATTGATAAAGACCACTGCTTATCATCACTCTGACTTCACTTCAAGGCTAGCATAAAACATATATATCTCTGTGCATGATTAGCCTTATGGTTACTTGTAATAATACCAACAACAATAACAATAATAATTATTATTCTTTATAGTTGAGGTTTGAGACTAATTTCTACCACTTTTTATAAAGATAGACAGATGCACACTCAGTATAGCTAGGTATCTAGGATTTAATGTCTCTCTACAAGGTAACCAGCCTAGACTCCCCTTACTACTTTTTTTTTTTTTTTTTTTTTTTTTTTTTTTTTTTTTAACAAAATACAATTAATATGACTGGGAAAATGTGAGAGGACTGAGCTGCCATTACACAGGACAGAAATGAGAACAGAGGCACCAGCCAGTTAAGGATCACGGGATCACGGGATCACAAGATGTCAGGGGTTAGAAGGGACCCAAAGAGATCACCAAGCCCAAGCCCCCTGCCAGAGCAGGACCATACAATTTAGCTCATGTCACAGAGGAACACATCCAGATGGGTCTTGAAGGTCTCCAGAGAAGGAGACTCCACAGCCCTTCTGGGCAGCCTGTTCCAGTGGTCTGTGACCCTTACAATAAAGGAGTTTCCCCTTGTGTTGAGGTGGAACCTCCTGTGCTGCAGCTTACATCCATTGCTCCTTGTCCTATCACAGGGAGCAACTGAGAAGAGCCTGTTCCCTCTCTCCTGACACCCAGCCCTCAGATATTTATAAACATTTATTAAATTCTGTTAAAGTCTTCTCTTCTCCAGACTAAAAAGCCCCAGGTCCCTTTGCCTCTTCTCGTAAGGCACATGCTCCAGTAAGGCACATGCTCCAGTCCCCTAACCATCCTCACTGCCCTCCGCTGGGCCCTCTCCAGCAGATCCCTGTCCTTCTTAAGCTGGGGAGCCCAAAACTGTATGCAGTACAGTTCAGGGATTGCTTAAAATAAGAAGGCTCTTTTCCTCTTTAATATTTGGAGAGAAGTTGGCAACAGCAGCAGATGTGTGATTCAGCCTTGAGGGGGTTAGTTAAGAATAAAATTAATGAAAATTGCTGAATTCTTCTTGGAGCAACCTTTTACTCTGCATCCTGTAAAGACACTCTGAGATGACTAGTTCAGTTGTAGACAGTGAATCTTAAAGGACTAAGAGGAACAGGTGGGAATAGAGAGGTTTGGGGAGAAATTATGACTGTGCTTATCCCAAGAAAGGTTGGACCAGTTGATCCTTGAGGTCCCTTCCAACCTGTGTTCAAGGATTCTAAGAGAGTCTGTGACTTGTGCAGGTTCAAATTTGGAGTCTGTGTCATGATCAGAAACAAGACTGGCTTTTTGAATCATAGAATTGTTTATGTTGGAAAAGACCTTTGAGATCGTGGAGTCCAATTGTTAACTTGACACTGCCAAGTCCATCTCTACACCATGTCCCAAAGTAGCTCATCTACATGCCACAGAATCACAGAATGTCAGGTTGGAAGGGACCCCAAGGAACATCTGGTCCAACTTTTCTAGGTAATAGCACAGTTTAAATGAGATGGCCCAACAACCTGTCAAGCTGAGTCTTAAAACTGTCAAATGCAGTGAAATCCATTACTTGGGAGATTATTCCAATGTCTATCTGTTCTCACTATGAAATTTTTTTCTCTATTCTGGCCAGCTTGAATCTCCCCAGGAGTAACTTGTACCCATTACCTTTTGTCTTTTCCATATTCTCCTGGAGGCCACCCTTTATGCAACGGTCCATGGCAATGAGAGCTCCCTTGAGCCTTCTCTTCTCAAAGCTGAACAAACCCATTTCTCTCAGACTTTCCTCATGTGGCAGGTTCTGACTGCAAACTTCATCAGGGTGCTTTTGATCACAACGTCCAGATGACTTATGAAGGTATTAAACAGTGTTGGACCCAATTTCAGTCCCCAGTATAGTTCCATCAGCATGTTGCTGACCACAGTTTACTCATCCTACTCTGTGTACCAGTTCTGGTTATGCTAGAGTGGTACCAGTGGAGTGTTGCTCACCTACATGTATCCACATAAAACTCCTCTTGGTTTTCACTCCCCCGTTTCTACATGTATTGAAATCAAAAGGTCTTTTCCCCTCATTCAGATAGCATGTTAGCTGTTTCTCTGAGCAGCTACTCAAAACTGTGGTTTGGTGGGTGGTCTTCTCCACCATTATTTATTACCTGATGATGACAGAATGATTTATTTTCTCCTGGGTTTTTCCCTGCTTCTTGCAAAATATTATTGGAAATATTCCAACAAAGTATTTTTTTTTCTTAGGATCTGCTGATTTTTCAACATTTATATGGTTTGGAGAATTGAGGTAGGATCCTTCTCACCTATTTTTGGGAGAGTGGGTTTCAGGTGAGAGACTGAGGTGGTTTTGACATGCAGGAATATCCAGGCAAGCGAAGTATCTGAGCGTGGAGATCCAGACTGAAAGATCTGTGGAGCCTACAGGGTGATGGCACATGCAGGTGCCTGCTCCTTTCTCTTTCTTATCACAGAATCACAGAATTATTGAGGCTGGAATAGACCTCTGAGGTCACCAAGTCCAGCCTATGATCTAACACTACCACATCGACTAGAGCCTGTCACGAAGTGCCACATCCATTCTTTCCTTAAACACCTCCAGGGACAGTGACTCCCCCACCTCCCTGGGCAGTCCATTCCAGTATCTATTTACCTTTTCTGTGATGAAGGGCTTCCTAACATCCATCTAAACCTGCCCTGGTGCAGCTTCAGGCCATGCCCTCTCCTCACAAGTTGCCTGGGAGAAAAGACTGACCCCCACCTTACAAGTTCCCTTTGGGTAGTTGTAGAATATGATTAAGGTAACCCCTGAGTCTCCTCTTCTCCAGGTTAACAACTCCAGCTACCTCAGCCTCTCCTCATAAGGCTTTCCCTCCAGACCCCTCATCAGTCTTGTCACCCTCCTCTGGACCCCCTCCAGCACCTCAATATCTTTCTTGAAGTAAGGGACGCAGAACTGCACACAGTACTCGAGGTGAGGCCTCACCAGTGCCAAGTACAGGGGCAGAATTACATCCCTAGTCCTGCTGGCCACACTATACCTGATGCAAGCCAAGGTGCCATTGGCCTTCCATGCCACCTGGGCAGACTTCTGCCTCATATGCAGCTATTGTTAACTAACTCTCCCAGGTCCCTCTCTGCCAGGCTGCCCTTCAGCCACTCACCCCCTAGTCTGTAGCACTGCATGGGGTTATTGTGTACAAAGTGTCGAACCCTAACCTTGGCCTTGTTAAAGCTCATACTGTTGGTCTCAGCCCATCGACCCAGCCCATCCAGGTCTCTCTGAAATGTCTTTCTACCTTCCAGCAGATCGACACTGTCCCCAAACTTGGTGTCATCTGTGAATTTACTAATGTTAGACTTGATCCCCTCATCTATGTCATCAGTGAAGATGTTGAATAGAACTGGGCCCAGCACTGATCCCTGGGGGCACCACTGGTCACCAGACACTAACTGGATGTTACACCATTCAAAACCACTCTCTGTGCCTAGTCATCCAGCCAGTTTTTATCCAAGCAAAGGGTGCACTTGTCCAACCCATGAGCTGCCATCTTTTCCAGGATGATGCTGTGGGAGACTCTTGTCAAAGGCTTTGCTGTAGTCTAGGTAGATCACATCCACAGCCCTCCCCTCATGCACCAGCCAGGTCACCCAGTCATAGAATGAGATGAGATTGATCACCCAGGACATTCCTTTCCTAAACCTTTGTTTGCTGGGCCTGATCCCCTGGTTATCTTTATACACTTCTTGATGGCACTCAGGACGATCTGCTCCATAATGTTTCCAGGCACTGCAGTCAGGCTGACAGGCCTATAGTTCCCCAGATCTTCCTTTCAGCCCTTCTTGTGAATAGTGTCACATTAGCCAACCTCCAGTCATCTGAGACCTCCCCAGTCAGCCAGGACCGGTGATAAATGATGGAAAGTGGTGTAGCCAGCTCTTGTGCCAGCTTCCTAAGCACCCTAGGATGAATCTTGTCTGGATCCATTGACTTTTTTAGGATCTAAGTGGCACAGCAGGTCACTAACTACTTCTTCCTGGATTACAGGAAGGATATTTTGCTCTCCAACCCTGTCTGCCAACTCAGGAGCCCAGCTTCCCTGAGGATATCCAATCTTTTTGTTAAAGACTGAGGCAAAGAAGGTGTGAAGTACCTTAGCCTTTTCCTTGTCTTCTGTTACTATGTTGCCCCCTTCATCCAGTAATGATTGGAGATTTTCCCTGGCCCTCCTTTTGTTATTAATGTATTTATAAAAACACTTTTTATTATCCTTAACAGAATTGGCCAGACTAAGTTTTTCACGTCTCTAATTCTCTTTCTGTATGACCTTACAATATCCTTAAATGCTTCCTTGGTCACCTGTCCCTTTTTCCAAAGTTGATACACTGTATTTTTTCCCTCAGTTATTGTGAAAGCTCCCTGCTCAACCAGGCTGGTCTTCCCTGACAGCTCATTTTCTGGCACACAGGGACAACCTGCTCCTGCACCTTCATAATGTCATTCGTTAAGTAAGCCCAGCCTTCCCAGGCTCTTTTGATTTTGAGGGCAGCTTCCCAAGGGACACTCCAAACTAACATCCTGAATAGATCAAAGTCAGCCCTCCGGAAGTCCAAGGTAGAGGTTTTGCTGATGGCCCTAGTAACTTCACTACATATTGCAAATTCTATCATATCATGGTTGCTGTGCCCCAGTCAATCTCCAACACCCACATTTTCCACCAGCCCTTCCCTGTTTGTGAACAGTAGGTCTAGTGGGGCACTACCCGTGGTAGGCTCACTTACCAGCTGCAACAGGAAGTTGTCATCCACACATTCCAGAAACCTCCTGGCCTGTTGTATTGTACTTCCAGCAGACATCTGGTAAATTGCAGTCCCTCACAAGAACAAGGTCTAGGGAACACAAGACATCTCCAAGTTGTTGAAAGAATGTCTCATTGAAGGCTTGGTCTGGTGGTCTGTAGCAGACTCCAAGCAGGATATCAGCCTCTTTGGTCTTCCCCTTTAGCTTTATCCTTAGACATTCCACCTTGGTGCATCTCACATTTAAGGTAGTCAAAGCATTCCTTAACATACAATGCTACCCCTTCACCTCTCTTTCCTTGCCTATCCCTTCTAAACAGCCTGTATCCATTCCACTGCAGCACTCCAACCATGCGAGCCATCCCACCATGTTTCTGTGATGGCAATTATATCATGGTTGCCCTGGTGTACAATAGTTTCTAACTCTTCCTGTTTATTCCCCATACTCCGTGCATTGGTATATAAGCATTTCAGAGAGGGAGTTAAGCCATTAGTTTTCTCACTGATAACACTGCAAGGATAACAGGGAGCCTATGAGCCCCATAAAGGCAGTCTGAAATCATCTACATCCCTGCCATTTCAGGTCAGCTCACACTGAGCCAAAGCAATGACTCTTGCTCATTTGAGTGTACTGGATTAAAATAAACAGCCTCCGCCAACCTAAAGTATGCAACTGCTTAATAACACCTTAGTAAGTCCTTCTGGCCTCCTTAGTTGAAATTTTAAAAATTACAGATAATTACAAGTGGCAGAAAATGAGTCTTATAACAGGAAACGCTGGGCAGTATTAATAACAGGTTTCATTAACAGATCCACCTATACTATGTATGACAGTTGCAATAAGAAAAAAACCAGCAGCACCCCCCCCCACACACATTAAACAACAAAAAACACAAAACCTACAAACAAACCCAAGAAAAAAGAACCCCACAGCAGAACAGAGACTTAGCATAGCAGGTATTAGGTAGGCAAATTGTCCACAAAACCATATAAGAAAATTTCAGCTTTTAAAACCCCACATTTCAAGTTGTAAATAATGAACTCATGGAAAAGTCACTAACATCACATGTGCTGATTGTTATAAAAATCTCTAAATCAAAAAAAGTAAGATAAAATCCTGAGTTTGCAAAATATGGCAGAGCCCTACCCAAGGCAGAAGAATATCTTGCTGTGCAATGGCTGAGAAAGTACCTCAGATTTCAGTAAAGAATGGGTATCTAAGTAACATCATAGTAGATGGAGTCTTTGCTTTAAAAAGAACAAATTGCCTGAGCAGACCAAATTCATCAAAAAAATGTATCAGATTATTCTTTGGATCTGCTAAATCCACAGAACCAGAGTTTCTCTGGATCTCTCTTTTCTTCTTAAAAGTAGTGTCTGTACCTATTTCTCATGGAAAGGTAATACACAGGCACCATGTCTTTGTCAGTGTCAGTGTGGAGCACCAAGAGTCTTAGAATGGTAGAGGCTGGAAGGGATCTCTGGAGATCATTGAGTCCAATCCCACTACCACAGCAGGATCAGCAGTGATGTACAGTCTTGCAAATAATGTCCCAAGACTCAACATCCCACTGTCAGAAATGCTTTAGTTCCTCAGCATCTTCTGCTTCCACTACAGTAATTTATCATGGGAAGAAAATATTTTGGGACATAAGTTATCTTACTTGATAAATGCAGATCTGCTAGCTGACTGAAGACCTCATCTTATACACTCCACAACTTTTATTCTGAAATGCTTTCCTTTACATCTCTTTGGTTGAATGGGTGGATTGTCCCATGTTTTCAATTTGCTGAAAGAAACTGTGGTGAAGAAGACTATGTCAGCCATATATGGTGAGTATAGCACGAGTGGAGAGCACTTGGCCAGTGCATTGTGTATATATTTGATTTTGCTGCATGTGTACTTCATAGCTCACTCAATGCTCTGCGTCTCATTAGTTCTGGGTGGGTCTCTCCAATCAGAATAAGCAGCCTTCATTTCATGATGGTTTTCATCTATCTAATTTAATAATAACAATATTGATGACACATGAAAGTCCATAGCCAAACCTGACAGGATTATTCAGATAGTAGAAGAGGTAGGGTAGAGTGCTTGCTTGCTTCCCATTAGAGACAGCTGGTGAAATTTGGATTCTTTTAACAATGTTTGACAGATCATGTTTTAGGAAACAGAACATAAGACAATCTTGGGGCAAGACTCAAAGATTTGGACCATTTCTGCCTGAACTGCTCTATTTCATTCTTGAATTTAAAACAAATGCAGCCATGCAGAACTCACCAAATAACCCCAGCAACACTCGGAGGGTTGGAACTCTAGAACAGGTTGCCCAGGAAGGTGGTGGTGGCCCCATCCCTGGAGACATTCAAGGTCAGGCTTGATGCCTTTCTGAGCAACCTGATGGACTTGCAGATATCCCTGCTTACCTTAGGGGTGATGGACTAGATGACCTTTGTATGTCCCTTCCAACCCAGTGCATTCTACGATTCTATGACAAAGAAAGATCTGGAGGAATTATAAGTGTGAACACTGAAACAACCACCCCCTCAGATGTCTATTGCCTTTCAGATCTCTGAGGACATTACCCAACAGATGACTTGGCCACAATGGCTAGGACTTCCCATGCCTTGTCCTGACCTGCAGGAACTGGTCAGTGGAGTGTGGTGGAAAGCAGTTAGCCATTGTGGAAAAGGAAAGAAAATCTGAGGGCTGGATGTTGCTTTTATGGAAAGAAAAAGAACAACTTTACAACAAAATGTGGAGCATATGATTTAATAGGCAATGCTAAATGGCATATACTGGGGAGAAAGGAGCCATGACTCCTACACTGTTTTTGAGTGTCCAGGGTGTATCACAGTCTAAAAAGGTTTTTAATCTATGGGTGTGTATCTTTTATAGGTATGATTTTTCCCTTCAGGCATGAGCCCTGTGTTCACACCTTGGTCAGTTAGGGGAATGATGAAATATTGAAACGCAGACTAGCATTGGCATGAAAGACGCAATGAACTCAATTGGCATTTTTGTCAAAGAAGCCTGAGCAGTGATTTGATTTCAGCTTGTATACACCTTCATGAGAAAGATATATTTTATGATAGTTCTCTTAGTCCAGCAGTTTATAAAACATCCAAAAATCAAAAATAGAAGACAGAAAAATTCAGATGGAAAAGAAGTAGGTTTTAATCACTTAGCAATCAGAACAGTAAATGGATTCTTTCAAAGCACTTTTTTTCCCCTGCTGATGGATGCTTAATAATGAAGACTGAATATATCTCCCTTGAAAGCATGCTTACCTCTCAGCTGAACATGAGTGTTTTATGGTGTGGGTTATGTGGCAAGACAAGCACGATTCTTTAGCTCCTCAAAAATACTTTCTTTTCTGAGAGGATGTTTCTTACTCTAGAGGCATGGGTGGCACAAGAAGTAACAAGTTTCATGGGTTTCCTTTTTCTTTGTCTTTCCCTGTTTGGTCAGGAAGCAGAGATAGTGAACAGTACCAAGTATGTCTGAAACCTGTCATATTCATCCCCTGATTATGGGTGGTAGCAAAGTGGTGGGATCAAGGAAAAAAGTTTGAGTAAACTTCAGGCAGTGTATCTTCTCTCTCATACACAATTATTCCTGAAAACCATAACCTGCAAACCAGATGGAGGTATTTGAACAAAATTGTCTACAGTCATCTTAGAGAAGACAGTGACTCTTTAAAAATGTATATATGCTTAAATATATATACATATATTATATATATAAAATTATAGTTGTCCAGTGCTTGCTGTCAGATTCAGATTGTATCCCTTTGGCTCCACTTTCATTCATACTGCACAGACTAAACCAAGCCCTTCACCTGGAGGTGCTGGCTTGCAAGTATTTGTTGACACACTCTTGGGGCAGGGATGTACAGGGGACTGGAGGTGGAAGAGGAGACCTACCTGCAACCTGTCAGGGTTCAGGGTAAATACCCACTGAGCCATGTCCTGCAGCATGCTTTGGTTTGCCTTGAGTCTTTGCCATGGACCTGCTGTATGAATGTCAGGGCACTAATATCCCTTTGTCTCACATCCCCAAATGTCCCATGAAGATGACAGTATTTCCTTGCATTTCCTTAGACTGTGTGAACAGATACAACCTCTGGCACCAAAAATAACGGTAACTGGGATAATATTCTAACTTTATAAAAAGACGCATGTGGGTGTCTCAGAAACATGGCTTGAAGACTGTTTTCTCCTCAGAATGATGTAGCCTGGAATCCCTTCAAGGCTCCTCATGTTAGCAGCATAACAACACAAATGGCTTAAGAGTGAGTATGCAATGAATTACAACCTCCTCCTACAGGAACTGAGTTCCCTTTAAAAGAAGCTGTTCTTTTTGCTGCTGAGCTAACATGATTAAACAAGACAGGTCTGGCAGGGCTCTTCCACATTGTCAAATCTTGAACAAAAGGTGTAATTTTCCTATTTCTTACGACTCCAAACAGCCTGCTTATAGAGATGACAATTACTCACAGGCAGCGTAACTCAAGATCTTTCCAGTGTTTATATCTCCACATGAAGCATACATTTACATGGCAACAGCATGGGACAAGACATGTCTTTAATTTTCCCATCATAATTCATAGCAGAACCCTGCCAAAAAAGCACTGGAGCTGATTACCAAGTGTGACTATGATCGGATCATTTAGCAATTTGAGTTTCCACACCTTTTGTGTGAGGCTGGGCTTTGTTTTACTTAAAGCAATAATTGTATTCTAATTTCATAATATGGGTCATAGTTGCTTCATCTCTCTGTGCCTTCAAGGAAAAGAAAAGGTGCTCAGAACACAACAAACATTTTCTTAATTAATTTTTTGTAAAGGAGCTAATAAATGTTTACCTTCATACCTTCACAGATGTTCTTGCTGTGAAGTGACTTAATTATCATTCCCACAGCCCCCATAAGAAAGATCACAAAGGGTTTATACATTGGTGTTACCCTCAGTAATAATGAATTACACTTTCATAGAGATAAATGATCCTTTTTAGGGGTTAAATGTTGGCAAAGGTGTTAAAATGTGTTAGAGTTAAGATTAAATAGCTCTTAATTCAGGCAGAATTTCAAAACAAACTGTGCAGAAATAGATGATTACAAACAGACTTGTACTCCATCCTGGACAGTGTTAAATGTGCCTTCAAAATTCTCCCAATGAACAACACAAAAGAGGAGGGCATCTCTCATATCTCAGTAGGATAGATCCATAGCTCATTGAGACATTTTGACTTTGTTCTCATGCAGAGCATGAAACTCCATGCTTTAGTTGGAGTGACAGGATTGTATCACTTTATCAGGTCACATAACATGTGACAGGTCATGGCATGTCCCAGCTGGTCTAGGTTTCATTGGATTACTAATCCTCACCTTCAACACAGCAGTATGGGTTCCCACAAACCTTCAATCCCAGCTCCCTCATGATACATCTAGTCAATTAGCTCTCTTTCTCATCTCTAAGCACAATCTGCAGGTGCTGGCAAGAGTAAAATGGGCAGTAGGGGTCTACTGTGTCTACATACTATGTGATGCTACCATTTCCATGAGCTTCAGAATGGGTTCAGTACTAAGTCCTTTCCTAGAGATCACAGGAAATCAAATTGTCTTAAAAGAAAGTCGAGATAACGCTCATTTAAAACATAAAGGAAAATAATTTCAAGACTTTGAAATGTTCATGTCATAAGACATAGAAACTTTCTCTCTTTTAGGAAACTGGTCCTGATCTCATGCTTGCCATGAATTTCTAACTTTATGTCATACACTTGTCACTTCTATAGCTTCTATAATCTGGGAAGGTACCAAACAGCAGTGTTGATTATGTGCTAGTCTCTGTCACAAACTTCATTTGAGGCAGTCTATGTGCATTTTCTCTAAACAGACATATCTGTGATATGTAGCTTCTACCCCTAACATCCAGAATGTCTTTAAATCATGTAAACTCAGCTCTTGTGCTGGACCTATCCTTCATGTTCCCAGCTGACCTACCTTTTTTTTTTTTTTTTTTTTTTTTTAAACTGCAAATGCTTGCAGAAGGATTTAGATCCTAAAAGCTCCTGGTGATATTTTGGAGTCCCAACCATCCTTGCCTGCATTCAGAAAAGCAAGTTAGATGTTTGTCTCTTCAGTTGGACAGGTGTGCCATGAATTTCCTTTTGTGTGGTGCGCTTGTGCTCCTGCAGGACACTGTGGGCTGACACTTCTGTGCATATTAGTTTTCTGCAGCTATTTCTATGTACACATATAAATAGAGACCATGTATGGAGGCTCGCTTCACTCAGGGTTTCACAGCAAGCATAATGTGCTCTATAAAATGTATTGGTATGACTTAAGACTTAGTATTTCTTCTTACAACATGTTCCATGACCACTTTCTTTAACAATATGCCTTAGCCCTTTTATGACATTTTTTGGTTGCACTTCAAAGGGCTTTTAAGTTACCATTTCCCTAATCCTTCACAGAACATGACAAGAAAGGTAGTTATGCACAGTCATCTCTTCTTGCAAATCAGCAAGAGGTGCTTATGTGAGTTTCTCACAGCACAGGAGGAGCAGTGTCAAATTTAGGATTAGGATTTCAAAACATCTAGGACCTTCTTTCTTGTCTAGGTCTGTAAACATCTATGAAGACTCAGTTTTCCAGTCCCTAGAAGTTCCATTATTTGTAGTTCAACTATAGCTCTAGGTCAGCACCTATATGATTTAAAGGGCTTGCTCATGGCCCTTTGTAGCCAACAAGGAAAGAAAGGATTCTTCAGAGCACCATTTAAAGCATGCAACAGCCCTCTCCTTTGACTCATTCCCTTCTTTTTTGTCTATACAGATAGTTTGCAGTGTTAAGCTTTCCAGTGCACCTACATTAAGATAGGGAGTATAAATGCCTTTGTCTAGTGCTACATGACTAAATACAACCATTTGACTTCACCCATTGCACAACAGTCATGCCAGCTTCATATGTAAAATAGGTTTGAATTCCAAATAATTGCTGGCTTTTGATTTTGACATAGTGAGTAGGATTCATTTGCCTAAACCCAGGTGTTTCAGGCATACATCAACACTTGCCGCAATTGCAGGGGTAGTACAGGCCTCCAACAAATCCTGCATCATGTCTTGGAGATTTCTTATCTTCCCCAAGGTCCTCAAACAGCCCAGGAACCTGTGTTTTAGCAGCCTTGATCTATATATTTGTAAACAGGCTCTTTGATATCATCAGAAGGTATGAACTATGCTTGTTGGAAGTTGGTTATTTCTATTTCTTCATCAGTTTTCCACGTGTCAATAATTCAAAGAACTAGATTGAGCCTGGCTCTCATTTTCCAAATCCTCCAAGCAACTTCATGCAGCCTTACAGACTGTCAATAATTACATTATGAAAACCTACAAAATAATAGAAATTTGTTGCCGGTTTTAAGCTCACCATAGAATTGAACCCAATTTTTCTTCTATTTGATTTGGGCTTTGTCCTTGGAGCATGAAATATAATTAAGTGAAAACAGGTTTACACATTCATTGTAACTGTGTCAAAGTATAATATTTTATGATTTAAAGAGAATTAACATCAAAATAATGCTGATCAATACTGGAAGCAATCTCTGTGGATATCTCAATGCTGTTTTTCTCACAAAAATCTGAAACTCCTACAGAATTACCCCCTTTTTGGGTAAATATTCTGTCTGATATCAGTTACTTCCCCATCTCTTGCTGTAGCTCAGCATTTTCTCAGTTGTGAGCTATGCCCAGAGAAACGTGAGAAGAGAAGAGAGCATGGTTGGACTGAATACTTGCTGTGATGGGAACAGCCTTCAGCACTGACTTTTCACATGGCATCTAGGTCTTTGCATCTCAAAGTATCACAAGACAAGAAAACAAATGAAAGACAAAGGAAGGAGAAAGATCATATCACCACTTTATTTCTTTAATTATCTGAATAGTCCCATACACCAAGTCAGACATCTAGAAATGCTTGAGAGAAAGAGGCACTTCGGGAGACTGATTCTACCCTGTTATAGGTATCTATTCAGTGACTTCTGTGGCTGAGACGACTACCTGTGGACACCTATAAAATAAGGAAAACGAATCCCACCCTTAATGACTTGCCAACATCATTCAGGACACTGCAGGGCAGGAATGCAACTATGGTGTGCAGACTCCTAATCCAGAACCTAAGCCAAAATGTGCCTCTCCCATGCTCTCCAAGAAGAGAAACCAAATCCTCCTTCACGAGAGCTTAAATTCCATATACATTTTATGACCACTGTCCTCCAGATGAAGTCAGAGCTCTTAGATAAGTAATTTGAGGTAGATGGTGAATCCATCTGATTATTAGCATGCAGAGAATAAGTGATGGGCTGTCAAGAAATCTGATTTCTTTTCTCCTTCTTGTTCCATGTTTCTGCCTATTGTCACAACTTGTTTCTCCATCACTCAACTTAGTTTTAACATGGAAATATGATGGATTGTCTTCTCCCATTGTAATTACAGGGTTCCAGTTTATCTGCTTTCTGAATGAAATGCTGTATAGCATCTACACAAGGCTTGCAGAGAAGCAACAAAAAGACAGGAAGGAGATACCAAGGCATTTCAGTTGAGAATGGATGTGATTAGGCAATGGGCAGGGTGGGCTAGAGCTCACAGTGTCCAGGGGCCCATTATAATTAATGGAGATGTAGTGATTAGTTCAGATGTCTAAGCGTAGCTGTTATTGTAGTACTAATTCAGTGTTATCCAGCTTAGTTTGAAAAACTTCTAAATTATCATGCTGTAAAAGATTAAAACCATCATGATTCATAATGCCTTTATCTGGCATGGTAGACAAAATAAACTGTTTCAAAGTTGCTCTCTAGTTAAAGTAGGAATCTATTCAGGGAAGATCCATGCTTATGCAGTTCACAGATGTCTCCTGAAGGATGATGAAAATGACGCTTTCTGTCCCCTCTGTTCCATCACTGGGATACAAATTTTGCTATACAAAGACAGAGACAGAAAAATAATGAAAGAAAAATTTACATTACATCACATTACATAACTAGCATCTTTGTAATAGAATTACTGACTTTAAGAGCTGTTAAAGCAACAGTTAGTAGCTTGTCTCACTTATCTGTAATTTACTCTGTGTCTATTTAGCCTTGATGTACAACCCAGGTCAATTGCTGTGCCACTTTCCTGTCTTCGTACTTCTGAGTTATAGAGAGAAATGTGTGTCTCATGAATGACTATCTCTCCTGGTCAAGCTTGTTTCTCATGCTTTTCAGCAGTGTTAACAGATAGTGCTGAAGAGTTAATATCAGCAGCTAATTGGCAGAGCACATGTGAAGCATAGAATGTGGAGGCTGAAGGAATATCTTAAATACATAAGTGATAAGGATTTATTATTAGAAATGATTAATGAGTCCTTTTTTTATTTTTTCCCTCCTTCATCTCTCATCCTCTTCCCTGGTCAAGTGTATTTTTAATTTTCCCTTTCAGGAAGATTTTAATTCACTCTTGAGGAAATTGATGTAGAGAATTTGTTGTTGGCTGTATGGCAACACCTGGAAGGCCAAATCATTTATGCCATGTACTGAGTGTGTGATACTTGTGGATCCTCAGGTCTGCAGTTGTCTCAAAGACCTGTGATATTAAACCAGAATACCCTATTTCCTTTAAACGATCTTTGCCTCCATTCTCAGCCTTTTGCTTAGTATTGCTTAATTGAAGGCCACTTTCCACTGCCTTTGATTTGAGGCCTCTTAGTGGCGGTAGCCAGTTTTCCTTCTCAAGTCCAGTCTGCAAGGGAAAAATAAGTTGGTTTTGAACACATCTCCACTTTCACATTCAGTCTCCATGGAAAAATTACAAGCAAACTATGACAGTGACTACAGTATTAGGAATCAGCCTCTGAACGTTTGTCAAGATGCACTACCTCCACCTGCACTACCTCCCTTCAGATGGGGAGGTTTGGAGCTTACATCTTTTCAACAGTGATTGCCTTTCACTCTGAGATGTCTGGACCACTTTGTAAACATCTTTTAAATCCATTGAAGTTACTGTGTGTGTCCTAATTTTTTTCAGATTTGCAGCTAGAGGTACTGAGATCCAGAGTGTAAGATTACCGTTTTCTTAAGATGGAACTGTAAGTTAGAACTTAAATTGTGACCTTGAATGAAAAGCAAACAGAGGAATTGGCAAGCAAAGACGTATTTTTCCCATGCTGTTCTACCCACCCTATCACTGTTCTTCCCACTATTTTACCCAATTATCTGGGCAATAGGCACAACAAGGAAATTCATCACACAAAATTAAGTGATGAATTTGAATTGAACAAGCAAGCCCACATTTTCACTTATTCATGGCTTAGTGCTTGCTTGCAAGAGGTCATGGTCCAACAGCTATTGGGTTCAATGGCAAGTGACCTTTTCTTATATTCAGCATAAAGTCAGGTAAATGGAATTTGCTCACTTTTGGACTGGACGATTCAGAGTTAACTCACTTCTAATTTACCAGTCTTTCATTTCTAAACAGATGACATGACTCTCTTATTTATTTACTAAATGGATTGATTTTGACCATATTTAGGTAGTAGTATGTCTCTGCAAGATATCCAAGCCATGTCTAATCTAGAAGGCCCGGGGATTCTTTAGATGTGATGTGATCCTGAACAGACATGAATCCAAAGAAGATACCGATCTCTTTATCCCCACAGATTTCATGTGAAGTGATTAAATGGGGGGGACATAACGCATCCCTACATATATCTGATCAGGACAGGAGGGGACCTGGACATCTTATTACATCATGGAGTGTCCATGTTTTTTACATCCATATCAATATCCATATCTGTTGCCTAATCTACACACAGATTCAGATTTCACCAGGTTTATGAAATAAGGACCCTATAAAAATAAATTAAAAATAGCCTGTAACATCTTCTCCAAACAAAATAAAAAATAATGTAGGTTATTTTCTTATTTAAGATAAATCACTATATCTATGTGGAAAACTACATAAGCATCCAAATCATCCTCGGCTATACCCATGAGACCACATGAAAATGAAACAAGGGAAGGATTTTCCCAGCAAACAGAAGTTTCTTCTAGGTTTATCCCATACTTCGCTACATCTCATGGTTCAGTGACATGATGTGGAGTGTTATCCACTGCAGGGTTTGCTTAACTGAACTTGTTTTCAGCACACTAAAGCTTCCCTAAGCTTCAGGGTTTTGGTTTTTTTTTGATGTTTGGGCTCTGTTGGAAAGATATTTACAGTTGTTCTAACATTACCCTTCATAAAAAGATTACCATTGCAAATTGCACTATGGGGAAGCAGTAAAAAAACTGGGGCAGGATTAAGGTAATCCTAAAACAAGCTAATAAAATACACATATAAGTGTGCTATTTTTAAACAGAAACAAGATGAGACACATAATCTTCAGTAAATTTTCTGGAGCAGTAAACCTTTAAACCCAACATACAATATGTGTGTTTGTGTGTGTA
Source organism: Dryobates pubescens (assembly GCF_014839835.1). Taxonomy (NCBI): domain Eukaryota; kingdom Metazoa; phylum Chordata; class Aves; order Piciformes; family Picidae; genus Dryobates; species Dryobates pubescens. Next base: position 115,760,200 of record NC_071657.1, on the reverse strand, counting down.
TGTGTGCCTATGTATATGGGTATTTTCTTATACTTGCCTTTGCCAAGACACAAAGCTGAGCTTGTCAGAGTTACATCATGTTTATAAATCTCCTCTTCAGTGAAACTTGTCTGACACCAACCATTTCAGCTCACATAAGCATAAGTCTTCTTTGAGAGATGAGTGTTGGGGTTCTTTTTGTTTGTTTGTTTTTGTTTTGTTTTTATTTTATTTTATTTTTTTGTCCAGAATATATTTCTTGGAAGGTCTTTTAGTTTTGTTTTTAATTATTACCATTTGATCAACTTTTTTACAGAGGTAATAAAAGGGACAAGCCAGAGATAAGAATTAAATGTTTATAATAAATTTAAATTTCCTTTTGCTATGTGTAACCACAACCACCAGTCAGTAAAGGGCAGGATATTTTTCAGAGCTGATGCTATAGGCTTGATACTGGGGTTTTTTCCTCTTTTGAAGTCTCATAAAGGTGTTTGGTGTTGAGTTTTTGTTTGCTTGCTTGCTTTTTTTGTTTGTTTGTTTTATCCCTACTGTGTGATTAAGAATTGAATTTTATCCTTGTTGATGTGAATGACAAAAGTCCTGCTGGCTTCAACTGAATGGAAAGAAGTGTTTAATGCATGTGATCATAAACTCCACCTGAGTTTCTGGAACAAGGGGCAGATCTCATACAGATAAAATAATGTCATTGCTATATGAGGCAATTTATCCTGCCCTTAAGGCAGAGTTGTCACAACTCCATGGTGAAAATTGTTGCAGCTTGAAAGTGGAATTGCTACAGCTCTATCTTGTAATGAAGGTAATTTATATTAGTGAAAACCTATCCTGGTGATTTAGATCCTGATCTTGTTTACACCAAGGCTGATGGTAAAATTGCTGGTGGATTCAAATGAAAACCACTGAAGCCTCCAGGACTATTAGAATTAACTTGAAAGATAACCAAGAGAATGGGTGCACTTATGAGTTCACTGTGATAGAAATTTCATGAAGGAGGCTGGGCTGGGCTACTACCATATGACTTCACTGTGTCATACAATTTTGCCTGTAAGATCCAGCCAGAATTAAGACAAGCTTATGCTCTTTGCTATTTTCACCTCCTTACTTCTTTATGCCTGGGCAACACATTAATTTGTGTCATGTGTGAGGAGTTTTACCGCAAATGCTCTGGAATCTCTAGGTCTTTTTAATTATGGCTTCCTATTTTTTACTGCCATCTCTTTAATCCTGAAAAGATAGTACACTGATCTCAAAACTTGCTTCAGGGTGGCAGCTAATTGCATATTTGGCCAAGCACTGGACTTCCTTCCTTGTAATGTTTGTCTCAAGTGCTAAACGAATGCAATTTGTGGTGCATTTTACTAGCCAAATGTATATAATATTACATATTATTAGAATGCTATTAAAGCAAAGACTTGTGGTTCTCCTGCCAAAAAATTCTTTTCCCTTGTATAAAGAAGTTTCAGAGTTAAAACTTCCTGCCTCTTCAAGCTTCCAGTGATGTCCTGACCTTAATGAACTGGGAAAGGCTATTCTTCTCATTCCAGGAAGAAGTTGTAGATATTTTCCATTCTTGTAACTTAGGGCAGGACAAGGTGTGACTGCATCGCATGTAGATACCTTTAAGCTAATTCCAGCTAACTTGTTTGGGTAGTGCATGCAGGAGAATGCAGAGAAAACCCCAAATTGCCAAGTCTATTGGAGGAGCAAATTCATAGCTCTGCTAAACTCCCTGCTGCCAGCAATGCCTCAGGAAGCTACTTTCATGTAAACACATTACAGTCACACCTTAACCTTGTCTGAGCTGTTCACTTAGCTTTTCACCTCCTTTCAGCTTACCTTCTAGCTGCAGTATTTTATTCTTACTTTCCCTGACTCAAACCATGCCTACTGAGGACTGAAACACCTCTCCTACGAGGACAGACTGAGAGATTTGGGATTGGTCAGTCTGGAGAAGAGAAGGCTTCAGGGCCACCTGATCTCGTGGAAGATGTCCCTCCTGACTGGAGGGAGATTGGACTAGATGACACTTAGAGGTCGCTTCCAAAACAAATCATTCTATGATCCTATGATTATTCTTATAGGACCCCTTTATGGACTGAAAGGCTTCTATAACTTCTCCCTGGAACCTTCTCTTCTAGAATGACCAGGTTGCTCAGAGCCTTGTCAGACCTGACCTTGAATATCTGAAGGGATGGGGCCTCAACTACCTCCTTGGGCAACCTGTTCCAGTGTTTGACCACTCTCATGATATAGAACTTTTTCCTAATATCCAATCTAAATCTACTCTAATTTCAAACTGTTGTCCTATCACTGCAGGCCTTTGTAAACAGTCCCTCTCCTTGTAGGCCCCCTTCAGGTACTGGAAGGCTGCTATTAGGTGTTCCCAGCACCTTCTGTTCTTCAGGCTGAACAACCCCAGCCCCCTCAGCCTGTTAAGATTTACTTATCCCTTAATGAAAGACTAAGTTTTGGTTTTGTACTAAAATTCTGCTTCAGTATAATTTGTTCATGGAATGGCTCCATGCTTCAAGCACACACTGGATAACAAACATGGATGTAGTTTGTTAAACAGTTGCTACAGGAATAACAAAATGTAGAGAACCACCTTGCAATCAGTTTTATGGATTGTGGTGTTTGTTGTTTTTGTTGTTTTTTGTTCCCCACCCCCAAAATGACTATTGTTTTCACACAGTGAATGGATGGGGTTAATAATTTTATCCCAAAAGTGAAATATTTTTGCATGTGTGGAGATTTGGAGCTCACTCTGCTCAAAATTATATGAAGACATGGCCCGCCAAAGAGGAGGACAATGTTATAGAGTCTGAAGGATATTGCCATGGTGTTGGGGTGCAAGGACATGCAGTTATATCAGCAGGTTGAAGAACTACTAGAATTGTGATGGAAAGGAGTTATCCAAAGTTGGTGTGATTGTACCCACACTGTTTCTAGAGAGTAGTTACTGGACTGAACTATTCCAGAGCTTTCCTCAGAGAACCCATGAATCTTGACAATGCAGACACATCCCTGGTCTCCCCTGTGTGTTTTTCAACAGCACTAACGTATCTGTGTTACTACCAGCCTAAGGCTGGCTCTTCTCCATTATGGGAAATGCTTGTGCAGAATGAGTGTGGGTTCAGAGAGAAATGCAGTCTCTCTTTGCTCACCACCCACAAAAGGGGTCCCTCAAACACCAGAAGATAGGTGTTGCTGAGTCCTGTTTTGGTTAGGATTTTGTTTTCACTGCGTAACATGAGAAAGGCTCACAAACCCCATTTTTCTGTTCAGACAGCACCAGACTGGAGTGGAAATACGATGTATTTTGTTCGTTACATGGGCTTTTAAGCTGGTGTAAAACGATGATTTTGAAACATTAACTTTTTTAACCTCTCACTTTACCTTGACCTGAATTTAGGGAACCGACAGATTCTTTCCACCCTCCCTGTCCCCTGCAAGAAAAAAAAAGAAAAAAAGGTTTAGATTTCAGCAATTTTGATGTTATTGTGCTTAAAAGAGCCAGTTGGAAATGCAATGAATATCTTGTTAATGACATCCCAATGACAACAGAAGTTAATAAGGGTTGTAAAAAGTCATTTACTTCAACTGACTTACTGAAAATGCACAAGGGCTGTCAGTTTCATTAATGCAAAAAACTGTAGGAAAAACCCTGCTCTCCTTTTTTTCCTTTCTTTTTGAAGTTGCAAACATGTTATGAATAAACTGTTAAATAGATTTAATATCTGACACAAAGAACCCCTGTCCCAGATGTCTGACATAATTTATAAATTACCGTGCTTACAGAAAGTATGTTATTGCTATGTGGCTTTACCTTATTTTGTTGTAATGACTGGATGTTATTCCTTGAGCAACAGTGAATAAAATAAATCACCAATAACTAGCGAAGGTCCTGTAAAACACTGATATCAGCACAAATTCTGTTCATATTTGAGTAGTGCAAATTGAGGATCAGTTATGTAGCAAAATAACTTTCATGCTCGCTTTGAGGGTCTGTCCTGAAATATTTTTAAGCCATTCCTTAATTTTGTTAATGCTTTGGATTGTCTTTCCTAGGGAAGACAGCTCATCAGAAGCCACCCTGTCTCCTCTTCTGTAAAGTGAGCAAACTTTATTGTTGCATCAAGTCACTCATAAGGATGAGAAACAATGTCTTTAATGCTGAAGATTTCATCCATGACAATTAGGATTCCTTTTTCTCAGTGACTGCATTTTCACCTTCAAATCCCAAAGGTCACAGAGAGGTAATGTTTTCATTAAAACATACCTGCTAAGGTGACCTAAGCCTTAACATAAACAAAGTCTTTTAAATGCAGACACCTGAAATACCTTGGTTTTCAATCCTGGCTCCAGTGTTTGAATCTCAAAGGTGAAGAAGGCATACCAAATTCCTTTGAAGCCTAGTTTTCTAACCCTAAACCATTTATTAGAGGTAGATTTCCACTTGAAAACAAATAAGCATGCACACAGAAAATACCTTTATAGCAAATTGTAAATATGCAGCATTACATGTGTATGTGTGTACTTCCAGTTTGTAAGGACAGGTGTTTTTAAAGTAAAAATATCCCATCTTTTATTTTGTAGATATAGTTCATGTTTTTAGATGGGCAGGTAATATAAAATTTTATAGGTTAAGATGAGGGAGGGTATGTCCAGGAGGAACAACTTTTAATAGAACATGAACTCACAGCTTATTATTAGGCATCAACTAATGAAGACAAAATTGGGCCAGATTTTTATGGGTGCAAAGCATCATCAGACTCTGCACAATTTACAGACATTAAGAATCTGAACCTCAGGTCTCCATAGTTTCTGTAAGGATGAAGCAGTAGCTTTTTCAGGAGCTAAGCATTTTTATAACATTGAAACCCAAATAGTTCAGCAAAGGTTGCTTCAATGCTCCTGGCTAACCTGCAGTCCTACCCTGTCTTTCAAGCTCCTCTAGAAATGAATGCCAGATTTATGTTTCTTGTGTTTGTATAAGGAAATACGATAAGTCTAGGATTTTCTGTCCCCACATCCTCACTGATCACTTCAACAACTTCTATTTTTTCCTTTAATTATTCTGGTCCTGTGATTTATATTTTTATATGTGTGTATGTGTCTATATGTGTGTGTGTGTGTGTGCATATTTCTGCCTACTGTTCTGTGACTGGGGAAATAGTGGTTTTGGGCAGCAGAAGAGAGTGGGGTTCAATGTTCCTTCTGAGATGTGTCACTTACCAAACATGTTAAAAATTAATAAAAATAATGGTTTGCAGGAAATATTTACAGCTACATCATGATTTGTTTACACTTTTCTAAGAAATGAGGAATCAATTAAAGATTTTTCTGCATCTCTGGTCTAATCTATTGGATGTTTTCACTTTTTTATTAGTTGAGGTCCATTTAGTGACTGTCATCATAAGTGATTTTATAATTACTGTAAATTTCCTCATTAAACAAATAAACATCAATAATACACAGAAGTTTTGTTCATTGAAGGAAGGAGACATCATGCCTCAGTAGATAGAAGTGATTTAAATGACATGGAGGTTCTTTGACCCACAGCATGTAGCAACCAGTCTAAATGTTGCTGGTAACCTGTATCTGAGCATTAGATGTGTAGCAAATCAAGTTTCCTCAGATACTGTCCAAAACGAATACTCGGTAGCGAGAAGAACTTTTGGAAGCAACCAAAGGGAAATGCTCCCTAACTTGATGTTAGCAGCTAAGTTTAGGGTCTTAGGTGGATAAAGCATTCCTCTGCTGGCCTTTAAACCACCTATCTCTATTGCCTGCACAGGTAAGTTACTTAAGGAGAGTTTACATAATATAATTTTAGATATCTAAACAACCTTCAAGTTTTGTTTTTGTCAAGTGAAGTGGAAAAATATAGCAGTCCTCTAAGGTCTGAAAGGACAGGAACAACAGCAATCTGTATCCAGTCTTCAAGTTCAGGAAGAACTTGCTCATTAAATGCATAGCATCTTCTTGTTTAATGTGTCAAGTGCACAGATCAGAGTGTAGTCAGCTTTTCTGCTTTGAGCTTTGCCACCATTCTTTCTTGGAAAAATTAATTCTGCTGCTTTGCAATAGCATGGACTTCGCAGTGTGGCTAACTTGTTCAGTCAAGCCTGAATTTTCAGGAGCAGTAAAACTGCTCTGTAGTAATCACTAGATAATTGTACATGAAATATTAAAAACAAAACTGGACATACCACTTACACTGAACTGCAAAATATAGAAGCTGGTAAAATAATTATGATATAGTTAAACAGTGAAATGATTTAAGGAAATACTGGGATGCAAGACAAAAAATTAGGTTGTAGCCCTGTTTGACAACATGAATGACTCTCCTTACCTGTATACTTGTTCTGTAGAATAGAAAGGGATTGTCCATATGTTCAGTGTCTGTAAAGTTATATGTTAGCAAATGCATGCATGAATTTGGTCTATTCAAGGGAGGAAAATCAAGTAAAATTATCAATTCCAGTGAGAGAAATCTAACAATTCAAGTTTGTATATATTACACCAGCTGCTTAGGAAAAGACTGTGACAAGAGTGTCACTAATGGCTTACAGGAGAATGAAAATGCCTTGGCTCTTGATCCAAACCCAGTGAAAGCCCATGGGTTCTTTTGGGCTCTTTGCACCAGAACCTCAAAGATCCCTCAGTGTAAGCTCAACACAGAAATTAAATGGGTAATGTGGCCATGACTGGCATTCCTTTCAACAGGTAACCAATATCTATGATCATCTGTGGAGTTACATCAATAACAACAGCTATGGATTCATCTGGTGCCAAGATATGAATTTCTAATCAATTTGTTGTGCTGGATGAGGTCAGAAACAATAGAAGTCTGCAATGGGATGTTCAGCCCTGTTTTTTTGTTTCTGCTTCCTCAGAGTGTGAGAAAATGAGAGGGCAAATAAGGTGAGCAATTATAATCACTCCACTTAATCCCCCACTGCATGATATTTAGATAGGTCAGTGATGTAAGAACATGATTACACCAGAGCAGACATAAATATCTAATTTGTGTAGCCATAGGAGAAGGTACTGAACTGGGAGTCCCTTGAGAGGAACTTAAAGAACTGTTATGAGTGAGCCCAGGTTTGAGAACTGAGGGTCACCTATATTTCATGAAAACTATTTGCTTTAACAAGGAACTTTGGTTCATAAAATGGTTTCTCATATTTATTTTGATTTGATTTTCTTATAGCTTTTCATGTTCAGAGGAGGGGATGGGACTCTTTACTAGGGTCTTTTCTTATATGTTTCCTGCATTTCATGCTTGCAGTCTCAAAGGCTCTGAAAAACAGATGTCTGTTTTTCAAAGAAGGTTTTATTTTGTTGGCAATGCCAGACATTTTACAGTAGAAAATACAAAACAAAAACAAAGCCAGTGACTTCTGATGTCTCCTGTTTCCTTATCATCCTTTGTTATGCTTGTTAATCAGGGTTACTGGGAATATTTTAAACATTTATAATGTATACATTTCTCTCCTGCTTCCTAAACATCTGTTTATTTTACAACAATATGAATCTTGAAGGAAAAAAAAAATCTGCTATTATAAATTTTTTTCAAAGTGAAGAAGTAAACATGAAGCTTTCACATTTGCTACATCAAACGGATGTTATTTATTTAGTTGCTTGAGGCAGGAGGCCTGATCAGAAGAGAATTTCTTTTATGGCCTAAGGTGTTGAACTATTTTTAATAAGAACAATGCTTAAGGAAAAGAAAATTCCCAAAACCCCTCTTCAATTGGTTGGAGAGGAGGGAAGGGAAATCCCCTCTTGTGGTAAAGAAAGGTAATAAGCTGCTGCTCCATAGCACATCCAACCTGGGCTGTCTTAGCCTTCTGGCACTGAAGGAGGGATATGTGTCACCAGACATCATCTCATCTGATGGTAACCATGAAAGCATATCACAAGAATCATGCACCAAAAAAGCGTGATGAAGGCAACCAGGTCTTCTCTCAATGGCTGCACTGGGGACATTGCCAAGCAGGTGATGTCCAGCTGCTCATTCTTTTCCACAGCTTTGTGCTTGTTTTGCTCAAATGTTCATGCCCAAGTATTCAAATGTTCAAGAGAAAATATAAAATGCTAAGAATAAGAGAGGTGGAATTTTATTTATTGGCTACCCAGAAGGAAGTGAAACAGCTCAAGAAAGAGGTGGTTGCTCATTCAGGAAACATTTTGAGTCTCCGTACCTATACTTGGTTCACAACTACAGGCAGAACTCAAGGTTGTCTGCTTTAAAATACTTGCCAACAAAGTGTAAGCTAGAAATTACAATAATATAAATTAAAGCAGATGTAAATTATTTCAGAAACCAAGACTACTGAACCCATCAACAAGAATCATAAGACCCACAGTAGAAAGATGACATAAACGTTTAAGTTTTGTATTTTCAGAATTAAGCCCTAACTTGAGAAAATGAAATATTTGTTACCTGGTTTCTATGTTCAGTGCAAGCAATTAATTATCAGTGTAAATCCAGGAAAGATTGTGCCTGGCCAAAATGAAATAAAAAATATGATGCACAATGCAAATATTGTAGGAATATAATAGAATGTTAAATGTCAAAATTTATTTTGGACTGTCATTACTATATTTGGATAACAGAAAATATTCTAGAAACTATAAATTGAATTTTTAAGTAATAAAAATGCTGAAGTTTTACTCTCTGGGCCTCACATTTCAGAGTGCTTCAAATGTATTTTTAACTTCAATGAAAATTTTGTCTTGCAACCACATTTCCCAGAAGTGTTTTAGTTTTCTCCTGCTTACAAACCTCTCCAAATAAACAGATACAGTCTGCTTTGCAACCCATCCCTCTGGTGAGAAAATGCACTCTTGCTGTCTTGACTAACAAATAATAATCAACATGTTAATGTGAAAAGATAAAACAAGACTCTGCAATGCTCATTTGGGTCAAAATGAATTTATTTCCCAGGGCACAGGAAATCCCAGTTGAATTGGTTGCTGCAGTGACACAAGAAACATGCAAACTGTACCCTCGATTAGAATCTGGGAGGGAGAGATAAAAGGTTTATCTGTGTGACAAGAGCTGTTTGATGGACTATTAGATGACACTTTTTTACGTTCCCTTAAATCTCACGGCTTCTGTTGCTGCTTTGTCACCAAAAAAACCCCAACCCACACAAATGAATAATCTTGCCTTTCAAAGAAGGCTTTCTGGCAAACAAAAGTGGTGAGAGCAAATATGTAAATGTCATTAATATTTTACTCCAGACACACACTCAAAGACACGCATATGTGTGTGGAAAAGTTTAGGCACCATCACGCACTGTAACATGTAACTCTGCCTGTGTGTGTTTGTTTCTGTGTGTTTCCATTTTACATGCCCTTTAACAGGTCAAGATTTTCAAGAGCTCATGTGCTTGTGAGTTGGCATAAGCATGAAAAAGCAAACAGTGCTGCATGAACCTATGGCCATAACTGAAAATACAGATGTATAAATGGCACACATATATGTGCCCAAATTTAAATCTATGTATGTATATATTCACACATATCTCTATGTATACAAATATATAGGCAGACTGTCATGTAGTAATGTACTCATGTGTATTTCTATTTTTATATAAATAAATACACATATATTTCCATGTGCATAATATGTGTTTGTACATTGCATAGGTATATATTTACGTTTTTTATATATATATATTGCATGTGTATGCAAAAAAATAAATGAAAACTTCGATTGAAACAGGATTTGACATATTTTAGTCTCCATGAGGGTAAGGATTACAGCCAGATCCTTAATCAGATTTCCCAGATTACTCTCTTGTATTTGTTTATGGGTTTAGTATGGGTAACAGTTGCTTCCTCTTCTCCTGAAGTTTCATTGACTACTTCCTACAGTGAATGGCTATATCTCACTCCCACTCTCACCACAATTAGATGTGGAAAGGCCTACAGGGTAAGACCTTTGCTTCAGAGGGGTTCATAAATTCTGTCAAAGGACAATAATCCTCCCAGAGATTAATTTAGATTTTATTTTCTTTTAAAAACAGAAAACCGGGGGAATTTCCCACACAAAGACATGTTGTCAAACCTGGAGCTGCATATAGTTATACCCTATGTACTGCATGCCTAAGCACTTATCAAAGCAAAATTAACACTGCCAGTAGCTTTGAGACATGTATCTTTTGCAAAATACCATAACCAGATATACCTACAGGCTTCTCCCCTCCACTCATTCTTCCCAAAGCTGATGTCACATCCTGCTCTTCAAGATCATGTTCATGTAAATTCATAGTTAGACTAAGCACTTTTCATTCTTACTTTTCTGGAGTTTTAATGGCTTTATCACATTGAGCCCAGAACATTGCAACTGATCAGCTGGGTCATCTAAGATGACTTTCCACCTCTCTGATTCTTTAGCTACCTGGAAATGATAGTGGCTTCCCCATAGAGCTTGCAGCAAAACAGCAGCTCTTTGAGATCACATCAAAAACATTTTTACTTCCTAAATGAGGTTATGACTCACGGTTGTCTTGGATTTTGATAAGACCATTGACATTGCCTTTGTTGTTCCCTCCCCTTTGCCTCACTTGTCTGCTAGCTGTTGTCTTGCATAGAGACACCCAAGTTACCTGCTAATTGTTCTGTTTCATAGCCTGAAGTTAGTGTGATTTAACTTCCCAGATAGGGCTACCAAGCTGTGGTATCCAAAGATCTAATCCTAACTGACTTTTGCTATGTCAGAGAGCTAATCCATCAGTTAAGGGGTGTGAGGGATGACTGGTCATGGTGTGGCTTCAAGCTGCTGCAGCTAAACAGAAACTAGATGGAAGGTACTGAGAACATGTCTATGTTCTGCATACCCATCAGAAGCAATGACCAGTGTCTTGGTGACAGGTGCAGGAAAACCGTCACTTTAAGGGCAAAGTTCACTTTATCATAAAAAAAAAACATCTCAGGAAGATTAGCTGGGATGTACATATCTTAAAATAAGTGAAGTTACTCCCCAGTAAGTTGGAATCTTAGGACTTAAAATTGTTCACAGCAGTAGAGAGGTGATGACCAGAAATGTGCCAGTTTATAATATATCAGCTGGGTTAGACTGTGAATTTGTGTCCCAGGTGTTCTGAAATTTTTCAAGCAACATATTGCATTACCTAGTTTCTAGAAGCATTAAGGAAAAAATATCTATATAACATGTATCTTATATGCATATGTATATATGGGAGAGTAAGAAAAAAAAGATGCACTAGAGACGAACTAACAGAAGTTACATCAAAAAAATCTGTTCTCCATGTCTACTTTAATCCACGTATTGCAGTTTAATCCACTTCTCTACTTCTCTGCACCTGAGTCTACTCACTACATCAAAGCCATCCCATCAAAAGTGCTTATTTCACAGTAATTCAGCTATTAATTACTGGTTTCCTCCCCTGCTCCCCACATCTCAACCCTCTTGCTGTCTTCCAAGAGTGATTTATCATGAATGGTGAAAATTCCCATGTCACCTTGTAGTGTAGAGCAAGTGGAAAGTGTGAATGCTGTTTGGAAGGGCTCATTGTCTGATTTATGTTATGCCAAAAATAAACATTTCTGCTCGGGCTCAGCCTTGTTAACAAATTTCTTCATCCGCGGGCAACGCAGACACTGCTGCCAAATTATGCACTGATGCAGGCTCAGCATGACTAGTTTGACTTCAAATCATAATGCCACTCTTTTATGTTTTGTTTTTTTTTTTAAATTATTTTTACTTATATTCTTTACTTTAGATTTTTATCTGTTTAAGGGCAGATGAATGATATCTAGTGACCACCTGAATGGTTGCTTTTGATTTGTACTGCTGAGTGACCATCAAGCTAATAATCTACTCAAAATCCACCTAAACTATACTAGATCTTAAAATATATTGGATATCATAATGGCAAACGTTGATTGAGTTTTGTTTTTTTTTTTTTCTTTCAACTGGGGCACAAGCAGATATAAAAAAAAGCTGTAATTTTTTTGTTTAATATTAAAAGACATTCTCACAGAAAGAAAATAATTGCAGTGCTAAGGAAATGTGTTATGTAGTCAAGAATGCAAAAATAACTGTGGCTTTAAAAATACATTAGTTTGTAAGCTACCTATCCCTCAAATGTCAGTGTTAAAAAGTAGAGACAAAATGCTCCCCGGGGATATTCAGACCATGTGGATATTACAAAGTGAAAAAAGCAGAGGCTCATGGATCTAAGCTATGTGTGTAACCTAGAGTTATTCCCCATCAAACTTCATAAAAGACACAATGGATTTACCTTTTTTTAAACACTCAGGAGAAATCACTGCTTTTGAGTAGCTACCGCATCACTTTGGCCAAGGATCTGCTTTCTAGTGATATATCTCCAACTTTGTTTTGTAGTACCTTGGCGGGTTTAGAGCTTTTATTATTTATGTGGAAAAAGAAAGAGTTGTTTATACAGTTTCACCTATGCAAGTCAAAAGACAGAGGACAGAATTATGATATCAGCTCCAACAATGTAAAATGCAGAGAGACTTTCCAGCAAAAGCAAAGTCATACCAGCATAAAAGAAAAGTCAGCAGCCTCTGAAGGGTGGTATTACAACACTGGCATGAACATGCCCATCCTCATCAAGTGGGTAACAGCAAAGTAATGCCAACCGACCCAAATAGCTATCAGTGAGATAAAAAGACTGATGAATATTTGTGGAATGTCTTGATTTGTTTTGCCTTGAAGAAAAGGAGATAGATTGTTTTGAAAATTATATCTAGGATCTACCTGGAGCTGGTTGTTTATCCACTGGCTGAGATTTTAAATAATGCTCCTTTTGAACTGACTTCCATTCTAATGAAGTCATAATATCTGTTGCTTGTATGGAGAATGTGTGGGTCTTTCTGTTCAAAAGCACACAATCAAAAGTTTGTGGATCTGGGCTGGAAAATGAAAGTATTTAGCTTCTAAGGGGACTGATTTTGTGAAAATTAGATACTCTGAATTAATTTAAAAATTGTACTTAAACTCAAAATTTATTTGGAAACCTGTCTGAATGCTACCATTTACAGCAGAGGTAGGAGTAGGTCCTTTTTATGATGTTACCCAGATGCCTGAGAAAGAATCGTTCCAGCCTCTGAAGTTCTCACAGCCTGAGCAGGTGGTTTATAAATGTGATGTTACTACCTATCATTTGCTGAAAGAAGATAAATGAACACAGGAAATCTGTGGCAGAGACACAGCACGGAACAACCTCTCCTTTCCCATCATATCTGCCCCTTTTGCACCCCACCCACCTCATTTCCCCCCTTTTCCCCCTCAAATCCCACAGCACCTGGGCTCTGTTGGAGTCTCCTCCCACCCCAGGTGCAGCCACTTTCTCTCCTTGCTCACTCCCCTTTTTAAGCCCACCCAGGAAAGGCAGGAGCCCCAAGCTGAGCCCATCTGGGCTGAGGGATCCTCCTCTCATTACTGGTGAGTCCTCATGGTGCACACTGGGTGAGGGTGGTGGTGACAACAAAGGCCGGGGGGCCTGGTGGCCCCCCGGTTAGGTAGGAATAGGGCTGATGACTACTCCAGTATCATCCACGATCTCCTCACTGGGACTGAGCTCCTCTCTGTGGTATTTTGGCTGGTCAGGGGGTCTTGCTCCAGGCTCTGGGATGGGTGCAAAAATGGTAGTGGTGGAGCAGGAGCTGTTTAGGCACCTCTTCAGGTACCTTCCAACCCAGAAAATTCTATGATTCTAAGTAGGATTAAGTTTTCCAAATTCCATGTCAGTATTGACACAGACATTTTACTGAATTGGGAAGCCCAGGGAGGGCTTCTCACCTGGGGATGTTGACTTGTCTTGTACCTCAGTTTCCCTATCTGCAGGGAAGTAATAATGGTACTTATATCAGTTTATTATTTACATCCAGTTAATCATTAAAAATACTATAGGAATCTATAGCATTAATTAAAATGCTATAAAAGAACAAGATTCATCTGCTATTCATTATTCATTGTGTAGGATTACTCACAGGGTACATCTTTTTCCAGATCAGGCTTTCTATCCAAAGGAATCATGTGGCTAACAGAAACTGCTGCAGCATTGTCAATGAAAGATAATTTTATTCTGTGAATTCTTCACATGCTTAAAGAAGTGACCAAGTGAAAAACAACTCTTCTGCAAATGTTCTTGTGAACTGAAGCCACTTATTGCTTATAGGCACATATAGCAGTGCGTTAAAAACACACAGTAGATTTTAATCTCAGTTCAACAAGTTTTGCTTGGGCACAAGTCCATTGGCTTCTTCACCCAACTGAGCAAGACACAAATCAGGCTGACATACGTATGCATGTCAGATAAAAGTGCGCAGGGTTATGTCCATATTAGTCATGCGATAACAGGACAGATACATGTTAGGGTGGAACAGTGTTAGCAAATTATCTCACAAAAGGCTATTTGTCTTCTGTGGGATGTGTGCCACTGTTTTAACAAGTCTGAATAAATCTGCATTCCTGACTTCCCATCATAGAGACAATCCAGTTTGGTCAGCAAAAGGATACAGGCTACAATAAATTGGTTGGAAAAGAGAGGCTTACAGAAAAGCCTTGTGTTTACCTTCCTATGGATCTGTGCTTTTTGCATTGAGACTCATCAGCTTGCACACTGGGAAGAAGGTAAAAGAAGGGACTTAGAATTGCCTGCAATTCATCTAGGATGTGCTTGGCTGGATTCCCTTCATAATTACTGGCCAAATGTGAAGACATCAGTGATGTGCTTTATCTTATTCACAAGTGAAGGCCCCAAAGAGATCAGCTGTTTCTGTATTAACTATGATGGCAGCTGAGGGGGACTAACTTACATTGGGTGTGTTTGGCTTGTTGGATGCAGAAATACTTGACTTGAATTTTTACTCAGCACTCCCCATGCCTCGTAGCCTTTAGAAATGGCAATGTGTAAAGCCACTTCATTTTCATTGAATCATAGAACAGTTTGGGTTGGAAGGGACCTTAAAAATCATCTAGTTTCAACCTTCCACTAGATCAACTTGTTCAAAGCCCTGTTCAACCTGTCTGTTAACACTTCCAGGGATGAGGCATCCACAGTTTCTCTATTCCAGTGCCTCACCATGCTCACAGTGAAGAACTTTTTCCTTACAGTTAATATTAATCTACTCCCCCTCAATTTAAAGCCATTAACCCCTGCCCTTGTAAAAAGTTCCTCTCCAGCTCCCTGTAAGCCTCTTTTAGGTACTGGAAGGTTGATATAACTTTTCCCCTTTTCTTCTCCAGGCTGAACAACCCCAACTCTCTCAGCCTTCTGGTCATCTTCATGGTCATCTTCTGGACCTGTGCCAACAGTGACATGACATGCCTGAAATCTGTGTCACAGGTCCTCTCTCCATGACATTATGAGAAACATCACAGCAGAAACAGCCAGAACTATAACTCCCAGTTGGCTTTGCTTACACCACCACTAATTTGCCCTGAAGAGCACTGGGAGCACTCACATTTTCTGCCCTTCAGCAGCAATGTAGCTTGTAGCTAAAAGCTGCAGCAGACAGTAGTTCCTTAAACTTCTACACCAAACTACATAAAGCTGGCCTGCCTACACATTAAATTAATCAAGCACAGATTCACAGAATGCCAGGTTGTAAGGGACAGAGCAATAAACTCAACAGTGTAGAAGGAATGACCTGAATTGCATCTGTGCTCACAGCCTCTGCCTGATGCTTGTAGGTTTTGAGGTCTTTTGTTAGCAGACTCTGACATGTAGTGATTTACAAAACAAATTTCTGATCATGGAATCTTGCTTGCCAGCTACCACGTATTATTTGCTACACTGACTAATGCAGCTATAGTCTGAGGAAAATAGCTCTGGTCAACTCCTAACCCAGTTTACTGGAGCAGGACCTTAACTGTGAAGTTTACATATTGTTTAATACCATGACCTCTGTGCACATGCTAATCCCTCTTCCACTGCTCTGCAGCTTCTTTCTTGTCCACAGCCTTTAGACTAATACCCAGAAAGATGCTTGGATTTCTGAAACTGCAAACCATGCATCTGCCAAATTCGCAGGGGGTGTTTTGTTGAGTCAGCACACCATCCCAGCATGACCACAGCTATAGGATCTCTTCTCCCTATGGATAATCACATCTTCACGTACATCAAGCACTTTCCTGCTGCAGCAGGATTTTGATACTAGCAGCAAGATTGCTTCTCACTCTAAAGGCAAACTAAAAAGGCAACCAGAGAAAAGACTTTGGAGTCTTTAATCTAGATAAATAATATTTCAAGATTCAATGTATATATCCCTTGAATTAGCACATTTTCCTTAGTGTGATGATTTTTAAAAAATATTTTCATATTTTATAGCTGTAATTTTGTACTCAGGAATATCTCATTTATGAGCATAGGCATATTATCTTCTAGCCAGGAATACTCGGTGCTTCAAACACGCTTGTTTAGCTTTTGCTTCTACCTTTTGGACCATGTTATACCTTTGTTTGGTAGAGTAATTTTCTCAGTGCTTCATCTGGGCTCACAGAAGTAGTAAGGACATAAATATGTAGTGTATCCCTCCAGTATCTGCACATTGATGTGTACTTATCTTACATACACAAGGTATCTTATCCCTCTTTTATTGACAGTCTACTTTCCTGACCTTTTTTTTTCTTCATGCATCACAGGCAGTGATCCGGATGCAGCTATCGTGTTGAAAGTTCACACCCTTGCAACATCTTAGTCATTGCTTGTATAACTGTACACTAAAAATCACTCTGAAGGTGATGGAGCTGCACTAGTGTACAGGTACTAGGGAACCAGTATAAGGTGATGGCGCTTCCCTGTGAAGCTTCTGTTTCATCTGGAAAAAATGGGGGGGACCCTTGGAATGATGCTTCAGCAAGTCTGAAACAAAATTTCAGATGACTTGGGGTACATCCAAGAGGAAGATCTTTCCTGGAGGATATTCACCAAGAGAACTCAAAGCAGGTAGAAACATACATCCAGCATCAAAATGGTTATGTATGGAGCCCAGATATATGTGCTGAAAATAGAAAACCCACAAGTGCCTTACATGCAGTTTCACTGGAAAACACTGATCCAGCAGTTGTATAACCATGTGAAAGAAGAAACAACAACGAAAAAACCCATCACCACCACTGTGTCACTACCTCTACAGCTGAATTTATTAGAATATTGGATTAAGAAATAATGAACAGAAAGTTGCGTAGTAGTCCCACTAGAGAAAAATCTGTTCTTCTTTTCCTCTTCCATCTGAAATCTTTCTTCCATTCTAGGCTCTCCTCCAGGAAATTCTGCTTTCTGACCCTCAGTTTTCCCAAAATTTGCCAAACAAAAAGAACACTGGCTGGAATGCTTTGAAATAGTTCAAGAGGAACTCTCTCATTTGGAAGTATCTGATTAAAAATCAAGCAACTCTCAACTTATTTCCTGGGCAAAAAAAGCCCCATTTAAAATACTTAGCCTCATACCTGCTCCAAAAAAGAGAATCATCTTATTTAGGTAAATAATTGCCCCTATGAGTGATGTTGTCTTTTTGTTTGTTTGGGGGTTTTGTTTGGTTGGTTTGTTTTTAATAGTGGGTATGGTGCTAAAAAAATGGTGCAACCATGAAAAAGTTTAATAGCAGATAACTTTGGGCAAATAGCACAGAAAATGAGGAGGAGGCTTTGAAATTAGACCGTGTAAGACGCTATTAGGAAATAGTAGTAAAAACCTTCCCTGAAACACAATCATGCTAATACTAAAATTAAATACCTTTTAAACATAAGATGCACACTTCATGATACAGATTCTCCCAGGACTTTGATTATGAGGTAGCAGGAACAAGCTTGTAATTATTATTATATGGTGATTTCTGTTTAAAGCAGATTGTTCCAAGAGCTCTAATCACTACATGAGCAAGTTGTCCTTCAATAGCTAGGAAGAAATTAGGACCCAGAGCAAAGGTAAACATTCAGGACTGTTTAATTTTTGGCATTATTTTTTTGCAGTAATCTAATTTGATCTGGAATATTGGATACTTACGGATGATTTTAGCAGATGCAGGTTAGATCCTATCTTGACTCTAAACCTTTTTCGTGTATCAGGTCAACATTTATTTTGCATAGTGAAAAGGAATCGCCTTGAGGGAATTAAAATTTTTTGCTCTCTACTGTTGGCCTGAGGCATCTTCTTTGGAGACAGCCATTTGAAGCAAAAAAAATAGACTCTAAACAGAGCTGTGAAATCATGATAACATCTGGCATAGTGAACAGAAATTAGTATTTATCATCTCCCAGCGGAGCAATTGGAAGTGGATAGCCTCTGTTCATCAAGAAGAAAATAATTAATAATAGTAATAATAATAAAAATACTTAAAAGATGAATTAAATTTATCTAATCAAGTGCTCTAATGCAGGGAAATCTGTCTGGCTCACCATTTGACTAAGGGGTTATTCAAATGAGTGTGTAGTGTTTAACACGAATTGGAGGTATTTGCTCTCTTTACATCCCATGGCAACACATTACGTCAGTTAATTATATGCTGTCATACCCCCCCCCCCCCCCCCCCCCCCGACATTTAATTCATTTCACAGTGGTTAGGTTGCTCCTCAAATGTCTAGAACAGTTAGCATTTTGGTAAAGGTATCAGACTGACAATTTTTAAACCCCAAAGGACTTATTTTGTCACCTTTGACCTACTAAATGATGATGGCTAAGGGACTTCACTGAAATTGTTCTTGCTTTAACTGCACTAGATCCTGAAATTACAGCAGAGATCACCATAGATTTGAAAGCAATTGGTGGTAACAGAGTTGTTCTGATATTTAATTACTGTCTTTTGTTCCAGTATGTTAGTTTAGTTTTCACTTCTATCTTTTGGACCATGTTATCTCCTAGTTTGGTAGAATATTTTTTCTCTCTCCTATTTCACCATTGATTTTTGGTTGAAGTGTAACATCTGACAATTTAGATCATAATTTGCCCTTTTTCATTCACTTTTCCTGTGCTTTTTATATCATTAATGTATTTTGATCAGCATTGACTTAGTTTCTTGCAGATGTGATGTCATCTCAAGCCGATAGTAGTTAAAAGTGTTGCCTTTAAGTCGATGGCATTCTCCAGGCATCTCTTCATAACAGACAAAAGGTTTCTGCACTGTCCTTCCTTAGGTTTCTCCTCTCCAAAGCTAAGAGGTGGGAGGTTCCAGATAATACATCTGCTTTCTTAGGCAAGTTAGTCCTGAACAAATAACACTAGTCAAACCCAGGTATCTAAAATTTATATTTCCTTCCTAAGAGTGTTCTGTTAACCCCTGATAAACTTTGCCCTCTTATTTGGACTTCTGAATTTCTTTGGAAGAGAAATGGCACTGCTGTCTGCAGACAGTGAGTCCACTAATGCTGTCAGAAGTATTTCCTGAAAATCATCTGTCTGATCCTACTGGGGGTATTGGATGACTGAATTCATCTCAAGTAAGCCAGAAGAATCCTTTTTGACTGGAAACTCTGACCTCCTGTGTCAATTGGATCCTGAATGCTTCCTGCTCAAAGGAGGGAATGTCCATTTCTCCAGAAAAGCAACCTAAGGAGGTACTAGTTATTGTGGAACAGGGAACATATATCTGAGTTGCAAGACTCTGAAGTAATAATCTGGTTTTCAGGCATCTGGAGCTTTTGCAACAGAACTTGTAAACATATTCCTCGGTATGTCAGGAGAAGAATACTGCATGGCCCAAAACATTGGACATCACTGGCAGAGAAGTTCTGGCAGAGGTTTCAAGTTGCTCTCTGAAGAATTTACAGGGAGTGGATGGAATTAATTTTAGATCAGATGGGATTGTGAGACTGTGTCCTTGGTGGCTCTCCACACATAGGTGGAGACCTGAACTCTAAAACCTGATGCTCACCTATAGTATAAAACTCCACATCTGAACATTAGCAAACTCCTGGCCAAGCTGTCAGCTCGCAGCTTGGACAGCAGCACTCTGTGCTGGATTAGGAACTGGCTGGAGGGCTGAGTCCAGAGAGTGATGGTGAATGGTGCCACAGCCAGTCACAAGTGATGTCCCTCCAGGATCAGTGTTGGGCCCCATCCTGTTCAATATCTTTACTTATGATCTAGATGAGGGGATTGAGTTCACCGTTAGTAAGTTTGCAGATGACACCAAGTTGGGAGCAGGTGTTGATCTGTTAGAGGATAGAAGGGCTCTTGGTAGAGGGCCCTTGACAGGCTGGACAGATGGACAGAGTCCAACATGATGTCATTTAACAAGTCCAAGTGCCAGGTGCTGCACTTTGGCCATAACAACCCCATGCAGTGCTACAGGCTAGGGGTGGAGTGGCTGCCAGCCAGGCAGGAAGGGACCTGGGGATGGTGGTTGGCAGCTGGGTCAGCATGGGCCATTGGAATGTACTGGCCAGGGAGGTGGTGGAGTCGCCATTCCTGGAGGTGTTCAAGAGGGGATTGGATGTGGCACTGGAAGCTATGGTTTAGTTAGTCATGAGGTGTTGGATGATAGGTTATACTTGATGATCTCTGAGGGTTTTTCCAACCTTATTGATTCTATGATTAGCTTTTCCTTTTTTTTTTTTTTTTTCCCCCCCCAAGTGGGATAAAATGTGGAAATACAGCACCACAGGCCAGGAGCAGTTATGAAAAGATAAAGCACTTTTCATTCTGGTGTCTGAGGTTTCTTTTTGAATTCTTTTTGCTAGCTTTTTTCATTCTGACCCCTCTCTATTTTAAGGAAATTCAAAATAACTTCAAAATGTGCTTCTAAAAGTACCAACAAAGTATGAATTGATCCTTTTAAAGAAGTCACGCTACATTTGAAACTCCTGTGTATCATTGATACAGTAACCTAGATTACTTTAGAATATCCCAGGGCAAAAATCCTACTGTGGTTTCTCTGGCAGCTCAGATGGAAAGATAACAGTTGTGAAGAGACTTTTTGGGGTATGAAAACACATCAGAGCTGTTTTCATTCCTTCATGTGACAGAGAAGTGGTCAAGGAAACTCTTCAGCAGTTCAGTCCATCTACAGTATTTAAGAATCACTTGTGATTTGCAACTCAGCTAAAGTAAAACAACACTAAACTGTCAGTGCCTGCTAGTTAACATTTCTAACTTGACAGATCTTGATCAATGATGCTCTTTATTTCTAGTTTCTTCCCTTTGCTTACGTATTCTAAAAACCCATCCAGCATTTTCCTGCCTTTATGTGCTCATGTCAGAGATGCCATATTAGGCCCACAGGTGACAAAAGCAGCTTGCTGTGTAGATTGAACATTGGATGTAAGATATCACTTTGCTTTTCTACAGGGGGAATATGGAGGTTTTTGTCCTAACTAGAAGTAGAGACAGACTGAGGCTGGATGCTCACAGAGTGTTCATCCTGGTCCAAGTGAGATCCTGCACCACCTTCTGCCTCCTCTGGACATTGGATACCTACATGCTGTTGTGTGCGTGCCAGATGAGAGTGTGCTCCACACTGTCCCATAAGCCTGGCCTCAAGAAAAACATGTCTGCCAGGCTGTTTTCTCTCTCTGCAGCTTGAAAGGTGTCTGCACTAGACAGAAGGGCTGATGCAAATGAGAATTTTTTTCCACTCAAATCATACAAGTTGGTTGACTGGAATGTTTGTGAATTCATGCTGATCATAGATATTTGTTTCTACTGAGAAGAAAAAATCAGTTGGAAAATGGGAAAATGTTTTTGAAAAAAATATAAATATTTTTATTTGGATGTTTTCAAAGTAATTTGAGGTGATGTTTCATTTTAAAATATACTTCAGTTTTATTTAGAATAGAATAAACATCCTTTCCAAGGGCTCAGAACAGCAACACTTCATTTCAGCCTAGAAAAAAATAAACTTGAAATATGACTTATTTTGCTGCTGTTCTTCTTTCATTTCTCATTTTGATGTCATTAAAAGAAGAATAATTCAGAAACAGTAGGGAAAAAATAACTATGAAATTCAGAAATGCTGTGGCCTAGAAAAAGCATTTCTGGATTTGGCATCTCTTTCCACATCTCATTTCGTAGAATGATTTTGGTTGGAAAAGGCCTCTAAGATCATCAAAGCCAATCAGTTCAGCGCTGTAAAGGTACCACTATACCATTTCCCTCATCAAGACATCTACATGCCTTTTAAACTCATCCAGGAATGGTGACTCCACCACTTCCCCAGGAAGCCTGTGCCAATTCTTAACAATGTTTTTAATGGAGAAATTCTTTCTAATGTCCAACCTAAAGTACCCCTGCTGTAGTGTGAGGAAATTTCCTCTTGTTCTATCACTTATTCATACAGAAAATTGTTTGATTTCTTAGCTTTTTTGTTTGTTGTCTTTCTAACTGTACTCATGTTTATAGCAAAAGCACATTATGTTACAGTAAATATCTGCTACTAAAACGAGAACAATATTTCTAGGTAACTGGAAGACAATTTGCAGTTTCTGCTACTGACGGTACTACATGATCAATGGAAGTCTGGAAAATGGTTCAGGCTTCTCTGAGAAGGCATGGGTATTACATTTTTTTGCACAGATTCATGGAACTCACTTTCAGTAGCTTTCTTCTTTTCTGTTTCCTGCTTGACTTCCAAACAGGAGGTCAGGTCAAACTTCTGGTGGGTATCATAGCTAATTACACCCCCTATTTGGCCTAGGATGCAAGCTGAGGCATAAATTAGGACCTGATAGCTTGGTTGGTGCCATGGTGGGTTATTAGATGTGTGTCAGTGAGCAAAGTTCTGATCAAAGACCACAGCAAGGCAGCCAGAGGTCGTGAAGCATGGCTAGGAACTAATTGCTGGGCTGTGCACTAAAAGGAAGTTTGAAATGAAAGACAATTAAGCTGCAGTCTTTCCAATCGTTGGAGCAAAACTGTGGAGAAATGCTGACTGCTGAGCAGGAAGGGAAACAAGAGGGTCTGGTGCAGAAAGAACTTTCCTAAAGAAGGACAGGATCTCTCCTAAACATCAGCCCTGGCTTATAACTTGTTCTCTTAATTGAAGTGATTTGGTCAAAAGAAGTGAGATCTTCATGAGAGCTGGCACCTAACAGGGGAGTTTAGATGGTTGTAAAAGGAGCTGGTGAGTAACAATTGTTATAGATGTTTAGAGAGAAGCTGGGTTTTGTTCTCAAAATAAAACTAAAATAAAAATTCTCAAAATGTGCAGTTCACCAGTCGTATTTTGCCTAGTTCGTAAATGGAGAAATTGAGGAAAAAATGAAAAAAGTTTCACTCTTCTTATTTTTTTTTTTTTCGTGTGTATGTGTATATATATATATATATAAAATTAAATGCTTAGATTTCCACATGTCAGACTTTCTGGGGTCCAAGCAACATAACTGAGGTGATTTGAATAAGAATGAACAACCTTTCCTGGTAGCCATCTCAGTTTCTCTCTCCTATTCCTCATGGTTTGCTGCAGGCTCAGTGAGGATGAGGGCAAATACTTCTGTGTCTAAACATCAGTGTAATTTTTATGTATGTGCACAGTTTGAATGAACTAAGTATTTAATTTATAACATGACACAAAACCTAAATAGCAGAAACCAAATATTTTCATGTCTGTTTGGAAAGGGCATCTTGGATATAAACAATGATAAATAGTTTAAAAATGTCTGGTGGCTCTGGCCAAATATAGGTTATCAGAACCAAAGTTGAAATTTCCATGCTGGCCACATTTATTTTCAGTGTGGTTTGGGACAAAATGTCACATTTCTGGGGAAAGGAAAATATCTCATGAACACTTCAGTCAGAAATGTTAAAATGTATTTATGTCACTTTGACTTCTCCCAGCTCTACTCTTGCAGTGTTAGAGAACTTGTAGCTTAGATGAGTCATGTCCAGAATTTTTTCATGATTTTTTCACCATAAATACATTTCACAGGAACCCATGTATCCTAACTCAAGGAATAGTTTGTCACATCTTGAGCCAATATCCAGCCTCTTAGGCCACGTCACTTCATCTGAAATGAGAACTGCAGGAAGGATAAATGTTGTGATTTCAGCTTAGAAAAAGCTCTTACAAACTCCCACCTGACTGTGAACCACTTTTCACCCATTAGAGGTTGAAAGGCACCTCCAGAGACCATTAGGTCCAACACCCCAACCAAAGCAGGATCATCAGGGTAGTCCTCACAGGAATACATCCAGACAGATTTTGAATGTGTCCAGAGAACGAGACTCCACAACCTCCCTGGACAGCCTGTTCCAGTGCTCTGTCACCCTCACTGTGAAGAAGTTTCTCCTCATGTTGAGGTGAAATCTTCCATGGTCAATCTTGTGTCCTTTGTTTCTTGTCTTATTATTGTGCAGCACTGAAAGTGATTGGCACCCTCCACTTGACACCCACCACTCAGGTATTTATACACATTGATAAGATCCCCTCTCAGTCTTCTTTTCTCCAGACTGAACAGACCCAGATCTCTCAGTCTCTCTTCATAGGGGAGGTGCTCAAGTCCCTTAATCATCCTCTTGGCTCTCCATTGGAATCTTTCCACCAGGTCCCTGTCTTGTGAACTGGGGAGCCCAAAACTGGGCACAGTATTCCAGGTGTGGTCTCACCAGGGCAGAGTAGAAGAACCTCCCTAGACTTGCTGGACACACTTTTTTTTTGATGCACCCCAGGATACCATTGGTTCTCTTGGCCACAAGGGCACATTGCTGTCCCATGGAGAATTTTCTGTCCACCAGGACTCTTTCTTCATGGAGGTGCTTTCCATCAGGGCAGCCTCTAACCTGAACTGATGCCTGCTATTCTTTCACAGATGCAGGACCCTGCACTTGTCCTCACTGAACTTCATGTGGTTTACCTGCACCTAGCTCTCCAGCCTGTCCAGATCTCATTGGATGACCGTACAGCCTGACAGGGTGCCAGCCACCCCCTGAGTTTTGTATCATCAGGAAACTTGCTGAGGGCACACTCAATTTCCTCATCCAGGTCATCGATACAGACATTGAACAAAACTGGACCTAGTACTGGGGAACACTATTGGCCACAGGCCTCCAAGATGACTCTGTGCCACTGTTGACAACCCTCTGAACTCTGTTGTCAAGCCAGTTTTCAATCCACCTCACAGACCAATTGTCTGTGCCACATTTTCTGAGCTTTTCTATGAAGGTGTTACGGGAGACGGTATCAAAAGTCTCCTTTCCCCTGCACCTGGCTCAGATTTTCTTATTTCTGTCATCTGCATGTCCCTGGGGTAGGACATGAAGATGTCATTGGCAATGGTAATTATTGAATTGGTGCAATGCAATTACAAAGGCATATCACTAGCCTGTCAATGAAGTCACATATTTAAAATGTATAGTTCATTATTTAAAGACATATAAGTAACCTTAAAAAAAGTAAGCTGTGTTGTTGTCTTTCTTTGGTTCAAAGGAATTGTAGTTCCATGTGAATTAAAGAATTTAGAGAAAATTCACTGAAACAAAGATTAAAATACCCCTGTGATATTTAGCAGGTGACCAAAAACAACAGCAACAATTAACAGCTTTCCTAGCTGCTTGTAACCTATTTTCTTTTACAGAAAATCACTCACTGTGTTAGAGTAACAAGGGAAAGAAAAATTTTGTTGTTGTTGAATTTGTCTTTTTCTTTCCCTTGGTATTGAAGAAAATGAGAAGAGAAATCTGTTTCATGTCTCTTTCTGTGTTTTCATACAATTTAACTAGGTTATTAGAAAGGTTCAGTAATAATCTGTAGATGAAAGGAACGTTAACTATTGAGTCTTTATTTTGAGTAAGGCTTGAAGTAATTTGAAAATTGTATGTGGAACATGATCTATTACATCTTATGGCAAATAGGAGCTCATATATTTAGGCTACAGCTAAAGAGTAACATCTGCCTATGTATTGAAGAGCTAATTGCTAGCAAAAGAGAAATGAATATGTTTGTCACTTTGTGTGATAAACTCAGCAGTAAAGAGAATAAGGTCCTGATGTGGAAAACTGGAAAGTCAGTTATTCTGCAGAAACAAACCATTCTTCTGAGAGGAGCAATGGAAAATAACTCTTTATATCCTGAGACAGAAGGGAAGCCCAAGACTGCATCATTGTAACTTCCACTTCCAAACCCATAAGTTTGTTTCAATAGATATTGTTGGTAATCCTGCCAACAACAAAAGTGCTCTGGTCACAAACCTGCTCCTGTTGAAGTCAAAGGCAAAATTCCTTGACTTGTATAGAATAGAATAGAATTAACCATGTTGGCAAAGACCTCTGAGATTGTTGAGTTCAACCTATCACTCAACACCATCTAATCAACAAAACCATGGCACCAAGTGCCCCATCCCATCTCCTCTTAAACACTTCCAGTGATGGTGACTCCACCACCTCCCTGGGCACCCATTCCAATGGCCAAACACTCAATCAAAATGATTGTAACCACCTCTTCGTCACTTAATTTTTGAAAAATATGGATGTCATTGATTATTTTAGTCTGCTATTTGTTTTTTTTTAGTGTAGATATATGAGGATAGTCTTTCCTGTTGCTACTTCTACAGCCTGCAAGATTTCTATGGACACTCTTTTCTGAATCTCAGCTCAGAATATCTTCATGTAGTCCTCAGATGGATGCAGATAAGGTGTTTGACAAGCCCATCAACTCATTGACAACTCCCAAGTGCATTTCTTTTCCCTAACCCTGCCAATACACCTCATAGATGATGACTATGTGTACAGTGCAGGGTCTGTCAAAAGTGGAGAAGTATCACGATTGTCTTGGTTTAAGGAGCGACACAGATGATCTTTAACCCTTCTCAAAGAAGTTAAAGAAAAACCGCTCCATGCCAGATTAGACAGAAATACAGAATAGTATTCAAAAATATATATAAAGTACAGAATATATAAATCCATAATACATACCAAGAAAAGCTGTCTCCCCAGCCATGCCCTAATATCCATGCCTCAGTCCTCTTTTCCACATCCCCCCCCCCCAATACATTAGGCCCAACTAGGACAGAATTACATAGACAGTATTAGCTGAACCGCTGAAGGCTGCAGATAGGCCCAAAATCCTCCCCCATACTAGAGATAAAAGCTTAGACGTTCCCAGGAGCAGAGAGAAGGGAGAAAGGAAAAAGAGATGGCCATACAGCCAGCTTATGAAGAGATAGCAGAATTATGGGATAGGATAACATTTTACACTTTCCAGTCCATCTCTGAGCCTTTCTGGTCCTCCTAGAGGTCCTCAGCTCTGTAGTTCTTAAAGGCATCCCTCCTCAAACCATAATAATGATCATCATTTCCAGGTCACTCATATCTAGCCTAGAATAAAAAATTTACTGAACTCTATTCTACAGGGACATGTTGAATCATAGAATCAGACAGGTTGGAAAAGACCTCAGAGATCATCAAGTCCAATCTATTACCTAATACCTCATGATTAACTAAACCGTGACTTCAAGTACCACGTCTAGTCACTCCCTTGAACACCTTCAGGGATGGGGACTCCACCACCTCCCTGGTCAGCCCATTCCAGTGACTCATTACTCTTTCTGGGAAGAACTTTCTCCTCACCTCGAGCCTAAACTTCCCCTGGCACAGCTTGAGACTGTGTCCTCTTGTTCTGGTGCTGGTTGCCTGGGAGAAGAGACCAACCCCCACCAGTCTACAACCTCCTTTCAGGTAGTTATAGAGGGCAATAAGGTCTCCCCTGAGTCTCCTCTTCTCCAGGCTAAACACCCCCAACTCCCTTAGCCTCTCATACAGCTTGACATGTTGAGCAGGGTGTGTAGATGGATGAATAATTTCCCAGTTTGCACAAAAATTTGAGCAATGCCTACATGGAGAACATGAAGGAGCTGCAAACATAAGGAGACCTCCCTAGTCAAACAGATGAGTAGGCAAGAAAAAAATCAACATAGGCTGACATATCCATCCACAGCCAGTACAAATCCTGGACCATACCCGGGTAGAAGGTAAGACTGCCTGGAGCCAACGATATCTCAAGACATCCGATACAGTCAGCATTTTCTGACCCCACTCTGCTCAAAATTATCTTCCACAAAAGAAAGAGCAGATCAATGCCTAGTTAGTTATGCATTTATGCATGACTTTCTAATGTTGGACAACAGATGTATTTATGGCAATGCATTAATATTGACATGGACTCCACTAAAATATTAGTGAAGTACTAGCGGTATTGAGGACTCTGAAATCACCTTAATGTGACTTACAAAAGCTAAATATTTTCAAGCCTGTTTAGTGGGCTACAGGTATTAACACAGCACATCAAGTCACGCAAGCCTTCATGTCCTTCAGCACATTTGTTCCTGTGTGTAATTGAAGGATAGCTCTTTGTTCTGTGTGGCTGTGTACTCATTATTGACACATTATTATTTTGAGATACTTAGTTGGAAAGTGCCATTTTAAGTTCCAATTCAATGTGTGTCATTCTTAAGAGAAGTTATAAATCTATATTAAAATCCTGTTGAACTCACTGTTAAGGTGCCATTCAGGATTTACATTGCTGCAAATGCGAATAATATTTGATGCTGAGATAGCAGGGTGAGGACAGATCTTTATTTGATGTGAGTACAGCTCTGGCAAAATACGTGAGAAATACCCCAAGTTATGGGTCCCTTCTACATTTCATCTCTCCCCTCTCACCCAGAAAATCAACTTCCTTGTTAGACATTTCTATTCTCCCAAAGTGTCTCCTCTACAGGTCTGCACTGGTTTGAAGCATATCTACCATGGCAATTGAGAGGTTTGTTAGGTTCACATGCTGTGCAGAAAGCAATTTTACTTTTCATACTTGATGTTCTTGTGCACATCTGACCAGAGTAGCTGAGTGCACAAGTTGTAATCTTTCCAAAAGCAGTAGGTTGATATCAAAGACTTTGCAGTGAAGCAAGGAATTGTGGCAGTACTTCAAGGAACAGGTTTGCAATTAACTGTTAAATACGGATTGAAGGAATGCCCTGCTTGGTTGCTGCAGGCTTTCCTTGTGTGCCAGCACTGACTGAATCTAAAGCACAGAGCATGGCAAGATGATAACCTGTTAGCAGGAACAAAAAAAAAATAGGGGAAAATCACAGGGTGGTTGATAACATGTAGGCTGCATAATGGTTTCAGAATATTGCACAAAATAAAAAACTTGACACTTTGAATTATAGTTCCTTTGACAAAAATGTGAAAAGGGAAGGAAAATAACTAACTCATGCTGTGTACATGTGAGACTTACTTTAAAAATCAAAGCAAGGTAGGAATTCATAGATTCATAGAATTCTAGAATCATGGAAGGTATCAGATTGGAAGGCACCCTCAAAAGTTAACTTGTCCAACTGCCCTGCAGTGAGCAGGGATGTCATTAACTAGATAAGGTTGCTCAGAGCCCCACCAAAGTTTGATCTTGAGCATCATCTCCATCACCTGTCTGTGCAACCTGTTCCAGTATTTCACCAGCCTCATTGTGAAGAACTTCCTCCTAATATCCAACCATAATCCACTCTTTCTCTAGTTTAAAATCATCGCCCCTAATTCCGTCACTACACACCCTTGTAAACAGTCCTTCCCCAACCTTTATGTAAGCTCTCTTCAGGTATTGAAATGCTGCTGTAAGGTCTCTCTGGAGCCTTCTCTTTTCAAGGCTGACCAACCCCAACTCTCTCAACCTTTCTTCACAGGACAGGTGTCCAGCCCTCCAATCATATTTGTGGCCCTCCTCTGGACCCACTCAGCCTAGAAGCTCACTTAGCCATCAAAGGATAGTACAGGCGACAGTACACAAAATACAGAATCCAAACCAAAATCCTTCATTGAAAAAAGGAAAAGTAAATTCAGATCTTTTTTACAGTTGATGATGTTATCTAGGGTCTGGTATGCAGACAAGTTTTAGGATAAGGCATATGAAACAAAATATTTTGACTCTGTTTCTATCCCATAATTTAATTATTAGACTTACCTGTTTGCACTCTGAGCTCATATTTGGACTGCAAGTTTCATTGTTCAAGGGATGTCTTTAGTGTCAAGCACTTTGTGGCATAACTATATAGGGGGACGTGATTTAAGATATGGACCAAATGAAACTGGATTCTCAAGGCCTCACTTGTGTGGCAAAAAGAGGAAGCCTAAAGCAAGTTTCTATCTTTCTCATGGTGATAGTTTTGCTTAGATCAAAAAACCGTTATGATACATTAAGAACTGCACAGAAATAGAATCTGAAATAAGAGTTTGTTCTTGTCAATGCTATCCAGACTAAGATCAACTTAGAGGGCTGAGGATTCATGAAGGATGTTCAAAATCAGACTGCATCAGTAAGATCTGCAAAGAGTTACTCATCGTGTGTCAAGTTTTGGCACCAAGTTGTTAATGTAATCTACTTAAGCAAACAGTATTACTGTCCAGATCACAATTTAGAATGAAGATCAGCACTGAAAAACTAGGTAAGTGCTATATATAGTGAAAAAATATAGTGATTTCTCTGCTTCAAGAACTTGAAAATTGCACAGATAAAGAAGAGTCTTATCTGGCCCTGCTTTGACCAGGACGTTGGACCAGACAATTTCCAGTTGAATTATTCTATGATCATGCAAGATGTTCACTGTTATGCCATTGGCTGAGCTACCAGTCAGCCTCATCAGAAAGAATGAAGTAAAATTTGAACTGCTTCCTTCAGAGAGCAAACCTCACTGCTTTGGCATTCACATCTCAGGAAGATAACTGATTTTTTTGTAATATGTTCAAGGAAGTCTCCTTTGAGACAGGAATTTTCCAAAGTTATATCTGAATGACAGGTTTCATGTTTTTGTTACTCCAGGCAAACTGCCAGTACAGTGTTTTGCAATGACTGGAGTTTGATCTCTTCCTCTCATCTTATTTTTGTGTGTCTATTCCATCTCCAAGATCTTAGCCCAAGCAGTATATGCTAATATCAATAAATAGCACCCATGCTCACCATCCTTATTCAAAGCCAGGTACTTGCTGCATAACCAAATATCGATAGTTGTTAATAATTGGAATAACAGCCCATGTAAAGAAAGTTACTCACAAAATGACTTGGTTTATATTGAGCCTTTCACTCTTAGTTTCTGTGGAAATACTCTTAATTATGTTTAAAACATTAATTTTCAACAAGTTTTGCTGGGAACCTTTGAATTTTAAGTGTTTTTATTGTCATCAGAACCAGTGTTGATGGGTAGATCTACCATATAGGTCAGTATAAAATGTTGTTCTAACTTTAATGAGCTTTATTTTATTTAATCAGTGAACCCAGACAACTCAAACAGGGAAATTAAAAATTGGTACCAGCTACATTCAGGTTGAATTTGGGAGTTCTTGGGCTCCAGTGATGCTGCCTATCAGATTAGATGTTCAATTTCTCTTGGAAATCCGAATTTCAAAACTACTTTACAACCTTGAGTGGAAAATACAAATATCTCCAGTGGAGCAAGAGTCTGGTCATGAAGGAAATTATTTGCACAAAGCTTTCATTTTAGTGTTGCATGAAGAAGCTCTACAGGATTGAATCCTCTCCTGTGCAAAAACAAAACAAAACAAAACAAAACAAAAAAAACCCAACACAACAAAAGGGAATAGTAACCTGATGCTGGTTAGAGCCGCCCTTGGGCTATTCTGTCAAAATATGGGTGTCTGGAGAAAGGAAGAAGGTGAAGATAGAAAACCTGGGGATGGTATGGACAGAGGTCCTATGGGTCAAAAACAGTGAGAGAAGTGTAACGTGATTATTGCTCTTATCTGTTTAACACAACTGGATGCGTCTCAGGACTTATGCCAAAATAATTTTCCTGCATTTGCTGTTTGCAAATGTACATGTGGAAGAAGCTTTATGATCCAGAATTAGATTTATTTCCTGACCTTTTTTATTTACTTATTTTTAACAGCTGCTATTACCATAAAAAAAAAATTAATTATTTGCAGATTTCTGATAACGAAAGATATGATGGTAAATGAATTTAAGGGGTTTGGTTAGAAAGGAGTGGTCTGCATTGTTTTCACTGTCAAAATTAGATCTTTCCCTCCAGATTGAACCTGGAGGTGAGGATTCTTCATTCCCTTTTACATAGGAGTAAGATGAGACAGAGATCAACCTTTATAAATGCTGGGAGAACTACAAGTGTGCAGCAACCTTAATAAAGTAGCCCCAGATCTTGAGCCTGAAAAACCTGACCTTGAGCACTGCTGAAAATGCAGTTTATCAAGTAGTGACTTGCCTAAAAGCCAGTAAACCAGAAGATCAACAAGTTGTCTAGCTGCAGGATCACATAGCCTAACCTCCTGCTCTGCAGCCTCCACAGGGGTGCCAGGAAGCAGCAGTGACCTACAGCATGTCATAGGGGGTGCTGTGAGGCGCTTGACCTTCTGCTTCCTTATGCCATCAGTTTCACCCTTTGCTTATTAGACTGTAAATACCATGAGGTGCTTTACCAGAGTAGTGTTACCTTTTCCAGAGAACCTTTTACAATGCCTCATAGTCATTCAACCAGCACTGCTAACAGGGTAGTCCTGGGTGAAAAGCTCTGTTGCAAGAAATTCCAAACCATAGTAATTATAGTAGCCAAACTGACACTGTCAGACTTTAAAGGCTGCCAGACTTTAAAAAAAAAAAACACCAAAAACCCAAAATCCCAAACCAAATAAATTAAAAAAACCCCAAACAAACCAAACCAAAACCAGCCAACCAAAAAAACACCCCATACATCTTCTTTCTCTATATAAACACACACAAAACCACATACATTGCCAAAAATAATGAATATTATTCATTTGTCTCATCAGCTTTCTTTAACTATTTAACTATGAGATTGTCTAAGGGCTTAAGTCAAGAAATTCCAGACTAAATGCCTATGCAATGTGCCTATATTTCACAGAGGCTGAAAACTGTTTTGTCAACAGTTAACCTGAGATAAATAGGAGGCTGGAGTTTTAGATCATGTCCCCACATCACTTGCTAATTGTACTCAGCCACTGAATTGTCATGTTCTGGAGATTACTTTCACATTCTTGTGAATTACTGTAGCATGCATCAGCATTCCTTAAGAAGTATAGTTCCACTCAGAAGCTTTCAGCCCCTTACTATCTCCATCATCCTCTGAGCAGATCAGTAGGTGCACTACCACTTCTTTGGGGAATATAGTCATCAGTCATAATCATGCCTTCGTCTTTCA
Source organism: Dryobates pubescens (assembly GCF_014839835.1). Lineage (NCBI taxonomy): Eukaryota > Metazoa > Chordata > Aves > Piciformes > Picidae > Dryobates > Dryobates pubescens. The sequence continues at coordinate 115,727,082 of NC_071657.1, read as the reverse complement.
CTGGCAAAACTGTCAGGTGATATCTTTTGACTAGACTTGCTAGAAGAGAATGTGAAAATATATTCAAAGACTAGAAATTATACCAGAGTATAGACTTTGATATCTTCTTCAGTCCAATTTTTTCTTATTTCAGGGGTACCTGGATTGATTGTGTTGGGTCATCTCAGTGCTAAAAAGTAAGCTCTTATAAGAGATGAAGGGTGTGATGCACAGTATCTACCTTTAAATATCAGTAGAGCTCACATCACTACTGATCTGGTCTCCCTCACTCCCTGATCTGCCTTTATTGTCAAGTTGGGCATAATTTTTCACATCTTAAAGTAGCTGCAGAAATCAACCAGTTGACACCATATCCTATCAATGGAGTCTAAAGAAACTGTCTTAGATGCAGTAGTCTATGTTAAAGATGCTCTAGCTAGGTATATGTACCATCTGATACAAGGAAAATGTTCCCTCCCTTCCTGAAGTCAACCAAACAATTGCATATTGCTTCTTGAGAAGAGCCCTAATTACAGGCAGTAGTGAGAAAGTAACTCCCTGTCTTCTGGAAGCAGTGTGGTTAGACTGTGTGAAAAGATGGAGAGGGCAAAAATTGAAAGGTGTTGATGAAATGAAGAACAAACCAGGCAGAACCTAATCCTACTGCATCATAATTACAGCACTATGAAAAAAATATAGGACTTCTAATAGCTGCTTCATGCATGCTGAAACATTTCTGTCTTCAAGCAAATGATCACAAGTACAAAATACCATCAGTGACACTGGAAAGAGACCTTGGAACAAGACCCAGCATGGTTCTCCCAGGTGAATGCCATGAGCCCTGAACTAAGATCATGGTTTTTCTTGCGGCTTGACCTTGATATTGCAGACATGATGCGGAAGAGTAGAGTATTCCTGTGCCAAATATCTTCTGGCATGGATACTATAGGCAAATTCCTAGGAGATGGAAGTAGCAAGAAGCAAAATTAAGAAATGAACACTTATGTTTTCCAGTGCTTAGGCAAGTGATCTAGCATAAGGTTGTGATATAAATGTCAGTGTGACTTTTCCATCATTACTTCTTCCAGAACTCTCGATTCATGTCAGGAATGCTCTTATGATGACTGACAGTCTGGCCTCTTCATGAGACCTAGTCAGAGGAACAACTAATTGTAAAACATAAAGTTGTCTAGACACAAGCTAGTGTGTTTCTACACTGTCTTGCCAGGAGAAGAGCAGTTCTGCATACATGTAGCCTTAAGTGCCTGGACAGCCTAAACCAGAATAAGAGAGGTGAGGCTGAGTGGCCCCTAGTGTCAGGAAGAAGATTTTAGGATGACAGCTTGGGCCTTGGGAACACCAATACCTTACAGACTCTTAGATAACTTGGAGATGGACATTAGTCTGCCATATGCAGTGCCACATGCACAGACTTTCTGTGACATCAATGAGAACACATCTCAACACTGGGTGTTTTTGAAAAGCCCAAGCCCTTGTGATTAGGCAAAACAGGTGTAGGGACCATTTTCCCCACTCTTGCTGTGGAGCCAAGATAAATGAGATATTCTAGCAGGAAACAGCAAAAAGCAATTTGTTTTGAATCTGGCTAGTAGCCAGAAGATTGCGTGTGAAAAACCACAGCAAACATCAATCCAATTACAAGAAAAAGAGATGACCACTATACATTTTTGTGAAGTCTCAGTCTCTACAGCTACACAGGGGTGAGATCTGGAGCATGGTGAAACACCAGCTTTAGTTTGGAGCTGCCCTAGGAAGGATAACAACCTTTCCTATGCCATTGTGTTGAGACTAAGCTCTGTTGCTGTTTTAAGTGCAAATGGACATTTTGGGGAGACAGAAACATATGCAGAGAGGTTTTGCAGGGGTTAGAGAGGGTGCTGGCTTCCAATAAAGCCATTTAAGGGCATGTTGTCATCTTAAAAAGCATGTGTTTCACCTTCACCTTACATCAATCTCAACCCACCTACCCAATGAAATGGAAAAATCCTTAGTCCAATATCACAGTACCATAAAGCAGTGAATGCAGGATAAGTGACATTTGCCAACCTTTAGGTTGAAAGTTCACTTTTTTTTCCCCTTGCATACATTATATTTTTTGAGATTTTTATTTCCCACATATTGCTAGTTGTAGTGGAAAGGGCTGTGACTGAGATCCAGACCTTGTGGACTGTGAACAAGAACATGAGTGTGAGGAAAGAGATGAAAAACTCACAGCAGCTGCAACCAGAAAGCTAGGATCTGAGACCTGCTGGAATTAGAAAGGCAAGTGGTTTGGTTTCTGTGCTGAATCAATTTATTACAATAGAGAGGAAAACAAAAATAACCCCACACACTAAAGAAATGAGGCTGATGTCTTTATTCTTTGGAAAGGGCTTTTTAATGCACCATGGGGTAGGCTGGGCACTTTGATATGCCTGGTTGGCAACTGGGAAGGCATGGCTACGTCTAGATACAAGGGACGTCAGAGTCTGTTCCTCTCTTAACATCAGGGCTTCTGCCCTTTTCAAGGAAGGAAAAAGAACTTTTAAGGAGCAGTAGCTGAGGCTAGAAGCAAGAAACAAGGGGGGTGGAGGGGGAGAAAAAGAGAAAGGAAAAAGATAAGAGAGTGAAGATCACCATGCAAGAAGTAACTGTGGTTCCAGTCACTTTGGTGAAGCAAGTGAAACTGAGGGAGCCTATTCACTCAAACTGATGTCCTTTAAAAAACATTCTGGGTGAGAAAGAGGTAGGGAAAAGTTGTGACTCCATGGATTGCTCTGAATTACTATGAAGAGGACATGTTTATGACACAAAGCTCTTTGTCCAGTATGCTTAGTGTTCCCTAAAAAGAAGTTTCATATTTTCTAATGGAGGTTTGATTTTCAGGTTACTATAATTTCCAAGCTTTATTTTTTTTCCCATTCTTTTTGAGAATTGAAGGATGAAGAATAGGAAAGAAGGGTAAAAAAGAGGAAATATTATCATGAAGTCATGTGGTTTCAGTAACAGTTATATTTTGAAAATGCCAAAATTGTAATTTAAAATTTTCAAACTCTCAGAAGCCAGTAGGTCTTTCCACTTTACCATTCTGCTTTTGCTGACCAAACTGAGTTCCTTCATAAAGAAAGAGTAAATTTCAATAAAGCAAAATAAAAATGTAAGCAAATGTAACATTTAATACACAATAACATTTCCTTCTTCAAGCCCATGGAATTAAAGCACTGTTAACATAACAATATTTATTTTAGTTCTCTTCACCAGCAGGGAAGGGCTGGTGGGTGATGTGGTGGTCGGAGGCTGTTTAGGGGCCAGCGACCATGAAATAATTGAATTTTCGGTATTTGGTCAAACTAAGAGGGGCAGCAAGAAGACCTCCACTCTGGACTTCCGGAGGGCGGACTTCAGGTTGCTCAAGGAAATAATTCAGAGGGTTCCTTGGGAGAAAGCCCTTAAAAATAAAGGGGCCCAGGAGGGCTGGACCTGCTTCAAGGAAGAACTGATGAAGGCTCAGGAGCAGGCTGTGCCAGTGTGCCGGAAGAGGAGCCACCGGGGCAGACGGCCAGCCTGGCTGTGTAATGAACTTTTAATAGAACTAAGGGAAAAAAAGAGGGTGTATAATCTTTGGAAGAAAGGTGAGGCAACCCATGGAATGTTTAAAGAGGTTGCTAGGGCATGTAGGAGGAAAATTAGGGAGGCAAAAGCACATTTGGAACTTAAACTGGCCTCTGATGTGAAGGACAACAAGAAGTCCTTCTATAAATATATTAATAGCAAGAGGAAGGGCAGGGACAACCTCCACTCCTTGGTTGACATGGAGGGAAATGTCGTAACACAGGATGAGGAAAAGGCAGAGGTACTTAACACCTTCTTTACCTCAATCTTTACTAGCTGGAAAGAACGTCTACCAGACAGCTGGCCTGCAGAGCTGGCAGAGGGAGCCAGGGAGCTGCATAGTTTCCCTGTGTTCCATGAGCAAGTGATAGGAGCTCTCCTCAGCAGCTTAGACCCCCACAAGTCCATGGGACCAGATGGGATCCATCCTAGGGTGCTGAGAGAGCTGGCAGATGAGCTGGCCAAGCCACTCTCCATTATTTTTCATCAGTCCTGGCTCACTGGAGAGATCCCAGATGACTGGAAGCTGGCCAACGTGGTACCCATCCACAAGAAGGGCCGGTTGGATGAGCCAGGGAATTACAGGCCTGTCAGCCTGACCTCAGTGCCAGGCAAGATTATGGAACAGGTCATCCTGAGTGCAATCACACAACACTTAGAGGATGGCCAAGGGATCAGGCCCAGCCAGCATGGGTTTAGGAAGGGCAGGTCCTGCCTGACCAACCTGATCTCCTTCTATGATCAGGTGACCCGCCTGGTGGATGTGGGGAGGCCTGTGGATGTAGTCTACCTGGACCTCAGCAAGGCCTTTGACACCGTTCCCCACAGCAAACTCCTGGCCAAGCTGTCAGCCCATGGCTTGGATGGGAGCACACTGCGATGGGTTAGGAACTGGCTGGAGGGCCGAGCCCAGAGAGTGGTGGTGAATGGTGCCACATCCAGCTGGCAGCCAGTCACCAGTGGTGTGCCCCAGGGATCAGTACTGGGCCCCATGCTCTTTAACATCTTTATTGATGATCTGGACGAGGGCATCGAGTCCATCATCAGTAAATTTGCTGACGACACCAAGCTGGGGGCAGGAGTTGATCTGCTGGAGGGTAGAGAGGCTCTGCAGAGGGACCTCGACAGGCTGGGCAGATGGGCAGAGTCCAACGGCATGAGATTTAACACATCCAAGTGCCGGGTTCTGCACACTGGCCACAGCAACCCCATGCAGAGGTACAGGCTGGGGTCAGAGTGGCTGGAGAGCAGTCAGGCTGAGAGGGACCTGGGGGTGCTGGTCGACGGTAGACTGAACATGAGCCTGCAGTGTGCCCAGGCAGCTAAGAGGGCCAATGGCATTCTGGCCTGCATCAGGAACAGTGTGGCCAGCAGGAGCAGGGAGGTCATTCTGCCCCTGTACACTGCACTGGTTAGGCTGCACCTGGAGTACTGTGTCCAGTTCTGGGCCCCTCAGTTTAGGAAGGATGTTGACTTGCTGGAACGAGTCCAGAGAAGGGCAACAAAGTTGGTGAGGGGCTTGGAGCACAGGCCCTATGAGGAGAGGCTGAGGGAGCTGGGGTTGCTTAGCCTGGAGAAGAGGAGACTCAGGGGTGAACTTATTACTCTCTACAACTACCTGAAGGGAGGTTGTAGACAGACGGATGTTGGTCTCTTCTCCCAGGCAAGCAGTACCAGAACAAGAGGACACAGTCTCAGGCTGCACCAGGGGAGGTTCAGGCTGGATGTTAGAAAAAAGTTCTATACAGAAAGAGTGATTGCCCATTGGAATGGGCTGCCTGGAGAGGTGGTGGAGTCACCATCACTGGAGGTTTTTAGGAGAAGACTTGACGGGGTACTTGGTGCCGTGGGTTAGTTGTTTGGGCGGTGTTGGATTGGTTGATGGGTTGGACGCGATGATCTTGAAGGTCTCTTCCAACCTGGTTTATTCTATGTATTCTATTCTATTTTCCAGCTTTTTCCTAAGCGAATGAAGGTAAGCCTTCTGCCATAAGGTGCTCTAATGATTTTTAAAAACTTGGGAGGGAGATTCCTTCCTACATTTCCCATGTTAATGAGCAAGGTAGCAATGGCAGGAAAGCTGACCTCATATTTGGCAGTTTTATGTATCTGTCAGTATTAAGACAAATCCTAGTTTTGCACAAGAGAGATTTCCACCACCTACTTGAGGTATTTAAGTAGATTGCAATCCAATTAAACACAAAGATACTGCCTTCTGACAGATCAGTTGCTGGATATGGCTTGATGGATGGCTAACAGAGTGTTAATAGAATGAGTCTCTTCTCCCAGGCAATCAGCACCAGAACAAAAGGACACAGTCTCAAGCTGCTCCAGGGAAGTTTAGGCTTGAGGTGAGGAGAAAGTTCTTCACAGAAAGAGTTGTTGGCCATTGGAATGTGCTGCCCAGGGAGGTGGTGGAGTCACTGTCCCTGGAGGTGTTCAAGAGGGCACTTGAAGCTATGGCTTAGCTAATCATGAGGTGTTGGGTGACAGGTTAGACTTGATGATCTCTGAGGTCTTTTCCAACCTTACTGATTCTATTGACTTGGAGAGTGAAGAGTGAGGGGACTGTTACAAAGGGAGGAGTTTTCTGTATCAGTATGGATTTTAATGGTTTTAAATTATATTGTGACTATCTGATCTACAAAGGCATTTTCAGTTGGCACCTCTAGAGGTACTTGAACTAGGTGTTCCCAAGATAAGCTTGAACTGGTGCATCCAGCAGTAACTCCCTGTTCCCAGAACATTGCATGGAGCCACACTGCATCCTGACCCAGCAGTACACTGCCCTTCTCCCCATGTCTGATCTCCAGGAGAGGAGAACTCTTCTGTTGAGTGCACAACCAGCAACTGTAGCCAAGATCCTGTTTTGAGCCATTAAGAGCTGGTATCCAAAGGCATTCTGTGACAACATTCCTGCTGCCAACTTTAGATATGGCTTGAAGCACCTCCTGGAGGAACTCATTCTCTGGAGCCAAGCATCCCTATTAGCAATCTTACATGACTGTTCACACTGCCACACCAACTCTATAAGGACTATTTGCAATGTGGTCAAAAGGCAGTTTATTGTGATGCAGGAAATGTGATGTAGCCTGGCTGTCCACCTCCCCATCAAGGATTTATCTCTTTCACTCTCTTTGGCTCAGATAAATGACCGCACATCTTTCTCAAGAGAACAGCAAGGGTATCAGGTTGATACTCTTGCTACTTGTGAGACGTGGTGCTGCTCCATATCTCTGTCAGCACTAAAGCATGCTTGAAGTGAAACATTTAGTCCCAAATTGTCATTTCCCTGAAGGCCACAATGCATGTGTGGAATTAACTATATAATTAGATTATCCACCATCATGGCCCTGGCAGGATGAAATATTTTGAGCATAAGTAAAACAGCTGTATTATGAGTTAGGAGTAAGGTAACATTTTACAGACTTTTACGCTACAACAAAGAAAGATAAGTGTGACATGAAAGTAAAAGTCTTTTATCTGTGTATGTCTTTGAAAGTCAGTCTACACAGACTCAAAGCATCTGTTAATCAGATTATGGGCCATATCCTGCTCCTAAAACAGCTAACAGCAAAGCTCTCATTGATTTCCTCAGGACAGAAGCATGCCCTAAAGGAGCACTCTACTTCTTCACAGACCCTACTTGTTGGAGAAACATTTGTACTATTCACAAAGGCAAAGCGATTTCCTGGAAGCAGAAACTCCTACCTACATTCAACAACTCAGGCTATTTTAGGAACTGAAAAATTCCAACTAGCATTAGGATTGCATTTTCAAAACTCTCACTTATGTTTCTCATGCTGTTTCCATGTCAGCAATGAAGGAGAGGGGGGAATTATTTGATTCACAGGAATCATGGATCTTTTCTATGGATCTTTTTCTCCTTCAGAACTTCTCATTCACTCCCTCTCATTAATTGCTGGTCCTGAGCCTTTGATAAGATGAAAACTGGCAGATGAAATATTTGTACTAAACTCTATATAGAGTTGATGGACACTGAGAATACATGTCCACATCAGACTGTAGGGTCATAGCTGATCTTCATGTTGTTGTATCATTCTGACAGTGTTAAATATAATCATGGAACCATGAAGCTTGGAAATTACTTTTAAAACCATTAAGTCTAACCATTGACCCAGCACTGCTATGTCCTCCACTAAATCAGGTCCCTAAGCACCATAACTGCATATCTTAAATACTTTCAGGGATGGTGACTTGACCCCCTACCTGGGATGCTCTTTACTATTTTTGTTTCCACAAAAATGTGTTCAAGGTCATCCTTTATTTTAGCACTTCTGGTTTATTTCTTTTTACATACCTTTGTGTTGAGTTCAAATCCTACAGAACAATCGAAAAGAAGCAATTGCTGCCTGTATGTAAATTACCCAGTTTAAGTTACTTGTAGGGTTTTGATCAAGTAGTAGTAACATAACCTGCATCACCATAGTGAAGAAAATACTAAAAACAGAGCTTTGGATATATTCTTACAGACTGTGCAATTTTGGGGTCCTCTGTTACTAAATCAGGCACTAAACCATTGTAGAAGGGGAATGATTTCTCTGTGCTTTAGTCCCCAGAGTATGATAATTGAGTTCCTTTGAGACACTTCACTGTAGGCAATGAACATCAAGAGTGATGTTGGAAAATCTTGTTCACAGTGACTTGCAGTATCCATTCCAGTGGGAAGGATATGATGGTACAAAGAGTGTTTTGAAATATTGGAATACAGATTACCTTCCACCAATGCAAAAGGCAGTTTGGTTACCTGTTGCTTGCAGCACTGCCCATCTGCTTCCCACTGTGACACAGAGGACTAGTCTCCATTCCACTTTGCTGTTACCTCTTAGGCTGCCTCAAAAATATGTCAGTAGTTAATTTTAATTCTATTAATTCCCACGGCTCAACAGCTGCAAACAAGTTTTCAAGGGCTTCCTGAGTACAAAATCTGGACTGAAATCTCTAGCTAAATAATTTCATCAGCAGGAAGTACCTTTTGCAGACCTCACTGCTAGTCAGATAGAAACCACAGATTCTGCTTCTGTTGATAAACCCCCTACATTAAATACTTCAACCTTCAACAATTTTCAATTCCAAGGAAAAACCCTGACAATTTTATTTCCCATGTGTTTCTCATTTGCCAGGAGAAATGCAATGTCCTCTCCCACTGCATATCAGTTTAACTGTGCCCACAACAGCAGGGAAAATGCTCAGAAGCTCATTTTCCAGAATGCTTGTTGCTTTACATTGTCTGGAAACGACTTCTTCCCCTGCATCTGTCCTGAAACTGCATGTGTGTTCAGTCTTCTACAGCAGTAATTTATAACCATGCAGAAACTTTGAATAAATTGTCTTCAGGCTGCTCTGTTTCCACACCAGCAGCCTCTTTCTACTTTGACTTATGTTATAGATTCTCTGCATTAACGTAACTGGGAATAAGATCAGGCTGTAGTCAAAGTGAACTAGTTTGTCTCTGATAAAGCATAAAAACCCACTAAATTTGAATTTTAACATTTCTAAACCATGAAGATGATTGACCTAGTGCTGTAAGGAGATATCTCCATCCATCCAGGACCTCAAATGAGCCCTTGCTTGACAAAGGTGAGGGAGCATCCCAAGCAGTGATGTAGTGGAAGATGAAGAAGGATAAACATGGTTTACTCAGGATTTAGGTGATACAGAGTTTATTTACTTCCAACCTGAAGGGTATGTCCCCTTTCATTAACTAAGTAGACAAGACTACCTTCACTGTAGTGTGGAAGTTAGAGCACTTTTGAAGAGCATAGTAAATGTACATTCAGTTGTGCTGAAGTGCAATCTAAGCTTATTTGTCCCTGAGAAAGGTATCAACTTTTATCTCCTCAGAGAGTTGGAGATGCTCTGTACTGCCCACGTGCTTCCCATGTAAAGATGCTGTCTTGGTTTTTTTAGGACAGAATCCCAGGCCAGCCATGGGTTGCAGGCCATTAGCACTTCTGATTCAGGAAGCACAGTTGACTGGAGTCAGCTCACAGGTGTATCCCAGACCATGAGCGTTACACTTGGTACCAAGAAGGAGGTTTGCTGAGGAGAGAGAGGGTAGTGTTCTGTTAGATCCTTTTGTTTGGGCTCCTCATCCCTTTCCTGCTGTTGAAGGTTGCCTTCCTGAACTTTCTGCACTTTTTCTGGGCTGAGTACAGAGGGAGTGGCCTAAAGCTACGACTGGGTAGGTTTAGACTGGACATTAGGAAAAAAAATTTCACAGGAAGAGTGGTCAGGCATTGGAATGTGCTATCCAAAGAGGTGATTGAGTCACCAACCCTGGATGTGTTTAAAGGTTGTTTAGACATCATGCTTGGGAATATAGTTTAGGGGTGAACTTTGTAGAGTAGGGTTATCAGTTGGACTTGGTGATCCTGAGGGTCTTTCCCAACCTGAATGTTTCTGTGATTCTGTGATATCTTTGTATTGACATCAGTAACAGTTTGGTTATTTTATTAAATCCCTTTTTACTTCAACCCATGTGTCTCTTTTTACTGATTCCCCTTCTCTGATGGGGAGGGATTATTGGGTGGCAGAACAACTGCTATGATTTAGCCCTATATGCAGGCTAAATGTAGAAAAATGTCTAACACCAATCTATTGGAAAGAAAGCCTAGAGGAAACTTTTGCTTTTTAGTGATTAAAAGCTCATTTGGGTAGGAAGAATCATACATGTCAATCCCTGTCTTGGAGACTGGTTTTTGTATATCATCTAATGACTGTTACATAAAAAATTACTGGAAATCACCCTTGGAATACATGCCAGCATATGGACTGCTTTCTGATCACAAGCGAGTTATGTAATTACTAGGTAATTACTTGTTTTGGTGCTCAGTGGATCTCATGGGGTTTTTTATGTGTGTTTTTCCCCAGGAACAGTTTCTAAAGAATATATCAGCATACCTCCTATCACTCAGTCCACCATCAGTTAACTCATAGCTTTCCAAGCAGAGCCCTTTTTAAAATGATGTGTAAGTACACAGAGCAGAACAGTGAATCTGGTCTCCCATATCCTGAACAAGCGTTCTGACAAGAACCTACCCTGTTGTGGAGGGCACGAGGGATGTCTTTCCTTTTCTGCTTAAATATTTTCTTACTTTCCATTTAAATTGTCCAAGTTGGGAGTCTTGAAGCAGGATGGTATGTCTTCATAAACATAAACAAAAGATCCGTGTCCCATCCTAGCAGTCACGGCATGAAATGCTCCACAAACAATGTCTCAGTACTTGTATGCATCTATAGCATGCAAAGCTTTTGAGTAATGATTTGGCTTGTGGAAATTGTGTGAAAATGCTTTATTAAGACATTGACTGTCATTTGAAACCTTAAAGTTCTTTAACAACATTTTGTGGATGCTTTATCTTAACTCCCATGGAGGCAAATCTGATTTGGTTTCCAGGAGTTCATTGACTAAACTTAACAAAAGGAATGGAATCTTTGTGTCTCTCCTGTGTATACTGAAAGGTTTGAATTCTTTACATGAATGCATGAACATTCTTACGAAAAGGTAGAAACATTTAAGGAGGGGACAAGAGAAGGTAATTTATTTGAGGTAGCAGGCTTATATATTTAGTTGCCTTTTGCACTGTATATGTATTTTAGGAATTGTGACCTTCTTAGAGTCCTTTCTTTATTGGTCAAGCAAGACTTTTCCTGAAGGTTTTTCTGGGAGGTAATTTGCTTCAAGTCACATTTGGCAGTGCAGTGTACATATGCCATCCATAACCCTTAATATGTTCTAGTTGATCTATAGGGAGAGTTAAAGGGGGTATATTGCCATCTGTAGACATCTGAAACCCTGGGGAAGGTGACTTTTCTAATTTTCATATGCAGCTCACTGAGCAGAGAGGATGGAGATGTAGAATTTCTTTTATTCTTTCTGCTATTTGCTCAGACATTCATTATTTTCCCTTTTTTTCTTTTTTTTTTCTTTTTTTTTTTTTTCTGCAAATAAAGTGGTTAACTTAAAGAACATCCCCAGAGAGGAGGCAGGGATGTAATTTTGGTGAGTTTTGTGGTCAGTTGTGCTTTGGTATTGAAAGGGAGTTAGCTGTGGAGCTTTTTTTGGGTGTTCTGATATTTGAGTTGTGATATGAGTTGAGGTGGATACAGATATTAATGTCACTACATCTGGTGATAATCTTGGTTTAGAGTGATTTTGTTGATAAGAGATGGGTATCTTTGAGAAACCTTAGAAGAATCTTCAGGTTAGGTTCATGTAACTTCGTACATGCTGGTATCTTGCATACAGTTTTGTAAGGGAAATCTGGAACTATGCTTTCTCAAGAGTAAGTTCACAAGTATTGATTACAACAGGGGGTTTTCATGGATTAATCTCTGTTTTGTCTGGATGCTTCTTGGCAAATACAGTCCAAAAGTTTTCCTTCTGACCTGATCCAGAAAAAAAATTAATATCACAAAAGCTGAGAAGAGGTATTTGTCCTGAAATATTTGATAGCTATAGAATAAACCAGGTTGGAAGAGACCTTCAAGATCATCACCTCCAATCTATTATCCAGCCCACCTAATCAACTAAACCATGCAACCAAACACCCTATCAAGTCTCCTCCCGAACACCTCCAATGATGGTGACTCCACATAGGAGAGTTTAACTTGATCTTCTCTTTAAATACAAGTATACATCAAAAAAGATACACCTACTCTAAGATGAGAACTAAGACAAGTCAATGTAAGCCCAAATGTGGATTATCTTGAGCAGATGCTGAAAAATGTGTTTCAGCCTTTTGGTAAATTGCTAAGGATCAGCTAAGCTGTTATTTTATGTCACAGCCTTTCTGGAAAAAAAACAACAAAACCCACCAACCTAAACCAAAATACCCTCTGCATTTTACAGGTAAATATTCAAGCAGCAATAGAATTAGAGTTTTATTACAATAGAGAAACTCATTTCATGGCAAGTGCGGGAAATACACCACATCAATGCCAGACCACTCTTTAATCATAAATCCAGCTTCCTTTTAAACTGCCTGGTAAGGCTAGGAAGATACTCCTTTCTAGTGGCATAGGCTGGTAAGATATGGAGTTGATATTGGCAGTAAAAATATTTCTGTTTGTGTTGCTTGAAAAACATGCACTTCAATATTTGGTGCATTTCTGTTTTACTAAATAAAACCCAATGTGTTATCAAATTATTTTTCATCTGATATTTTTTTCTTTTTTTTTCTGGTGTGAACACTTTTTAACTGCAAAAATAAAATTCCTCCAAGCTAATATTTTCTTGTATGGGAAACACTGTAAAAGATCTATGCTTGCTACTCTTCATCTTAAAAAGCTAATATTTCAAGAACTCTGATAGTCTTTTGCAGCACCAGACCATTTTTCTGATCAAGGGATTAATTCTGATGGTTTTAGGGAGACATACCAACTCCAGTAATAGTGCTGGAGTTTTGGAACAAATCCAATTCTTTTCTCAAAGTGCTTGAACACACGTTCACTTTTCATTTTTTTTCCTATAAGTCTACTTGCAAATGAAGCATCTTCTCTCTTTTTAATGAAAGAACTTCTCCTATATGTGCAAAAGAGCAGGAAAACTTATTTCACAGGAATATTTGTAAATGTTGCTGCTCCGTTTGCTTCTATGAAGCCATAGAGCCAAATAAAATTTTATATTTTTTTTACACTGATGTGATGACTAAAATAGATTTGGTTTTGATTTTCCAAGTAGTTGTAGCTTGCCTCCATCAACTGTATTGATTATTTTGGCATATTATTTCTGGTATAGTTTGGGATTTAATGGAAGACAGTATTGGGTGTGGAATGGAGCTTAACTTTGTTCTCGTTTCTTTGTTTTAAAGGGGAAACTTGTTTGTTTTGTTTGTGGATTTTTTTTCTCCCTAGTTTTGGGGGTTTATTTCTAATTCTTCTAAATAGAAGACTTACTGTTTGCCTACACACTCCTGATACCTTCAAAGCGTCCATCACTCTTCACACTTTTCATAGAAAAGGGAATTGCTTTGGTTATGTACATGTACAGCTAAGGAACTGTTGCCTTAATTACATACAAAAGAAAAACTATAATTTTTCTTTCCACACTCTCATTCTTTGACCTCTTTCTATAAATACAAATTAAAGATTTCACCTTCCAATAAATTACAATGGTTAATTGAGGTTAGAACCTTTATAGTATTATTTTTATCTCTGCATTGTTTTTTTGTTGTTGGTTGGGTTTGATTGGGTTTTGTTTGTTTTTCTAGACATATGCCCATTGGAACATTTTATTAAAGCTGTATATTGGCAGAAGTTCCCAGAATAATCTGCCCATAGAAGAAATAGTCCCATTTTGTGTTCCAAAAGATAAGAGTGTTACCTCACTTCAGAACTAGATATATCAAAGTATGGAAAAGTCAGGTGACTTATTTGGTCACCTAAAAGCTACTTTACAGACTTATCTAAGATTTTGAAAGACTAAGCTTTAATGTCACCTCTTTGGATTGGGAAATTTAAGCTGATCTATTGGGTTATTAGAACTGTTATTTAAATGGCATAGCTGTCCAGACTGAGTTAAAATCTGTGGAACACAAAGCCAATATGTAAAGTATGACCTTGGCTGATCTTGCAACCTAAAAATATGAAAAAAACCCCAAACAACTCAAACAGTAAAACATAACAAAGCAGAGTGTCACATAAGAATTAACATCCAATGTCATGTGTTCAATTTTATACAATACCACTGTAGCTATTACTGAGAAAAGAGAGAGATGATACTGACATCTAAGCAATAATTCTGCTTGACTTTGGGTGGGAGACCTGCACAGGGAAGCTTCAGCATTATGACCATAGGAAATCCATGAATGCTAATGCTGGCAAAATTTTCAGAACAAAGAGTTTCACAGAAACTGCAAAGTAGGAAATGAAGCCAGTTGTCACTGACACAACCTTGACCCTCCTGAATTCAGTAGGTATTTTACTAATTTTTTCACTGTAAGAAAGAAGTTCACCTTTGGTATGCCATGGAGAATGTGGGCACTAGATGCCGAAAGAAAGAAATCAATTAAAAAATATGGACATGAAATGCCAATGAGCCAAGGAAGAACATAATTGAAGATCTGTGAGGAAGTGAGTATCCCACCCTTGTTTTAAACTAAGTCATATCTTGTATTTATAGTAGGAAAGAGGAGCTTTCAAAGTACCAGCAGTACTCTAATTCCTTAAACTATGAGGCAAATGAAAAACACTTCCATTTTTTAATAGATTATAGTTTCATTATTTGTAAGAGGAGGTGAAAAGGGAACTTACTCATGACACTAAGGCTTGGATCTGGCAAGCATGCTGTGGGACTGAGGTACAGAATTTGCATTGCAGATGCTGTACCTGCTGTTTCCTATAGGAAATCTGCTGAGTACTGAACTACTTTCAGAATTCCTCATAAGTTTTGATAATGGATCCAGCCTGGTCAGAGCCACCAATAACCCTGATGGACCCTTTATAAACCTTCCAAAAGTCTGTATGTGTTTTTTTGGTATATGTCTTTTTAACTGGCCACCTTCAATACCTGATATCACAAATGTGACCAGAAGACATAAATCTTTAAGTCATCTCATGTAACATCTTTTCTGCATCACGAGTCAAGTATTAATCCTTGGAGAGGTACTTGAATCGTATAGTTTCCAATAGGAAAGGCACATAGCCTTCTCATGATTTTTAACAGCTAATGTTGTCACACCCTGAATCATGAAGATGCTTGTCTTTCCCTATCATAACCTTGGGTCATACAAAACACCCTGTTCCTTTATGTCTTTTTTTTTTTTTTTTTTTTTTTTTGGTAACTATTGTTTTATTTTGACTTTTACCTTTTTATTTTCACTGGATGTCCCTTTGTTGCACAAATAACCAGATTATCTATTCTTTTTAGATTGTAGGATCTACTCCAAAGTCCATTTAAGTCAATAGTTTATTTCCTCTGACATCAGTGAGCTCTGTATGAGGCCCAGAATGAACATGAGCTAACTCAGTTTGATAGAATGGGTATTAACTATTCTGATTGCTAGTGGAAACAAATTTATGAGCCTCTCATTCTAGGAGCCAACCACAATAATTTTAATTATACAAAAGGAAGTATTTCTTGTGTAAAAACATTCCAACTAGTTCCATTTCTTTTAAGCTACTTCAAAAGTGGGCAGAACTACAAAGTAGTATTGAAAACTCAGGATGGGGTGCAGGGGTATTTCCCTTCCTCTGAAATTCCTCCCCCATATATGCATACTGCTAAACCATCCCTAGCAGGGATTACTTTTATCTCCAGCTCATGAAGAAACTTCTGAAGAGCTTTTAGGTTTTGTCCTTGGAATACAACACATTGTGAAAATGGCATGTGAAACTCCTTCTTGAAGAAGGAGCTTGAACAGTTCCTGCCATGGGCTTTTCCTCTCCATCCTTTGCCAGTATGAAAGTTCCTGTTGTGCAGGATATAATATAGGATACCTGTGTCTCTGTTCAAGCATTTTAAAGTGAGCACTTCACTGAAGATCATCAAGCTGCTGGAGATGTAGGCAAAGCTGCTACATTGCATATCCTGCATATCATGTGAGTAGATACAGTGAATTTATCCTTCATCTGTATGTACCTATGCCAGTATCTTTCACTGAAAGTTTGTATCTTCTGGGAATTGGAGTGGCTTACTGTCAATAACCATCCTGGTTTGATCTGAAGGACTGTATTTCACCATGTAAGAGAAATGAAGAGTGATAATTATGTTCTACCAACCAAATGGTTTGTCAGTATTAATGGCAGCAATGGTCCCATGTTTGAACAGAGGTTTAAGTTACTCAAATTTGATTTTGGTTTTGACTGACATACCGTCCAGTAGATAACACATCACGTAATACTGTAAATCTCTGCCTTGGTTCCATTCTTGCATGGTGATATTTCTGGTTTAGGCTGTAAGGTTATGGATTGCTTTGCCATTAAGAAACTGCTTCTACTTGTCATGGTAGGACTCCGGTCTCAGCTGGACCTCTGAGAGTTTCTTTTTTTTAAAATTTTTTCCCCCTCATGTGGTACTCTCATGGCAATATATGTGAAGATTGCAGGAAGAAATGTTTTTTCTCCTCTCCCATCTTCCTACCTTCCTGTGTATTTTTATATGTAGCATAAATAGTAATGGTATTGAGGAGTGTTCTCCTGAGACACTAGTAGAACATCTCTCAGCAGACTACCAAAACAGTTTCTGTTCTTTTGAGTACAGAAAATCCCATTAAATGGAGGGGGGGGAAGAGCATTCTACTTTGCACTCACGCAAACCCAGAACAGTGCTGTTGCTTTATCTTTCATCTGACATTTTCAAAGGATTGGAGAGAATTTAGGCAGTGGAACATCATCATGTTCGGGGAGGCAAGTCTGGGGATGGGGGGATTATCCCAGTCTCTCCTCCATAACAATTTCTTGTTGGCAGAAGGAACAAACCCTTTTCAAAGTAAGCTTGACACCTTCTCTACTGTTCTCCATTGCTCCTGAATGAAATGCAGATCTGGAGGCAACAAAAGAAGGGACAGATAAAGCCATGTAATGTTAAGGGGAGCTGTAAGAGGTTAAAGTGGCAGTAGGGAGGCTGGAATAAGAAGCTAAAAGCTTGAGACAAAATGGCTGCACCATGAGGCTGGTAAATGCTACCTCTGTCTTTTCTCCTGTGAAACTAGAGGACACATAAAAATGGGCTTGTGTGGAGGAAAACAGTCTGCTCAGAGTGAGTGTAAGAATATTCTTCTCTAGCTCTGGAGTTAGATAATTAACATAAGCACAGAAAATCCTTATAACTTTCTAAGGTTGCAAAGGAAGAGGGAAAGCACAACCTGAGCATCTTGACTTACTTAGGGTACAACAAGATGTGGCTAGTCACTCTGAATCCTTTCCCTTGCCAAAACAAATGGAGTGCTCTGACTTCTTAAATACATTCTCCTATAAAGATAATATTTTTCACAGATAAGAGTGCCATATGCATTATATATGAAGCTAGAACCATCAATAGTCTATTCATGCTTTCCTTCCTCTTCGCTATGTGAGACAACTGCAAGAAAATAATCTTCTTGTGAATGAAAATTAGAAGAGATATAAAGAGGAGAAACACATAATACAGCAGAGAGGTACTGGTTCAAGGAAAGGTTTTACCCCTGAGAAGCAGCTGGTGCTTCACTTTCCAGCAGAAAAACACTCCCACTTACAGGCTTCTCAGTTTTACTCTTTGGGTTGTAACAAAACTTTCTGCTGTTATCTTGTTTTGCCAAATACCTGCACTGTAACGGAAATATCCATGTCAATGGGGATGGAATTCAAGTATGGGCTGGGTGGGGATGTTTTGTATAAGGAAACTACATACAAGCATTTTCAGAAGGGAAATAAAGATGAGGGAATATATATTTTACATATTTTAGGGAGGCTGAGCAGGTGAGCTTAACTAGACTCAGGAGAGGGGCTTTACTCTTTCCTGTCTCATGGTCAGCATCTACACATAGGATACCAAGAGGAGGAGGATAGAATCATAACTTTCCCTGGAAGTTCACTTGGAGTTGGAATGACCACCTTTGCAAACTCAGGGGAATTTTAATTTCTGAACAGATGTTTAGGTATCAGATCCATGTAAAAACCTATGTAGAAATAATATCATGGCTGGCCTAGGATCCCCTGGCAGCTCTGGTAGACCTGAGACCTTCTATTGCCCTCATCAGCCTTATTAAGGGGACTCCAAATAATGGAAATTGAATGAAATTTTAAGAGATAGAGTGGAATTTTTAAGAGGTGCTCTCTGAAATAAATTAGACAAAGTTTTTGGAAGATTATTTCCTATCAAACTATCAATCTGATTTATTTTCCAGTTAGGGAAATAGTTGGAATCCCTAACTCTTAGGGACTAAAGGTTGAAAATAAAGTGATATTTTGGAACACAAATCCAAAATTGGAATTCCAATAAATCATACTTATCTGACCTTCAATCATATGACATATGGGTCAGAGCTGTAGGAGCATGTGTTACAGGACCTTTCTTTGGCACAGAGACTGAAGAACACAGCATGGTTTACATCCATGATATATACATCTCCCTACAAAATAATCTAGTTGCTTCTAAATTTCTAATTGAGACTGGTCTCTGCCTTGAGCTAGATCCCAAAATGTGCCTCGTAATTGCTAGGGAAAATGAGAGCTGACCCCAGGCCTAATCAGTGACCTTCTAATAATATAGTGGTGTGCACTCTATTCTTGATACAGACTTGTAGGACTCAACTCATAAATAAGCTCAACCAGAATATAGAACTGGGATACAACCTGGGATGTAGATATTTACATTTAAATGTTTGAAGGTAGATAACTGGATATTGATGATGTAGATTTGATAACTGGATACCTGAATGGATTCTGGGGAACAACCCAATTAAATAAATGTTGATGTCTCTTTTAGGGGAAAGTGACTACCTCTCTAGGCTCCCCTGAGCATGCTAAGGACCTGATTCAGTTATTCACAGAGATGTGTCTAGTGCTTCTTGGAGTTGCCTCCAGCTGTCACTGTAGAGAGGCACTTGCCTTCCATGTCTTTCTCACATTTTTCAAGTCAGTACCATGAGGAAAAAGCCATACTCAAAGGCATCAGGCACACTCAGGACCCTCAGTTTGTGCCTCAGTACCATAAGATATCTGAAATGTAGTAAATGTTGGTGTGGGAGCTGTTGAGCCTTACATATATTTTGACTATAACAACCAAGATTCCCTGCATGCTTATAAACACTTTGTATAGGACTGTACCTGTTTATGTCTTAAGCATGAACTGAAACTTAACCCACAGGCAGGTTTCTTTGAAAGCTGTTTTGAAAACTGAGGGTGTTTCCAGATCATGCATAACATGTCGGCTTCATTTTAAGCCGTGAGGCATCTGCTTTGTGTTTACAATAGGGGGAATAGTGCAACTTGGTAGATTTACTGTCCTTTGAGATTTGTAAGATCCTCTTTCAGTTACTTGATTTATGGGAATGTCCTGCCCTATTTCCAATGGGAAGCAGAGGTCCTGTTCTGCATGCTACACACTCCTAGGTGAGAAGGAGTATGCTCTCCACACCTTTTTGTGAAGATGATCTACACAATGCTGGGACAAAAATCCCAACAAAGCCAAAAATTCAAGATGTCTTGAATGAAGACAAAGTATGTATTAGTCATAGACAGAACTGTAGAAAGTCTCATTCCCTGCAGTCTAAGTCAACCTCCATATTTGCCCTGGTTTGCAGTGAGTATGGTATGGTAGCAGCAAGGAGAGAAACAAAGAAGCTCTGGTGTAAAAAGCGGAGAGACATCTCGGTGATGGCTTGGTTTGCTGACTGCTCAGTCTGTGGCATCCCATGGGAATTCCTAGCCTTAAAGTGGTGCTGCAGCAAGGACAGTTTTTGTGACATCCTCACCCAGTCTCTGATGTGACACTCAGAGCTGGAGGGGAGGAAGAAAATTTCAGCATCTTCGTGACGATGTGGGTATATTTTAACACAATGACCATTTGGATAAAATAGTCTATTTTCATAGTTTGACAATGGCAGTTTTTAATGTCTTCTAGTGCCTGTTCCTGGGTACTTGCTTCTGTACTGCATCCCAGTGCCTCCTTACAACGTGAGTTCAAGTCCATGTCCACATTTGTCATGTCAGAGGGCAAATAGAAATGGTTGAGAAGTTAAGCAGTTTAATACCTTAGTTTCCTCCAGGTCAGAGGAAGTAAGGGGCCAGCAGCTAAAGTGGAACAAATGAAAACTGGCCCAATCTGACAGCTTTCCCCTTTTCACCAGGAGATGCCCTGCTGCACTGCCAATAGTAGATACTCTTTGGTGAGTCTACAAGCAGTAGTGCATGCTCCAGAAATCTGAAATACACTGCATCAGCATGAGCTGGGTTTGTCCAGAGAAAAGTAAGAGATTCTCTGCTGGTTGGTTTACTGCCAGTACAGCCAGTAAAATAACAGGATTTGCATGGAAGTTTTAGCAATGTATTTGCTCATTTCGTAGTAAAACAGGAGGTATTTGACATGGCTGGTGGAATTTTTAAGTTCATGCAAAGGAAGAATCAATTTCTGCTGTTTATCTATAATGCCTCGTATGGGATTTGGGTGAAGGGATTTCCCAGGCTCTGTCTGTTTAAAGGTTTTGGAAAACATGTCTTGACATTAACCCTGATATAGATGCTCCCTGTTGGGTTCTTCTATTTTTTTGAAATACGTTCTGCCACAGTATTGAATTCCTCTGCTGGAGAGGCACATAGGTTAATATTTATCCTCAGAGCTGATAAAAAAAATAAGGTGAGATGTATTTCTTTTTTTATTTTTCACTTTTGGTACATATGCATGCTTGTCTGTGTGTGCAGAAAGTAAAAGGGTAAAAGTAAACATTCAGAATTGCACATATCTGAGTACCTCAGGGACTGGAAATGTTAATTGATAATTTAATTTTTTTTTTTTTTTTTCCCCAGGGGTGGCAGGGGGAAGAAATTTGACTGCCTCTTCTATCATTCCTAGTACAATAACTGTCAATAACACACATTAATGAGGGACATTCCATCAGTGGTAGTACCGCAGATAAGTAAGTCTGTCACTAGGAAAGATAACCTCTGAATGAATCTGCCCCATACCCCACACAACAGATTTTACCCAACTTCTTTCTTCCTTAAAACCGAAACCATAAACTCATCCTTAGTACAGGTAACAGGGAGGCTTAGTAATTTGCCCCGAAGGTCAACAGACCCAGGATAGCTCAGGGAAAGAGATCAGACAACATTAAAAGCAAAAAAGAGTTGGCTTTAACTTGCAACAATGCTTCACTACTTAAAAACATAGCCCTGATCTTGCAGGGAGACCCTTGCAGGCAGATTGCAGAATTCAAGGTCTACATTAGTATTTCAAATGAGACATATCCTTTCATTTTAATCAGAACCTCATTTTAATTAACTTATTTTGCCAAGAATTAATTCCAGAATAGTATTGTAACTTTCCTGCCCTCCACACATACTTCAAAACTGTCAAGGAACGAAGGGAAAATATTCATTAGACATTTCAGGAAGTTACCATATTGCTTTTATGCCATGGCCTTATTCCAATTTCTTTTCTCTCCTTCCTTTGGTGTTTGAAACTTTTAAATCCGAGTGACAGTCAATCCCAGGTGTTCATTTCTAACAGGAGTGACAGCTTTAAACTCTGTGGAGGAAACCAAACCAGAGAGGGGGAGAATTGGAGAAAAAAAAAAAGAAAAAGAAAAAAAAAAGAAAACCTTTTGCTTAGATTAGGTCAGGAACCTCTTGGCACTGTCCACATTCTTCCCCAGCACCTTGGCTTCTTGCTTCATGTCTGAAAGGGAACAGAAAAAGCAGATAATCAACCAACACCGGTGCACTTTCACAATTTCTGTATAAAATTTCACTTAATGCAATTGTGGCGCCAGGCCTGGGTGTATGATGGTACCATTCAGAATATGTTTATATAACATGACTGCATGCCACTGCGATCCTTTAAATTCTTTTCTAAGAGCTTTGCTCACTCCAGGTTCACTCATCCAAAACCCTTTATAATCTCAAATATCTCTGCTACTTTCTCCTTTGAGCAGCAGTGTTGGAGACAGAGGGGGAAGGGCAGAAAAAAAGAGGGGAAATATGTAACTGAAGTGTCACTCAGAAGACTTTGCTCTTTATTCCCATTCCTGGGGCATAACATTTCTACATTAATTCAAATTCATTGGGATAGAACTAGTCTTTGGTGGCTTCTGTAGCTGTTCAGCCATACCTTCGTGCTGTGTCTGTGCTTGGGGGGAAGACTAGAATCATATTGTCACATTTTTTCTTTCAAACTTTTCTTGATAATATCTTTTGTTGTTGTTGTCGTTGTTTTTTCATTGAGAGTACAACTACTGCTTGTGTCAGGGGGACTATTGTTCTGCTGAATTCCTAGTGTGTCAGACAGAGTAACATGACATTGTTGCTTCTTTATTTTCCCTTTCTTTCTCCATTCTTTGTCTGTCTGGCATCCCACAAGGCATTTATTGGTGAGATCAGAGGGGCTATAGTGGTGTATTATAGCTTGGACAGTAAATAAAGACATGTCAAGTAGACTTTTCTTAGGGAAAACAGTTCCTTATGAAGCATTTTAATTTTTTTTAGTATGCATGCTTTTCCAAGCCTATTAATAGGATGTTTAAATGTATATTCCAGCTTTTGACTCAGTTTGCATAATTTCTTCACAGTTTCCTTTAAAACAATATTATTGCCAGATGCAAAAATAAGTGTGTCTCTTTCCAGCAAGAACAATGACAGTCTTTCATTTGGATGGTACATTGTTCAGTCATTTTAACCTAGGCTTGGGGATTAAGACTTGCAGTTTCTCATCATATGTCAAAAAGCACATTAACCAAGTGAAAGATATTACACTGTGGGGTATGTTACTTATTTGGATAAACAGTTCTTACAGCAACAGCAGCCCTATATAAATAGAAGTTTTGTAGGGTATGTTGTTGTTGTACATTATCCAAAAAAATCATTTCTAAATGAGAAAATACTTCCAACAAGCAGGTAAGAATGTGCTATTGTGTAATCATGGCAAAGAAAAATATCAAACTCCATCAGGATATAAAGCATTGTTCCTTCAAAGTGGTATTGGTCACTGGAAGCATTCAAGATCAGGTTGGACAAGGCACTGAGCAACCTGATCTAGTTAAATATGATTCTGCTCACTTCAGGGGGTTATACTGGATGACCTTTAAAGGTCCCTGCCAACTCAAAACATTCTATAATTTCTGTGGAGCTGTTGCTTAAGGGAAAAGACAAGGAGACCAATTCAGTTATCCATTTTGCCAACTTCTCCCTGTTCAGCCTATTGGGAATCAGTTTACACATCAAGACAATCTAGCTCCTTTTAAGGACTGCAAAATTCAAGTGTCAAGAGTGAGATAGTTGCATTGCCAAAGGGAAGCGGAGTATGAGTGCTTGTTACCGTTGGTCCAAAATTTTATGCATTAATGCACAGATATGGTACGACCCATAATAAGCATCAGCTAGCTATGCCTGTGAGCACATGAAGCTTTTCACAGTCATAATTGCACTAGTATTTTTAAGGCAAAGGACTGCAGAAGCTACATGTATTGGAAGGACACTAACATTTGAAAACTGGTTCTCTTTTTCTGATAAAAAAGCAAAAATGCTCTAGGCATTAACTTACAATCTTTCCAAAGGGAGGTATTAACTGTCACGGTGCCCTTCCTCCACTTCCCTCCCAGCTTTGTGGTCACAAGGCACCATGTGCTGGTCCATCACACACTTCACCTTAAAGCAATGGTGTGTTTTTTTTTGTGTGTGAATTTATGGCACAATAGCTCTTTTCTTTCTGCTAGTCTAGTAGACACTTACTTCACACTGAGTCATGGATGCCTCCCACAGGGGCAACACACCAAGGTATTTCCGTTAAGGACAGTTGTTATCCACTGCCTACAGAAAATGCAGCATGTTCAGCCTCCTAAAGATCCACAATATCTCTAGATTAAAAGCATGGTATGGAGCTATGTAACTGCTGGTAGATGCTAGAGCAAGCTCCTGGCTTTGAGTTTGTCATTAATGTCGATCAGGAATTTGTGAATAAAATTTCCATGACTTTTAACCTCATAATTGTCACTATGCAAACTGTCAATATACACTCTGAAGTGCTGAGATAACAAAACAAACCAAAACAAACCCATAATCTCTACTTTTCTAGCTCAATGTGACTTATTTATATTTTAATATTTTTACCCATAAAAAGTCAAGAAAATAGGAAAAAAAATAAAGAAAAAAATGAAAAGGGGGTAAAAATGATTTGAAAAGCATATTAATTTATCCAAAATGTATTCATAATGTATTCATTGGATATTTGGTGTTTGGGTTTTTGGTTGTTTTGGAGTGGAGCAGGTTTTCTGGGAATCTCATAAACCATCGTGTGGTATGAAACTATCATTTACAGAACTCAATATACCGTGGCATATTGGAATTGACTGGGAATCCTCCTTTGAATATCTGATTATCTGGATGTACTGTGAACATACTGAAAATAGTATGAACTTTAGATGTATGCCTTAATTCTTATCATCGTAGTGCAGGAAAATAAAATTTATTTCCATGTTGTTTTCTTCATGGGCTTTTTACCAGCAAGTAAACACATCCAGTGATCATTCTGTGGATGTGTATATTTTAATAGGCATTTTAATAAAGTAATGTAGAATATGTTTACTGCCATTCATTAAGAGTTTGATATCAAAATGTCTTACAACCTGTCTAAATTCATAATAGCTGCATACTTCTGAATATTTTAGCTTTGCCTACAACCACCTTGGAGGTTTATCACATTATGCATAGAAAAATATTGTGGGAAAGCACAATAAATATAATCTCAGCAGCTATTCCCTTCAAAGACTTTCAGTTTTATGCATCTTGAATTCTAAATAGGTTTATTGCCAATTATACATGATGATGAAGCAGTAACATGGAGTATATGCCATATTTAAGAGACTCACACCAGCAAATGCTCTTGTAAATATATTTTGCTTCAAACCAAGAAATCAGTATTGTGAAATCCCCCCAAAAGCTTGCCGCTGCACTTTCTCAACTTAAAATTTGTAAGCATGCTTGATCTTTGATGGATGGCTTCTTAAAAACTCTGGCCAAAAGCAATTGCAACACAGAGATTCTTCTTTACTCCCAGTTTTTCCATATTGCAGTAGTGCTGGAGGTGCATACGAGGCTCAGGACCCACTATGATAACATCCTGTATCCAAATAAAATTTGGAGTCTTAGAAATCACAGACAATAAGGCTAGAAGGAATGTGCTGAGGGTCATCCACTGTAACTCATCCTTCCTTGTCCTACTGGCAAGTGCATAGGGGAATAGATTAGCCTTCTTTATCTCCCTTTTTTAAATAGCAGATGACTGATATCATATTTCTTCCCTTCTCAACCTTAAGTAAATCCCATTTTTGCTGTCTTTTCCTCAGTGGCATGCTGTTTTTGTTGTTGTTGCTCTGGATGTTTGGCCTTGTCTCACCTCTTTTTAAACCATTTTCCTCAATACAGAAAACATAATTTCACATGAAGCTAAGCAGAACCAAAAGGGTGTTTTATTTAAATATGAAATGCAAATAGAGACAGAAAAGCAGGAAGTATATTATACTTAAATATACACATCTGGAAGGGGTACAGAAATTGAAGTCTTGGTCCTGCAGACGTAAACACTTTCTATTAAGTTGTCGAACTGAGATCACCCATGTGATCTGTGATTTGGTCAGCTCCAGTCATCCATCTAAGAATTGTTGTATGTTTGAAAAGTGAAAGACTTACCTAGCTTCATGCCAGAGTAAAGCTATGGGCAGAATCCAGCACTGCTTAATCTTAATTCAGTGCCCTAAGCCCCTAACCACAAAACCACTTTCCACCCCCCCTTCCCCCCCGTGAATGGAAACTTTTCAGGCCTTTAAGATACAGAAAATAATACACACCTGCTCATAAAAGGAAGTTCACCTGGTTTTATCCTAATGATTTCATGGTTTGGCTTCAATGTTTTTCTTAGCTCTGGTAAAACATAAACTAGCTTCCCAAGGTCTGTGATAATTTTGAATATGTGTCTCTTTGTGGCTTGGCCCAGAGAACTCATTGTCCACATTTACATCCATTCCAAAGGGTTAAATGATTTTGAAGATATTGATTATTGGTAACGTTTGTGCTTGAGTCTTCATTACCTGCAGTTGAACAGTCAGCTCATGCAGTGCAAGCCCTACACTGCTGCTTGAGTATTATTGCTCATGTAGGTTTCCATTTAAAAAATCTCTTTTCCTTTCAAAAGATGTGGAAAGCATTAATCCAGATCTGTGAAAGAACATGACTTTCTGTGTCAACAAGTGAATTGTAGAGAAATTTTGATTCTGAAAAATGTAGGTGGTCCTAGGTGTTTAGGCATCTATTTTGTTAAGTATAGATAGAAGGGAGGCAAAATGTGCTGGAACTCAGAGCAACAGCTATGTGTTGTTCACATTTGAAATGTAAGCAACATTTTATATAGAATTTCATCCCAAAGCTATGATTTTATTTTTTTAATTCACCAATTATTCAGTCTTTTGCTTCTACATCACACCCAACCAACTTGACTTAACAGGATCTATATTCATTTGTGTGTGTATTAGCAAATCTGACGAAACAATAATGAAAATTCATTGCACATCTGGGAATGTCTTTCCCATTCAGGAAAATTCATGGAAATGTCTTTAAGCCTATCCATATTAAGGACAGCATGCAAGTAAATAACTTTAATCTTGTACTAAGTATGTGCTTAAATACTAGCCTATATTTTTCACATTGCTTATAAGCGCATCAGAACTTCTTTAAGCTTCACTTATTGGCATAGGAAGAATATTATTGTTACAAGCCCAGAGTAGGAGGTCTAATAAAATGTCCTAATCTGATGAACCACATAAAAAGAACCAGAACAAATATAATTTTATATCTCTTTGAGGGGGAAAACAGATGATGTGGCTTGAAGTTTCTTCCCCTATCTTTTATTAGGCTGTAACTTATACAAATTATATCAAACACTGCTATAAAATGAAGCTGGATTTGTTTGTAGGCACAGATCTTCTTAAAAAGATGTAATTTTAAAAAATCCTGTAGGAAATAGAAGCTGCACATAAAATTATACCAGATTTAGAAGAAAAGCAAATAAAATACAGATGATGCTATTACAATATTTTAAAATGTATATTTATCATGTGTTGTCACTTCCCTTTCTGAAAGCATATTGTTTTGGGTATTTCAATAAAAGTAGCAGTTTACATATACATGTATTATACATATAGTCTAATAGCAGCAAGCTGTGCAAGTGAAAAACCACTACCTGTAAATCCACATAATAAAGCAACATGAGATAAAGCAGTACACAGAAAAACAAAAAATTCTAAACAAGAAGGAAAAAGAAGATATTGGCAACAATCCAAGCTTTACATTTCAGATGTCAGACATTCTCTCACTGATGAATGGGTAGGAGGAAGTTTACCTAGCAGTAACCACTCAACTCTGATTCATCTTGCTGAAGTTTAGGTGTCTAGATATCTAAAAATTAGGTGTCTAGTCATGGCTAATTATCTCTGTTCCTTCTCTAGTCAATAGAGATAGGCACCTCTGGCAGTGATTCAGTATGCCTATCTCAGGACATTTATCTTAGGATAGAACGAGGCTCTTTCTCTCCCAGTGCCTGTCTATTCATTACTTAGAGAGCCTAGGTGGCTAGCTTAGATTAGATGCATGACTTACAGATAACTAAATTTAGATGAGATGATCCTTTATGTAAGTGTTTACTTTTATTCTTGATACTGGGGACAATTCCACTGATACCAGGACATGATGTTTATCCGTACATCCTATGGGATTTAAACAAGAAAGTTTTCCAAATGATAATAATGCTTTCCAGAAAGGGAAATTAATTCCTAAATTTGTACTTGCCTAGGTCATTCCTGAACACTATAGTAGTCTGTGTCTCCCATCTTAACCTCTTGTATACCAGTCAAATGAGCAATTCCCACAATCCAAGTCAGTAATAGAAACATTTCAGTCAACAAGAAAATAATTTTATACACCTGCAAAACCAGCAGCACTTCTTTTCTGCTCATTGTTCAAGATGGATAGAGTAGTGAAGCACTACCAACAGTCCTTATGATATGCTTCATGGCACCCAAGCTCTACTCTTAATGACATCATAGTAAAAAAACCCAAAAATATAGGGGAAAAAATATATTTAAAAAACTCTCCATGACAAAATGTTCTCATTATTCAAGTATTTTGAATTGAAAAAAAAAAAAAAAGAGTACAAATAAAGGAATAAAGGTAGAAGAAGGAAGAGACATGGACTGACTTCTAACGCATATATGGCTGGTCCAATGTAGAGACAATTAATTCTGACCGCAGTGCATGACATATATCAAATTGTCAAGGAAAAAAGGTTCAAAGATTTTAATATCTTCTATGATGTTAAAAAATAAAACAAAAAAAGATCACCCAGATGAGGTACTGAGTTCCTTTGGAGCCCTCAGCCACTCCAGCACTCAGAAACAAAATGATGGGGCATGATGTTTAGTGTCATTACCTGTCAGGTGAATGGCAAGGCAAAAGCAGGGCAAACTTCCAAGAAATTTCTAAACTCACTTCTGGTCTTCGTAACCTGGAGTCTAACTTCTGGATCCAAAAAGGCACCTCTGTTCAAAGGGATGATTCAATTTTGAGTTTTGTCCTAAGGTTGGACATCTTATAGACTATCAAATTCCTGGCTGATATAAGGCAAATTTTGATGAAAGGTGATGAAATTATGTAAGGGGTGAAAAAATGCATTCCCTATCTTTCCAATCCCTTCAGCTATTGTGCCTCAGAGCTTGGATATTTTTTTTCCCCTCCAGCCATACTGTATTATCTAATAAAAGCTGTATCCTCTTTACACAGAGTTTATTTTCCTATTTTCCTGTATAAAAATGTAGGCATGCCAGAGAGATCTGTCTAAAAGCAGTTTGCTTCAGTAGACTTATAAGAAATGCGTGGGTGAGCTCTTTGCCCACCAAGCAATATTTGGGTATTGATTCTATAACAGACATTACCTGGATTTCTGGAAAATGATGAATTTAGTAGCTCATGGACAGCTCTTATCTTGGACATGATTCTTAAAGAATGTAGTGAAATATTCTGTTGAAGGGAGTTAGGGTGTGTAAGCAAATGTCTTTCACTCATAAGGAGATTAAATTATAGAAAGTTAACCTGTTGCTGCAAATTCTTTGAGGCAGGGATAGTCTTTCTGCTCCAAGTTTAATGGCTTAGAGCAATAAGCTTGTGGCTCTTAGCAACTGCTGAAACACAAAAAGTAAATAAGGGTGTTTGGAGCTCTATCACAGACCTTTGCTCTGCTTGGTAATTGTTTATTTGGGTGACTCTCATGTGCTTCAGTGTTTCTACAGGTCACATTGTCACCTGGGTACATATTACAGAACTGGCCTAGAAAAAACAGACTCTCTTACTTCTCATTGCTCTCTGCAGACCAAAAGAAAAGGGAAAAAATAAAATATATAAAAAAATCAACCTACGGGGCTATTATTCTGGCCTTTCTTTGATCACTGACTTCACTTAATTTAAAATTAAAGAAAGATCAGAAAGAATAAATGCATATTAAATTAATAGCACCTATTCAAAAGGCTTGCATATTGCAGATAACAGTGTTCACAGAAAAGATAGAGATAGAGAATAGGATGGAATTTCCCCTACTTGTTATCATTTTCAGATGTCTGTATTCATGCTCTTTTAATCATTACCATAATCTGTATAGAAAAATGGCCATGACAATCTGTATCTCACTATATACACATACACATGTATATTACCTGGAAAGGAAACACAAGACCTGGTTCTTTTCTCCCTTATCTAGGCATTATGTATACCGAATCATTCGTCCAGGATGCAGATGACCTAAATGTCATTCTTTTTTTATTCATAGGGTCTTCAAACTTCCATCATCTTTTGTTCACAGACATTGCCTAACCACCAGTAGCAGGTTATATTGGAACAGAAACAAAGAAATGTGCTTTATTGCTGTGAAGGCTAGAAGTGACGGTTCATGCCATAGGGACTCTAGAATTTTATGTGTTTTTTTCCTGACTGTTTTAATGTTCAAATAAAAGGAAACAATCTTGAGTATTTGTACCCACATCAGTCTTATTTATTGTTTCACAAATTATGGGGTAAGATATGGGACAAGCAAACTTTGAGTTGTTAAACTGGAATACGGTTCCACCCCCACCCTCACCCTTTTTTTTGAGCAGTTGTAACAAACGGGTCCTGGAGTGTCACTGAAACCTTCTTTGTTATGATCCCTGAATACACCTGTGCAATTAATACATGGTCAGACTGATACATTCTTAAGTTCTATTCCTATGCATTGTTTTAATGTGTGTTCCTCCTGTCCCAGGAAACAAGAGCCAATTATAAGAAAATACCCACACACCACAATTTCTACCTTTAATGTACTATATTTTATTGGACATTTTCATGAAGAGATGTAGTGCCTCAATCATCTTGGTCAATGGTTGTTACTCTCAACATTGTTACTGTCAACATCTGTCCAAGTTTCTTCTCTGTCTGGATGTGAGCTCAGACAGTTGAGGAACGTTTGGGCATTGGATGCATCAGGGAAACAATCTTTCTGCCTCATCTTTGAGCATGAAGCCCCAGATGTCACACACTTAGTGACTTCACAGAACAACAGTCTTTTCTGTTGTGACCCTTCTTGTCCCAGAGTGAGCCAGTGAGTACTCACAGATGCAGCTGGTGCAGAGCAGGGTCTGACTGGCAGAGTGGGAACAAAGCTATGCACAAGACTGAAAGCTGGTGGGGCTCAGAGGTGAACTTGATGTCAGTGGTATGATCAATTCAATATGCAACCTATTGTGCTTGGACATCCTTGTAAATTCACACTTTAGATTTGAAATGACTTGAACACCTTTCTTATTCTTAACCCAAAAATATACATTAAAAAAACACAACCAATCTTCATGTCCTTGAAATAATGATATTTTGAGATGTCATGATAAGGATAACAAGGGAGGCTTTGCTACTGAAATAGATGAGACCAGGATCAGGCTGTTGTTGTTGTTTTGCCAAGAAAGATTTTGAAGGAGGTTGTTTCTCAAAGGTAGATGGAGATTCTTCAGTTTTATACTGCATAAACCCCCTTGATGAAGTTCTTTTCATTTTCAAATTACTTAATTACCATTCCTTTTGCTTCCAAATCAAAATGTGCAACAGCTTATCTCATTCATATAAGAAGGCGAGTAAAGAAGGTGATATCACCAGGAAATTAAAAAACTAAATAGTGATAATGGAAATCGGCCACAAGAAGAGGATGAAAATTGACTCTTACTAATGTTATGTATTAATTACACTTACCCTTATTTAATGTCCCCATTATGTAATCAAAGCAGTGTTCAGTAACCCTTGTGTACATGGCAGTCTTGTGTATGGTGTCAGTTAAAGGTACCCTTCTACACTCTATTGTCTTAAAGAAGCAAATGCTATTTATTTTTTGCTATATTTTTTATCCCTTGACAAAAATATATCTTTTCCAAACAATGTCAATTTCTATGGGATAGTTTGGATCAGACAAGTTTCAGATCAATCTAGAATAAGCACATTCCAGAGTGAAAAGCCAGTACAAAACTAAATAGAGATTAATTCCAGTTTCACTGATTCAGATAAAGTATAGGTTTCTTCAAAAGCATGTTGAGAGACAATTTGGTCCAAAGACTGGTAAAATTTTCTCAAGTCCCATGCATATCTATATCCTGTTTGGGCTAGCTTTAAAAATCAATAGAGTTTGCAAAGTTTCACTGTCTGTGACCTCCTGATACTTTAATTACAAAGTCACAATGGATGTAATTGCTGTATAAAACTTCCACATACCATGGAAGTACATAATCACTGAGAATAAGATTGACAAGGTATACTTTGTACAGTATGTGTTTTTTCTTTCCTCAGAACAGTAAGGCTCCATTTAGGGTGTGTTGTAGCAGGAGGATTGGGTGTTATTTTTTTTCTTCCTGGAATGATTAAGTGCAAACAGTTCTCTCTTTCAGTCCTGGAGGTTACAAGTGTGCCACCATGTTATCCATATCACTCTGCAGCATTCTTCACAGCTATCATCATGCCTGTAAAATAAACTAGGCTCTTGCTCATGTCTGAGTATAGAAACTGTTAAAAAATTTACTGTCAAATCCTGATTTATGAACTTGCTTTGCAAAGCTCTGAACTTAGAGGTGGGTGACATGATTCTTTGAGTAGTTTAAACTCTCTTCTCCCACACAATGTCCATATGATATATGCTGTTTCAAGGAGATCCTGGGCTCGTATGTCCAAAGTCTGGCAATTAAGGCAGAAGTTCACCTCTAAGAAATTCAGTGAGTGACACACCTCAAATGGTTCAGGGATTCAGGCTGAGGGAAAGCCTTCAAGTTTCTGGACTTGTGGGTTTGGTGATTTTGGGTTGTTTTTTTGTTGTGTGTGGTTTGTGTTTTTTTTTTCCAGTAGCAAATGTACAATGTGTTAGAAGACACTTGATCTTTTGACAGATGAGGTTTGTTACTGTCAAAGTCAGCTTTCTAATGACACACAGAAATCAGTCCTTCTGACTCAAACTTTTTAACTACCTCACGATGTAGATAAGGTCTTCATGTAAGCAGAATCCCAGAAGTATTTAAAATAACCAAAAGTTAGTCTGTGTACATCAGGCTTTCACAATAAAAAGGAAGAGATACCCTCAGAGTGGAAGTTATGTGGCCCATATCCAATGGCTTTTTTTCAATGGGCTGAATCCCCCTGCAAATGTTTCTCTTTCTGTTGTATTACAGAGCTATCAAAGTGATCAGCTCAGACCTAGGTTCTAGGTCTTACATGTCTACATCTGCACACCCCTTTGTTCACACAGGTTCCCTGTAGTGAAAAGAGCTGCATTAGGGAGAAGTGGGTTTTGTATGCTTGTATGTTGTATTTTCTCATGATCTGGTCACGGGAAATGAAAAAAACCCAAAACAGCTAAAACAGTTAATCACTGTGCTACTAATGACTTTGGAGCATAAGAGCTATTCCATTGTCTCTGAACTTTTCCTGAACAACTTTACACTAGCTGTGTTTTACTGACTTGTTTCAAAGAGCTTGTCATGAAATGACTCAGCATGGACCAGGTCACCTTCTATGAAGAACAGCAGTAGTGTAGGAATTACTCTGATTTACACAAAGGTGATTATGCTTCTAAGGTGACTTCAATCAGTCTGACAGACTATCTTCTTTCTAATAGCTGCATACAGCTGATCATCTCCCATCTGTGTGAGACAGTTGTGGTTGCAATAGCACACAGCAGGATCCTGTATTTGGAAGATCCTCATTAGAAAGGACACTCTTTGAGTGAAGCATAATGGATATCCTCTTATCCTGTATCACAGGACCAGCACACCACATCTGCTTAGAACATTGTCAGACAAACCTCTAATGTGATATGTTGGCTGTGCATTTCTGTCTTGCAATTTTATACATAGGAACTTCTATAATTGAGGAAGAGGAGAGGAAGAGGTTTCTTTAGAAGCTAGGGACCAGGCTGATCAAGACTTATAGAAAGATGACCCCACACTATTGTGTGCTAAAAAAGAGCAAAAGGTAATACTGACATTGCAAGAAGGGACATTTCAAGGTAGTAACCTGTGAACCCTTTGGCAAATTTCAGCTCATTTGACAAATCTGGAGAAAGAGTTAAACTCTGAAAGGAAATGAATTAGACATTTCCCCCCGCCGAAGATTAGATAAAAGAGAACTAAATAATACACTTATTTGAGGAGCTCTGCAAATGAGAATCCATTTTTATCCTTTTGTGTATCTATGCAACTATCTCATGCTTGTATACTCCCTTTATTGTGAATAAGCTTATGCATAACACGTACTCAGGATAGCAATTAATGCATTTAACCTGATTCCCTTCTCCAGTTTCATTCCACTTTTAAGGATTAGGATCTTAAATGCCTATATAGGAAAGTGTGAGCCAATGACTATGTTCAACCATAGTTACAGAGAAGATGAACAGTGTTCTTTCTCTATCAAAGACATACATTCTAGTCTCATGTATGTATTTTCATATCTGAATCACTTACATTAAAGTGTTACAGCTTCAGAATTGCCAATACTACACTGATTGCATCAAAATTCATTTTACTTCACATTTCTGATTTTTTCTGAGACCCTCAGTTGTAATGCCTCTATGTAACTGATGAAAACATTATAAACATTATATTAATTTAACATATTAATGTATTGAGACATTATTAATACTATAACTTCCATAAAACAAGCTGTGTGATGAAGAAAGTGAGAATGCAACTGATCTGTAAATGTCTGGTGTTGATTGTATAAAACTGTGGTCACAGTTGAGAGCTGAGTAACTGCTGAAGCCTAGATTCACCAGGTAGCAACCAAAGGGAGGGAGAACGGGAAGTTTCTTTAACCTTACTGGAGTAACACATTTCCTATGTTTTTGCTGGCATTTGTCCCTCAGCAACTTTCCTGCCTGGTTGTCTGAGTCACAGCAGTTCAGCCCCTGCCCGGAACAACTCCAGCCAGTTCTGTCCTGATTGACCAACTGTCAATGATTGTGGTTTTTTTTTTGGGGGGGGGTAACCTCTATTCATAGAGGAAGTCTGGATCTGATACTTTTCCTGTTTCATTTCCTACCTGGTTTATGAGAGACCATCTTCCTTTGTTCTAAAGCAGCAAGTCTCCATGTAGTTTTCCTTAAGAGATTATTTTTGCCATCCTTCTGAATTCCCAGCAGAGACACTGAGCAGTGAGGGAAAGACTTTTCTGGTAGGTATGAAGCACAGCTATGTTGAAAACATACCTTCTGTTAAAAACAAACAAACAAACAAACAAAACAAACAAAAACCAACCAACCAATAAACCCCAAACATACAAGCAGCAAACAAACAAAACCGCCAAACACAGTAAAAGAAAAAAGCGTGTGAGGAAAAGACCACAAAAGTTTAGTCCTTGAATAAGTAGAATATATTTTAATATCTTACTCTTGCTCACATATATTGCATTTTCTTCCTGCAGTAATCAACTATAAACCAGACAAGTTTCATATTAGTTTTTAGGGAAACAATTAAGAAGTGATATTTGAAAACAATTGCTTTATGTTTGGAGTCAAGATTATATTTGGGTTCTGATTTCTTTTCAGCTGCAATTTTAATAGTGTTTCTCCTTGGTTTTTAGTTACTCTTTGTAAACAGGCTGGGATCATCTAAAGTTTCTTGGTTTGTTTGTGATTTTGGCTTTTTTTTTTTTTTGGTTGGTTGTTTTTACACTCTCCTTCAAAATAGTGCATATTTGAATTATAAAAAAAGTTTTACTTTAGTTTTTAGTTTTATCCACCTGGACAGTAGAAACATAATTATTTTGTACTCATAAGATGGGGGGGAAGAGAAGCAGTTCTTTTGTAGAGGATGAATATTGACTTTAGTAGTCTCCTGTTTTGCTTTGCAACACATAGAATGAAATTTAGATTCTCAGTTCACTGAGGAGAATTTGTAATAATTAATCACTTGAGCAAAACTCCTGTGTGTTGAACAATGAACTTTTTGGAGCTCACCCTGTGCCAACTTAATTGGATCGCTGTTTTCTTATGTTAGTTGTTAGTATAGAGTTACTTCTAAGTGCTAGCTAATGCTGGCCTTGGAATGTTAAATTCATATTTGTGCCCACTAACAATAATAAATAGTATGACACCAAAATATATTTTTATCTACATTTGTGGTGCTTGGAGAATAACTCCATGCAGAGATATGGTGATACTCTTAAATTCTTTCTCCCAGTGTACTTTTTGTTACAGACAAGTACACATCTCAGGTACTCTACTAGATCAAGTCATTATTAATAAATCCAAAAGTGTTACATTGAATCTGCAAAGATATTTTTGGCCTAATGATATCAGAAATATCAGGAGACTTTTTCTCCATGTATTTACTCCTGTTGCAGGGACTCAGATGGACCATTGCATATTTCATAGCTGGAACATCCATTGATTTCCTTTTGGCGTGCGCGTGAAATTCTGTTTATCACCAATGGGAGTCATACATCCACATTAAGTTGACAACAGGCCCTAGTTCACAGCCATTTTTCTTCAAATATGACTGTAATATCAGAAATGTACCAGATGCTTTTTATTTTCTCTTAAAGATATATTTCACTAGAAATTCTGCATAAACTTAATTACTGTTCTTTAAGGCTGCTTGATAAGCTCTCCAGGGATGTTTTTCAATATATTTTTCATAACAAGATACAACATTTTTTGGCTAACTAGATGCTTTCTTAGCAGCTAACCACTACATTTTGTCTATTCTGTTGTTTTCTTGGACAGCAAAAATTTTGCCTGAGCAACATTTCATCCTATAATCACACATTTAAGTCTTTGTCCAAAGACTATGAAAAACAATGGAATTGTTCCCACTTAGGCCAGCTGACAGTGACTGATCCCTCCAATAGGCCTGACATCAAAATTCAAAGAACTTTGTGTTAGCAGGAATGTTCCATCTTTTCTGAGAATGAAGCAAACGGAAACCCCACATCTAGATATTTGTTTATTTTTGTCTTGTTGATATTGTTACTTGCTGAGTCATTTTTTCCATTGTGACTATTTCTCCACACTTCATTAAATTCAGTCAAATTTAGTAATGCATTTGAAATAGTTTAACTTTATTTGCACTACCAACCATATTGGGAATGCCAGGCTATGACTAGTAGAATAATGAAGTATGAGCATAACTCAGTACAATATTCAATGCAGACCAATAAGACCATCATCAGTTTCTGGAGTATCATTTATATACTTCCATTTTATAGCTTTATATTACTTTTATTCCACTATTTTCATTGTGTTACAGTTAGATGCTCATGTTTTTCTGATTTTTTTTTTTTGGTTTAAATGTCTTTATCTTACCAGTTTGATAATTAGACTTGCTTAGCAATGTACTGCAGTGGATATCAAACAAAATCTTATCTTTTCTAAATGCTTATCCGAGCACAGACAATAATCTGGAGTCTGGGAGGAAGAACTTTTTTGCTCTCCCCATTTCAGAACCGCACTATTTGCATTAAGGCAATATCTAGAGGCCTCAGACAACATCCCAGCAAAGCTAAATTCTGTTTTATTTGTCACAGAGTCTAGAAAGCTTAGTTTAATCAACACATAGAATGTTTACTAATGAAAGTGTTGAATGTTTACTAATGATGTGTAAAGATGCTACTCCATGGTCACAAAAGAGAAGAGCTAGGGATACAGACCTATTTTTCAATGTACTGGTCCAGGGCTTGGCCAGTAGCTGATCATGTGAACAACAAGAGAAAGAAAGATGTTCAGTCTGTATGTTAACTTCTGAAGTACTGCAATACTGGCTTGAAAGGAAAGCTCAGCAAAACTTTAGGTATTTCCACTTTATTTCAAAAAGAACCATAATTAAAGGAATCATAAAACCATGGAATCATAGAATTGTTAGGATTGGAAGGGACCTCAAGGATCATCTAATTCCAACATCCCTGACATGGGCAGGGACACCTCATACTAGACCAGGTTGCTCAGAGCCACATCCAGCCTGGCCTTAAAAACCTCCAGGGATGGGGCTTCTACCACCTCCCTGGGCAACCTGTTCCAGTGCCTCACCACCCTCACGGGGAAGAACTTCTTCCTGACATCCAATCTGAACCCACCCATTTCTATTATTGTTCCATTTCCCCTAGTCCTATCATTGCCTGACACCCTAAAAAGTCCCTCACCAGCTTTCTTGTAGGCCCCCTTAAGATACTGGAAGGCCACAATAAGATCTGCTTGGAACCTTCTCTTCTCCAGACTAAATAGACCCAGCTCTTTCAGTCTGTCCTCATAGGAGAGGTGCTCCAGCCCTCTGATCATCCTCAAGGCCCTTCTCTGGACATGCTCCAGCATGTCCAGAGCCTTCCTGCAAGGTTTATATATATATATATATATATATATATATATATGCACACACTTCTTTACAGCTAAATGGATAAATTTGCATTTTCTGTTTCTTATTTTGATTCTTTTACTGACATATTTTCTGATTCTGTTCCATTGCTTTTAACTCTCTCTTTTCACATCTCGATTTCCATTATCGCTCTTCAAAGAAATGGGCTGGTAGGTTACAAATGTGCAAATGTTCTACAAATTAACTACATAATCTGGAAATAATGTGCAATTTCTTCAGAAACACTAAATGAATCATCTAGGAAGAGTTGCAAGAGAGTTTTTATTTTCATAACCTGTATTTTTCACAAACTCATTAGTGTTTCAGCCAGCAGATGAGGATATCAGACTAGAATTGCAACATTTTGATAAAACAGTTACCTCTTTTTGCCTTTTCCCCCTTTTCTCTTAATTATAGAAATAAAAACTTGTAACGATTATTATCCTCATAAAAGAATCCTTTTCTCTCCTGTCCTTTTTTCTTCCTCAGTATGGATTCTTGCATATATTTTTTTTCCTCAAAGGATTTTTCCAGTCTATCAAATGTTTTCCACAAAAGTACATGGCGTGTGGCAAAATGCATTAGAGCTATTACTATCCTCTGAGTTTCATGTCCTTTGGGCTATATGAAGCTTGGTTTGTATCAGAATACAGTGAAGACAAGCTAATAGCATTGTGTTTACCTACTTCAGTATCTTCGATTAATCACCCAAAGAACCCAAATGATAGTCAACTGTAAACATTACTAAAAGCTACTGGTTGGCACCATTTGTTTTGGTTGAGGGCACCAAAGGAAATGGAGATTTGTTTTTGTTAGTCGTTAAAACATAAACCAGAATTAGTTCAACTTCTTCCAATCACTGATGATTTATGAGGCTTCATTGAATAAGTTATTGCATAGGTGAGCTCTTCTCTTTACACATACAGCTCTTCAGTATCATGGAAGCATGTAGTCAGAAGAGTTTTCAGTGTACTATTTCACCTACATGTTTTCAGAATACTACAGGATGTGTCTAGAAATACTGGTTTATATGCAAATACCTACCCTGAGCAAAATGTTGTTATCTATGTGTGTAAACATGCACACAATCATATAAAAATCTTCTTTCTTATTGATTTTAAGATCTCTGTTGTGTGTGGCTCCATTGAACTCTCAGTCCTACAGTCTCTGCTCATGTAAGATGGGTCAAGTGTGAAAGCAAAGGCATGTGCCATGTGATTATAACAATTAAGGTGTAATAAAATTAAAGCAATGGAGGGATGTAGCTTTAGGAACTGAGAAGACATTTCAGGAACAGCTCAACTGAGTCCAACAATTCACCCAATGCAGCTGAAAGCTTTCTGAAGCTAACAAGTGTCCTGTATTTGAGAGGGATATATGATTGCAAATGTGCTTTTGTTTGTGTGCATAGATTCTCCATACTCTCAATAATGGGTTTTAGGAACCCTGGGACAGCATTTCAGATGTTTTTATAATGAGACTGAGATCATGAGTCCAGTGAAGGGAACAATGAAACCACCACAAGGAAGTCTTATATTTCGCACAGCATAATGTGATCTTTTTCTTTCCTTGGGTGGGGGAGGAGAAATAAAATATAAATCTTTCTTTCCATTCCCAATAGCCCTGACCAGGTAATGTATTATTTCTATCATTAGTTGACTGGAAACTTTGGGAACTTATTTGCTAATGAATTACAGACTGTGCATCAACTATATATGAGTCCCTTGAAAGCTAATTATATGTATTTATATATACACACTCACAAACACTTTTCTCTATGCGTCCCAGCAAGTTTGGGCTTATAAAGAACACTCACTCACTTGGGTAGCATTTGAAAACATCAGCTGGAATTTCCATTTTGGTCCTGTTTAGGATTTAGCCACCTGTATATGCATAAGGATGGAGACCACCTACGAAGCTTACACAGTGATATTTATAATAGGGATCACTCATATTTTTTCGGTTAAATTATGGTGTGTTGCATTTCTGGTAGAAACAGGTGCATTTATTCTCTCTGTAATCAAATGTCTATCCCTGTATTCATCCAAATAATGACTCTGAAAAATAAAGTGCTTTTTACTAAACTCAAATAAATGATATCTAAGAAAAAAGAAACAAGAGAGCAGGTCTTCTTTCATGGCTGGTCATACTCCTTGGCTTCTCAGCTGCTGCTGCTGATAAATTTGCTGATAAAATCAGAAGGGACTTTCACAGGGGAACTTTACTTTTAAAGTACCTATGTAAGACCCAAACCTCCTTACACTGCAGATCTGCTGATCCCTGTTGTCTAACTGCGGTTACATGTGCTGACTCCAGTTACAGAAATAATTTCTTAATCAGTTTTGGCTCATCTTGGATTTTCACATTGCAAAGCCAGTGCAGCTGTGGAAGGATGGACCAGATTCCATTTTCCCTCACACCTCATCAACATCAATGCTAATTAAGTTCTAAGTTTGAGGCCAAGTTACACCCTGAGATAGAAGTGGCCTCCAGACTGGAGCAAAGACTCTTTATTTGTGCAGTGCCTGGCATAATGTGGTTCATGGATCATGTCTGATATTCCTAGGAATTACTGCAAGTGCCTGGCATGATGTGGTTCATGGATCATGTCTGAGATTCCTAAGAATTACTGCAATAGAGATAATAAATAGCAATATTATACTGGTTAAGAAAGTTATGGTAATTCATTCATGCACAGCAGTAAGATTAGGGTCAGCAAGTCAACTTTATGTCTATATGGTACAGTCTGCTGCACTCTTGGTCTTCTGACTGTCCAAGCTGGAGAACACAGAACTCACCCTGATTTTCTTCTGTCCTCATGCAAAGAGGAGCAGAGGTTTACATGAGAACAGCTCATGTAAAGAAACACAGAGGATGTAGAGAAGTGGTTTTTGTTCACATGTCATCCTGGGAACAAGGAAGCACTGCCAGGTCTCATAGCACATTTTGTGACTGCTGAGCCTCTTTGCTAGCAAGCTAATTCTTCCCTTTAACGTACGCTGCTGCAAGCTGCTTCTCTCATTCTGTAAGGCTTTCTTCTTCAGCAAAACAAATGAGATGCTCCATTAAATGCTTTGGACCTGTGATACTTCTCAGGGTTTTGTTTAGCTGAAGCAGACAAGTCCTCGTCCCAGTACAAATCTGGCTCTCCCTCTGTCTTTCCCTGCAGTGTTACTTGAGTCCTCATTTTGAAATGCCGTAATAGCACGGAATAACTATTTAGTTGAATACAATCACACAATTGTGTGACAAGACAAATGTAATGTAGAGCACAGGGGAAATGTGATCCTAAACTCAGGGCATCCATTCTGCACCAGAACAGTTGAGAGCTATGTAGTTTTTGAAAGCCTGTCTCCTCTTGACAATTACCTTCAATTAATGGTACACTGCACTAAGCAGAAAATAAAAACTATGCCATTAATTCCTTTGGTGCAGGCTGGAAGGATTCCAGGTTGGCTCCAAACTACACTAAAGAGACGGTGTTCATATTACATAGTTATAACTTTACAGACCTAAAAGAATATGAATCAACAGTCATTTATGCTGTCCCCTGCACTTGACAAAGCTTATGTCTCAGAGCTTTAGCCCTGGTGTAGCCGGGATATATGAAGGTTGTTTTAAACTGAAAATATACACCTGTCCACAAGCATCTTCTATACTTTTAAACCTATAAGCTGCTATTTTGGTATTTCTTCCTTTGATATATATTTCATAGAAATCTGTTGAAAGAGTGAAAACATGCTTGTCTTTTGGAAAGTGTTTGCTATGGGATTTACATTGGAATCTACATACTTGAAACCTTTGTTTATATGTTCTATAATGCATGGGATTTAAGTAATCTATGCAAATGAGAGAGTGATCTGCCAGTATTGTTGAGTGAAAAGTGTACCAGGATGCACCAACTCACTGATCTGAACCCTGTCCCAGAGTGGAGGGAGAGGTGGGATGCTTGGGAGTAGTTGTCACCTTCCAGATGTCCTTCTCTGACCTATCTCGGGTCACCTTTGGCCATGTGACAATTTTGACATGCAAAAAAAGTCAAGAACATTGACTGTCCAGACTAGAGGTCATTTAACGATTATGATGAAATTGTTGAGATGTGAAAGAGCATGCTTTCACAAAATGAAGACTTCTAATTTTGTCTCTTTTGAGACAAAACTCAGAGAAACTCAGCTAAAGTTACTCTGACCAAATGTGGTATTTACAATAGGCAATAGCTTTTCCAGAAACAAACAAACAAGCAGTCAACCCCCCCAAAACCCAGAGGACAAGAAAACAAAAAGAAAAAAAGAAAAAGAAAGAAAAAGGAAAAGAAAAAAAGCTAGGTATATTTTTCTTGTTTCCTGACAGAATGTTTGGCTTTCAAAGGCAGACCTGCTTTTGGTTTGGTTCACAATTGTTAGTCTTTACCTAGACTTTTCACTGTATCAAACAAATATAAACATTTTCTTCTAATGTGTTTAGAACACCTCTGAACATCCTCTGTAGTACCTCAAACAACAGACTGGGGAGGCTGTTCCCACCTGTCGCTTGTGCTCAGCCTGATGATGGAGGTAGTTTTGTGTCCTGAAGATACCTGCCTAGTAGTCAGTACCTTTATTGCCACAGTCTTCAGTGGCAGGTAAGCTGGAGCAGTCTTTGAGCTACATTTTTTGCACTCATAGCTGCAGTAAATATCTGTGGGAAAGCAGGAGGACAAGAATATGTTGCTCACTGATGTCACAGATACCCCCCTCTCTGGAAGTGTTCAAGGCCAGGTTGGATGAGGCTGTGAGCAATCTAGTCTAGAGGAAGATGACCCTGCCCATGGCAGGTGGGTTGGAATTAGATGATCTTTTAGATCCCTCCCAACCCAAAGCATTCTATATTTCTAAAATTCTATGAAGTGAACCCTTCAAGTAGAATGATCCCTCTTCCCAAAAAGACACAGAAAATAAATCTAGGAGTGATTTGGATCATGAAGATATACTATGTTGTGTCCAAGCCATGGCTTAACGTCCAGAAAGCAGTTTTGTTATGATGGCTCAACTCAGTGCCTGTCCTCCTGCAAAACACATCTGAGATGTCTCCAGAGAAATTGAGTACATTTTATTTGAGCATTTCTCATGTGGGTTCACAAAGTCCTCAGAGTGTCCCAGCAAGGAATAAGAAATGTTCATAGCAGCTTATTGTGACATTCATTTTTTCCAGTTTAATTTAATAATCCTGTGATTCATGTTTTCACTTTTTCCTTACTTTACTGTGCCAACTGTCTCACTTTTCTTTTGCTTTTCCCCACCTGTACAACTGGCACAATGATTTCTCCTCATGTTTTTCCTGTATATAACACACAACCAGTATTTTGGCAGCTCTGAAGAGAGACAAGTACAGTTCTTATCTCCTTAGGGCATTGTAAGACTTTACCAACATTCCTCATAATTTTGAGATATTTGGAAATTAACTTTTGAAACATGAGGTGCAACAGTAAAATCTTATCAATGGCCTCTAGAATGAAGGCAGCATCATTGTAGAATTCAATAGAGTTTAACTATTGCTTGCCTAAAACTTCAGACAAACTGTACTTCACAATTAACCTTTAATTATTAATACAAATTATTTTGCTGCCCTAGTATCCATGCAGCTTAGAGCTTCGCTTCCTAAACACGTGATTATTCAGGCCCAAAAAGAGAAAGATGTGCTCAATGCACAAGATGTCAAACTGAGATTAAACCCACGAAGATCTACAAAGACTGCTGCAAAAATGATAGCTATCTTTGTCAAAATCCCAAGCAAAACATGTGCGTCAAGGGAGATTGTCGATAAAATACAAATATCAGGGTAAGACTAAGTTGTGGGTTCATTTCAAAGTATTTTTTTTTCCCTCTGAGATGCAAAAATTATCTCTAATCTTACAACCCATTTCTGAACACTGCATTTATAAATTCTGGTGACACGTGTAATTTCCTTCTAAGGCAACACATGACTACAAAAGACCTGTTTATTAAAAAGTATCTGTGCATTTCTGTGGTTTACTGAGAGATT
The DNA here is from genome assembly GCF_014839835.1 of Dryobates pubescens. NCBI lineage: Eukaryota > Metazoa > Chordata > Aves > Piciformes > Picidae > Dryobates > Dryobates pubescens. The sequence continues at coordinate 115,682,869 of NC_071657.1, read as the reverse complement.
TGGGGTACTAACTTTTTAATTCTAATTTGTCTACCATTCATTACATGCATACCCACAAACCTACAGCTTTCTCACATGGGTCATGTTCATTATGAAATATGAAAACATGAAGATAAAGCACTTTATTCCCAAAAATATCATTTGCCACAGCATAATTGAAAGGGTTTTGACTAAATGATGTGATGGGGATTTCTCTGCTTGTGAGTGCTGCTGTGAGCAGCAGCTAACCCTGTTGTCTCAGGGGGTCCTCATCTTAATTCCAGTCCAAATTCTCTTCCATTCCCCACTGTACCTATTTATCTGGGATGTGATAAGGTTTAAATTAAGCATTTATTACAGGTTTATTTGTAGGCGTTGCTTGTGAACTGAGCTGTACAACAAAAAACACAAATGCAAGCATCAGCTTTTGCTTCATGAATTATGCTACTGGAGTCATCGAAGCTTAATCACTATTTATGGGAACAGATTGCATTCCTACAATGCAAAGTGTGAAAAAAACACTTGCTGATGATTAACTGATTTTACCCCAGGCATAGCATGAGCTAGAGAATTCACCCTGAAACAGTCTCAAAATGAAATTTGTTTTCAATCATTTTCGATCTTGATTCATAGATTTTGGGCAATAGGGACTCAATAACATTATGGGACTAGCTACATCAAGGTGTGATTTTCCAGCTTGAGGTGAGTTGAACACTATAGTCAGGGTTAAAAAATCAGGGGAGCATTTGTTCAGTGACTCCAAAAGACACTAGCATCAGAATCATTCTGTCTATGGCAAGGTCATTAGGTTCTCTGGTGCAAAGGTTGATGTGTGCTCTGATAAACTTTTCATGTGTTGAGAAAAGATGGCATGACAACACCAAATCTTTCTTGTATACAGTCAAATATGTCTCTGCAGAGTCACATTTTGGCACCAGCGCATCTCCCTTGACAGACTTCTTCCAGGTTCTTAAAATCTTAAGTACTCCTACCTCCTCAGAAGTCCTTTAGTTGTCAAAGCTTTCTTTCCTTCCCCCTGCCATTCCACCATCAATTCCACCATTGTTTCAGTCCTCTGAATTCATTTTAATTCTTCTTTCTTCTTCCTGGTCATTGTGGATCAATATACTCTATGTCTGGGAAATTAGTAGCAGTAATTAATGAAACTGAGGTATGTCTGCTACAAAGATACACCTGCTATCAGGCAAGTATGAGCGATTCAAGTTCCCTTTCTTCTAAGTTTTTCTGTGGTTTGGGTTTCCATTTCAGATTACTCTTATAGCTTACTTATTATAGCTCTTCACAAAATTGGTGCTGAATCTATAGTAACAATCCTTGTATGGAGGCAGACGAATTAGGAAGTTCTAGAAATCTTGGGTTTGGATTTGCCTCTCTGTTTCAAGTACCCCATTTTTGATTCCTTGAACAGGCTTAGGCCTTATTTAGATTAATCCACTTTTGAAATGTACAGGACATTTTGGCAGAACAAAACCCCAAACAAAGATCAATGACAATTCCAAGATTTGTCTTATACCACAGAAAGACAGTTCTAACCAACTATTTTGGTGATTCATCTGTGAATGGTACAAGTGTTAACACATCCTATCATTATGATTTTCCCACTCCCACCTGCTTCTTTGCTTCACCCACCTGTTGCATCTTGCCTTTTAGATTGCAAGTTGTTTGGGACAGGTACGTTGTTTATGCTTTGTGTGTTGTACAATGTCTAAATACGACCCAGTTTAGACTTCTAGTCTCTTTTGTAAAAATAAAAGTAAAAAGAGTAATGAATATCAGAGATAAGCAGAGATAATAGTAAGAAACTGATTAGCTTCAGGATAGGAACCTTTCAAACATATTTTGTTTACTAATACTGATATAATTAAGATATGATAATGATCTTAGTGTAAAATCTGATTGGAAAGTAGACACCTGTTGTTTTTTTCTGCACAGTAGTTAAATGAGGTCAGCACTTTAAGCTTTTGACCCTCCCTTCCCTGCAGCTGGGGGTTGACCTCACCTTGGTTAACATGAGATAAAATTACTATGTTTGGTCCCACCATTGTCTTGGGATGAGAAAATTAACATGTGTTAGCTATTCACTGGTGACAATGGTAGAATGTTTCAAATAAAGAAGAGAAGGCTGTTTCCTTGGTCTGATATTCCATGAACTTTACCACACAGACTGACTTTCAAGATGAGCTTTCCTGCTTATTGTGAGGAATTAATAGCCCATTCCAAAGGTATATCTTCTGAGAGGTAAAGATCCTAGTATGACCTGGATTCCAGCCCTTGCCTAAGAAGCTATGGGCTCATCTGCCTGTTGCACTGGTCCCCTTCACCACGTATGTGTTTGAACAAGAGTGTTGTTGCCTGTTTGGCAATAGAGTGTTTAGCAGGCACCCATCATCAGTCAGAGCATTATCATTAATAATAAAAGTGAGACATTGGACAGAATGGGAAATTAATCACAGGTGGCAGGTGAAGCACCTCAATGCAAGATGAGCTTTTCTACATGCTGACACAAAGAATTTTTCCTCTAGGCTTTGCAAAGGGAATCACAGGGTTTAATTCTAAGTTACATGTATTCCCTTTCCTTCTGCTGTGTAAAGGGAAATGGCGTATGATTATTCTGTTGCCAAATGATATAAAATACAATGCCATGGAAAGTGTCCTCATACAGTCCTGGAGTGGTGAAACAGGACCGCTATTTCTTGAAAAACTGGGAATTCAAGTTTTCAGTGCTTGGCAACATGATTAGGATAATTTCAGGACTCAGTGAAAAAAATAAATATTGTAATTATCACCTTCCTCTCACATGAGTCCCTCAATGGGTATCAAGAGAACTACAATGATTTAAAAGAGTAATAACTTTCATTTAGCCTGATTACTAAAGTAATAAAGCTGATATAAACCCAAACCATTCAAACAAAAGTCCTTCTCAGTATATCAACAAGTTAAACTTAAGTTACTGATTATAGCCACTTTTTGTTACCCTCTGTCCTGAAATGGAAAATGATTAATTCTTTCATTATGAAGGTTATGACCTGAATATCATGCTGAGCTAATTGAAGCTTGCCTTTACTTTAGAATAAGCTACATGGCACAGTGATAGTGCATGTGTCTTTTGGTAGCTGCTGTCCCAATGCTTTTTTTTTCCTTTTTTCTTTTTTCCTTTTTTCTTAATCCAAGCAGGTTTTACTCCTGTAGTTGAATGACATAAATTCATACAACGTGAAACTAAATAAAGGTGTATTCACATTAAGTCACAGAATGTACATGTAACACAAGAAATGTCTAGGGTAGTTTTCAGCCCTCCAATATGTAAGTAATGGTGAAGCTGTTACTGGTAAATTACTGGTGCAGGCATCCTTATTGCCTTTCGCTCAGGGGAATATGGAGGTCTCTGGTAGATGCTGTAGGATGCTTACAAAGATGACAGCCATAGCTGCAAAAGTATGAGGAAAATGGTGGTGGCTAGAAAGTCTTTGAAGAACTACTAGTCCTTTGGCGCACCATCAGCTGAGAAGAGCTGGCTAAAATAGAGTTGATGCACTTGATAACTGAGACCACGCCTAGAATACTGTGTCCAATTTTGTGCTCCCCAATTCAAGAGAGGCAGGAATCTGCTGGAGAGAGTCCAACAGAGATTTACAAGGGTGATTGCAGGACTTGAACACCTCTCCTATGAAGAAACACTTGAGAGAACTGAGGCTGTTTAGTCTTGAGCAGAGAATGCTGAGAGGGCATCTTATCAATGTCTATAAATATCTGAGAGGTGGATGTTAAGATGAAGGTTATAGTCTCCTTTTGATGGTGCCCAGTGATAGGACAAGGAACAATGGGTACCAGCTAGAACACAGACAGCTCCACCTCAAAACAAGGAGACATTTCTTTATGGTGAGGGTGATGGAGCACTGGAACAGGCTGCCCAGAAATGTTGTAGAGTCTCCTTCACTGGAGACTTTCAAAACCCACCTGAAGGCTTTCCTTTGTGGCCTGTCCTATGTGTTTCTGCTTTGACAGGGGGATTGGACTTGATCATCTTTAGCAATGCCTTCCAACCCCTAAAATTCTGCAGTTCTGTCATTCTGTGATTCTGTGCTATAAGACTCCTTTTTTCACCATAAAATCCATTTCAACATTCCAGGCTCATATGTCTTTTCTAAACACAAGCCAAATACTGTCTGGCACTAAAATGGACGAGTTGTGCAATCTTTTCTTTTTGAGGTGCACTCTCCCTTGCAGGACAATCCTGATCTAACTTCTCTCCAGTATGCAGGACCCCCCTCTTTCTGCTGACATCCTCTCAGATACTGGCAGTAATCTGAAGTACAGGAACATGAACCCAGCATTCTGGGTTAGATAAAAATTAATCTCTCCCAGGTTCCATTTTTTAGCAATGAACAGTAGAAGACACTGTGGAAAAGATAATAAGAATAAATCATCCTTTGGTAATCAGTGATTTACAACATCTTTATCTGAAACTATCTGTACCATGGTGTGTGACACTGTGATAGACTATTCTGTTAATTTTGTTATTTTCTTCCTTTTTTCTTTACAACATCCTGTGCCAGTAAGTTCTAAAGTAGCGTAAGAAAAAAATTTATTTTCCTCATGTTAATGAAACACACAGTTAGTAAATGATCATAATCATCCTCAGCAGACTCTTTTCCAAGGTAGAGTGCTACTTGGTTTAGTACTTCCATAGATTTTTCAGCGTCGGCAGATGATATTATTATCTTTCTAGCACTGTAGGGAAGAGGATGCTCCAGCCACAGAGACCTACCTCGCTATCACTTCAAGACTACATTATATCTAACAATAACTGGAGAGATGTTTAACTTGTGAGAGAAGTCAACAATAAGCCTGAGAAACACTGAGACCATATTACACCAAGACTTCATGCTTATTGTCCTGTGACAAGAGCAATGAAGATGACTGGTTACAGTTTCCTGGATTACAAAAATGTAACATCTCTCTGAGCAACTCCTCCAAACTCTAGAGCAGAAGTTGGATATTGCAGGACTCTTCAGTAGGTTACTGTAGGATTCTTCTGTGTTGCACTTTTCAGGTGATGAGCTTTAGAGATCATAATTACAAACTGACTTTTCAGCAGAAGTTCAGCTAACTCTGACCATGGTCAAATCTCTTTCCACAGCTACCTCTTTAGTGAGATATATGGACAATTTCTTAGGGAGCCCATCTCTCCTCCTCCTAATCTTCTCTTATTGACAAATTGTCACCAGAAGGCAGAGAAGACCTTAGATTCCATTAAAAAGCATGATACACATTAGGAACAGATAAGTGGTTCCAGTTCTTAAGGGAGTGAGTGCTTGTGAAATGTGCTCAATAATGCATTTTAACAGTTACATTCAATAATAATAACAGGAACCAGCAACTGACCCAGGCAGATTTATTTTTTTTTCCAAGATGTTGAATTCTGTTAAAGCACTCAGTTGTGTTGTAGTGACACAGAATTTGGGGCTCAGCAAAACATTTAAAAGTGCAGGGGTAAGACTACCCTTGGGGTTGTTGAGACTGGGACAAAAGCTTGTTGAAATAGAAAATGCCTTTAAGTCAATTGGGACAATTTTGTTGAAAAAGAAAATCAAAGAGTATGGCAGGGGAAATGTCATTTTCTGTTAAGGAGCTCATTTTTTTCATTCTTTTAGAACCACTAGAAATTACTTCAGGCACAATTTAATAATCTATATCAGCATCTCAGGAGTTAAGATAGCATGTGATATTATGACAAAAATCTCTTAAATAAAAATCAAACTTGGTCAAACCAGGATTATTATTTTTTTTTTAACCAGATTCTTGAGTAATTCAAGAGCTGCAATTCTGAGTTTTTAATTTTAATTGAACAGGGATATTCTTCCTCCTAAATGACAACAGTAGTTTAGTATAAGACATGCACAGTGGAGTAGAACTAGGTTAAGATTAGGTGTTATGTAAGAGATTGTGTAATACAATTCTTTCACATGTCATTGTGCAATTGTCAGTATTAATTGCAAGTAATTATCCATGTTCTTTGGATACTGTTGTTCCCATCCTACCTTTTTGTTTCTGTGGGTCTCATTTTAAAATCTTCATACTGGGGAGAGAGGTAGGGAGCCTGGGGTGGCAGTACTGGAGGGAATTCCTGATGTATTTCACAGCCAAGAGAGCCGCAGCTCTCTTGACAAATTCATGTTGCCTAATGAATGTGGGCTGAGTGATCCTGCCTTAACAGCTGTGCCTAACTTCCTCCCATCCCCAAGAATACGGCGTAGATTGGAAACTTGCACTCTATGTGCAGTTTGTTCCTCAGCTATGACACTGTCCTGGTACAAAGTGTCATAGATGAGCCACATGTGACTCAAGAGTCACAGCTTGAACATCCTTGTCTAGCTGTTTCATGCACACCATGGACCAAAGGCATGACAATGATTCATGCTGATTTTAATGGGGATTAAGTGCATGTAGAGGAAGAATCTGACATGACCCAGAGTTGGTTTTGCACTCTTTTTACCCTCAACTTTCAGTGTAAGGACTCCGACAATGGGATTTTTTGCTCTTGTAAGTGTTCAACTAAGTGATACAGTAACCTTAGTGGTTATGTAGTAAATAATGCAAGTTTACAGGTCAGCATTCATTTATTATTTTAGCACAGCTGCTGAGGGCCGTAAGACAGGTATGATAGCTGGAGGTATTTAAAAGATGTGTAGTTGTGGTGCTTAGTTTAGTGGTAGACTTGGCAGTGCTGGGTTAACAATTGGACTTGATGATCTTAAACATCTTTTCCAAATAAATGATTCTATGATAAAGTCTGGGAAGTATGGAGAGTCCTTTGTCAAAAACTGCTTTTCAGGTTTCTGGAAGATGGTCAGGACTTTGATCCAGGGCAAACTCTTTCATTGTAGACTTCTTGAATTGTCACTTGAAATGGATAGGATTGATCTGAGTGGGTATAGATGTTGACAGAGAAGGCATCTATGTCTCTGCAAGTCATTTCAGTTTTTCTTGGCAGTTAAGGGGAAATCTGGCTGATATATCTTTTGAAATCCACAGCACTATACATCACATTCTCAAATATTCTCAATTAGGTCAAATGAATCACACCTAGATGTGCTTACTTTTCTCCCCTAAATGTCAGGGGAGCCAGAGAAGAAACATTCACTTACAGATATAAAAAAGGCACACATATGTCTGAAATTTGCTGAAATGAATCATATTCTTTTTTTCTGTTCCTTGGTGTCTCATATATAAAAATGGGATATCATTATAGTCTTAACATTGGTTATTGATTTGGAATACATTATATTTTAGTGGGTTGGGGCAGTTGTTGTTTGCTTTTGTTAAAAAAACCATCATTCATACTATAACCTATGTATTTTACAAATCAAATAACAAGTAAAACAATATGCTACTAGGAAAACAAAAAGGTCTCCTAAATTTATTAACACCAACTCTCCTCAAAGCTGGTGTTATAATTTTTTTTCAAGTTATATTGCATTGAATCTTCCCAGGAAAGCAGGCTGCTTAAGTGTAGAACTGAGTCTGGTGACAGACCAGTTTTATTGCACTTAGCACCAAAAAATTTGAAGGAAGTTTCTGCTGATGCGATATCAAGTTGTAACTGGCACATGTGTAAAGGCACATACATGTCTTCCTTCTTTCTCCATTTAAATCATGAAATCCACTCATGAACTTCCTCAGTAGCAAAATATTGTCCACTTTAGGACAAAAATAAATGAATAAATAAATAAATGGAAACAATTAATTAAAAACCTGTAAATATAAAATCACTGTTATTGACACTAATGAAACAATGTCAAAACCACCTCTGACCCTCTACATCTGCACCCCAAATACCTTCACAAGTCTTTAGAGTGCTCTCCAAAGCATTCAAAACATACTTTTATCACCTTAGGGAAAAAATACCACTCTGAGGGGTTGTGCAATAATCATTGCACTGTTTCTAGCCATTTGAACTAAAATGGAAGACAATAATAGCAGTTGGACTAATGTTTGATGTAGGTCTCTTCCAACTGAAGTATTCCTATTCTATTCTATTCTATTCTATTCTATTCTATTCTATTCTATTCTATGACCACAAGTTTTTAAAGTTACCAATTTACAATATATCTTAAGCATAATGTTATATGATAATTTAATAATCACTATTCTATCTTAAGTCCAGTCATGTCACACTGAACCTAATAAAAGCTTGACACGAGTTGGGAAGTCACTGATTCAGCCAAGAGAGGAAGAATTCCAAGCAGTGAAAAGTGAAAAAAACTGCATTTGGATGTCCAAAATTTTTTAATACTACTCAAGGCACTTGTTCAGCAAGATGAAAGAAGGCCAACAAAAAAACCCAACAAACCAAAACAAGCAAACCCCCTCACACCCCTCCCTCCCCCCAGAAAATCTGATTTAGATGAGATTATACCATTCATCTCTTCTGATTTTTGTGCCACCTTCATAGCATCAATAAGAACTAATTTTCAGGAGATGAATATATGGAAATCTGTGCAAAATTCAAGGAGAATCAGGTTTTATAGCTGTACTGACACTCAGGTTATCAATGCATTGAGCTATTGATGTGGACTTTAACTCCAGGAACATAAAGTGTGCCAAAGCAATATGATATGTGAGAGTTATTCAGTAACATGTGGAAGGTAAATCTATGCCATATCTCTTTGCATTGAAAACATTAATTAATCGTGTGATGAAAATGCCATTTTCAGCTTACAGTGCAAGCTGGGAGGAATTGTCCTTCTTCTGGCTTTAGTAACTGTGTGTTTAGTTCAAGGAAGGAAAAATTAATTTAGTTATTAAGTTGGAGGATTTTCTTAATCATTATGAGATTGAGTTGTAGGTAAAATTTACAGTCTTTGTATTAGAGCAGTGAGAGTGTGGATGCCTTTCTCATCATCAGTATTTAATTTTGTTTTGGTTTAGAATGTTATGCAAATTCAAGTTCAGACTGTTGCAGAGAGAGGAACAAGGCACTGCGTATGCTCTGGGACACACAATATGGAATAACCATACAGTTGTCTCCATATCCATTTAAATCTACCCCTAATGCACCTGTTTATGAGCATATGAACCAGAATGGGCCTGATCCTGTAGCTTTTGCTTGAAATTCTTCTTTGTCAATGCCATTTACTTTGGTTTGTGAAAACCCACAGTCAGCAAATCCTGTGTTTTCTACTGCAGATCATGATGTTGGGAAAGAAAGATTATATCAATCTCAAAGGACATTGAAATGATGTGATCCTCTAATACACTGTGACCTGGAGATATTGTCTGCTGAAAATGGAGAATAAGAGGGCACATAACTTATATCTCATGAAAATGAATCCTTACAGTTTATGCAGCTATTCCAAATGTGATATACAATAATTGAAAAATCTAGTATAATTTGTTAGCTAGTGAAACCATGGCTATGTATCTTTCTTAAAACAGCACCTTTAATGAACTCTCAATGCTGCAACTTAGTTTCATCATATTCTAGCATGTCTCATGGAAGAGAAATCCTGTTGATGTCTGTCTGATCTTTGAAAGCTAGAGATAAGAAATTCTTTGTCAATATCAATAATGGTACAATGAAATAATCTGTGTACAGGTACTGATAACACGTGCATCTATAGGGGGACATGCTTAGGAATTTTTTCAATGGGCTGTTTTACTGTGCAAAAAGTGTCAACTCATACAAGTGCTTTTTTTTTCTTCAGGGAAGTTATTTTTTCTGAAGGAATTATGAATCTAAAGGATGATGGGGTAGGGCAAGGAGAAGGCCAATAGCATGCTACTTACAGCAATAAACTTGGAAGATGCTTGTTTGAGTCCCTGCCATGAAATTCACAGATTTATTTTTCTAAAACTAGAACAGATTCACTAAGCAAAAGGTTTTCAAGAACTTTTTAGAAGAGAGACAGAACCTGAAGACTTCTGTTGTGAAATAAACCACAAAAAAAGAATTTTCTTATATTTTTAACATGATATTAGGGAAAGGAGCTTTCTGCTGTGAACATAAACAGGTGAAAGCATCCTACAAGATACATGGTTGTACCCCATTATTAATATAAAACCAGCCATAGAATAGATTTCATGTGATGCTAGAAGGTGACCAGAGGCCTCATAAAATCCACCTCTCCTGATCTTCAGTAGTTTCTCCTGTCTCAAGAAGGTTTCCAGTGGATGAGTGTTGTCTACTTAGTGGACATGTTAGTGCAGGGGAGGACAATGAACAGAGTGGAAACATATATTTTTAGTAGCCTTTTGCTTTCATTTATGAACTTTTCAATCTCTGTTTAAACCTGATATTTTCTGCACAGTAATAAGAAACTAAGACCACACAAACTTTCAGATGCCATTAGTATGCCACATTTTATTCCAACAATTGACTTTAAACTGTAATATCCGGGGAAAAATTCATGAGTGAATGGTGAATTTGGGGGTTGACACTGTCCAGTGATAGATCATGCTTAATTAACATTAAAGTTAATGCCTAAGAGCTTTTGATTCCCAAGTTTTTCTCCTTGGATCTACAAGGGAGCAATTCCATGTTTCATGAAGGAAAGGATTTATCTCAAAGAGCCTGGTTCTTTCATTGACTTTGCCCTCAGTACAACTACACAGGGGAAAACTGAAATGCTTTTGTGCTTGGAGATAAAAAAAAAAAGGCAGGAAAAATTTAATTATAAATGTGTTGAAGGTACCATGCAAGTCACGCACACATAGACATACTTTCCAGCACACCTTTTCTTCCTGTGATCTGGGTGCCTTCCAGTTACACAGATCACCACAGAATTTAGCAAGGATGTCCAAGTACAAGTGCATCAATTATTTCTGCATCATTATTTCTGTGACAGGGAATTTTAATCAAAAGTTCAGTCTTGAAAAGAAAAAAAAACACAAACAAATAATGGACAAAGATCCTTTGCAGTGTCCTAAAAATCATCCAAACTTATTTTCTATAGTTTTAAGCATCGGTGCAGGAAAATACCAAACACCTTCCACCCCACCCCCCAAAGAAAAAAAAAATTAAATATTTTCAAAACATTTAAACCATTTCCTTATGCTGTGCTGGAAAAAAAATGGTCAAATCCTTTTCCCTTTGTTTGAGAAGTTCATATTCAGTAAATCCTAGAAACTTTTCCATATTAACAAAATATTCCCATATTCCAGGAAGAAGTATTTGAAAAAAATAAAATAAAAATATGCTCTGTACTGTTGTTAGCTTTTAAAACAGGTGGAAATTTAAAAGTGAAGATATTACATGTACAAACATTTCTGAAGGCTAATATTGAACTGATTAGATCTCTGGAAAACAAATTAACTTATTTTCTTGAAACTCCACAGCAAAATGAAGTATTATTCAAAGCTTGCAGCGGAAAATTTGGGAAGGCTTAATTTATTAAAAAAAAAAAAAAAAAGCCAAATTATTAACACTTAACAGAGCTTATTAATTATTTCAGTATGGCAGAGCTATCATACCCGGTCATAAAGCAGTCAGTAGTTTTAAATAAGCCAATATAAACGTAGATTGGTTCTTGTCCTATGCACCTTATTTGAAAATATAGTGTAAAACTGCTATTTCACCTGAGTTAATCATGCCTCACAATTATAAAAATACTAAAATTATTGTACCTAAGGATGCTAGTATAGCCTCTTAGATCTGAGTTTCACAGTGCAAGTAGAGCAGGTAATGACATTTGCAGTGTATTTCTTGAAAAGAAGCATAGCTTCTTTGAAATTTCAAAATCATAAGTGAAATGTTATCCCTTAAATATTTGAATTTGTAAGTCCAGGGGCTGATAGTATATATTGCTGTTGTTCTTTGGAAGCAAGTTATCCCTATAGAGAGGGAAAAGAAAAACTATCTGATTTCTTGCATTTCTGTACTACATTGTGTCCAGTCACCAACTAAAACCTGTTGGTTCATCCTAGGAAATAATAATAATGAAAAGCAACATTGCAGTGGGCTGGGATTTTTATTTTTAATCTTCAAGTTCACAGGCCAGTGTTAAACATTTGTCCTGTAATTGCCCACAAGTATAAAATTTTCACTATATTAATTGGTCTCTTTTTAGCTTCCCTCACCAGGAATTTAGTTACATTAAGACTGAGGAGGTGTCAAACTCCTTGAAATAATTTATTAATTATTGCTGATTTTTGCTTTTATTGTCAGACTCTGCTTCTGTTTCTAATATAGCTCCCTTCTAACATTACTTCTTTTAAAAGGATTTTTTAAAGTTCTTTCTTGGAGAATTTTATTGATGCTTTGTAAAACACACTCAACAGGGGGTTTTGGGTGGGTTTTTTTGTTTTGTTTTTTTGTTTTGGTGGTTGTTTTTTTTTTAATGCAAGGAATAAAAACCACTGTGAAATGTTATACTAAACCTAACAAAACCAGAAACCCCACCTTGCCCACCATAAAAATAGCAGTGGCATATTTAAGGATACATTTGTCAGGGGAAGCAGAATGAAATACTTTCCTTATAAAAAGCCATTTTGCTTGTACAAGGGCCAATCTGTTTCATTTGTTGATGTTCACATTAGGATCCATTTGATTTAACCATATCTTCACTTTGGAAGGAAAAAATTCAATGCATTATTAATGCTTCATTGTAAATGAGAAATGAGTATATGAGTCAATATTGCTCCAGTGCTGTGCATTATTAAGAATAAGTTAAAGTAGGTCAACACAGCACACAAAGCTAAATAGACTACTAATGCATTTTAAGGATAGACATTCATCTACCAAGGAGTCATGCGTTATGTGCTGGCACCGACACAAGATAAGCATTTTGATTTGTGGATTTTCAAGTTCACATTTGTACTGAAAAAAAAAAAAAAAAAAAAAAAGAAACAACAAAACAAGCAACAAAACAGCTCTTTCAGTTTCTCCAAAATTCACCCTCACTTTTATTAAAGGGGCAGAGTTGCATCTACTGGGGATTTTTTTGTTTGATTTTTCGAAAACATCTAGTTAAGATATATAAAAAAGGAGATGAAATGAGAAATGAAGCTCATAATTAAATAATCCCTTCAGGTGTTTACAAGTTAATCACAGAAATTTTGTAGTAGCTCATGAGTGCTGGGACATAAAACAGGCTAGAAACTAAAATGAAACTAACCATTCTGGGCTTTGTCCAACTTAAAGACAGAACAAAAAGAAGCTAGAGAGTACCAAACAGGGAAGAGTTACAAAGTGAATATTCTTTTGGCTAGCAGATACTGCATTTTAAACACTGACCAGTTGGTTGCTCAGGATTTTATTTGTTTGTTTGTTTGTTTGTTTGTTTGTTTTAAAATTGTCATCAGCACCAATTCAGGGAAACCTTTTTTCAGAAATAATTGGAAAATACTAATATGACATTCCACTGCTATCAAGTCTCAAAGTTCACAGATCACATCTGTTTAGGTTGCAAGTTAAAACTAGGTAATCGTGCTCAGATTTTTGTTTTCTTTCTTGAGTATCATTCATCATCAATAAGAGAGATAATATAATTGAAAATTACTCTACAGTTCCATTCCCCATCTCTGAGCCAAAAGCTGAGCTGTCTCCCCAGAGCTAATGCTACTAAAATGCAGTTAAAATGATCAAGTACGAGTCAAACACACAAAGAGAAAGGTTTATTAAACAAGGTGCTGCCAGCCTTTGATGGACTTACAGTTTAACAGCATGCTTCACTCTCTGCTGGCTGCATTATAAAACCAAAGGGGAATATCTCCTCTTTTGTTGGTTTTTAAAGGATAGATTTAGAGCCATTAAAGTTAAATTTTAAGCATGTTGGCTCCACGTTTTCCCAAGCACCAAATAATCCCCAGGACCGTATTCATTTCCAGAGCTGAAAAAAGTGAGGATACTATAGGAAGGAATGACCACCATGCAGCTCCTGACCAACATGGAGCTAAGCATGATTTTCAAGCTGGGGTCTGTCCACTGGTGACCCCTGTCCAAACTGCTGCTTTTGCTAGTTCTGAGTGTTTCACCTGGACACTATCTGCAGACTTTCTCTTCTCTTGCATTGAATCAGAAGGAGCTGGGGAACCACCAGCATCTCTGCCCTGCAGGCTGCACCCTCCACTTCAGCTCAGTCACATAGGGGGTTGACTTTGGAAGCTTATGGAGGAAAAAAAGTCCATAAAAATCAATTTCATGCTTAAAAGGGATAGAATTCCTGTATTTAGCATGTATTTTTTAGTGTCTTTAATGTCTAAGTAATTTCTGCCAACAGCTGCCCATCATTTAATTCTGTTGTGTCGTTAACAATCTTGGGAAAAGTGCAGTGCGTGTAATGGAAGCCTGAAGTGGTATCAAGATATCATATTAGGATTGTTTTCTGGACCTGAAATTGAGTTAATAAAGACAAATTTTCCAGAAGAATTGGGCACTCCCCGGTAGAGAACTACATAAGATGAACTCGGTGCACTGTTTTAGCAGAACGTACTCTTGCATAAGTATTTAATGATTCATGTATATTGCTTAAAGGTGAGCTACATACAAGAGAAAAACAAGAAATCATGTGAGTTTTTCTCCTGCTCTGTTTGTTTCAGTGTATGAGTAAACAATGAAACATGTTGTCAAATATACAAATTAGGTTTTAATTTTTTTTCTTGCCTTTTTGTCCCTTTATTCAAATAACAGCTGGCTAGTAGAGAATAATTTTTAAAATGTAACAACATTATTAAACTCCAGACAGTTAAATATTCTAAATTAATATTTAAAAAAGAGAAATATTTCTTTGCATTCTACCACCTGTTAAACACTTGGACGCAAAATATCCTTGTTAAATATTTTTAAGAAATCCCATGTTTGATCTTTTAAAGTGCTCCAAAAGTACAAGAAAAAACATGATGAAACCCCTCAACCTTCAGAAGACAGCCCTAATGTTTCTAGTATTTCTTCAGTTGGAAATATAAACAGATAAGTCCTGTATCTAAAAAAAATAAAAAATAAAAAAGAGTAAAATTAAATTCTGCCTGAAAGTCCCTTTCTACTAAGAAATAGAAGGCATAAAAAACAAAATCTATGTTCTAAAAAACCCCCTATACTAAACCTAAATACGTTCCACAAAACCAAAGTAAACATTGTAAATCTGCCCTGAAATTCCAGTTTACCTGTCTGCATTAGTTTACAAGGCACTTATTTTATCATCTAGGTAAACTTTGCAAAACTACTTCAGCATGGGTTTTTTTGTTTGTTTGTTTGTTTTGTTTAAATATCTAGAAAAGAAGAATTGTGCCTTTAGAGTATGTCTTGAGAATGTATTATTATAAAACAGCTTGGAGAATATGGAAGATTGCTTATCTTGCTATATTTAATAGGACAATCTTAAACTGTAAGCTCTGGTTTTGCAATAAGAAAAACAGATCTCCTGCCATCATGTGGAATGTAGCAGTATCTCCTTTTTGAAATGATCTGATGTTTGAATACCACCACAGTAAATACATCATGACAGCAACGTTATTTTGTGTTTCATTTGAGAACTGAGCTGTCATTACAGACCATGAGCATTTCTGGGGGGAAGTGTCTTAGCCCATCTTCAAAGAAACATCTTCTGTGATTGCAATGGGGGAGCTCTCTGTATGAAGCTTTGGTAAAATGGACCCTTTTATTTTAATTTCTGATATCAGAAAGATTAAGTCATGTGAAGATTTTGAGACTCTGCCCCACAGGATTGTGTATTATATAAATAATTGATTTCAATGAAATTATACCGGGAGGATGTTTGGTTTACAGACTATCTGAAAACATGCCAAGCCTGATACTTATCTACTGGTGTCACTTTATCATTTTAAATCCACAGAACAGAATGAAGTCAATCTTGCTTGTAGAATACCTTGACCAAATTCCAGAGCTTTTTTACAAGCAAACTGTAAATCTATATAAATTTTGCAGGACTTTTAAAGGACACACCTCCTGGTCTTACATTTAAAGACAGATGGACATTTTGGTTCTAAGAGAATGGAGGTTTTCAGTGTGGAAAGACTGATCTTGATGCCAAACAAAATAGAAGTATCACATCTCAACTTAGATAAGTTGCAGAATCAAACGATGGCTGAGGTTAGAAAAGGCCTCCGGAAATCACTGCATCCTACTTCACTCTAAGAACAGAGTCAGCTAGAGCAGATTACTGAGGGCCTTGACAATTCAGGTTTTTAGTAACTCCAAAGATTAATGCACTGCAACCATTGGATCCCTTTTGACCTTGATCTGTTTTGACTATGGTTTTTGACCTTGGGTGCCCTGAACCCAAATGTTACATATTTCTGATGGTGTCTGTTGTTCTCTAGGCTCCTAAAGATACCTCAAAATATTCCTCTGCTTACTGCTTTACTCTGACCAGTGCTTCATCCAAGATAGTTTTTTGTTTCGTTTTAGGTTTGATTAATCTACACTTTATTTATCATTTTATTCTTTCCTATCACTCTCTGTGGTACTTTCTCTTTTCCCTCTGAAGTAATTTCTCCCACTTTTTTTTTTTTTTTTTCCCCCAGGAGTACCTCAATGACCCCTCATTTATAGCCTAATGATTTTCTGAAATAACTCAAAATGGTCTTTGCCCAAGGTGAAGTTGATTCACGAATCCTCCTGTAAATAGAAATTGTTGATAAAATGAGAATACTGGCTTCCAGCTACCCTTGAAATGTCACATTATGTCCTTCATTAAAGCTGTCACTTAAGCATAAAACTGTTTGAATATCAGTATATGGTGATGGATTTGTTGCTAGATCAAGTGCACATCTAGGTGTTGGAAGGTAAATACATTGTCATTCTTACATCTCTCTTTGCACAGAGCTGGTCACTTCACACTTACTACTGTGCAACTGGACTTCATGGAAGGCTCCATTAGTTACTGATTAATCAGATGGTTTTCAAAACACATCTTTAAACGGTCAAACCTGTTTTCTCATCTTTGATGAAGAGGCATATTGGATTGGGTGTCAAGTGGATAGGGCCAACCTCTTTTCAGTGCAGTAATAAGACAAGGAATAATGGATACAAACTTGAACATAGAAGGTTTCACCACAACATGAGGAGAAACCTCTTTATAGTGAGGGTGACATAGAACTGGAACAGGCTGCCCAGAGAGGTTGTGGAGTTTCCTCTGGAGACTTTCAAAACCTGCCTGGATGCATTCCTGTGTGGACTACCCTAGGTTATCCTGCTTTTGGCAGGAGGGTTGGACTTGGTGATCTCTGGAGGTCCCTTCCAACCTCTAACATTTTGTGATTATGAGATTCTGTGATTGCTGATCTATACATTGATTTTAATTTCCCTAAGACCTGGTTAAGATGGAATCCTGCCTCATCACAGAATCACAGAGTTATTTAGGTTGGAAAAGACCTTTAAGAACATGTAATCCAAACATTATCTAACTGGTATGTCTGGTGCTAAACCATGTCCATCTCCACATCTGTGTGTCTTCTAAACACCTTGAGGGATGGTGATTTATCCGCTTCTATGGACAACCTGTTCCAATGCTTGATCATTCTTTCCCGTCACTGTGCTTGAAGCCTGTAGTGTTGCATGGGGTTATTGTGACCTAAGAGCAGGACCTGGCACTTGGCTTTGCTAAGCCTCATACAATTGACCTTGGCCCATTGACCCAGCCTGTACATATCACTCTGAAGAGCCTTCCTGCCTTTGAGCAGATCAACACTCCTACCCAGTTTGGTGTCAACTGCATACGTCTTGGCTATAGTCAAAGGAAGCACTCCATTTACAAAGTAATAAATTTTACTTTTCCTTTGAAATGTCAGTCCCTTTTAGACTAAGTTCTGGAATGACATCACAGAAGTTATCATTTTTCTCAGATATATGGAGAAAGTCATTGCAGTAATTCCTACAGCAGATCTGAAAGAATTTGATTCTCCCTTGTTTTCCCCTTTTCCTTCAGAAAGTTTTAATTTCTCTTAATGATAACTGAAATATCAGTGTTGTTATGTTTTCATACAATGATTTTAAATATTTCCAGGGTAATACTAATTGGAAATATTGCCAATCTTTTAATAGAGTTAATGCTATTTACATTATCCTGATCTAGTTGGAGATGTCCCTGCTCACTACAGTGGGGGTGGACAAGATGACTTTCTAGGGTCCCTGCCAACCCAGTGCATTCTATGACTCTATGATCTATTTTTCTTCCTCTGGCCAAGTGCAGTTAGCCATATTGTGCAGAATCAATATGAAATCTTTTAAATATCATAGAGTTTTTTCTAAGGAAATTTGGGGAAATATCTAATCCACTGTATTTTATCAGTAATGGTGTTCCCAAGATGAATTTATCCACAGGAAAACTTTTCTAGCACTAGATAACCAAGAGATCTTGCATATTACATATGCCCTCTGCCCCTATGGATTTCCAACTGTAACTGCTTGTAGTACTGATGCAGTCCAAGCTGTGGTTTGGAGAATAATAGGATTAATGTAACATAAAAGTTTTCCAGAGGCATGTTTATTTGTCACGCATCATACCAAATACCCTTCAATGACAATTCAAGATTGGACCAATTTTCTTGGCTGTGACATGATGTTTGCTGCTTTTGTGGCCCCTGTAAACCATGCATGAATTCTTCATTTATTCAATGGTAACAATGATTTTATAGGTGTTGTCTAAGGAGTCTTTTAGCTATGGGGCTTTAGCTCTCGTCTTTGTAAAGCGGGATGATTCTTAGTTCACTGGATTGCTGTGAAGCCTAAATCAGTTGTTATTCTTGGCTCTGTCTCCAGCCTGAGAGATGTCCTTGAAGAAGCCTTTTTCTCCTTTGGTTTTTGTTTTTTTTTTTTAGTGCTGTTAGTGTTAAATATTATGGACATTCTTAGATCAGATCATGAACTCTTTACTTAGGCGAAATTTAGATTGGCTTAATGTCTGTAGTTATAATTGAATATCAAACACACAGTATTATTTGGGTTTGTTATTTATAGTGAGAAATACAGAACATATTTAGTTGTGTGTTTTCCTTTAACAGAACCTTGTGAATTCTTATCTGTTTTCATGTGTACACTTATTTATTTCAAACTGTTTATACAAGATAACTAAAATGAGTAAGAAAGAAAAAAAAATCTTGCATGTGTTTAAATACACCAACGTGATGCATCGGCATTTTAGAAATACAAACAGTACAATGAATATGTAGACTTCCTATTACAAGTTCAAGTAGGAAAGCAGCACAAGGCCAAATTAATCAGGTCTAGAATTCTTTCTGCAATCTCTTGCCAGACAAATGAGGTTCCTTATGGCTGATGTCAATGGTATTCTAAAGTTTTAAAATCAATAAACAGGCTGTAAAATTGCATCTGCAATCAGGATAAGGAACACAAACATTTACAGAGTAACATGCAAACATAACAAAATACTACAGCCGGCTAAAATTGAATGAGACGCCCAGTTCAGATGCCATTATTTTTAAATACGTGTTTAATTTAGGATCTCAACTGAGATAAAATGCAGACAGAGCCACACTAAACTGGTATTACCGACTGCCTGAAGATATCTCCAGGTTAACACACCTATCCACAACCCATCTATAGTAAAAAAAAAATTAAAACTAAACAACAGAATTCAGGATTTATTTTTTTTTTCTTTAGTATTGCATATCACTGTTGGAGCATTCAGAGATAAAGACTAGCATTGCAAAGAGCTGGTTCTTACTTTTAAAAGTTACAGTATCGGCACCAAGAATTTCCTAGGCAATTCTGTGTCTTAAAAGATCTCTGGGTGTTGTAGCAAGCTGCTGTGAGTGAAAGGTTTTGGAGAGCTATAACAGGTGTTTCAGGAACTCATCATTATGTAACCTAGAGCTGCTGCTCTACATTCTGGCCAATTTGCTCAAATATCCTGTAATGTATGACAGATCTTTCCAGAGCTTGGGGCAATAACTAACAGCACTGAGAGTTAAAAAAACAACCAACAAACAACACAACAAGAACAACAAAAAGAGGAGGGCCACAAAAATGATCAGGGGGTTGGAGCACCCCTGCTACAAGGACAGGTTGAGGGCGCTGGGATTGTCCAACCTGGAGAGAAGGAGGCTCTGGGGGGACCTGATAGCAGCCTTCCAGTACCTGAAGGGGGCCTACAGGAAGGATGGAGACAGACTGTTTACAAGGGTCTGAAGTGACAGGACAAGGGACAATGGCTTCAAACTAGAGAAGGGCAGATTTAGATTGTATATCAGGAAGAAGTTCTTCACTATGAGGATGGTAGAACATTGGAACAGGTTGCCCAGGGAGGTGGTTGAGGCCCTTTCCCTGGAGATATTCAAGGTTGGACTCAATGAGGCCCTGGGCAGCCTGATCCAGTTGGGGATGTCCCTGCTGACTGCAGGCAGGTTGGACTAGATGACCTTTGGAAGTCCCTTCTGGCCTAGACCATTCTATGATTCTATAAAAAAAAAAGATACCCCAAAACTGGAGCAGGAAAGTGAGCATGAAGAATGTGGTTGATGTGTCTCTTTGGGATAAAGCAGTGAAAATGAGTAAGAGGCACAACTCTGGGAAAATGCACTGCTCCTCTAAGGATTTGGGAGAGTGACACTGAGGTACAGAGGCATATTTTAGAGGAAGATGTAAGTTTTGTTGTTGATGTCTTGAGGATAGATATGTGGCTTTCAGTTCTTAAAAGGGAATACTGAGCTGGACCAAAAAGAAAATTAAAGAGGAAGAATGTCTCAATGTAAATTCTTTTTCAGAGGATTTTTTGTTGCAGTTTGAGTTTTGCCTTCAAGTCTCAGCTCCTGGAAGCATGGGACTATAGTTTTCAGTGAAAAAGAAAGAATGAATCTCTGAAGTGAAGGTGGGTTTGGTTTTTCAAGTTCTTGATCTTCCATGGACATGATTCTTCAGCAAGTTGTTTTTCTTCTCTGTGTTTCAGTTCCCAGTCTGTGAAATGGGAATGAGTGTACATGATTTCCTCATAGGAATGATGTGAAGATAAATACATTCAAAAACATGCAGGGCTCCAATAATCTATTGCATACTTGACTACCATAATAAATAAATTATTAATACAGGAAAAAATGAAATTAAGCTTGACGATGTGTCTGTACCTGAAAACCCCTAAGGGTGCAATAATCAAAAGCCAAATGAAGGAAATAATTTGATGTCAATCTCACACATTCTTGGAATGGGATTCTGGGGTTTGATTTGTTTGTTTTTATTCTATTTTTTTTCACAATAATGGTTGACAGGATTGCCATCAAGAGCTGTATATGAGGTATGTCTACACTGTAGTTGCAAGTATAGTGTTGAGATACCTGTGTTAGCTTTAAGCAGGCAAACAATCTGTGCATTTTAGAATAGAGCTTTCAGCAAGATATTGCCTAGGTGAATAATTGTGAAAAAAATGTTCCTTTGGTAGGAAAATGACCACATTTCTTGTAAGGAACATCTTTGGTACCAGTTGTTTCCAAACCTGTTTTGCATATTTCAGTGATATGTCACAGCTGTGAGCAATGGAGTGTCAGATAAAGGGAGGGAAAAGTGCAACTGATTGAGTGACAAGAGAGAAAGACAAGGAAAGGATTTATTTCAGGAATGAACTGACATGTATTAACAGAGGTAGCAGAGGACAGAGCAAGGGTATCACAGATGGTAGCCATTTCAGGACATGGCACTTCTTTTGCTCTAACTACTGGAAATTATCAGTTGAGGGCCTAATGATATATCTGGATGAATGAGCAATGTGGAAAGATATGATCTGAGGATAGAATGAGCAAATATGAGAAGTTTAATATGGTGGTTGGGATTTACCCATTTACATTGAGGTATTCATGTAGGCTTCTTGAGGGTTCCCTCTGTAGTCACCACAGAGTTTCCTACAGGAAAAGAGACACTGATGATTCCATAGAGTGATTCAGATTTTAAAAAGACCTACAAACCCTGATCTAATTTCATGGTTAGCCCTGCTGTGCCCTGATGGCCTCCAAAAGCCACTGTTAACTTAAAGTTCTCTGCGATCCTGTGATTCTTCAGACTGCCATCTTGATATAGTAACTGCGTCAACTGATTGTCTAGAAAGCAAAGGAGGAATGCTTTCCTGTAAATGCTTCTGGTACATTCCAAGAGCAGGATGGAACCCCGGCCAAGAAAAAGGAATACTTTTCACAATGAGTAAGAAAGAAAGATGGTTAATTGCACATAGATGGAGTCCTCAGATGACCACTGTCACTCTAGAATGCAAACATCTGATTTCCATAGAAGTATATAGAATTTTCTGGAAATGGAAATTAATCTCAGTGGTAAACACTTTGAAGAGTTTTGTTGTGTTTTTGTTTGTTTGTTTATTTGTTTGCTTGTGTGTTTGTTTTTCCTCAGTAAAACCTTGATACCATTTCGTCTTATAGGAGATACTTCAGTGCAGATACGATTGCAGGACATGCCATTGCTAATCTGTCTTTAAGACAAGATGAAATCACATTATTTGCTAGTTATATTAAAAAAAAAAAAGGCAGAGGCAGACATTTTTGTAACTAAAGATCTAATTTTTACATGGAACAGGAATAGAATTACAGAATTTTGTTTGTTTGCTTGCTTGTTTTTTTGCAAATGCCACTGAAAGTTGAAATTCAGGAATTTCTTTCTGGGTAAGAATAAAAGTTTCCTGCAAGGTCTTTTCTTTATCTTGTTTAATGTAACTAGTGACTAATAAAACTTATCTTGTTTAATAATGGATGAACTAATTATCCCTATACATGTTTAATCCTTTTTAAAACCTGCTAAGCTCTTGGACTTGCAGCTATCATGTGGCAATCAGTTCCACAGGTCAATTATCCATTGTGAAAAAATGTCTTCCCTTTATCCTTTCTGAATGTCTTGCCATACAGCTCCATAGGATGTTTCATTATTCTTGTTTTATGAAACAGGGTCATTTGGAACAACCGATTTCATGATCTCTATCACATCCTTTATGTTTGTTTATCCTCTTTCTTTTCTAATCCATGCTTCTTTACAGGCACATTTTCTGTGCCTCAAATATTTCCATGACCTACCATCAAGCTTTGGTTTGCTGTTTTGATGGCAGCAATGTTAGGGCCAGAATTCTGCCATTTTTCTCACCAATTTTATTGATAATCATGTAAATTGCAATGCTGGATCTGTCACTGTCATTGACTAGTCTTATAAATGTTGCAGTGGTTGTAATTAATGGTTTTACTCACTGTCATAAGTTGCGTAGCCCACATGCAGCAATTGTTATTAACAAATCACCGTGAACCTACGGTTGTGACATTGGGGAGTTGTTATTATTTCCTTTTTCTAATTAAAAGGAAATAATTCAGATAGTGATGTGTTAGCAACTAGAGATGCAGAAAGACTAGAACACTACAGTGCTCATTGCTGCTGTGTCTAACTTTGACTGTTGACTCGTGTAAGCAGCTTCAAAGGGCCCCTATATTCTCTTAAAGCAAGCACACAGAGTAAGATATGCGTCTCCTAAAACTAGTTTCACAAACCCAGTGCATCATGCTGTGCCTATCTGCTAAATATGGGATTAGAACCCAAGTTTTACCATTACGTCTATGGCTAGAGTTATTATCTCTTCCATAAGCACAATGAATATTTAATTAAAGTAGAACCAATTTACTGGAAAAGATTGTGAGACCCACAATCTCTTGGACTATCTCTCAGTGGTTAGGGTATTCTCCTGGGAGGTAGAGAAATAGAGATGTGGTTTCAAATCCCCTCAGGAACAAGAGAAACTTGCACCTGGGACTGTCCTGTTCCAGGTAAAGCTGTAAGACTTTAGAACAAAACAGAGTCAGCAAGAAGGTTATAAATCTCATTTTCTTGGATGCATTTCTCTGTGCTCTGTAAATGTTTCTGGCTTAGGTCCTGCAGGCCAGATAGTCAGGGAAACCACCTAGTTTGCAAACCCCCATCCATGGTGGAATGAGGAGTGTAACACCTTGGCAAGACCAGACTGCTGCAGAAGTGTAAGGGATTTTAAGGAAAGAATGGTAGTTGTGGTAAATCTGCTGGACTGGGGTTAGAATTTAAGGTGGGGTTTGTGGACAGTCAATGTGTTGTAGTTTGAGCTTTATTTAGGGTAACTAATATCACTGGGAAAAAAGAGATAGTTGTTTTAGGCAAATAAATCCAGAAATGTTTTCAGACTTCCTATAAACTTGGGAACACTTAATGAAAAAAGGAATTATTATTCTAAATTTTATAACCTTTGTTAAGTAAATTAGTCTCAAGGAAAGTTAGAAACTGATGGAAACCCAGTTATTTACTGGGCTAGGCAAAATAGCCAATGTTGGAGGCCTAAAACATGGCCTTTGGCTTCTGCAACGTTTTTCAGTGGCTGTGTTTTTGACTGGTTAGCACTGTTTTTGAGTAAAAGTGTTATAGGAAGTCAATAGCTGCACCAGGCTAAGGAACATTGATCAGTGTTATTCAGATTTCCCATCCTCTGTGAGTGAAGCATTAGGGACAGCACAGAGAAGGATGACGGTTAGAAGCAGATGGTGAGTAAACTGTTAAGAGTCCAACTTCATTAGCATTGCTTTGATAGATTAATGGTGCCCTGAAATCCTGCCAGGCAGGCTGTTGCCAAAGGTGCCATCTGCATGGAAAAGCATACACATCAAGAAATTCAGCAGGGGGGAAAAAAAACCACAAAACAACCCAAACCAACAGAACAGGGAAAATCAACAAACAAACAAAGAGCAACTAGCTCCATCAGTCACACCCCAAGTTATTTCCACCCACCATGTGCTGATGGATAACTAAAAAGCCAATACTCATTTTAATAATGTTGAATTACATTGAAAAAGAAAAATGATACGTGAATGTCATGCTCTCTACTTTCAGGCAGTT
The DNA here is from genome assembly GCF_014839835.1 of Dryobates pubescens. Lineage (NCBI taxonomy): Eukaryota > Metazoa > Chordata > Aves > Piciformes > Picidae > Dryobates > Dryobates pubescens. Next base: position 115,658,061 of record NC_071657.1, on the reverse strand, counting down.
GGTCTTCTCAACATTAATCTAATCATATTGTCTATTGTTATTATTATGCTGTCATCAGCAACATCAACACCATTTTACTTATTATTTTTGTCATTGCTAGCAACATAGACACACCTGGAAGGCCAATTGTTGTATGACTTTACATTGCAGTGATAAGATGTAAACCCTGCCCCAGAGTGTTTATTAAAGCATTTTTCAATTCCATTCCAGTTTAAGTTGCAGATGAAATTATTCCTATTCAGTTACAGTTGGAGTCAATAGCAGTTTCATAATCAGTTTGTTAACTTTTGAACTAATTTGTCATGGTTCACAATCAGAAAATATATAGAAAAGGAAGAGTTTCAAGTGAGGAAAAGATGGCCAAGACATCAGCTGGAGAGAGACTGACCATCCACCTCCCCTGGCATCTCTTTCATGTTTGTTGAATAAGGAGTTTTTTCCTAGCTCCCTGCGTCTGTCTGAGGAGTTTGAAAGCTTTGGTGCTGCATTGGATTAGGAACATGAGTGGGATCAGTGTTGTGATGGGCAAGTAAGAGACATTAGTTAGAAAAGCTAAATATCTCGCTGTTCTCCCTTCCTCCTCATTCACTCCACCTGTAAGTAGATCTATTCCTAAACATGATTCATTTCTGTATAACAAGATACAACAGTGAGATTATTGCAGGAACCTCATCATGCTTTGCAGGGCATTACCTCTGATAACAAGAATCAAAGATCCAGCCTCTTAATGCTGGAGCAAAGTTGTAAAGCACTCACCTGAAGCATGATAAAAACGTCTGTGGGCTACATTGATATCTCACTTGGAAAAGATGAGGAAGGCAGAGGGGCAGGACAGCTGCATTGTAACAGCTGAGACTTGAAGACAGGAGAAAGTTCTGTTTCCTAATCACAGGTATCTACTGATATTTGAGATGCCATAGGGTGTTCAAGGTGTATGGCAGATGAACAGCAGGTATGTGAATGAATCTGTGAAGGGCAGTAACCCCAGTGACAGAACAGGCTGGAGTGAGGGTATCAGGTGGAATACCCTTACACATCTCAAGATATTTTTATTTAAGCAAAAGAAAGAAGTGCAGATGAAAAATATCTTGACTCCAAATACACATAACTAAGTTAGATGTCTTTATCTGTTTATAACAATTGGTGTTTGAACACCTATTTTCATCCATATGAGAAGCATTCAGCTGACCAAATATATGCATGTGATCCAGTTGCCTAATCATAGGTTTTTATTGGCATTTGTGATAGCCTAGAATGTCAGGAAGGACCTAAAAGGAATTTAGGGTCCCTTCTATGTTCAAATAAGCAAGGCTTGCAAACATGCCATAGGGTCCCAAATGGCACAAAATGCCTGTATAGGCAACTGAGTCAAGTCTATGTTCACATAATTATACTTTTAAATTTAGGTGTCTGAAGCTGGAGCTGAATAACATCTAACAGGGCCTTGTGTTGAAAAGACCTCTGACAGAAAACTGTAGATTTTTTGGGAGCAAAAAACAACAGCCAAGAAAACAAAGAGAACAAAAATCAGACTTAATACTTGTAGCATTAATCAATCAGGCAGGGAGTACACAAGAGGAAATATTGCCCAAATCTCCTGACTTTTGGTCCAAATAGGTGAAAAATGTCTGCCAACCTTCTACAAAATGCTGAAGAATTCAACACAAATCCAGCTTACGTTCTGATACCATCTAAGCCAAATTTCAGTCAGTGATGGCAACAGACAGAAAGAAAAGATGAAAAGGGAGATATGAGAAAAGGAGGGTGGTAATATTGATGGCATATAATTATCTGCAATACTAGCAAAGGCTGGGCAGGTGGGGCAGTCTCCATTACAAATGTTGGCTATGTTTAACACATTGCTGAAGTCTAAGTCACTTGCACAATCTTGACTATGACTTCAAGTCAGTTTAGACCAAGCTCAGTTGCATTCAAGGCTTAGCTCTCGATTCTCCACCTTGCTTAAGAATGTTCTCAGATCTCAGGTCTGTATTAATCACAATTAGCTGGCATGATGCTAGAGAACTTTTCATGAGTTGTGCTCAAAATCTCAGCAAGTAGAGTCAGACTCACAAATATATTCCCAGGGAAAAAAAAACAAACGTACAGAATGTCCAAAGTTCATGTTAATGTTGATTCATGGCACATTGATTTTCCAAGGAAGCAATAAATCTCCTGTGGATTTAATAATTTTTCTGACCTATCCTTAAAAACCATGAAAAAGAATTGAATGGAATTAACTATACTCCATTACAGTAATCTTGCAGCAATGTTTTTGCCTTCATGCTAAATTAGCAATGTGTGTAGTTTTGTAAGATTTATCTTTAACATAGACTAGTCTAGGCTAAGGCTAGTTCTGCAATTTACATACTGTGCTGTTTAGCTATAGAAAATCATTGATATTTTTACCTGCCTTTTTTTTTTTTTTTTTCCTGTTAGAATATAATTTCTGCAGGTACTCAACTTATTTTACTAATAGACTTTAAAAATCTTACTAATATTGTAAAATCACATAGGGAAAAAAATAGATTCATAAGATGTAAGAGGCCAAGGACAACTGAAAACAAGATCTTGATATTCCGTATAACTCAGGCTATTAAGTTTGCCTAGGCTATTGTTACAGAGCATCATAACTGTAGTCACAATACCTTTATTGTCTAAAACCCAGAGCAAGGACAATGAAGGACTAAGACTTACAGGTGGGGATGTCTTGTAACTGCTGCAGTGGATCCTGTTCATATCTGTCCATATAGCACTTTCTCCTGCTTGTCAGCAATGTTTCAGAGAGATCTCAGCTGTTTCCAGAGCCACCATTTTTGGCTTGGCTTATAAAAAGAACCTGAAGGCACTGCTGTTCTTTGTTAACAGACTCTGAAGTAAACTGCAATGAAGTATGAAAGGAGGTTATCTTCAGAGAATGATAGAGAGGAGAAAATAATGATAGGAACCACCTTATCTGTCCTAAATTAAGACATTGCCATTTGCAAGTCAAAGCTGTGAACCACCAAAAATGCTTGCAGTGATTCAGGATGAGGTAGATTCTTGGCTAAAAAATTCCAAGATCTGTTGGACCCTGGTAAGAGAAGAAGACATGCCAGATGAACAAGAAACAAAATAAAAACAAACAAACAAATTCTGCATCTTTTAGGAGGCCTAATTTGCCTCATTGCTAGTCTGTCTATATGCTTCCTCTTGGCATGTCTCTTCACTGTACATAAGGTCTACATTGAAAAGAATGATAAAACATTGAGCCATATCAGATTATACGACATGATATACCTCAGATGCCATGTGTATTGTACTATTTTACATGTCAATAACTACTTGAGCTCTCCCAGGATAGCATATATCCAGTGTTTTCAGTATCCAATATTGGTACTCTTAAACACTGTAAATTAAGAAGACAGTTTTATTTTTGTATGTTGCTCGAAGGTTCTCCTTTTTCATTTCACTCTGGTTTTGATGAGAATAGTTTCTGTACCTCCACCTCTCATTTAGTCTCAATTTCTGAAGTCCAGGATAAGGAGTGCCCACACTCAAACAACAGTGACTAAGACTTTGAAATAACATGAGGCATCTTCAACTTATTCTCCAAATGTGTAGCAATGAGTGAGGTGCTGCCTGAAGAAATTGGGTGAGACAATTTCCCAACTAATGAATTAATAAACATTGCAACACTTGTTAGTGCCAGCCAAATTCTCAATTTGACATGCTAAAACGTGATCATAGCTCTCCTTAGCAACCTTCACTTTGCTAGACAAGATGCTACTGTTATATTCAACTGATACTAAAAAGAAGAATTAGTATTTGAAATATGTTTTAAAATTATTTTTTAACCCGAGACAAGGACAAAGTTCACAGAGAAGTAATTTGAATGATATACTAGGGTTAAACTGAGGCTGTGCCTATTTCCAAGATGAGCAAGACTTCATGTCAGCCCTGCTCCAAACAATACTGGGAAAAGCTTACCCATATAATCTTTTATTCTCACCAGAAGCAACATTAGAAACTACCATGCCAGTTTATACGGAATGTTTATTTTAGTCTTCTATAACACAAAAAGATATGCAACTCATACCCATATGAAGTTGTGGTTATGAAGCAAGTGAACACCATCTGTTAGATTTTGAGACTGGTGGTGTCTGACGGTGAGAATGTCCATTTCCCTTAAATGAAACACAAGCATACAGGGAAATAAGCCCTTACAGGGAGGATATATGGAAATATTAGGATAGAAAAACAAAGAAATTTCACTCACTAGCTTATGAAAATTCACTATTTTATGAATGCATATTTCAGAGACTGTGTAGGGCAGGCTGAATCACCAATTTGCACCAGGGAATTAATGGTTCATGGTAGGAATCCCTCAAGGTGGTTAAGAATATCTCCAGCACCTTAGAGTGCTTGGCTTGTGAATTGTGTGAGTCCCTCCTTCTGCCATAGTAGCCCTTGGTCCAAATTCTGGTAACTAAAATGTGATGTAGGATCTTCTGAATTTCTAGTCATGCTCTGGAAATTAAGGCCCAGGAGTCTGAAATTTTGAATCTTCACCTTCCCAGTGAGACATAAGCCCTTAAGTCTCTTTAGAAATCTGTCCCTCTGGACTTGATCCATCGAAGCATTAAACTGTGTGAATATTTTTCACAGAAGACTAGTGGCTTTCACATGCTACCCACATTTTATGTGAAGCATAAACTTAAGTGCCTTCCTGGATTGAAGTCTGCAAAGTACATCTGAAGCCAAATTTTCAACACCAAAATTGTCATATAGGAAGAAGGGAGACTGCAGCTCTGGATGTCCAACTTTATCCCATCATATTTGGTGTCAGAGGCCTTCTCACTTGCAAAGCAGGGCACATAATACTCAGGTTGAGGGGCCTTTGACATGCCTGGTATTTTATCTTCTCTACCTTTAAGAAAGGGATATTAGTCCTTATTTCTCAGCCTCAGATGGTTGTTGTGAAGATTAATTAGCTAATACATTTACAGCACAGTGAAGATGTAAAGTGCTACTATATAAAAGTATTATTAAGTGCCTGCAGGGTCTTGCTGTCTAATGTGGCTGAATGGGAGAGGCTCTGAACCATGGAGATTAGGCAATTTCAAAATAGTTCTTTTCAAATTGCATTATTTTTAACTCTTTGTTAACAACTAATATCCTCTCAATACAGGTTGGAAGTATTTGCCTCGTTCATTGTCTTTTTCTATTTTCTCTAGCATTTGCTTTTACATAAACACACATGGCCTAGGGTTTTATCTGCCTGCAGAGCTGTATTGGCTTAAATAAAGGTGTGATTTTACACCAATTTCATTTATCCTAATCCTTTTATTTCAATTTTAAATTAAGCTTATTTCAGTTCAACATAAGCTGATTCAGAACAAGTTTACGATAAACTGAGATAAGCCACCCTAAAACTGAAATTAGTGTGTCCATACAGGGATTTGCCCTATTTTAACCAAGGCTATGAATGTGCATACAAGTAATAGTAGTATAAGCTTGAAAATGAATTTACAGCTTGCAAATGATTACACAGTACCTGCTAAGTGCACTTATCCCTCAGCACCTCCTCTCTTAACCCCTTAATTTTCATGAAGAGATAACCTCCCATTACCACCCTGTTTAAAACAGGGTGAAAACACTCACATATTAAATACTGTAAAGAATTCAGCTACAATGTGAAGTGGAGAAAGAGAAGATAAGTGGGCAAGGACTATCCCAGAGTTGGACTGCAGTCCTCTATCTTGCAGTAATGACCAAGAGGATGGAGGAAGGACGGTTGCCATCCAACATGTGTCTAACTGCTAACAAACTGCAATTTCACCCTTCAGGTACAATCTTATATGTCTCTGTGCTGCTTTGGCTGACTTACGTCTATGCAAATGTGTGCAGAGACATGCTCTGGATTGTTGCTGACCTAATGAGTCACTATTACCCTAACCAAAATGGTGGCACTCAACACTGGTTTTGTCTTAACAGATGTAATTGCACAACTGGTAGATTGATGAGAGGTTGATGGTAATCCAAATGTATGCAGAGGTGTTAACAGAAAGGGACAGAATGTGGCTTGTTCTGTTACAAGAACAAGCAAAATGAAGTAAAGAAAAATTAAAACTTGAAGAAAAATCCTTTTGTTCTTTGTGCCATATTATGGATAAAACTAAAAAAAAAAAATACAGTGAAATTTCTTTTATATCTCTTGAATAATATTGGGTCAAACTATATGAAATAATTTAAAAAAAGAACTTCTAAGGAATCATTCAGATAGCATTTGAAAGATCTACATTTTGCAACAATGTGTATTGTAACTTCTTTTTAGTTGACTCAAATATGTAGCTATCTGTTTTAGTCACCTAGCTGTCAAGCAGTGATGAATGTGAACAGCAAAATAAATAAGGGCATCAAGTGTTTTTCCTTTAACTTAAGGTTTTGTTTCATTTAGAACAGATTGAAGATTTTTATAAAAGCAAAAACTAAATTTAGGTTCCCAAACTCATATTTAGAAACTTAAGTGTGAACCTTATTTAGCAAAGATCATAAGCATATGTTTAAATTGATCCTGGTTCAGGAATGTGCTTAAGTATATGCTATAATCTGATTAAATATGTGTTTAATGTTAAACACATGTTGAAATGCTTTGCTAAATTATGGCCTGATTTTCAAAAGTGTTAAGTACGTTGAATATCTCATTAAGGTAAAGAAAAACTGCATGTGATCATGCTTCTGCTCATCAAGGTATTTTCTTACATGTTTAAATTCAAATTTAGGAGCCTAGCAATTTATATTGTTTTAGCCAAATTTTGGACTTTGTTTTACTGAAGATAAATATAGGCTCATCTGGATTCATACTTTATCTCAACTATCTACCCCTAACATTTTCAAAGTTGGACTGAAGGACTAAAATCTTCAGCACAGCTTTGGTTTGTTTGGTTTGTTTTGGTTTTGTTTTCAAAATGTAATTTTCAGTGCTCTCTTTTTCCGTTTGGACATGCTCTGCTCTTTACAGTCCCAGCCAGTACCAAGAAGTGAAAAGGTGTGTGAAAAGAAGTATTATTATTAACGTTATTTATTAAGTTTTGACAGCATGCTTAGTTCAGTACAAGACAGAAGTGAGGGCAGACCCTTTGTAGATCTTCCTCACAGGTAGTCTGGGTGAGCTTCAAGTTCCAGATAGCTTTTTCAGAGTGATTTCTACTTTATCTGAAATAGTTTTCCTTTTTCTAAGAAAAATAAAGAGATAATTTAGGATTATAAAGGAAAAAAAAAGAAGTTTTAGGAGCAGACAGGCATTGGTTGTTTCTTTACTCTGCTCCTGGGAAGAACAGGACATGTGACTGTAGCCTTTCAAGTTAAGTTTTGTCTCACAAAATGTTCACTATCTAAAATAGAACTTGTCCAGTTGTCTAAGCTCCCTCTACAGATGAAGAAAATCCCCAGGATAATTCCTCCCAGGATCATGAGGTGACTGATTTATTTAATGCATGATATCCGTTTAGATGTTTGGTCTACAAAAGGAATTTGTAGACATGCAGATGTTGGAGAGGGTCCAGAAGAGAGATACAAAGGTGACCGGAGGGCTGGACCACCTCTCCTATAAGAACAGGCTGAAAGAGTTGGGTCTGTTCAGCCTGGAGAAGAGAAGACTTTGGGAAGACTAGAGCAGCCTTCAATACTGGAAGGGGGCCTACAAGAAAGCTGGAGAGGGGCTTTTTACAAGGGCATGTAGTGACAGGACAAGGGGACGTTGGCTTTAACCTGGAGCAGGGTAGATTTAGACTAGACATTAGGAAGAAATTCTTTACTACGAGGGTAGTAAGATACTAGAACAGGTTACCCAGAGATGATGTGGATGCCTCATCCCTCAAAGTATTTAAGAGCAGGCAGGATGAGGCTTTAAGCAACCTGGTCTAGGGGGAGGTCTCCCTGCTCATTGCAGGGAGCTTTAAACTACATGATCTTTAAGGTTCCTTCCATTCTATGACTCTATTATTCTATGATGTTATATTAAACATTACATTTTTACATGCCCAGCACAGAATGAAGCCATCTCAATACCTTTATCAAGAATGCTTTACTATCGTATCAGCAGAAGAATTGCTTTTGTACCTTTACTCCACCTCAGCTGATTCACAAGCTTGTTTCCTTATCGGGACTTGTTTCCTTGTTTCATGTGTTCCAGATTAATGATAATCATGATCATTCTTTAGGGAGATTAAGTAATCCTCACAGTCACCATGTAATAGGTAAATAGGGATATCACTGTTTTGCAGATGAGGAAATAGACAGTGAAAGTTTAAGTGACTTGTTCTATCTAATTTAATCTTGTTTGAGCTAATCTAATCTATGTTTTATAAATAAATCACCCAATCACTGTGATATGTAGGCAATAGACAGTCAAGCCAGAGCTGAAGACAGTGCTCAGGAATTCCTAGCTCCAGGCCTATCTTTGTCCCACAAAACCATTGCCTTGAGAAATAGGACATGATTTTAAAGATTTTCATGAAGATTTCTTGGTCATGTATTTTAATGCAACTGCATGGTATTTCTCTTTCTTTCTCTGAATGAATTAGGATGACTTTTATCACTGTATAGATGAGTACATGAGGAAATGGTTGATAGAACTGTGTGGTTGTTGGCATTTATGCTATGCCTTCAGAGCGTTTTCTCGGAGAAGACAAAAAGCCCTTTATGAACAAGGTGATGTGGCTTCAATCTTTACTTCTTCCCCTAAGATTTAAAGGCATATTAAAATTAACAAGTGAAAACTATTTGCTCAGATTGTTTTACTTTATTTTTTCTTTTGCTTATTTCAGTTTTTTTAAAAGCAAAAAGGGCCTGCCCAGTCAGTACTTAACTTCTTCAAACTAACTCTGATTGTCAGATCTGCCTGTATGGGCAATACACTTATCAGAATACAGAAATTCAGATCTATAGTTCACTTTTTGACTTACATGAGAAAGGATGAGGTCTACTCTGAACAAGTCATTGCTTGCTGGAGCAAGGACAATGAAGGTTCAGTTCTCTTTCCTAGCTCAGATAAAGTGCAGATATGAACTAGTCTGGCATGAACATTTCAACTTGAGAGTATTTGTAATTGCTGGGCAAAAATCTGTTGCCTTTCATTTTTTAGGTGGTTGGTTAAGGTTGGTGGCTTTTTTGTGAAAATGGGAAAAGGTTTAGGAATCTTACAAATATCATGCTATAGGAAATAATTGTTTTACTCAATGTATTCAGCTGGTAACATAGATGTGGCGCAGCTACATTTGAAGGCAATATATTACAGTACGCTTGAGGGACTGGTTTCTGGAGGTTCCCCAAATTATAGGGTGCATTTGCAAAGTGAAGCGCAGTTTCCAGTCTGTTACAGGAGCAAGTGATCTCCACGCTCAAATGACTGACTTCTTCCCATTTTTAGTTTTACTGTGGGTAGAGTCAGTGCGGCCTTCTGTGATTAGCTCTATCTCGGAAGTACAGGGCAATCACTTCTCCACAGAAACATGTTCTACCTCTCTCAAAGCCTCTGGTTAAATTTTTATCTAAGTCATCAGATTTAGCAATTTGTAACTGATCTAATCTCTCTGCAAAATCCTTGCTCACCGAAACTGTATCCAACAGCTCTTCACTGTAAACCTTGTTGTTCATATAAAAATAGAACCACAAATTATGTCGGTCTTTGCTTTCTTCTAGCTTGATTTTTTTCTGTTTTTCTTTTTAACTCCTTATGACCTATCACCCTTTCTTTTAACCTAAATCAAATAGATTTGCAGATTTGCTTAACAATAGCATTTTATGAATCATATCACCAATTGCCAGCTATCACACTGTGAAACAGCTAATAATGTATAATTAACTTTATAGGCAAGTAATGAATCACATCGTCATTGCTGACTGTCTTACACGTTATTAAAAGGAATGATTTATGTAATCACAACTACTTTTTTAAAAAAAGTATTATTATTTCTTTCCCTTCTTCCCCAAAAGTACCATAACAAGGAAACAAAATTCCAATTCTTTATGTTGGTGGTTATTTCCATCAAACAGTAAGATACATCAAAGTGACAGCCTTAATAATTTACTTAGGAAAAACCCAAGATAGATAGGTAAATAGGTTAAGACTTTCAGTTACTTATCATATTTACTGGCATCATACGCATTCAAACAAACCATTTGTTGAGATCAAGAATATCTCTAGGCAGAAGGAATGAAAAAATTAGCTACAAATCCATAGTCATCTGCCTTAACTTTGGAAAATTATCAGAAAGAAGTTCACCTCTAGACTCACATTGGATAGTGTGCAGTAGCCATTCCCTAAGAGGCTAACAGGCTGATCTTAGAATCAAGTTAGTTTTTCAGGTTTAGGTCTTCTTTCTGAGTAATTATCTCCTTCCTTTCATTTCTATTTTGGCAATGAAAAAAAAAAAAAAAAAAGCACCAGAAACTCTGGATGAGATTCATTTGCTCTGATATTGAGTTAGTCATTGTAGTCTCCCTTTTTCCTAGTGGAAGCACCTGCAGAAAGAAGATCTTACGATTTAGCTGCCTTCTCTTCCAAAGACACCTGTAACTGTCCTTTGGATACAGAGTATGCCTATGGCAACATGGTTCACACTCAAACATCTAAGTATAAATATGTGAAGTTTGATGACAACAATACCACCCCGGAATGAAAACTTGAAATAAGTTTGGTATTCTCTTTCCTTTGATACTTCCCCCAAGACTCTGCATGTCCCACCCCAGCCCCTAACCCTTCTTTTGCAAGTCAAAGCAAAAACACTAATGAAGATTCCTATTGCTAGCTACAATTTAAAAATACCAATAACAAAAACCAACTGTCATGAAAATACTTCGTATGTATGTAAAGTATAAACATAGCCCAGTAGAGCTGATTTCTGCATAGCAACCTGGTCACTCAGAAGGAGGGAGAAGGGAGCTCATCTCTTCCTTGAGTTTAAGAAGATTCCTACATCTAATACTTCCCAGAAGTTTGTATTGACAATGTGGAAGAAGAAGAAATATATATAAAAAATGGGAAACAGGATCTTAACTTAATCTTATATCAATTATTCTGTCTAGCAGAGACGGAACAGGTCTGGATTAAGACCTCTGTTCCCAGGCTTGTTTATGTATTTTGCATTCAGCAGTTACTGAATAAAACAAACCTGGGAGCTGTGCCAGGGGTTGTCCACACCCAAGCAGTTGCAGTCTTTCCCACAGATATGGTTAGCTGGTCCTTTCACTTAAGAAAGTAGTGTTTTCTCCTATAGTGTTTGTAACTTATTTTTTTCCTAATAACATCTGAAGCAACATAAGTAAGGGTAGTTTTACTATGCTGATCTGTGAACTGTTTTCACCATTGGTAGTATTTCAGATCTTTTGTTGATGTTGTGTTCCCATTTCCTGGGCTAAATTTCAGATTTTTATTGATATTGTTCCCATTTCCTGGGCTGATTTTGAGATGTGTCTTTCCTCTTAAACTACTAAATAATTTATTCCTTTATGGAATTGTAATTTCCCAAAACCAAACTAACTCTAGTGATACTGCCTTTCAAGAAACACCCTCCACATGTTACCAATTTACATTCTAATGCCTATCATTGAATTTAAATATAATGTCTGGTATTGGTCAACATGCACTTGAGTTGCCTGCTGGAAAAAATAAAAATCAAGCTGTTGTAAGCATCAATTTTGAAGTAATAATTATAGTTTTATGCAGTAAAGTATTTATTATATTATCAAATTAATAGACATTTTGGCATGTCAGGGTCTGTGGGTAATTATAGTTTAGAATAGTGGCAATAATTTGTATGATTTATGTTACCTATAGAGCAGTACTGAAAGCCAAAAAGCTGTCTGGCATAATTACAGTTAAGAGGTAAGATCAACAGATATCCCTAGCCAAAAGAACACAGCCCTAAGGGTAATAGACTCAAACAAGAAGAAGTCACCTCAGGTATTTGCTTTGCAGCTTGCCTTCTCTCACCTGAGATGGCCCACCCACTATTCCAGGCTACATTAACAAGAACTGGTTGCTTTTATGTTGTTACTTTCCACTGACCTTGAAGTTCTCATTTTAAAAGTGAGATATAATAAAGTGGTAATGGGAGACTCTTTGCAAGTCCTAATTCTTCTGAAATATGAAGAAAAGTTTGCCCTGAAATGAAGATGGATGAATTATTTTGGAGTCTTTTCACTGATTTGGGTACTTTTTTTTAATTTTAATTATGCTCTTGTTTTTATTATTTTTGTTCTAAGTGCTGTGCAAATGCAGAACAGACAATCTTTACATGAAAATTCTACGCAAAGCTGATTCTATACAGTTAAAGTTTATTACAGGTAAAGCAGATTCAGAAGTTACTTAGCAGCTTGAGTAAAAATAGACTGAAAGTCATCATTCCCTCTGCTGATTTCTGTGTCTTTGTGCAAAAAAATGTATAGAAATGCAAAGAGTACCTTCATCTCATTTCAAAGCTCAGACCTGCTCTGTTTGTTTGTGGGGTTTTTTATTTGGTTTGGTTTGTGGGTTTTGGTTTTGTTTTGGGTTTTAATATTTTTTCTTTTTTCTTTTTATCCCTCCCTCCCCCCTTGAAATAAACTGTCTTGTGTCAATAAAATCATGGTTGCACTGTCCAGCTAAAGCTGTAAACCTGCCCTTCTTCCCTCTCCCCCCCACCTCAGCATAACTATACCAAACAGAAAATGTAAGTTGGTATCATGTTCTGTGAAGGTTACAGAATCAAGCGTTAACTGAGGAAGGTTGTGAACAAAGGCCAAGATCCACAAAAGTATTTAAATGCATGATTCTAATTAATTTATGTGTGCTTGATCCTGAAAATGTTTATGTACGTACTCAGCTTTCACTGACCATGTGGAGTCAAATATATTGTTCACCTGTTAAAATAGAGGTCTGCATATTGTGGTTCAGTAAAGAAATATAACATGGAGAGTGTCCTGCCAGTAAGTCCCTCATGTATTAAATTACAGAATGACACAAACTCTGCCTGAATCTTTTAGGAATGTATTTTTTTCCTTCCTATTTCTGTACCATTTCCGCCCCCCCCCCCGACACTCTGTCATACCTGGAGAGAAAAGTTGCTAAAATCCCCCAAACTGGCCCTGGTCTACATTTCCCTGTTCACACCAACTGCGAAATGACTTAAACAAAATCTGAGAAGAGGATACGAGTGTGGGATTCATGTTTTGTATCAAAAAATTAAATGCCTAAATCTGAGCTAAACTCACTTCAGAATCAACAGAGACAAGTGGGCACCTCCAGGGAGTGAGTCATCCAATCTATCTTAAACACCTGTGATGGGATAAGATGGATAATGCTCCAGAGGTGCCCATTTCTCTCCATGAAGTGAGCTTGGGGTGACAAGCTCAGACTTAGTTGTTTAGTTTTAAGATGTCCAAGTTAGGGCAGATGAATTTTACCTCAAAGACTTGGAGTGCTTTCCTGAAACTCATACTAACCTTTTGAAGTTCTCTCCTCATCCTTATAGAACACAGGTGTGCCAATATCCAGTTTCTCATGTTTTTAATTCTACAGGACTAAAGTTATGTATGTCTGTATGTGTGTGTATGTATATACTTAATGGCTGTACCATCAAGCTGACCTTCAGCAAATAATGAAAATGCATTTTAATCCTGGTGCATAATGTTTTTTTGTTGGCAGATAACCCAGAGAAGGTACTCTCCTATGAGGAGGCAGCTGGTAAATTTCTGCCCACTGTATCATCATTACACAACAAGTGGGAGCCATGGCTTACAGGCCATCTTACAGCTTGATAAGGCTAGTTTGTAGTATGGGGCTAATTAATAAAAGCCCTCCTTTGCTTGGGCAACTCTTATTCCTTTATCTTATTTACCTCCTCTAACTACCTCATATAATGAATGTCATTAGCTATTACCAATGGTTATGCAATATCCCTGGGGATGATCTTAAATCCAAGCTAGCCATTGAAGCTGGGAGGAGTGGAATTAGTTCTTACATGTGTATTCACATGGAGTCAGATGTCAATACCTCCAGATAAACTTGAGAGATAGAGTTGTACATGGTCTGATGAGGCAGCAGTGCCTTTGCACTGTCAAATAATCAGAATGGTTCATTTTTTAATTTTCCATGGTGGTTAAATCTCCTTCCTGTTTGTCTTCCTTGCCTTGAAGATGCAGAGATTTGAATGCAGCATTGCTTGTCAGAGGAATAATGCCAACATAATGAAGCACGTGAAATTGAAGCAGCCAAGTCAGTAAGTTATTTCACAAGCCTGATAAATCTGGATGACTCATGCAACAGCATGGAGCAGGCTGGTTGTTTAGGGTCTTGGTAAAAGAGAGAAGAGAAGAGAAGAGAAGAGAAGAGAAGAGAAGAGAAGAGAAGAGAAGAGAAGAGAAGAGAAGAGAAGAGAAGAGAAGAGAAGAGAAGGAGAAGAGAAGGAGAAGAGAAGGAGAAGAGAAGGAGAAGAGAAGGAGAAGAGAAGGAGAAGAGAAGAGAAGGAGAAGAGAAGAGAAGGAGAAGAGAAGAGAAGGAGAAGAGAAGAGAAGGAGAAGAGAATTCAGCCTCAGACAAAGAATCCTCTCATGTTTTGTCATGTTAATGTTTAATAACTATGTTGTTACCAGTCATGTTGCCCAGGCATGAGGCATAATGAGGTGGTCTCAAAACAGGTCAGGAAACCCTGCTCCCTAATAATTGACCTCAGATTCTTTCTAACACTCTGCTTCTTTTGGGAGATAGAATGAGTAACTTAACCTTGTTTCCTCAAGTAATAATCATAATGATAAGTATAATGAGAATAGTAGTTGTCTCACCTGCCTGACAGGGAGAAGCTGCTGTCAGAATTAATTAGTTTGTGAAGCACTTTGAAGATAAGTGCTACGTTATTAATAAGTAAAACCCACTGCACTTGGATATAACTTGCTAGTGATTGTATTATATTACAGTGTTAGATAACACAGAGATAGTTGCCTTAGAAATACCAATAGATGATAGAGAGTTGAGGGTATGGATAACCAGCAGATTTCTTGTGTTTTCATTTTTCATCACAATTTCTACTGGCTTAGTGATACTTAGCTCCTAAAATATGTCCTGTAATGGAAATTCTTGCCCACATTTTAAGGAAAAGCAGTGGAGTATGCTGAATAAATACTGTCCAAGAGTGAAAGTGAGATGACCTCTCCAGGGTCTCCTCCAACCCTGTGGTGCATAATCTTTTAAACATAGGTCATTAAACTCAATTCACATCATTCAGTACAGATCTCTGCTTGTCTACTATGAGTTGCAGTACAGTTCAGGGGATGAGTGAATAACTTTCACTAAAGAGCAACATTGCAAATGTGTGAAAACTGGCAGGAACAGTCACCTCTCAGATGTAATTAAGCCTGTGTGTAAGGAAGTTTGGTATCTTCTGGGTCAGTGATATGATCCCAAGCTGACAGTGGGACCTGCAGGGTATTTTAAATCTGGAAGCCTAGCAAAAACTGCTTGGAGAAAAATTAGTAAAGATGTGAAAATAAACACATTAACACAGAATTGCTCACACTTACCTTTAATTGTCAGAGTTCATTAGCCTGTTAGGAAGACAAGGAGTTGGAAAGCTATAATCTCAAAGGAAGAATGTAAGACAGCTGTTGATGGTGAAGGCTTCTGTTTGCAGTCAGGTAACCTGATCCTTTCTTGTGAACAGGGAGGTCCTTTAGTGATAACATGGAATATTTTTTTGTATCTATGTGGCACTGCATTATCATGCTGTTACTGAGAATTGACTCTGTCAATGAATTTTATGCTGTGTAAGTTTCCTACCAAGCCAACATTTCAAGGTGGAGAGCTACCTGAAGGCCTTGACACAACTAAGGATGTTTACTTCTAGCTTCATATGTGATGTGGGGCTTTTGAATCTGACATAACCTCTCCTAATTTCTTAAACAAAAAAGTCATATGTGAATCCATTCACACACATATAAATATAAAGAATAATGTGAAACCAGAAGACCTACAAAACCACCATGATGCTGAAAACTGGGCAGTCAGAACTGCACAGAGACAACATGGGCATCTTCCTGATCTTCTTGTTCCTAAAAATGACAAAAGAAATGAAGCTATTTCCTGTCTGAGCAAACAGGACATATGACACCCACCTAAGCAGTGCTAGCAGCACCCATGAGAGGGTAGTGGCATATGCAAACAATGGCTACTTCATTTTCTTTAGAAATGGGGAGATTTGAGGTCACAAAAATCAATGGAGAGCCATTTCTATTCCATCCTCTGCTGAATATGGGGTGTAGCTGCCACAAATGTTGATGAGCCATCACATGCCTTGAAAGAAGCACATCCTCTTTTGTGAAAGCAAGATGAAAGCCTTTTATAAATATGACCTACTGGTGAAAAAGGCATGTGTTCAGATGAAACCTATGGGTTTATACTGATGGGCTAGATTTTTTTTCTTTTTTTCTTTCCTTTTTTTTTTTTTCTCTATATTTTAAATACAATACATTTTGTTAAGAAGAAGGATTAAAGTATTTGCCAAAATGATTTGTGTTGACAAAATGGCTTAGTACATTTGGCAGATTTATTTTATGAAGCAGAATAAATTAAGGTGTCTTGTAAAAAATGTGGGTTATATCCAGTGAAACAATTTCAAGTATTTCAGAAACCCTATTTTTATTCACTTTGCAAACGTGCTTAGTTGAACTGCCAGTCACTGTTACATTTCCATTTCCAAGCAATTAATTAAAATCCCAAATCAGGTTTTTTCTTGATCATGCCAGCAGGAGTTGGTTGCCATGGTAATAGGATGATCAGTAGCATTTGGGAGGGAGGAGAGGAAGAAAAAATGTTCTGCGTTTAGGTTTTTATTATTGAAACAGAAGTGCAGGTCTGGAGGAGTGTGCTGGCTGATCTGTGCATGCCTCTGGCCCCAGTGGTGACAACTGGAAGTGAGTGAGGATTCTCGGGATTACATTATTGTCAAGGATATCATTTGGTCCAATGTAGAAATCATTAATGAAGCCTTTCAGTCCTACAGTCTATAGGTTGAAACCGTGAATGCAGCTGATCACAGAGAGTTTCAGTGGTGCTAAGGAGGATTTTTCTATCTGTAATTGCCCACATTTGCAGAGAGCTATCAAATATAATGGCTTTTCTCCCCCACAAGCTTGCAGACCTTTAGATTTGAAGCTCATTTTCAGACAATACTCTGGATCCATGGCAATTTCTGAAAGCTGTTGCATATATGGTTTTAAGAGAGCATTAGTGGGATAGTCAAGGTGGCAGAGTTTTATGGGTTGATGTCACGCACAGGAGGTTACAAGGAGGACATCTGATAAACTGGGAAGGAGGAGAGGGGAAATAAGTTCTTCTATGGTGCAAACATGGAAAATGGAGTCCTTCCTGAAGGAGGGAACAGATTCAGGAGAGAGAAGAGCTTATTTGGACACTTTTTAAACATCCATTGGAGGAATAACCTGTGATTTAATAGCCATTTCTACTGCATGAGACCAAACTTTGTTCCAGCAGTTATAATCGTTTCATGCCCATCAGGTGTGTTCCACAAAGCCTGCTAAGCTGGTAGAAATGCTCCTAAGGCTCCTGGGCTTAGGTTCTAACGTGTTCAGGGAGGTGTCTGGATCAGTAGACAGTTCAGCTCTAAATGTTGATCTTATTTTTTGACTCAAATGCTAACATGCCAGATGTGTTCTCCCCTTTGACATGACACCACATGTTGACCTCTTTGTTACTGATCTTAATGACTCCTCCTTTAAGTCAGAATCAGTAACAGAGCTGAGAAGCCCTAACCTCCAAACTGGCCCCAGAAGTGTCTTTTGTCCTCTCCAATGTAAGCCAGTTCAGGGCAACTTTGTTGCTCTTGTGCCATGGGTTAGTTGTGTCTGATTTGACCATCACAGCCATAGCAATCATGAGGATTAAGAGAAAATGAAATCTACTTTGTGCATCATCTGAGGAGAGGCAACAACCAGAGGCAAACAAGCCAAACCCCACAACAGCGCAACTGTTACCACAGACACTCTATGAGGTAGACCTAAAGATACCTTCATTTTAAATAAACCCCCAACATTTCAGTTTTACACTTCAAACTTCATTAGCTTTACATGTGGTCAGCTTCACTACATGGCCATACAGTGTCCCAGAGGTGGAAGCATGAAGGAAACAAGAGAAAATGTGATGGGGTATGTAAGAAGTTGAGTACTAACACAGAAAGCTTGTGGACCAGAGCCTTGGTTGAAAGGTGGCAGTAAGCAGGACACTGAACTGTAGAGCTGAAGTCCTCTCCTGCTCCTTACACTATCCTGCTCAACACAGTTCAGTTTTAAGCATGCCCTGGACTGTTTTGTGCATGGCTATGTGGTGCCTTAGGGTCCTTTGAAGCCTTGAGGACATAGACATGGGAAAAAAACATTTTGTCAGACCTCAACATTGCCATTGTTCAGCTGCTAATGGTGTGAGTAAGTGGGATAGTAGCAGAGAGATTCCCTGGATTGCTAGGCAGTATTAATGCAGAGGAGCACAGTGTTTCACATATGGTGCTTGTTAAGCCCCCCATGAAATCAGGAGATTGGTAACAGAATTACAACATGCTTAGGGTTATAGGTCATGTGCCAAATTTCATCCTTATGTATTAGCTGGAAATTAATCTGAAAATAGTTAGGAAAGAATCCAGATATTAAAAAGGAAAGATTTTGAGAACATTAGGATTCCAGGTCTTACTGCAGTATAAAATTCTCATTTGAGAGAGAGTCAGAGCCCCGCTTGGTGGCCTAGCACTTCTGCTGACGAGAAGCTTGACGCCTTGACAAAGTCCTCACTCAGCTGTCACTTCAGAAAAGCCTCACCTGGCCCTGAGATTTGTTACTTGCCTTATGCTTACACTCTCTTGGTAGGGGTTCAGTGTGGCTGATATCTGAATGAGTTCAGATGGAGTTAGAGGCCAACAAGGGATTTATTGATTTAAATATATCAATTTGCACTAGTCCAAATGTCTTGGGTTCAGGGTCCCACAAACTCCAAGGGCTGCAGGGCAAAAGTTGAGCTTTTGATCTTCTGTGTATTATGATGTAGTATAATGTAATGATTCAGAGCTTTCTTTAGTGTCTCAAAATGGGTGGGAGGGGATTCGAGAATAATTGCTTTCTTTGTCTTTTCCATTCTGAAGAACTTCAGAAAAGTTTCAAAATAATTACACTCATCATTGTATAGTGACCTTGTCTCTGTTCTTTTCCCTGGCTGACCTTTGAGATTTACCTCACATTAATGTTTGTATGTATAGGCATCTATATGACATTGACAGAGTATTTTGGAATCAAAGCATGGATTTAGATTGCCTGAAGTAAGTGTCTAGTGCCATTTGGAAGCCCCCCCGCCCTATATCTGAAATATCCACATGAGGCTGTTAGATGGGATACAAGACATGCAAGAGAGGTGCTTGTAGAGAAACAGTTGGAGGCCAGGTAGATAGTGAGTACCAAGTGAGATTCAGATGGCATCTGGCACACTGAGGCATGTGAGTAGAGCCTTAGATGATAGATTAGACCACATGCCCAGTTTTTTGTTTGTTGAAATCACCTTCACTTTCTTCCACAGAAGAGGTATGTAATCTGCTTGTTTGCTTGTTTTAGTTTGTTTGGTGGGCTGTTTGTTTGTTGTTTTGGTTTTTTTTATGGTAGTATTTATTGATGATTAGAGGCTAACCAACAACAAAAATCCTTAATTGAATGAAGGAGGAATTTCACTCAAGTTATGTCTTTATTGTTTAGGGTTCCAGCATTTTTTTTTCTACTCAGAAACTTTCTTCTATTATTCACAACAAAATAAACAACTGTATATGATATATATATTTTCTTAAAGCATTTAGTACATTCACCTAAAATTAACTGTGTAAACATATATGCATTTAGGTATATAAATACTTCAACATAATATATACATGCTACATTGAAAATAAAAATAAAATATCTTAAATAGTATTAGGATAAAATATAATGAAGGCCCACTTTCAGAAAAGAAAGCATTTTGAAATGAGAAATCCAACATTGTGGTTTTGTGAAAAAGCAGAGTCATTCTTGAGCCATCAGCTCAAGAATCAGGCATCCTAAACTCAACCATATTTTTGGTTGTTTGTGTTGTTTTCATACTAGACATTCTCTTGGAATCTTTAGACAGGGTTTTGAAAGTGGCTGTTTAGCTTTTATTCCTGACAGGAGTGAAGCCATTGTTCACTCAGATGACATAATGGCCAGCTGTCTTGTCAAAACAGTCAGACGATGA
This sequence comes from Dryobates pubescens, assembly GCF_014839835.1. NCBI lineage: Eukaryota > Metazoa > Chordata > Aves > Piciformes > Picidae > Dryobates > Dryobates pubescens. The sequence goes on along the minus strand of NC_071657.1, from coordinate 115,637,786 downwards.
CCTGTGAGAAAATGGTTGCATCCTTTCTACAGAATAAACAATTTTCTCAATTGCTGCTGAAGAATAAACTTTTAGAATGGAAGAAAAAAAATAATATTTGGCCTAAAATAATTAAAATAATTAAAACTAACCTTAACCGTAACCTGTATTTGAGATCTCAATGATTCAAATTCTGGTATTTTATGACTGTTATTTTATGACTGAGACAATTTGGCATAAAAATAATCCTAAAGGCACATGAAATATTTTTTTCACAAAGTTCAGAAGTTTCTTTTACATCTAAAGAATAAACTCTATAACACACATCAAAACATTTTCTCACTCTAAATGTCAGACATAATTCCCAAACCAGGAGCCACATCTAATTTTTCCACATCTGAAAGCTTCAATTTGTTCCCTACTGTCTCATTGCAGCACAGATTATGTGAAGTTTTACCCTTAAATTCAGAATAAAATCCCTCTATTTAGCATTCACTTGCTGTTTCTCATTGACTTGTCAGGAGCAAGTGAGGTTTCTCTTACATTTTGTTGGTTGAATACTTAGTGACTTTGACAAGAGAATACATTACAAAGTGTACCTTCTAAAATTGTCCGCAATACACCTGGCACAGATCTAACAGGGAATGCAGAGGAGCTGTTTGTTCTGACAATGTCATCAAATGGAGAGGTACTGGCAAGATTTCAGAAAGATGGAAGTGCTGGCTGCCACAAGGCTGGAGTTATATTTATCTAGACATACCCATACGTTCATAGAGTTTTGATTAAAAAGTGCAAATGTGATCCCTATACACATCACTCTTACAAGACCTTGTGTACAAACACCGCTACATTGGAAATCAGGAAAAAAAATAAACAAACAAACCCACAACATTTTTATTGTCCTTTAAGTTTTAAGTCTGAGATCTTAGAAAATTGCCTGAACATGTTCCTGTGTGACCTGCCCTAAGTGGTCCTGCTTTGCCAAGGAATTGGACTTCATGATCTCTGGAGGTCCCTTCCACCCTCTAGCATTCTATGATTTGCTCAGGAAATGAACTCTACTTTTGGTGGAGTATGCGTGCATCTGTCTGTCCCCTTGAACAGATTTTGAAACCACTGAACTGTTTAAATAAAGCTCCACAGAGAGAGAAAAAAAAGCTCAAAATATTTATCCACTTTACATTTTGTAAATGCAGAATGAATATACTTCGAGGAAAAGAGTATGTTAGTATTGCTGCTACAGCAAAAGCCTAATTACATGCTTAGACATAAGGAGATTTGATCCAGTTCTGTCTATGAAATTATCTAGTGTCATTTGAGCTGCTTTAGACTGTTCAAGATATCAATGTGGGATGGCAGACAAAATACAGGACCTATGCTGGGCTGGTATCTTTCTGGAGTAGTAACAGTGAACCTGGTGGGATAACTTGAGGCATCTTGAATAGCATGTACACCAACATATGGGAAGTGAATTGAGCCCAGATGTCTATTTGGTGCTGAAATCATGATGAATGAATCCCAACTCTAACTACAGATGCTCTAAGGGTGAAGCTGAACTCAGCCCTACCTAGGTGTCCAGAATAAATTTGGATATTACCATTATATGTAAATTGGACTAAAGGTCCCTTACATATTGCAGAGTAACTGAAAGTACTTGTACAACAGGAGGGCTTTATCAAGGTAGCATGAAGTTTGTTGATTCAAAAATGGTGTCCCAACCAGTATGAGCATTCTGGTTTTAAGTAATGAATTGAATTACAATATATAATGACTATGAAAAGTTTCAGGAGCAGTAAGATTAAAAGTCAAGAATTAGGTTAGCTGCTCATCAACAAGAAACCTGATCTTGTTTTGTCACTTGTTTTGTCCCGCAATAAGTGACTCCACATCGCTGTATCTGTTTATCTTCTTGTCTTTTATCTACTCTTTTTATGCCTAGATTAAAATTTCTAGAATAAGAAATCAAATAGGAGGCACATCAATCAAGTATGTCATTGGATGGGTCAGTGACAATTTTTATCAAGGAATTTTGCTAAAGCAGCTAGAGGGTCACTGCTGGTGAATAAGAATCTTGTAAAGGACAAAACACATAGCAGGAAGCTGCATGAGAGTGCACATAGAATAGCAAAGTTCACAGTGCTTCAGAAGAAAGCAAGGAATGGGCAAGGAAATAAGTAGGTCAAAGAAAGTAAAATAAGTGGAAGATCTGATGCAGAATGGGAGATTAGGATGAAGGTTGGTAGCTCTTCAAAGAAATAGCGTTAAAGGACAAACCTCTAATATATAGGAATAAAAGAATTGACTATGTAAGGGTAAAATTAGAAAAGGTGAGTGACAGACTGAGGTATTGTGGCCAAAGATATAAAAAGTAAGTAGAAGGCTTCTCTAACTAGAGAAATCAAACTAAAGAAAGCTTATTTGAAATTTACTAAAGAATGAAAATAATAGATAAATGATGCTGAGAACATCAGAGTATTTTTCACATCTGAATTAAAATGATGAATGGTAATGAAGCAGCTAATGTAGTTAATACCACTAACAAAGAGTATAAAATAACTGAGAATAAGTAAGGAAAAAACAGGTTATGGAGTACACAGATCTTTTCAAATTGCTTGGAGCTCATGAAGTTCAAATAGTTAGGCTACTTGTGGAACTGTTGAAGCAAGGTCCAGAACTGAGGAAATATCTTTTTGAAATTATTGGGAGTCAACAAGAACAAGATTATCATGTGTGGTTAGAAAGGAGGAATAAGAGAAATTTAACTTCTGAAAAAATACTAAAAGAACTAGTCTTTATACATTTCACTCAAAAAAAAAGCCCAAAAGCTAAACAAGGAAGTTCTGAAAACAATGTGATCCACAATTAGAAACCAAACAAACAATAATATGGAAGGGAATACCCATTCTTCATGTTCACTATGATCAGAGGTAATGGGCTTAAATTTTAGCAAAGAAGATGTAGACTAAATATTGGGGGAGGAAGAATTTACTACATGTAAGGATAAGTACAGGAAAACGGCAGTGGGAAGTTTCAAAAGAAGCTTGGGTAAATGTTAATCATGAACTATGTAAAGAGAATGTACAGAGTGAGAGATTTGTAGCTGAGTTTACCATTGTCCAAGACAAAATAATTTTCTCTATGCTCAGGATCATACCTTGTGTGTTATTTGGGACCTTTAGCCTCTCCTGAAGTATAAATAAGAAGCAAATTTTTCTTTTTCTCTTTTCTATCCCATTCTTCCATATTACTAGTTTTGTAATGAAGGCAGTCATCAGAAACATGTTAAATAGTAAGATCTAGATTATTTTCATCTGAATTCTACTTAACAGGAGGTCTGGCTAATCTGACGGAAAATCCTTCTTTGATGTCAGTTTGCTTTTCTGTTCTACAAAAGGCTCAATGAAAGAGAACTTAATAAGTAAAACATCTTCATTATTTTTCAGGTAGATAATTTTTTTTTTCTTTTTCTGTGATGATGCAATGCTATTGTCAAGCATAAAGACAAAAAACCTTTAATGTAGGTAGTGGATGTTTTAACCAGTATCCTCTAATGTTGTTTTAATGCCATAGGGATAAATATAGCTTTCTGTGGATTAAGCAACACAGATTAAAAGGCACATCCTTTATGAATCCTGTGCCATTATTCCTAATAGAGGAAAGGCAATAAAAAGCTGAAGTATTTTTACTGTTGATATAATCTTAAATGTGAATATGTTCAAAAAGAGAACAGTCCAGAGTACCAGCTTTTTCATTTTCCTCATCTCTACTCTTCATCCAAATACTGCATACAGCTAGTCAGTGTGAAATCATCATTGGAGAAGCTTCTGCTATAGTTTTGAACAACATGGTCTAGTCTAGAAGGTCTCTTGTCTCTGCAGGGGTTTGGACTACCTGACCTTTAAAGGTCCATTCCAATCCAAAACATTCTATGATCCTGTGATATTGCTTTTACTCAACAACATGTATTTCTAAAAGTCAAAATGACCAAAAATTGATTGCTAGCATTCACATGGACAGACCTGACTGAACAGATGTCAGAAGAGATTTGCTCACCAAGATGGAGGCAGCGAACAATTTTTCACTGGAGAAATTACAGCTGTACTTTGACCACCCTACTGAAGTCACAGCAAGGTGGCGAGCTTTTAACCTGGACAGAAGATAAGGAAATGTCTTACTCAGCTCCAGCAAGGCAAGATTGATGGAAATAAAGTTTTAGATGACAACCTGAAAATGAAGTTGATCTAAAAAGGGATGTGCCTCAAAAGACTGAAAATTCTTATGTTCTCTGTAATAAAAAGCTATTAACAAAGCATTTTTTAAGAGTATTTTATCTGGTATATCATGGAATAAAGATCTAGATATAGGCAGTAATTAAAGATCAACTTTGATTTTGATAATCCTTTTTAATTGCTTTTTTAATTGTGGTGAAATTTTAAAACATTTCTGTGAAGTGCTCTATGGAAAAAACGCTGATGTAGAGAGATTAACTAATCAAGATTGCTCTATTCTGTTTGAATAACTAGAAAGGAATTTTGAGTGGGTAAGTGTAAAATAAATCTTCTAACTAATGTATGGCTCCATGTAATCTCATCTCACCTTCTGGGAACAATGTATAACAAATTAAGCTTGGCTCATGAAATGTCATACAAATCTGGCAGTGAGATTTCATTTGGAGGGAAGAACTACTATTCTCCTGGTTCTTAACAGCCATAGAAAATTTCAATTAAGGGAGCATCTTGACAAATTTTACCTCCAGGGTATGAAGAATTTTTTAAAAGTTTTCTTTAACAAACTACAGAATCCCAAAGAACATTGCCTGGTTTAACCAGCTTGAGTCATACCTATTTGCAGCTTACCTTGCCTCTTGGAAAGGCAAACAACTTTGACAGACAATGCAATTCTAAAAGTAAAATATTAACAGATTAATATTTTATGCAGCATAATAAATGTCCTCAAATAATCAGTAAAATAATGGTATTATAGTAACAGTAAACAATATTGTTTTGTCATCTTCAAAATACGTTGAGCCATTAAAGGACTGGATATACATCTTGAAATTGAACATAATTAGTCTATTAAGAAAGGAATAAATAAGATGACACAGAGGAAGATTCCTAAGGGAATGCATAGTGAGATAAATTGAAAAGTGATACAAAAGGAATTGGAATGAAGATGAAACAGAAGAAACAGCAGAAAGAAATTGTAATACATAAATATGCACATGATATGTACCAGATATATGTATCAAGATGGCTTTTTACTTCTGATTGTTCTATTGCTTTTAAATAGAATTGGTTTCATTAAAAAAAAACCTGGTAATTTTATTAGATAGTAGTATGTGCTTCTTTTAAATACTAATTCCTGGCATCAGTGAAAGAGACATGACTTTAGTCTAAGGAAAATAGGCTAAATCTGTATAAATTTGGTAAACCCTGGACAAGTTAAAAGCTCTTTTGAGAGGCTGATCAAATTCCAAGGTTGTGGAGTTTAGTGTAAGTTTCAAAGTACACTTCCCATGTTACACGTTGTGTCTACATGACTTCCTTAATTTGCAAACTTGTACACCTCAGAAGAGAAAGACTGGGAATAATGTGCAGCCTGTATTCAAAGTTCTGTATCCTCCTTGCAGGCAAAAAATACACAATAACAAAATACACAATAACAGAATACACAGACATTTTTCTGTAATTCTGCTCCTTTGAAAGACATGAATGAAAGTCTTCTCAGATCTATCTGATAGAAGTAGAGCAGGAGAGAAGGGGTTCTCTTCATACAGACACATATTAGAGAAATAAGGTGAATTTTTTTTTTTTTCATATGTACACTGTGTCCTTGATATATGGAGTTTTTGAAAGTATGTACTGATCCTTGATTTTCTATTGCTTAAGCTTGTAACTAGAAAACAGGACATGATCTTAGCAGAAGTTTTGTGACTCCACTACTCCACTGAACCCTTCAGAAGAGAACTGTCAGTAACTAGCCTCTGAAACCTTTTACATCTTCAAGAGTAATCCAGAGAAAGTCCTCTTTATGTGACATTTGAAAGTAATGGTGATGTTTCAGTAGACAGATGTCAAGGTTTTATTTTAATTTAAAAGATGACCTGAGGACTTGGCATCATAGCTTGAAAACAATGTAAATTTATGTAGTAGCATTCAAAGGGTTAAAAATGAAAACTATGACATTTAGTAACATAATATGTGTACATTCCAAAGAGAAGAACATGGAGAAAATGCATGTAGAGAAAAACAGAGAGAAATCTCCTAGGGTGATGGACAAAGAAGGGTTGCTGCAAACCGTCCAGTCTCAAAGAAGGGTCCAGAGAAGGAAAATCCTGTAAAACTGCTGTTAAAATAGGTTAGTTTTTTTTTTTAGACAAAGCTATATTAGCAGAACTACTGTCATGACTGCCTTCTCAGAGAGGGAGGAAGGTGCTGTGAGTGACCATGTAGTTAGTAACCAGAATCACTTTGTCAGGCCTTCTGTCTTGCATGCAGCAGATGCTGCATTTGAGACCCTGTATGCCTGTATGGCCCCTTTCAAAAAAGTCACAAAATAAGATCTGAGTGGTTGCTTCTCAATCTGTATTGCTCTCTCATGTTGTAGATGAATGTTATCAGATTTCATTATCTTTTTCAGAGAAGATTTGACATGAGTTAGGTTATGAGAATCTCAGTTTTCCAGGTGACGTGTAATGAAGCAAAACCACAATTCAGCTAACATTCTTTGGTGTCCAGAAGAAGCTCATATGGGAAACATATTGGTCCTTCAGATTTGACTATACAGTTACCCTAACAAACTATAACTCAAGTTCAAATCTGTGAAAATAATATGTCCTAATCATTCATAGTTAAGTATCATTCCGTATGTGTCCTGTGAACAGAGCACAGGAGCCATTGACATCATCTTTTCCTGCCTGTCTTCTTTGACTCTAAAAGAATGTCTGATGAGTAGACCGGACCAAACTGCTTTTAATAAAAGCAAGTGCAACTCTGCAAGCAAGTAAACTTTAACCAATCTTCCAATATTGTCATTATTTAAAATATCAACAGACATTTTTAATTTCCATTGGTAAAATCAAGAAGCTTTCATTATTAATTAAGCAGCTAATTTTCTCTTGCTGTGTGAAAGATGGAGAAGCAGCTAATTGCATTTGAGATTCCCTCCAGCATAATTAGATCTAGGCAAATAGATAATCCCCTTGACACCAATGGCATGCATCAAACTCATTTTAAAGCAATTGTTTCATTTGGGAATTTTGCACCTGTAGTAATTAGGCAAATGCCTCTCATTCTCCTAAGGAATTGTTTGGGTAACACATGGAATTACCTTGAAAAATGGACAAAATGAAAGACCATTTGTAAAAATAATAGTGCTATAAGTAGTGAGAATATATTCTAGTTTAATTTTCAAACATCATCTTAAGGCATAATGACAAAAAATTATAACTGCACTATGTAATTCAAGAGTATAAATTTGAGGTCAATGGAGACAACTGCATTTGATAACAGTAACACCATCTTAAGCAGTCCTTTCAACTGAAAAATGATTCATAGACTAGAAGGAAGTTCACCATAAATTATTATTTTAATAAACATTTTTTTCTGACAATATAAACTGTTTAATTTTACCATTCCTGAATATTTTTCTTTTAATTTTTCTTTTCTTGCCATTATACATTCAATAAGTACGCAATATAATATGAAGTGTAAACATCAATTTGTGATCAGCTTTAAATAATCTTTTATTCCAGAGGGTTTTTCTTTCTAGATCAGAAAAGGCCATTTCTTCCTTATCTAAAATAACTTCATCAGTCTTCACCATTTCTAGTTAAAATACATTTGTGTGTACATGGGTTTATACATGCTTGAGGGACACAAAGATGGGGAAATAATTCCAGTGATAGAAAAAAAGATGTCCTCACATGCATAAAGTATATTTTTAAGGTCAAATTAGCTTACTCTTCTGCATGACTGTACTAATTCTGATATGTCAGCTGGTTTATCACAAGTAGAATTGCACTGTACCCTGAAAGATGTATAACCCTAAAGCTTTGCTGATAGACCAGGACATCATCTCTTCAGGAACCTGAGATTTTTCTTGTCATCAAGAACTTTAATTGCTTCATGATTAACAGTATTTTGCAGAAAGATGAAAGGGACTTAAATAAGTTTTGGTTGAGGTTAAAAGTGCTTTGCTAGAATTTCTCAGCTTTCAAATCCCAAGGAACACGTGAGAAAATTCTGATACAGACAAGCTGAGCTGTACAAGTCAGCTGAGTAAAAGGGAGGATAAGTGGAGGTCAAGATGAGTTTGAGACAGCTTAGTGCACGTGAAAGACTGCAATGCCCTCTGGACTTCAGATTTTTAGAATTCCTTAATTCTTATTTGATAACTAATTTATGATCATTTTTAATAGTAGTCAGCAACTGAGAAAAGTACAGTAGCTATTGGAGGCGGTACTGATACTCTACTGATATATATATATATATATATAAGAATAAAAGTAAATACCAGTTAACCAATGATTACATTTTTCCACTCTAAATGTTGCATTATCTAAACACTGATATCACGGCAAACAGCTTGGGTAACAAAACTAATGCATAGCAAATGTATTTCTGTCTCCTGGAATCACTGGCTGTTAGATGAAGCAAACATTACTTTGTCCTCCTGCAGCCTGTTATGTGTGCTTGCTGTGACCGTCTGACTTAGAAGAAGTTGTGGGGCAGACTTTTAAGTGTTATAAACTGGTGTTAATCTATCAAATAAATTGTTGCAATTTCCACAATTTCAGAATCTATTTGGGAATTCAGTATGTTATGCCAAATATATATATACATAAAGTACTGAGAGGAGAAGAGAAGAGAGGAGAAGAGGAGAGGTTCGGAGAAGAGAGGAGAAAGCTTTGGTTTATCTTTTTTATAAGGCATTTTAAACTAACATATACAATCTCACTGAAATGAAATGTTAAGAAAAAAGAAGAAAGAGAGCAAGAACATTCCCTGATTTTGAGAGCACTGTTCTTTCACAGAATCTTCATGAGGTTCAAGTTAACACTCAGTGTCACCTGGCAGTCTTTTGCTGATCTTAATGGGATTTGAAGTTATCTTCTGGAAATAGGCATCTTTAAGCAGAAGAAATAAGTAGAGCTTCCAATTTAACGAGAAGAAAAAAAAACCCAACAAACCAAAACCAAACCAAACCAAGCAAACAAAAAACCCCTAACAAACCAAACAACAAAAATCTCCTGGAAAAAAAAAACACCACCCACAAACAAACCAACATTTTCAGCTTCTATTAATCCAAAACAATTCCTTTTGTCTTTTGTGTGTGAAACAGTTCTTTAGTTTTAATGGACAAATGTTTTGTCCAATGCCTTATGAAAATGCCTGTCTCATTTATTGTTTATCCTCCCCTTAAGATTCTTCCTTGATGCAAGTTAATCTCTTTGTGAAAGTGGCATTTTGCAACACAATAGTAAGATCATTTACTCTGACGAGATTTTCCTTTAGCTCTCTTTCCACTCCCCAGCTTTATCCTAGCTGGAGTTATTTCTAAATTTGCACCAAATGCCATTAACAGTTTTAATTTCTGCAGAAGTTTATTATTGAATGAAGTTTCTATTTAACATGTATGTTTCCATACTTCACATAGACATAGTGCTTGATAACTTAGTAAAATTTTTGTGGCCAATGCTTTTCTCTAAAGTCACCTCAATATTTAAGTCTAACAAGTTAGAACAATTCAATTCCTTATGCATTAAGTTCAGTTTTGAAGGTTATTTTTCTGAATCCCCTTGCACAAAAGCTTTCCATTTGTATGTTGCTGCAGCTAAATCTTGATCTCCTTCTTGCAAAAAATGAAATGCCATCATGATCACAAAGCAGCTAGTGAGCATCAGTGCTTCTGTCTAATGAAATGTTGTTACCTTTGAATGAAAATCAGGATTTTGGGATAGAGTGGAGATGGTCTTAACAATGGGTTGGGACATGGCCAACATTTATACTCAGAATTTGGAGGTACCCCTAAGTCTAATAATATAGGCACAGCCAATTCATCCCACCTTCACCACCATGTTCTGCGTTTCATAAGACAGGTTCAGCTCATACTCATCCTGTAAATATAAAGACATGCTTTGCCACAACGTGTTTCTTTAATACAAAACAGCCTCCCCAATCATTCATCACTTGAAATGATACACACAGGTGCTGAAGTGCAGCTGTCGATAAAGGCTGATGCCAAATTATTTTCCTGAGGTGAGCTGGCTTTCAGTTATACTGAGTTTTTGTTTTATACTCTTGTTTTTTGTTTTTTTTTTTCCTTCCCTTCAAAGAAAGTGGGGAAGAGAAGGGTTTGGATTATTTACCCTCTCCCTTCCCCCCCTCCTTTTTTTCTTTCTTTAAATAACAACATCTGCAATTTTCTGTTTAGTCAGAGTAGATGGGTCTGGTCAATCAGTAATTTGTGAGGCTGCATTCAGACTACAAAATTTTGTTGCAGGAGAAAAGTAGTTGAGAAACTCAGATTAAAAGCTTGTGGTTTCCAGGATGTGAAAAATATTGAATACAACTTTCATTGCTGGCTTTGACTTCCATGTGCACATGCACACAACCAACACAAGGACAATTGCTCTGAAAAATTATAGATATCCATCTTGACATGTAAAACGGCTTCTGAGACTTACTTAGAGAAAGAATCTAACTTCATGTCCTTCTCCTGTTAGGTCCAGAACTCAGCCTTCTGCTTCCACAGTCTAGATAAGAGCTCAAACGCAGAGGATAGGCTGAGTTCTGTGACAGTGAAGGTATGGACTTAGGTGTCTCTCAGAACTTCCTGTTGAAGTGCCTACACTTTCTCTAAATAATTAAACCATCATTAGGACACAGACTTAAAATACGCTCTTCCATATGATCTATATAAAAGCATTAACTACTTAACCAGGTTGTCTCTGTGTTCCAATGAATATTTAATTATCTAATATTAAGTGGAGACAAAGTCCCCTCAGTTTTCCATATGAAGCAGCATATGAAAGCAGAAATGTATTGTGGGCTATGTAATCTGTCATATATGCTCTCTGTTCTGATTGCTTTCCCACTGGTAAATGACATACTATCTGTTCCAACAAGACCTTGTGTATAAAATGGGTCCTTATGGGTCAAGTTTGCCACCTCATCATTGGTCAACTAAAAATCAAGATACTACTTTAAGTTGGTCTGCAAAGACCCTTCTTTCTTTCACCTAGAAGTGCTGGATACTTCTTCAAAGTGTTTTATATTACCCATTTTATTAAAGGAAACTCAGGATGGAATGAATATCATCACAGATAGTTTCTAGTTCTCTGTCCAGAGAGAAAATCTAGATAATAAACTTCAACTAGATATCTCAACTTTGACAATGTCAACTTCTGTTTTTGTAGGTAGTAAATATAAATGGCATATTACAGTGTAAAAATAGGCATGACACTAAGTTCAACAGTATTAGCTTTTTAATAAAGATAATACAGTCAAATGGCAGCTTGATCAAGGAATATTGAGCCCTGAAAATCAGATAACTCTTGAGATGGAGACTCGATGCATGCAAAGCCAAGAAATCTCAACTACTTGATTAGTTAAGTCAGGTTATTGGTTAGTATTTAGATGGGACAAAATCATAAAGATTGCTGTTTCTTCCATAGTGCACAGAACTGTGATCCCCAGCAAGAGAGGGCTGTTTTACCAACTGTCTCTTGTTAAAATATTATCACTATGTTTCTCCTCATTTCTCTCAAAGCTGGAAAAGGTGTCCACAACATCTTACATTTAATAGCACATTCTGGCTAGAGTTCTCAGAGGCTTTTGTTTCCCTGTTGTGGTGGTTTTAGGCTATGCCTTTAAAATTTAGCTGAAGATTTTGAGCAGAAAAGTAGAAAAATATAAACAAATCACTATTAGGTGTAAAAAGGAAAACAAAAGATTATTCTAAACAAATTCATTGGATAAATGTCTGGGATATGAGGAGCTGTACCATAACAATTCTTCACATTTCCCATTCCTTTTCTCTTCTCTTCTGATCTTAGCTGTTTTGCTTTGCTCAGGAGAGAGATAACGTGCTTCTGGCTGGCCTTGGTTAAGTCTAACCCACTGCTTTTTCTGTCTCTGCTCCTCTCTCTCTTGGGACAGGGGGGTTTGGGGGCACAGTGGAATGGCTTCCCGGGTCTTTTGACTGGGGGCAGGTGGGTGGGTTGTGTTGTTTGCTAATTGTAAATATCTGTATAATATTGTAAATACTGTGTATTTTGTACATATTTATTGCATTCCATTGCAGAGTGTAGTTTTTGCTTGTAAATACAGCTTAATTTGCTTCTAACTGAGTTGGTCTGGCTAAAAATTAATGCTGGGGGAAACTTCAACCCACCACACCTGTTAATTGAAGTCTTTATTTGGAGATTGCCAGAAGCCAGCACTATTTCAGAAACAAAGCTGGTAGACTGCAGCATGACATAAGAGAATCCCAAAGAGGGAGGCTTATGGCCCTTCCTTCCTCCCATAAGAGCAATCCCACAGCTCCCAGTGCCTGTACTTGTGAGGGTGGAAATCTGGCTGGCACATCCTAGCCTCTGACTCCTACTAAAACAGCGACAAACACTCCCCATCCCAGCCTGCCAAATGAACATCCAAGTTCAAAACAATTCAACTCCTCCTTCCTCTCAAATTACTAAAGCAGTTTGAGACAGTCACTTCCATGACCTTGTAAAATGTCTGCAGTGTTGCAGAAACAACTGGTTCCTCTTTGTAGTAGTAGAAGAGGAGGTTTTTTTTGAAGGAGGGTGCTTTTATTTTATTTTTCCTCCTCACCCTCCCTTCTCCTTTCCTTGAGCAAATCCCCATAACAAATAAAGTTACACTTCAAGACTGGATTACGCACACTGTTAGGTTTGGATGCCAATGTTTACTTTAAGTTAAAAATGATACTTCTGAGAATTGAAATAATATGTTTAAAGTATTTCCAGGCTATTGCTTTGCTTATATGTGCTTTGGCACTGATTCCCTCCATGAATGTGGCAGTTTTGAAGGAGAGATGAATGCTGTTCAGTTACAGCCTTTGCCTATTGATCATACATTTTAACATCTCTTGACTTCATTTATGTGCAGTTTTGCAGAGATTTGTGGAAAACCTAAGAGGACATGCTGCAGAGAAATTCTGAGACGTTACATCTCTCAAGTCAAGTATTCTTGGATGGCAAATAGTCTCACAGATTAAATAATAATAATAATAATAATAATAGAACTCACAGCACTTCTATTCACAGATCAGAGTAGATAATCAGAATAGTCCTTTTTGACCTCAAAATTTCTATATCTACCAAATTCTTTCACTTTTTTCATTGTAATGGCTTGTCTGGGACTCAGATGAAAGGACTTGAGGATGTCTGTCTCACCTGACATCCTCTGGAATCTGTTGCTTTCCATGACTTCTTTTTCTCAAAAGCCAGCTTGCCTGATAGCCTCAAACAACATGCTGGATCCTGTACTCCCAGCTTGATTCAGCTTCTCCTGAGGCATGTATATCCTGTGGCTGCATACACCTGAGCTGTCTCCTCACAAGTTACCCCTGGAATCAGACCTCAGAGGGGAATGCAGGCCAGAGACATCTGAGTTGGCTTTAACTGAGCCAGTTGTGTGTGTGTGTTTGTAAAGCTTATTAACTTAAGCTGAAAACATCTTAAGCATGGCTTTGGCTGTAAGTACCTGGACTGATGTTATCCAGCAACAGCTTGTATTGTCTTGGCATGAAGCTCTCCTTAAACCCCTCTATTGCACTTATATGGACTTTTTTGGCATGAAGGTCTCCTTAAACCTCTCTATTGCACTTACATGGACTTGACAGATCCTTTTTTTTTTTTTTTTAGTATTCATTTTTAAGCCCATCATTTCTTTCCTGCCTCTATTTTGCCTTGGTCTTTGACAATTTTAAACTAGGAAAACTTCCTCTGGGAAGTACAGAACATATTCTGGTTTCTGCAAGTTTTAGAAGCAGAGAAAGACATTATGGATGGCAAAAGAGTAAATCTGTAAGTGAAATTATATTTTTTTTGCCAGTTATAAGTTTCTCCGGTGGTTTTCAGGAGTGGTCCATCTATGTCTCCTGGAGTGTTTGAAAGACTTAGGAAATCAATAGGGAGAGCAGGTAGAATATGCCCCAAACTTATCTTGAAAACAAGCTGAAGTGGAAACTTTTTTTTATCTAGAGAAGACCTGATATTCATTCTTGGGGATGATTTGTGGAAGAACTTTCTCCGTTTCCTGGGACTTTTTGTTTATTTAAGGAGTCCACAGTAGAGCAAGAAAATGAGTCTGGAACTGGATTTTCTGAATACTAGGAGGAAATGTAGGAAGAAATCTATTCAGATATATTTTATTATGTTTTAAATAATTGGTGAACATAAAAGAGGAAAAGTTGGTCAAGTTAATTAACACTTAGTCAAAGTAAAAAAAGAAGACATAACAAGAATTTTAGAAATTACTTGACCTTGAGATAAAGAAATGATTCATTAATTGGTTATCTTGTTAGGGCTGTAGAAAGAGTCCTAACAAGGTCACCATGACTTTGACAATGACCACAGCTATATTGCTTTTAGGAACTGAAAAGGAGAATGGTGATAAGGAAATTGAATAGGTAATTATACAGAGGTCGGGAAGGAGGGTCAGATGATTGCAAAAGTGGTCAAAGGGTAAGGCATGTCATCAAAATGGCTGAAATGATAGTTGCCTGTAAACTCATTGTCCCTTTTCAAACTGACATCAAAGAAAATGGAAATCATTGATAATCTCTCTAAGAAGATAATTAAGCGGATGGGCATAAAAATTAAAAAGATAGATAAATAAGCTAATGAATAATGTACCAGAAAAAGAGATGCAAATATAAATGTTGAAGTATGGGCAAGCTTAATAATAAAATCTTACAGGTTTTGCTAACTTGGAAAATTTAAATAATGGAAATATGTAAATTTTAATGGTTAATTATGTAAATTAATTAATTGGTGGGAAATGACCTGGCCCAGGGTGTCTCCTGTTTCTGGAAAGTTTTGTTTATGTATTTTGTGACAATGGGAGTGGATGTGAAACAAGCCAGCCTTCTCTCCTCAAACTGTTCCAGCATCTGAGCATATATCTTGTCTTTTGAAAGTTTCTTCTGGGCTCCATCCATATCTCTTCTGACTGCAGATGAATGCAGATGTGAATTTACTGGGGAGACTAAACATTTTTCCAGTACTGGAAGACTCCTGTGTGGTTTATGCTTCAAACTAGTCCAGCTGCCATCTTTCAATGGCAGAACTCAGCTATTCAGATTAAGGCTATGTCTGCCATTAGCTGACAGCTCTGTGAAAATCCAGCCAGAGCCAAGGACTTAGATGAACCCCTGTCTTATAAGTGTAGTTCAGCTTAGTTCTGAAGCCCTGATATGTGCCTAAGTGCATATGAATACAATAAATAAAGATGAAGCAATAGATCTTACTTGTAGAGTAAATGGGGTTTCTTTTTTTCACAGAGGAATAACTGTTTCTCAATTAACATCAGTGAGGCTGACATTGCTTAAAGCAAAGAGATGCTGTGTGAATTAAGGTACCTCATATTGATATAATTATTACAATTTTTAATAGGAATTGATAGCATTCTTGTCTACAGCCTAAAATCTTTGACGAAAAGATTTTCTTTTGTATTCAAGTTATATTAATGAAGGGAATATATTATCATTTTATCAATATAATTAACATATAGAAATATACAGTGAGGGTGGGAAATAGATGAAACAGAAAGACGATCTGGGCCTTTTTGGCTCCCTTGTGTTCCGATTGACTCAAATAGCTTGCGTCAACAGAATAATAGTTGTGGATAAGATTTTCGTTTGTGTGAACAAAATAAGGTTCCAGATATGTAGAATTTTCCTTGGAAGTTCATGGATAAGACAATCAGAATACCTGTGTTCTCTTCTGGATACATAGAACAGAGATTTGGACTTTAAATTTCTTTCACTGTAAATATTTTCTGTATACTGGGTCACCAGAGAAGGAAAATACTTGTTTTAAATTCCATCCTTTTGTAACATCAAGAATATATTTCCATGGAAATTTTCAATTCAGAGTTTTGCAGGAAACCAGAATGCCCTGCAGCTTAACTCTGGTTTTAAAATGTAACTTTCAATTTCTGTTCTGCATATACTTCAGTAATGTGGGACATAGTCTGCCTCATTATGTCATAAGTTTTGGTGCCTACTGCAATATATCCATATGCAGTTTGGAGAGTTAGAAGCCTCTGAGACTCTCCAGATTAAGAACTCATTTAGATATCTAAAATCCATGTGACCTGCTTTTGAAGGATTTCAAAGCCCCTTGCTTCTTTCCATTGACCATGCAAGAAATTTAGGTACTTAAGAAAGCTTCCTTTACTTAACATCTGCAACCTAGATCCAAAACAAATGTCTTACCTGTTGACTAGATCCCTTTGCTTTAGTGTTTTGGCATTATAGTAGCAGTCACTCAAAATCTTTAGACATTGTTAACTCCAAATTCTTAGCTCTGCCATAGGAAACAGAAATATTTATGGAAATGGAAAACTGGACCTGAATCTGTCCCATTAATTATTTCAAGGAAGGAGAGGATTTTATATTTTTTGGTGTGTTTACATCATTTACACAACACAAAGCTGTCACAATGCAGAGAACAGAGAACACCGGGGTCCTTCCCAGCTTCTTTTAAAACATTGTGTGCTGCGGTGATATAACAGAATACAACAGTATCTATTCCTGTTTGATTCCACCTAGGTTTCATACTAGTGACTATCAACTAACAGCAAGATGCAGTATCAGGACAAGCTTGCATTTATGTTCTCAGCTCAGGAGTGGACTAGTACCCAGATTATTTCAAGCAAAAGTCATTTAACTTTGGCTGAATCTGAAAACTGCATCTGGATCTGACAACAGGGTTTCAGTTTTGTGCCTGATGAAATTTCTTTGAAATACACCTGGAAGTTGCTGGTGCCCAGAATCCTTAAAGGCGACTTTGTTTCCATTCACCTCTGAATTTGTTATAAAACAGAAGATGAAGAGAACAAAGGAAATAACATGTGATCTCAGGGCCATGAAGAAGACTGGCAGTTTGCATTCCTGCTTGGTGATGGCTATTATTCCATCTTTTGGATACATGTTCTTTCTCACTGTTTTTTTTGTTTTGTTTTGTCTCTGGTGGATGAAATTGTGAAAGATTCACCAGCAGATTCAACTGGTGCAGTCATTACTTCTCTGGAGTGCCCTATCTGAAATCTCCAGGGACACTCATGGCATACAGGCTTGCTTTTCAAGTAATGATCTTTCTCCTTGTCCTCACTCTTTCTTCCTCATTTTCCTTAAGTATCTTCAAAGGATTCCCCAACCTTCCTTGAGCATATGCCTTATACAGTAACTTTCCCCAAATTCACATGCAAGGCATGAGCAACTGTGCATGCATTTACCAGAATATGTGGAGGCTGAATAAAAAGTCTCTTGCTGTTTTTAAGATTCACAAAGAAGGTCATTCTGTGCTCAGACAGAAAAGGCATATGCTCGCCATACTGTCCCTCACCAAGATCATCATGAAAACCTCTTTATCTCAAGCACTTGAAAAATGGCTACTCACGTAAGATCAGCATCATCTCTTCTGTGACTTTCAGCTGCCTTTGTCCCATCATTCTCTGATCAGCAGGATGATAACAGCCTTTGGGCTCTGCTACCAAGGTGGCACCTCTCCTGACAAACCTGCTGTGTCTGCCTGGCTTCACATCTTAGATGTTTGTCTCTGGTTAGAAGATCATCCTGCTGACTGGTTTGAGCACTCACCTCTGGCCATTCCACCTTCCACAGAGATGAGGAGGCTAGATGTTACATGCAAAATTGTTTCCTTTGCACTCCACTCAGAAATTGTATAAGGAAAGGCAATATTGAAAACACATCCTGAAATGTATCAGACACTCTTTTAAAGAAGTATACTGGAATTTGGAGGAGTCTTCCAATGAATCAACATCTAGGAACAAAAACATGCACAAAGTTCCCATTGCCACATAACCCAAATTTCCCCACAGTGATAGTGTCATTTTCCATGCACTCCCAGAAAGCTGAGGACATGGAGATGTGCAGTGTGTTATGTCCTTCTCACTGAATCTCTCCAGATTCCCAGATTTCAAACTCTATTTATAACGCCAAAGCACTAAAATATTTTTCATAGGGTTAATGTCATCACATCTTTTAATGCACTGCCTTAAACTGTCAAAAAATAATGCTCCAGATCAAGGCAACTATATTTTATATACAACCTATGACTAACTTCTTTCTAGTGGTGTTAATCAGATTTAATTTATTTTTATAGCATTAGGGACATTAACATTATCCTCTGGAAATGTTTCCCTTTCTATTTGTCCTTGGGTAAGATATCTCCTGTATTAGGATAACTTTCTTCCAGAAGATAAATGTTTTCTGATAAAACAATATTGTTAACCTGTAAGAGCTGCAACATGAAATAAATGCAGGTGTCAAGTAAACTTTAAAGGGGAGAATTAAAAATAAAAAGAAAAAAGAAAAAGAAAGAAACCCGTGACACAGATTAAAATACTGCTGTATTGTTCTTTGCTCTCCCCAAATGCATTTATCTTTTTGGCTATCTCACATGATTGAATAGCAGAGAAGTCACCTGAAATAATGTCAAATGATAGAAGATGTATTAACACCACAGGGTAATATGTTCTCAGTAAAGAAATGTTCTGATGTCTTTCATACTGTAGCTTGCAAAAGCATTCAGTGTGGATGAAATACACTTACAATTCTACGTATGAACTGTAGGATGGACTTAAGTCTGCAAATATTTATTGGTACTTATGTCTCTATATTCTTGTTCTGCAGAATGTCAAATTTAGATCATATTGATAGCCATAGAAGTCAATGGAAGACTTCCTGCTGACTCCAATGAGTTTTTCATCATACCCTGACTTCTTTCAGATACTGATCCAGATAAATGTTTCAACATCTGCTTAACATGTAAGCAATTCTTCTGCAGTATTAGAGGGTTTTGTCAGGTAATGTCCATTTGTCTGCCCACTTTTTTTCCTTTCAATTTTTCTCCTTGTGTTTGGGGTTGTTTTTTTGGTTGTTTGGTTGTTTGGTGGTTTTGTTTGTTTGTTTGTTTGTTTTTTAACATTCCACTGACTTTTCTCTATTTCTCTACTGTCTTCTGTTGGCAAAAGAAGTGTTTTAAATCATAAGATAAATCAGCAAAGTCACTTAAAAAAATATTAAAAAACTATTGTCTCTTGGACAAGATGGTTTTCATAGCAAAACATAAATATGTGAGGTATTTTGTGAGTAAGGGAAAAATGAAGCATACAAGGGGCTGAAGACCAGGAGGACAGAGGTAAATAATGTAACGTTTTTGCTCTCTTTTGATGTTTTCTTGCTGAGTTTTGTTTTCTTGTTTGCTTGCTTGCTTTATCAAGAGGCACTAAAAATATCCAAAAGCCGGTTGTATTTGGTTGGTTGGTTGGTTGGTTTGTTTGTTTAATAGATATCTTAGTGCTCTGCTTATTGTTTCCCTTCCTTTCATAATTCCAGTCTATATTAAACTTTGTTTAGAATATATATGATTCCCTACAGATTATTTGTGTTTTGCATCTATCCAATCTTAATTCTATCCTGATATCCTCTGCTTGTAACTCTAAATTTGCAGAGTCAGTGTTGTCAGTGTTTCTAACTCTTCCCTGTTCGACATCAGCTTCATGAACTTTTCCATAGATGGGCAAAAGGAAGAAAGATGTCCATTACATGAAAATAAAAGAAGAATGAAGTGAAGAACTACAGAGGGATTCAGTTCCATTCTTAGGCACTAAAATTATGCTCTGATATAGTGAATATTTGCATATATTAATTATAATTTATTTAGACATATGGATACAAAGAAAATACATAGCAGCAGTTTGTGACCACACAGGTTCTGTATTTCATGACTAGGTTATATTGTCAGAATATAATAGACCAGAGACTAAAAAAAAAGTCAGGTTGGATGGGACATTGAAGAACCTGGTCTAGTGAAGGTTGCTCCCACCCATGGGAACAGGAACAGAGCTTGTAACCAGATGATATTTAAGGTCCCTTCCAACCCAAACCACTCTGTGATTCTATGAAATGAAGAAGGAAGTTTATTCTTGGCTGGAGGACTGCATGGGTTTTTGATGTAGTTTCTCCACACCTTTGGCTCCCCCTTGAAATTTTATGACATCAAAACAGCCCTTCCCATCTTTCAGGGACAGTAAAAGAATAAAGCTGTGGGTGTGCTCCAGCTGGGAGGCAAGAAAACCATCTTAGATCACACATCACAGGAGCTTTTGAAAACCTCTTCATGAGTGCAGCCAGAGGGAATGCTAGTATTTTTTCTGAGAATACTTGAAACAGAAGAGAAGAGTGTCCTGGTATCTGGAGCAAACCCCAGGGATGCACCTTCTCCAGATATTTCTCCTACTCTCTTAGCGGGATTTTGGAGAGGTGTTAGAGGATGATGATGATGATGATGATTAATTTTTATTATAATTAGAAAAAAAAACATTTAAGTGTATTGCTTCTAAAGTACGCTTCTCTCTGTTGAACAAAAGGTACTCCATGTGCTTCCACTGTATGTACAGCATGTAAAAAGCATTTTCTGCTTAGCAAAATAATGCAATTCAAAGACAATGTGTGAGAGAACCAGAGCTGGTTATGTCTGTAAACAGAAGCATTTTTTGGTGGTATTTGCCTATAAGAAATACCTGTTTGTCTAACCCTTGCTCACCTAACCCAGGCATACATCTTGGCACTGTCAGCAAGGTGAACTGAGCAGGCTTTGGCCCCCTGTCCTGCTCTGTACTTGTCTTAGTAACATCTGCAAGAGTCTCTGCTCTTCTCTGCTGATGAGATTTGTTTCTATCTTGGTTTCTTAATTCATTTTTCTTCACATTTTTCTGACCTTTGAGAGAGTAAATTGCATCTCATCATGTAACCCCAATACATCTAGCTGGATGCTTTTCTATGCCCTAAACCAGTATTTTAATGTGTGTTCTCTTTGCAGTCTCAGAGGAAAGAGGAATAAAGGGGGGTGGAAAAGAGTTTGGGAGCTTTTATAATTATAAAAGATTTTCTTAGGGCTTTAGCTAACTATTAAGTAAATATGTTTCTTATTTTAACCTTTGGAGTGCCCCAGGCCTCACAGGGATATTTCACATACATGGATTTTTGCGGTAGGATGTAGGTCATGCTATTGCACTGATTAGCATGGACTCAGCCTTTCAAGATATGCCTCTGGGTGGGATGTTCTTCCAAGGAGTAACTGGATTAGTCACTAGGTCAAAGACTAAGTGCTTGGTCTTTGTGGCCTAGAAATTCAATACCTTGTCCCAGGCTGGAGCCATTGAGACTAACAAATGAACTCTTTCTAAGACCTTGCCTAGCATCTACCTGTTCTGTGTTTAAACAACAAGAAAATTACTTCTATCATATGTCTGAGGACACAGGTCTTAGACAAGATTGTTATAAGTTGAGGTGGTCAACTATAAGTTTTGTCTTAATGTTCAATTCATTTTCTGAGCTAGTTTCTGAGCTAAGAAATCTCAAATCCATTAAGAACTGTAAGTCAGATAAAAAATTGAATTTCAGTTCCAGCCTGATGTCTTAATCCATTTCTGACTAAACGTTTTACACTGTGTTCAGTGTTAGGGACATCTGCAAATAAGCACACACATGCACACACTGCACTAAGCTTCTTTTTTTCTTTTCCTACTTTCACAGTTAAGGGTTTTCTTCTCACTTCCGTCACCCCTTTTAAAGTCTTTTAAGAGAAAGATGCAGTCAGCAAAAACTAGCATTCTGTGCCTAATGTGAATCAAGAAGGATGTGTCATGTATAATGAGACATGAATAGCTAAGGAGATTGCACAGCCTGTATCATAGGCACATGGAATTGGATGGTGAATCCTGCTTTATATAGGTCAACCTGCTAAAACATACGATCATATCCATATTTCCAGTCTAAATGTACTAATGGACAACTTATATCATCCTCATTCACAATAATGTTGTTTAGATTGTCTCTCTTTTGCCCTCAGCTCACAAATGTATTTGGAGACCACTGTCACCTAGACTTAATGTCACCTTTTAGCTTTCCTCTCTTATTTTTAGCCGATTTGCTTCTAAAAGCATGATCAGCCTTGTCCATATTACCCCAGACAAAGGCTGAACTGTGCTTGTAAATTGCACTGTTGTCTTTGTCTCTGTGAGAAACAACTGATACAACACCCTTAAACTTCTAACTGTGTTTTTCATGGCCAAATCACTTTACTGACTGATTTTCATTCTAGTTGGGAAAGATTTCATATTCCATTGACATCTGAAAATTACACATCTAGTGTAAGTAAGTGAATGACATAGGTTCTCTATCAAAATGTAAAGGACAAGAAAAGGCACTTCCAGAATATGCCTAGTTTTATAATTTTCAGATGAGATTAAATGTCTGTAGGAGTCTCTCACCTTACCTCAACACCAAATATGATTTAAATTAGAATGAAAGAGCCTAGATCTTTTTGACCAGCTACATCACCCATGTCTCTCTGTTTCTGTGCCCTTACACACAAAGTAGAAACACTGAAACACCACTGTTGTGGTAAGAACTCAGGGAGGTAAGAGAAATTCTGTCTTCTACTTCTTACTGATATTACCTGTGACCAATGAGCTATAGACAGAGACTTCTACATTCCTGCATTATACATTGCACCAGGTACCTCCATCTCAGTAGACTGTCCAGTGCAAGCTGGGTCCTGCAATTATTGTGGAATCATAGAATGCTTTGGCTTGGAGGGGACATTTAAAGGTCAACTAGTCCAACATCACTACAGTGGGAAGGAACATGTTCAGCTAGATCAGTTTGCTTAGAGCCTTGTCCAACCTTACCTGGAATATTTCCAGGGATGAGGCTTCTGCCACCTTTCTGGGCAACCTGTTCCACCAATCTCTTTGCAAAGATTTTCTTTCTTAAAACAGAGCCTAGCCTGCTGGACAACAAAAGAGTGGTAGATGATCTTGAAGGGTATACTCATTTTAGGGATGCTTGAAAGTTATCCCTGTCAAGAACAGACTGTGAAGACAAGATTTCTTGTCCTATCTGCTGTTTATTTATCACAGACATTAATCTAATACCGTCCATTAACACAAAATTTGTGTGTTACAATAATAAATAGAATGCAATTTAATCCTACATAGAAAATTTAATTATTGTTTCTGAATTTATATAATATTTTTTCTTTTATTACCATGTTTTGGTATGTAATAATGTAGTCTGAAAAGAAGACATTTGAGAACTTGACCTTTTACAGCAAGACCATGTTCAAGTCTTAAACATTCACATTAACACAGCATGTTCTCAGGTTTATAAAAAATATAAATCCACCTTTTCCCAGACAGCTACTAACACCCCTTATTTCTTAGAATTTATTTTTCCCTCTACTGTGACCACAAGCCACCCACCTGTTTCTAACTATACTACTGTCTACAAGTGCCAAACACAATTGGTTTTGTCACTCTTTGAGAACATGCATTTTCATTCTCACATAACCTGAATTTGCTGTGCATACACATTACTATGAATCATTTATACAGAAATAAAGACAGGCAAACATTATCACCTTAACTTTTCTTTATACTAAATCCCAAAATTATGAGGAAGTTATGTGTTTATGTGTCTGTGTGTGACAAATTCAAAATTTCCCAAAGGGTAAAGAAACTCTCAAAAATATTGCATTAAATTTCCTTAAATTTTCAGGTTATCAAAACTAAAGTTAGTTGTGATTGCTATCAGTTGTTCAGCCTGGAGAAGAGAGAGCTCCAGGGAGACATTATTGTGGCCTTTCAACATATAAAAGGGGCTTATAAGAAAGACAGAGAGAGATGTTCTACCAAGTTCTGTAGTGATACATCAAGGAGAAAAGGTTTTAAAATGGAAGAGGGTACTGGACAAAAGGAAGGAGTCTTTGCTATAGGAGTGATAAGACAGAACAGGTTTCCCTGAGATGTTGTGGATGCCCCATCATTGGAAGTTTTCAAGCTCAAGTCAGACGGGGATTTGAGCCTCTGAGCAACAGGGTTTAGTTGAAAATATCTTTATTTACTAAAAGAGGATTAGACCAGGTGACCATTAAAGGTTCTTTCCAGACTATAACATTCTATGCATTCATGATTTTAGATTTCTCTGGGTTTTTTTGTTTGTTGAGGTTGGTTGGTTTGGTGGTTTTTGGTTTTTTTTTTACATAATTTGACATATTTAAATGTAGTCTTTAAAAAGTTATAAGATGAAACAATTCAATGGACAGTTTGACTTCTCAATAGGAAAATGTCTTACATTTTAAAAACCAAGATTATACATCCATTTTTGATAAAGATATAAGTTTCAATTTGTTTGCTGAGTTCTAAACCTGGTACAAATCGGTCATTACTATCTCAGATGAGTTCATTGTGAAAACAGTACATTATTTTCAGGTACTAACACTTGCACTTTTACTCAGAGGTGAAGAAATATTTACCCATCAAAGTACAGAAGATACTTCTACTTCATATTTCACAGCCTAACAAAGTCATTGTGTTTTTTGCTTATGTGTTTCTTTCCTGTTTAGCACATCAAGCAAAACTAGTATCCATTGTTATAAGAGGGAGGCCACACATTTCGAGTCATAACTCAATGCTTTCCACCTTCAAAGCAGTTTGTCACACAAGCACAAGCATTTCCAAAGACTTGTCAACCTAAGTATTTTGGACAATTTTTCTTGGACTGTGTGGAATCATACTCTAGAGGTGCCTGTCTTGTGACTATAGAGATTGTAACTGGGTATCTTAAGCTGCTTTTAGGCAGCTAGATAATCTTTTAAATGTGTTAGTCTCAGGGGGAGTAGAGAGAAGAAATCTTCATCCTTTCCTTGGAAAAATAATAAATGTCATGAAACTTTCCCTTTCATGAGTGTTCTTGAAATGCTGAAGTTTCTTTCATTGTTAGGCTTTGAAGGTTTGGGATTCTGAATGATTTTGAAAGTGCCTGGGACAGGTTCAGCAGTGCTGATTTGAACCAAGAAATATGTGCAACGTAGTAGCCCATGAGCCGCCCCCAGACATTACACAGCATGGAAGTGACTCAGACCTTCACAAATATCTTCATTCATGAAAGCAGTGGGTATGTAGAGCTCTGCTTGCTGTGTAGCTTAGGGCTGGGTAAAGAGTGAAAAATTCTAGTGACTCAGGTTTTCACTGAAATACTTATTTTCTTACATTATTCTACAATCCACACCTTATTTCCTAACATTTGTGAGAATCTAAACCGCATTGAGAAGTATCCTGTAAAACCAATGAGTGCTTGATGGTGCTTCAGTTCATCATAAATGGAGTAACCTAATTGGATGTAATTAATTTGTATTAATGTCTTAAGGAATTCAGCAATATGTGGATGAAACTCATCAGTGTTTGTCCTAGGGAAGAGTTAAGAATAATATTTGTAATTGCTATCAAAAGAATATAATTGTCTTTTGGATAAACAGCAAAATTATTTTCATTTCTATGTGTGAGAAAATGTGGTAGGTATGTGATTTGAGATATATCAAACCAAAACTTTAAACACCATAATAATAATAATCATACTAATGCATCTGACTACTTGACAAATGGATCATGTAGGAGAGAAAGAAAGAAAATCTAAACCTTTTATTTTTTTCTCGAAAATGTGAGTAAAATTATTTTAAAGTACTTGCAAATCCAAGTCAGCTGTAAGGAATTCTAACCAGATGGAAACCAAGGATTATTTTTGTTCTTCATCAGCACGGTTTGTTTTGTCTTCAGTACAACTAATTATGTTGAGTGATTTTTTTTTTTCCAAACAAGATTCAAATGTAACATCCATAACAACAGAAATAAGGAGATAGTATCTGATTTACAAACTGTGAGCAAGGTACTTTGATCTGAAACATGATGTTCTGAACCAAATTGGTTTACACTCATTTAAAATTATATAATAATAGAATATCAAGTTGGAAGAGATGTCAAGGACCACTTGGTCCAACCTTTCTTGTCAAAAGGACAGTCTAGACAAGACGGCCCAGAACCCTGTCCAGCTGAATTGTACAGAATAGAGTAATTGATTAATTTCTTCATGCATTAACAGACCAAGGCGAAGTTTAATAAAAAATTTCCAGATAGGCTGCTGGAAGAAAAATATTTGACATGCAAAGACACAGTGAGGAGGGGAAAAGGTTTGCTCTTGAATTGTTGTATTTTATCTTTGTTGGTCAGCAGAGATAGATTTTCTTACCTGGTTCTATTTTGTAGTTAAAAGGTTAGAAGTTGAAAGTTTTACTTAATAAAGTTTATTCATTTAAAGGAAATGTGAGCAAAGAGGCACCTCTGGGCAAACTAGGTTCTTCTCATAGGATGGGTGTCAGCCTACAGGGAGAGCAGTAGCGTGACAGCACCTCACCTAGAATAAGACCACAACTCAGTCTGGTAAACAAATCTGATCAGAAATATTTGACCTCAAAAGCATATTTCTGTGGGTTTTGCTTTCATTCATCCTAAAGCTGCAACTTCTAGTGTGAGTTTTATGACACTCATTATTTATTCATTATTTACTGAGTTTCATATATAACCAAAGATGGCTTCTTTGCAGTTTTATTTATTCTGCGATGAAACCTAACTGTAGGTAAACCTTTGGAAAAAAAACAAATTAAAGTCCCTTGGGAGGCCATCCTGAAGGATATAGGAGTCCAGGAAGGCTGGACATAATTCAAGAGGGAAGTCTTAAAGGCACAGGAGCAGGCTGTCCCTATGTGCCAAAAAATGAGTCGCAGTATCACAGTATAACCAAGGTTGGAAGAGACCCCAAGGATTATCAAGTCCAACCTGTCCCAACAGACCCCACAACTAGACCATGGCACCAAGTGCCATGTCCAATCTCCCCTTGAACACCTCCAGGGACGGTGACTCCACCACCTCCCTGGGCAGCCCATTCCAATGACGAATGACTCGCTCAGTGAAGAACTTCTTCCTCACCTCAAGTCTAAACCTCCCCTGGCACAGCTTGAGACTGTGTCCCCTTGTTCTGGTGCTGGTTGCCTGGGAGAAGAGACCAACCCCTTCCTGTCTACAACCACCTTTCAGGTAGTTGTAGAGGGCAATGAGGTCACCCCTGATCTTTCTCTTCTCCAGGCTAAACAATCCCAGCTCCCTCAGCCTCTCCTCATAGGGCTTGTGCTCAAGGCCTCTCACCAGCCTTGTTGCCCTTCTCTGGACACGTTCAAGTGTCTCGATGTCATCAGGGAAGGCATCAGTTCTGGCTGAATAAGAACCTTTGGCTGGACCTCAATAACAAAAGGAGAGTCTATGGCCTTTGCAAGAAGGGGCAGGTCTCTCATGAGGACTATAAAGATGTAGTGAAGCTATGCAGGGAGAAAATTAGGAGCCAAAGCACAGCTAGAGCTCAACCTAGCTACAGCCACTAGGGATAATAAACAATGTTTTGATAAATTAACAACAGAAGGAGGACTGGGGAAAATCTCCATCTTTTGTTGGATGCAAAAGGAAACAGTGACTAAGGATGAGAAGGCTGAGGTGCTCAAGGCCTACTTTGCCTCAGTCTTTAGCGCTAGAACCAGCAGTTCCCTGGACACTCTGCCTCAAGTACTAGGAGTCAGGGAGGGGAATTGGAATGAGGTCATCACAATAAATGAGGAAGTGGTCAGTGATCTGCTATGCCACTTAGATACACACAAGTCTGTGGGGCCAGATGGGCTACACCCAAGGGTGCTGAAGGAGTTGCCATATGTGCTTGCCAAGCCACTATCCATTATTTGTCTGAAGTCCTGACTAACTGGGGAGGTCCCAATGGACTGGAGGGTAGCAAATGTAATACCCACATACAAGAAACGAAAAAAGGAGGATCCAGGAAACTATAGATCTATCAGTCTGACTTTGGTACCAGGCAATGTCATGGAGCAGATCATCTTGAGTGCCATTACACACCATATAGAGGACAGCCAGGTCGAGTCAGCATGGGTTTATGAAAGGCAGGTCCTGCCTGACAAACCTGATCTCCCTCTATGACAGGATGACCTGACTATTGGATGAGAGAAAGGTTATGGATATTGTCTACCTAGACTTTCAAAAAGCCTTTGACACTGTTCCCCACAGAATTCTTGTGGACAAACTGGCTGCTCATGGCTTGGACAAGCACACACTCTGCTGGATAAAGCACTGGATGGGTGAACAGGCACTAAGAGTGGTGGTCAATAGAGTTAAATACAGCTGGTGGCCTGTCACAAGTGGTATTCCTCAGGGCTCAGTGTTGGGACCACTTCTGTTTAACATCTTTATCAATGATCTTGATGAAGACATAGAGTGTGTCATCAGTAAATTCACAGATGACACCAAGTTGGGTAGGAGTGCTGACCTGCACAAGGGTAAGGATGCTCTACAGAAGGACTTGAATAGATTGGATCAATGGGCCAATGTTAATGGGATGAGCTTCAACAAGGCCAAATGCCAGGTCCTGCACTGGGGTCATAACAACTCTAAGCAATGCTACAGGCTTGAGGAAGTGTGACTGGAAAGCTGCCTAACACAAAGGGACCTGGGGGTGCTAATTGACAAGCAACTGAATATGACCAAGCAGTGTGCCCAGATGGCCAAGAAACAGAAATGCTGTGTCCAGCAGGAGTAGGGAGGTGATTGTCCTCTTGCACCCAGCTCTGGTGAGGCCACACCTCGAGCATTGTGTCCACTTTTGGGCACCTCAATACAGAAGAAATGCTGGAACAAGTACAGAGGAGGGCAAGGAAGCTGGTGAAGGACCTGGAGAATGAAGAGCAAGTGAACAAGTTGGGTCTGTTCAGTTTGAAAAAGAGGAGGCTGAGGGAAATCTCATAGCTGTTTACAACTACCTGAGAGGGCATTGTAGAGAAGCTGGTGCTGGTCTCTTGTCACAAGTAATTAGTGACAGAACAAGAGGGAATGGCCTCAAGCTGCAACTGGGTAGGTTTAGACTGGACATTAGGAAAAAAAAAAAATTCAAGGACAGAGTGGTCTGACACTTGATGTGCTGCCCAGTGATGTGGTTGAGTCGCCAACTCTGGAAGCGTTTGAGGGTCATTTGGATGTGATGCTTGGAGATACGGTTTAGGGGTGAACCTTGTAGATTAGGGTTATTGGTTGGACTCTGTGATCCTGAGGATCTTTTCTTGAATGTTTCTGTGATTCTGTAAAAGATATATATATATGATAGGACCAAGGGCACATGACTGTGCAACCTACCAGGTTTCTGAGAGAAGTGTTTTTGATACTCTTCTATAAAGAAATCTGTTGCTATTAGCCTAAATCAGATCCACTCTCCTGCAGAGTTGCAATATGGGCATCTGAAACATGTTAACAACAGCTTTTGCTGGGTTGCTGTTTTCCTTTTTATTTTCACAGGCAATCTTTAAGTCATACTCTATCATTTTTAGCCATCATTTCAGAAAGTTTTATATTTGGATGTAGAGGAAGGTCTGGACTTTAGCTTAAAATTTAAAGGAAACCATTTCTGTTGATACTATATATATCTCATTGGGAGATGCTGGCAGTACAGCATCATGAGCACCAATGTTTTTGCAAAGAACTGCAGACATATGCTGGGCTTGACTACAGAAACCCACCTCCAGAGCCAGCTATAGTTGTCACCAAAAGCTAAATTTATATGACTCATCAGACATACTAGATGAAATAGAAAACATTTTGCATCTGATTTGCACTTCCAGAAATTATGATTAAAAATATATCCTGTTCACTCACTCACATCCTTAGCTTGTGTTTGTACACATATTTTTCTAGTAAGAAGTCTTACTGTATGGTGAGAAGTCTTACAATAAGAATCTAGAAGTAATCATGATGACTTGAGGCTTTACTTGATTTTGTTATAGGAATTAATTAGACTTAAGAGAAGAAATATGATTTCTCTTTCTGGCATACTATATCCACATCCTGTCAGAGGCTTGGAAACTGAACTTAGATGGCCCTCAGACCTAAGCCAGGCCTGTAAAATTATGGTCTTTTTAAGATCATTTTTCCATTCTCTCCTGGATATTGTGAATTCTGTTTTCCAATAGATTTCAGCGGTCACGCACAATTTACCTAAGTCACCCAAGAGACAAAAAAAGCACCGAGGAATTTCTGAATTACTCTCTGAAGAGGAGCCATAATGCTATTGTTTCTTTGCTTTAAATAGGGAAATTTCATCGGATACTTCTAATAAGTGACTTGAAACCAAACACAGAATCCCTTGAGTTAGTGACAATGGAAGCTGGTAAATCCAGTATGGGTGCTTTGGTTTTCAGATTCAGAACAGTAGGTTAATAAGCTTCATTTTAGAGGAAAAATAAGCTTTTCCTCACTATGAGACCTCCTGTCTCAGGCACAGGGGCAGATATGGTAGAAGTGTGAAGAAGTCTGATGATCTGATAGTACTTTCTGCACTCCACTTCTGAGATACATCAGGAAGAAAAAGTAGACATCCTTGCAAAATGCTGATTGTTGAGGAGCGGCTGATTTTTAAGAGCCAAAGATATGCTCCATATATGTCTCTTACTTTTTTTTTTTTTTTTTTTTTTCCAGAATTCTAGTATTTATCAGAATTAAGATGGCCAAACTAAACTCTTTAATTAAATACCATCTCTATAGGATCCCACAGTGGTTTTTGGCTGTGAAGAATCAGAGTTTTCCACCTTGTACTCTAATTCAAAGCATCCCAGCAACTTCCTTCTAATTCTCTAAGGTCACTGAGTAGACAGAATGGCTCTGAAACAGACAGATGCAAACATTTCCAGTTACTGTTGAGGTTAAACCACATTTCACATCAGAAGCCAAGAACTGATGAAAGGTCTATTTTTAGTTTTTACTTTTTGGCTTATTCACAGAAATGGGTTCCTCACTGAATTTTACTTGCTCTGTATTTTATCCTTAGTTGTTTCAATAAGTTTTAAAGGTCTCAGGTAAGATAAGAATCACTTCTTTTGTAGGTGTTTTGCACAAGAGTTTAATCTCAGGGGACAGTCTTAAAATAGCTGAGGTATGGTTGATTCTGTCAATAGGTAAATAAGGCACAAAGCTGTGATTTTGGGACCACAATTTGATAGTACAGGGGAACAGAATCATAGAATTGTTTAGGTTGGAAAAGACTTAAGATCTTTGAGTCCAGCTGTTAACCCAGCACTTCCAAGTCCTCCCCTAAACTGTGTTCCTAAGTGCCACATCTACACCATCAGTCATTTCAATACCTCCCGGGATGGTGATTCACCCACTTCCCTGGGGACCCTGTTCCATGCTTGATTACCCTTTTGGTGCAGAAATTTTTCCTAATGTCCAATCTAAACCTCCCCATGGCACAAGTTAAGGACATTTCGTCTTGTGCTATCATTTGTTACTTGAGAGAGCCTGACCCCACCTTGCTACAATGTCTTTTCAGGTAGTTGTAGAGAGCAGGAAGGTCTCCCCTCAGCCTCCTTTCTCCAGGCTGACCAACTCCAGTTCCCTCAGCCACTCCTCATAAGACTGATTTCCAAATCCTCCACCAGCTTGTTTGTTCTCTCTGTACATGCTATAGCATCTTGATGTCTTTCTTGTATTGAAGGGCTGAAAACAGGTGTGGTCTCACCAGAATGCATTGGATGAGCAGAATGGGAATCTTGGGATTTATTCCTTCTGGTTTAAAACAAAGTGAAAACTTTCTGTACTCACAGGCATATCTTCAAAGCCTCCTACACATCACCCAAATACAACAGTATTCACATCTTAAATGTAGCGTAAGCCCCCCTCAAATACACAACAGCCTCAGGTGCAAGAACAGATTA
This sequence comes from Dryobates pubescens, assembly GCF_014839835.1. Lineage (NCBI taxonomy): Eukaryota > Metazoa > Chordata > Aves > Piciformes > Picidae > Dryobates > Dryobates pubescens. The sequence goes on along the minus strand of NC_071657.1, from coordinate 115,605,877 downwards.
ATCACAAGGTTTTATCTTTGTATGTCCAAATCAACGTTTTCCCTCTTTTTTAACCCTGTCAAATTTTAATGAGATTTTTAGCTTAGAATTATTTTCTGTCTTATTTTCAAATTGGATTTCCACTTTCCAACTTGTATTGCATTAAACATAAAATAAGGTTTTGGTAATAAGGACATTTTAAAAGGATTGGCTGAAGATCTTCATTAAATAATTAGGAATGTTGAAAAAAAAAACCAACTCTCTTGTAAAAAAAAAAAAGTAGAAAATGGAAAATTAATCTTTCCTTTTTTTTTTTTTTTAAATATTAGGAACATATTACAATGAATTATTTCTGCTCTCAAAACCATATCTTTATTTTCCAGTATTTTTCCATAAAATTATATTAGGTCATGGACAGAACTGCAGCATAATATCAGGCCTTTGCCTCATTGAGACCTTGGAAGGACCTACAGTTTGCACATGTAGCAGCTGGAGGAAGAAGACTTTTTGTTGCATAAGCAATTCTACCATTTCTTAAAAATCACAAAATAAAATAGTCTTTCTATTATTGTTCCCTCCTTCTTATCCAGTAATTCTGCATGAATGAAGTACTGTCATGTTCTAACAAACAGCAGGCCTTCAGACCATCTAAATACAAGGTCTTTGCCCTTTTTTGATATGTTTAGAAAGAATCAGATTAAAATCTATACAGATACTTTTCCAGTTTGAAGCTGTGTCTCTGTGTGATTTCTCTTAAGATTTTCCTCTGCATGTGATACTCTGAGTTTTAGAAGAAAGTGAATAACGTTTGTTGGCAAAGTGAACTTCATAGTTTTCATCTGAGCAACAGCAAAGTTCTTGCAGCACTTGACATGAAATAAATTAATAAATTGTTCCAGCAGAGTCTCATCACAAATACTTGTTTTGACTGTGGATTTCAGTTTGGGGCTCAAAGCAACAGCCGTTATAATTTTGAGAGCTTAAAACCAACTCCTTGCATGCCATTTCTATCCCTTCAGAGGTGCATTAAGTCATTATTTATTTATTTCTGATACTGAAAGTGCACCAGCAAAGCCAAGTAGTAGATAAATGTTTTATTTAGCCAGGCAAAATACAAATTATCATTATCAAGTTACTTAATAATCATTTTATTACTTATCAAAAATTGTAATTACTGACTTCAGAAATATTCAGACATTATACCATGTTTAAAGATTATGAGTCTTTAAACACAACTGATAATGATGAAGTCTTCCTTCTTCATGACATGATGATATATGTGTTTGTCACACAGAAGGCCATCATAAAGAGATTTACTAAAGACCAAAGCATGTGCAATAGAATTAAAAGTAGAAAGAAAAAACACCAAACAAAACCCAACAACAAAACCAACCTGAATCAACCAAACAGAAAAACTCTGAAAGGTTACCCATGTATTTAATATCACAAATTAAGAGAAAACTGTCTTGGAAAATGGCATCTTTATCAAATATATACATAAGAATAGAGTAGACAAAGACAAAATATTTATAACTCCATCTTGAAATTTTCAAGTGTTCTTCAAGACTTCTTTCCTTGATTCAGTGAAATCAAGTTGAAGAGAACGATCAACTTAAAGATGTGTTTCATCTTGGGTTTCTCTCATTGTTACTACAGCACAGAGCAAAACCAGTTCCTTACCATATAATGGCTTTGGCTTCTGCACCTGTAAAGATACTTGTTGCATGAGAAGGTAGAACTTAGGAAACCTGAAACCTTATTCTGTTTTTTGTCACAGCAATAAATTCAATTCAGCACAGGAAAAAGAGGGAAATCGAGCTGGTAAGTAACTACTTGCATGTTAACAGTCAGGCTTACAACCTGAGACTTGCAAGAGCATAGGAGAAAGTTTTTACCTCTTCTTTGGATAACATAAGCCTTGAAGGCTTGGTCCTGCAAGGTGCTGACTAATCTGGCAATGACCCAGCAAAGCACTTACATATGTGTTTTAAGTCAATAGAGGATCAGAACTAGACTGCTCAGCATCTTATTGGATAAAATCTTAAGTCTTCAGAAGCCATAAAACACTTTTGTTACCCATTTATTAGAAGAAAAAAAACCACACACACTCTCCAAGGAAGTATTTCACTGTTTAGATAACATGAATGACTGAAAGCAGGGCTTAAGCAGAGGAACTACTCTCACAGCAAATATAGTTTTGTGATTTCTGCACTCACATTAATATATCTCAGGCACATCCTGGCAGTTCCCTGGTCTAAAGTGTTTTCTTATTATGGATCATAGAATAATTGATTTGTCCTCTGCAGTGAACTGCAGCAGTGCTCAAGAGTTAACATTACTCACATGACATTATATTTCTTGACTGCACAGAAACAAGGTTAATTTTATCAAGAACATTACACTAGCAACTCTAAACATATGTCAGCTTTGGTTGGGGTTTTTGTTTCTTTTATTCTGTTTCTCTGGAGTGTTTCCCAGGTACCAGGCCAAGATACCTACAGCAGAAGAGATGGACATGGACATTTCAGTGATGTTCATTTATGTGAGCTTGCCTATGTATCAGGTCAAAACCCTGATGGCATCCATACAAAAAGAAGTGATTAGGCTCAGGTATGCTCCCTGTAGTTATTGAAAAGTGAGACCACTGTTCAGAGCATGGCATCTAAATAAATTGCATATATGGTTGTATCAACATTTTACACTATTGTGAGTTAAATCACTTTAATGTAAGATTAGCTCCTGATTCTAGTATACTAAACCTTTAATAGACTTACAATTTTGAATTTGAAAAGATCAAAGCAATCATAAGCAGTGTGTATAATGCATAGTTCGGAAAGACTCGAATCTTTCTAGTATATATTTTTCTTTATTTGTTAATCTGCAGGGAAGGAACAACATTCTGTAATAACAGAGGGAAACAGGATTTAGCTACACAATATGGCATTCATAAGTCAGTTCCAGCCTATTCCCTCCCCTTTCTTTTCAGACACTCATAACTTTCTCAAAATAAATGTGAAGGGCTGGAACTATCCATGCTTGGATTCAAACAAAAGGTAAACAATTGGAGTTGTTTGTTTCTTTGTTTGTTTGTTTGTTTTAAGTTAAGATGACTGAGTGTGAATTATTCAAGGATGAATCTAACACAATTTTACTTGTATGTTTCAATTAAAAATGTAATTAAGATTAATAAATTATTAACAATCAAATCTTGAAACACCAACCCATGAACATGTCTAGGTGCATTGTGTTATTAAGTAGTTCTGTTCCTTTGGAAGGCTTCAAGTGGATGCAGTTGTATGCAGAAAGTTGAGTATGTGCTCAGCTGAAGAAAAATGTGCAGGGAAATGCTTAAGGAATATGAAAAGCATTGATATTCTCCCCATATATTTTATATTAGAATGTGTGCAAAAGAATTTTTATTTCCTAAATGTTAATCTCAGTTTAATCTGTATCTTCGCACATTTAGGCAGCTGGAAGACTGAAGCCACTAAATCAATTTTTCTTCAAGACTCAATGAGATGTACAAAAGAGATCAAATCTGAAGGAAACCAGACAACTAGGTCTAAAGGCATATATGCCTGAACATATAATTTGCATCTAATTTAGAAGACACTTAACAACTTCATCCCAAACATTTCAATGTATCCCATAGTGTGAGATATCTTAAAATTAGAGCAATTTGAATAGGAAGCATGGTATGAATTTATAAAAGCTGCTATCACTTGAATTATTCTTGTTTTATTAACTGATAGAAGACAACAACTCTCAGAAAGGGAAACTGAATTTTGAGATGGACTTAATTCTGAAAATTCAACCTGAAATCCTAGAACTTTATAACTTCTTAGTGCTTGATATTTCAAATTGTTTTGTTTATTTGCTTTTCATTGTTTTTTGTTGTTTGCTTCTTTGTTTGGGGTTTTTGTTTGGTTTGGTTTTCTCAGGAGAGATACAAAATTGCAAATAAGCAGGATGAAGCTACTGTGTTGTGTGATTTTGTACAAAACCAGAAAGAGATGAATATATGTATTTTTGACTGGAGGCAGATATGCTGATCAAAATTCCTACCGTCAGCAATTTTCAGAAGCCATCAGTCTGATGACAGCAGTTCATTACAATGCATTTTTTTGGTGTTTGATAAATATGAAAGAAAATCTCATGTACCTTAAAGCATCTCAATGTTTATAATTTACAGAGTCTCAGATTTCAATTGTAAGTCACATATTCGAATGCTACAACTTAGATTTATATGATTCACCCATTTTTATCAGTTTAGACCAGTGAATTAGCATACTGTCAGAGTCCAAAGTTTTATCCTTTTTTTTTTTTTTTTTTAAACATATAGCCAAGTGTGTTTCAGGATCCAGACTATAAATTCTGATTAATTTGGCACAATGACAAATTATGATTTTTTTTTTTCCCATCCATGTCATAGAATCTGTTTTTCATGACTTGTCAAGCAGTCCCTGATTAATTGGCCTAGTGGTACATGGGGCAGAATCCAGTCTTTTTCTTTTACATTTCCCAGAATGTGTTTGACAATTCACTGTGCACACTCCAGTACCCTGGCACTACCTCCTGGCAGAGCCCAGTGTGTTCCTTCTCAACCATGGCTAGCGACTTGTGCTCAGCTTGATTATGCCATGAACATTTCTAACTAGTATGTAACCCCCCTGCTTGTTAAGGCCTCTGCAAAATGTTTTCCTATTAAACATCTTGATGTTGCCTTGTTTGCCTAACAGAGGATGCACCCTGGAAATTAAAAGGCAACCCAGTAGATTATCAGCATTTAACACAAGGCTACCACATACGGCTGCACTTGCGGTCAACAGTGATGAAGGTGGTGATTTTGACAGAAAAGCCAGCGTTATTGAAATGACATTAATACATAACTTTGTGCATGACTTCAAAGAACACACAATTTAGAAATATGGAAAAAAACTATTTTATCTATTTCATCACTTTTCTCTTTTCCCCTGCCCCCCTGAAATGCATTACAGTCATTAGATAGGAAAACCAGAGGATGGCAAACTTGATGTTACTCCAGATTTCAGTAAATCATGTAAAAATGTAGTTTAAGAAAAATCTTCTCTATTTGTTAGCGCCTGTACATGCAATTTTTTTTAACCCCACTGCAGTCTTTGGGGCTCTTCCTGGCTCTTTAAATGAGTTATTGTAGTTAACAAGTCCAGTAGGTGTCAAAAGAATTTACCAGATTCTTTAACTGATCATCTTAATAAGCAATAGGAAAAGTCTTTTAGATCCTTTCAACACAAAAATCTTTTAGAGCCTTTTTATACATGTTGCTAACGCAGCACAAGTGTGTGTCCCAACTCTGGCAGACTCCAGAAAATCTCTCCCTGAAGTAATCACAGTCTGTCATTAATTGTGGATTGTGTTCTGCATATGTCAAGGAAAATCAAACAGTTAGGACATGGGTGTATATATATATATATATATATATATATATGACTTCTTAACAATGTTGCTATTTCCCATTGTTTTCATCTTTAGCTGAAAAGTGCCACCAGGACACAGTGCTTTTTCAGAATTCAGCCTATGTTTGCTGAAAAAAAAAAAAAAAACCCCACAAAAAATCACAAGTTCTTAATTTTGCATCAGTTTTGCTAAAATTAACCCTAAAAAAGAATGGAGTGTCCTAATACAGAGGTGACAAAGACACAGAGGTTTCTAGAGATACCTACACCCAGACTCTTGGTTTTCATGGGCCTCTTGTAGTACTAAACTGCAATCTCAAGTAGATAAATATTCAGGACAAATTATGTTTGCAGGTGGCTGTGGGTTCATTCTAGGGTGTGACAAGCTGAGGTGCTGCTGCTGGAATAACCCACCACAATGTTGCATTTATTATTTCACCTATAACTCCTCAGATCTTCAGACTCCTCCTCACCAATCCAGGATAAATATTATTTGCCACTCTTATTAAGTTCCTCAGTTTTCCACGTGGAATTCATCTATGACTGAACAACACTGGCATGTTTGACAGATATGAATAGAAATCTTCAAGTCTAGTGATAACACATCTTCCTACTTCTCTTAATATTTTGTCAGCGAGTCTCAAAACAGGCCAGAAATTAATATTCCCAGACACCGTATATGAATTAACCCAATTCTTGTTTATGCAGGAACTAGCAATTCAGATACATTTTAAAGTCAGTGTACAGAACAAAGGAACTAGGAAAAAAGTGTCTCTAGCATTTGATTCATAATTTGCTGTCTGGTATCACCAAACTCTCAGAATTTCAGGGAATTGGTATTAATACAGGTGGTATTTGAAAGCTATGTTCAGATCATCATTGACTTAGATCACTCTTGCAGTGGTATTTTCCATTGAAATCAAAACATTTGATATTCATGTACTTATTTTTGCTATCTTAGAAGTTCCCTGCACTTTGTGTTATATTCACATGAGACTGAGAAAACTTGGCACAGAGTACTACAGAAAGTGTTTTGCAGACCATGGCTGCTACTAGCTGCCAGTCTGTCATGAAGGCTATTTTAAGTAGTCAAGCAAATGGCATAACCTATAAATCCATCCTGCTATCCAAAAAGTGAACAGAAGAGTAGATGAGTGAGCCTCAGAAGAGAGAGGTGAGCTAACCTACTGTATTTCTGTATGATCTTAAACCCATTTCCTTTTCCTGCCATGAAAGAGCTCTCTGAAGTGCATCTGCTTCATTTCCCCAGTCTTTACTCACTGCACAACAGATATTTCTCTCTTTGCTCTTCAAAAACAAACATTTTCTCATTATAAAAGGGCAGGAATATGAAGGATTTCTCTACCAAAAATATATTCACCTCCCTAAATTTTACATAGGAGGAGTGGTTTACAGTGGGTTGCCTCTGGGGCATGGGTTCTTCCACAAGACTGATATCACCCCTGAGAATGATTCAGGCCTCCTACTAAGAATTTATCTTTTCCCATTGACTATGGGGGAAGCTACCAGCAACCAGGATCATGAACAAGGTGACTCAATGACTACTGAAAATGAAAAACGAGATGAATTGCAGCATCAGGGTTACTCAGTAGATTAGGAACATGATGCTGCTTTTTAGGATTCAACATTTCATTTTCTCACTCCACCAGACTGAACCAGGACTGAATGCAGTGTTCATTTTTCTAATATCCAGGGACATTACTCATGTGGTTTTAAATTAGAGAAGAGTAGATTTAGGATGGATGTTGGGAGGAAGTTCTTTACCATGATGGTTGTGGATCACTGGCACAGGCTGCCTAGAGATGTAGTTGAGACGCCATCCTTGGAGATATTCAAGGTCAGGCTCGACCAGGCTCTGGACAACCCGATCAAAAGGAGGATGTCCCTGCTCAGTGAAGGGGCATTGAGGGGGGTGGTGATGGAAGGGAGAAAAAAAAAAAAAGAAACCAAACCACAAAGGAAAAAAAGGAAAAGACTTCGAACTGTCCCCTTCTCACACTAAAGCCTTAATCCTGTGCTGTGCAGGATCTCTTTGAAATGTAATTTGCTGAATGAGATTTTGATTAATGATGATTCTACCATGCAAGGCGATAATAGTCCACATCATTGTTTTTAAATTCTTTAACAGGCTCCTTGCTCTAGTGATGCAGTACACAGCATTTCAAGGAAAGGTACTGTGTCTTCTTTAAAGCAGGAGGGCTTGACAGCTATTTTGAGAATGGGTATCATAGTATGAATTGTATAAGCATGTGCAGAAGCATTTAAAACTAGCAGGATCTGAATATAACTTTGCAAAGTTAAATTACTGTAATGTCAAAAGGATAAGAAATGTGTTCAGTGTGAGGAAATGAACAGATATCCTTGTGCTGTATTCAGTCCTTATCATTTAATGGCATATAACAATGTTTTGCTGTTAGACAAGCAATCAAATTTTTTTCATGTAAATGACCTTGTCTTAAATCTATTCCACTCTGATCACTGTGTGACTGAAAAAAAACCCACAATGCAGCATCATTTCAAATGCTTTTTGGTCTAGTAGGATATGTATCAGTTGTGGGTGTTGTTCAGAAGGTGGAGGTTTTAATCTAAGCAAAGGAGATCAATGCAGTACAGGAAGGAAAAAGACATTGCAAGTGTCATTGAGAAAGGTTTAGACTTCTCTTCCCTTCCCAGTCCTTTCACTCTCCTGTTATATTGAACACGAACTGTTGCCCCTGGCAATACTGTTTGGGAATTACAGAGGAATTCTCCACAATGAAACAAAAATCAGAACTAAGCAGCTGCATTGTTTGAGGACTTCTTCCAAAGCTCTCCACAACTCATGGAAATGCTCCTGGGTTCATTTTCAAGAAGGCCTCAATCTGTCCTCAACATTCCCACTGAGCTGGCTTCATATTCCTTCTACTGTTTGCTTTAAGCTTTTGAGCATTTTAGCCATTCTTCTTCACTTCTGTGGTCATGACTGTTGGGTTAAAAAGCAACAGAAATCATGTGTCCTGAGACTGTGTGCCACAGAAACTGGAGGTTTTGCTTTATTCCAAAACAGAACAGGTTATTTGACAGAAGAAACTATCACCCTACTACAGTGTTTATAGTGAGAGAAGCTCAAACCTAGTTTGATATGCCACTGCAATAAAGAATACTGCGTTGTCATTTGTCAGTGCATTCAAGGCCAAATTTCAATCTGGTGGCTCTTGGATACAATGACTTGTTTTTATTGTAATAATACTGAGAAGCTCTCTAGAAATCAGCACCTCACACTGAAAAAAGCAGACTCAGAGAGACTGGAGACTAAATTCACAAGGCAGATGGAGAATGGGAGGGGAAATAGGGCAAGAAGGCGTAGAAAGAACTACCCTGCAGAGGAGGTTCACAGAAGATGTAGAACCATAATTCAAATCTCTTAGCTGCCATCATGTTCATGTAACACTCCCCAGATGCAACCTGAAGCCTCCACTGCTAAATGCAAGACTGGAATAGAAAGGACAAAATATTAATTGTGTTGAGTGTTACTTGGATTATCAGACCGACCACGGACCATGACAGCCAGGGTTGGACTGCTGATCTTGGTTCTATTGCTTTGCTTGACCATGGTCAGATCAAAGCTTAGGACAAGCCTTCACCTCAGCTCTGTATGAACATTCGCACTCCCAAAACCCAGCAGCCATAGCAAATCATTCAGACAAATCCCAAGACTCCATGAGGTATTGGTTTTGCTAATAAGGTATCATCTTCAGCTTTCTTTACAAGAGACTGCTAAAGATACGGTGTTTCAGTGGAAGCCTTTCATGACAACCCCCAAAGGAGACTGACTGACTGACTGAATTTTCTTTAAAATGGAAATGTCTCCAAATGTCAATGATTGTTTGCTTGACTTTCTATTCCCAAATTATAATTTTACAGTTTCAAATCCTTTGAAGGTCCATTTCCCCCTCCCCCCTTTGGTGCTAAAGTGAGAAACACTTTGACAGACTGTTAGTTTTCTAAGAACAAGTATCCTTTCTGGTTTTTTAATTTGTTTTGTTTTGTTTCAAGTTGGGTTATAAAATGATTCATAACTATACTAACACCCACAGACAGTATCTCCAAAAATGATTTAAACAATATGTATTGCATTTTTGCACCATTTTTCCGTTGTTCTTAAGAACTGCATTTGTTCTCATTAAGTCTTAACAAAGATCAGATTGAGCTGGAGCTTGGGTAAGAGACGTGATAAGTTTGCAGATAATAATGCATCTCATCAGTCATGAATTGCACAAATTAATTTTCAGATAGGGGCATGTCATACAAGAATTTACATGCTAGCACTTTAATTGTCAGAAGCTAGTTTCTATTAGACAGATGGACTATGAATGAGTAACAGCATTTCCCATTAGTGGAGGGAAAGAGAAAAATTAAGGTAAGTTTAAAAACATTAAGAAAACGCTTTAATAATATTGTTTAACTTAGCTTGTAATGAGGAGAAAGAGCAAGACCTCAAGCGAATTAAGATCAACTCTGCTTTGTTTAATACATTCTTTCTCCCTATGCTAAGAACAAAAGGTGCATATGGAAAAAGATAGTGAATAAAAGAAGTATTATGCAGGAAAAAGCATGCAGAAAAGGGAAGATCTGTTTACAGGAATGCTTTGAACAGAGCGGAAAGAAACTCTGTGAAAACCAGTCTTGATTATATATATATGTGTGTGTGTGTGTATATATGTGTGTATATATATATTCTAGTGAAAATTGAATATTTCATTTTTTTCCTACCAATGTCAGTAAAAAGTGGGCTTTTTTCCTTCCTGTAATAAAGTGGACGAGAAGGGCCTTTGCACCATGCGTGGTTTGATTTGCATAGGGAAAGAACATGATCGTCAGAGGTAGGCCACAAATTGGTCACTGGGTTTTTGCTGTACTTAGATACTTTAGCATTTCAGAGATAAACTGATCATTGCATGGGCTCAGAAATGTCTGTGTCCACACCCTGTTATACCCTGGAGCAACGCAGTCCTAACTTTATGAGATATGGACTCTCTGGGCCTCAGACCATCAACAGCAAGCTTCATGCTCTGTTGTATGCTTCTGTTAAATAAACAGGACAGTCGCTTGAGCTGTTATAGATTCACCCCATGCTCAAATTTCTAAGAATAAAAGCATTTGGGCCATATGCCCATCTGGTATAAACTGATTTACAAGAGAAGATGTTAGTGAACAGCACCAGTTTACACCAAGACAGAGACTGTATTACACATACAAGTTTTCTTTGTCATTAAGGGCTTGTTCAGTTGCTAGACATAGCTCTGGTCATTCTGGTGATAGTACTTTCTCCTATTGTGCTTTTCAGCTATCATCTGAAAGCAGTTTTAAAGTATTTATTAAAGGTAAAAAAACACATAACAAAAAATTACAAAGCAGCAACCTGGAGGCAGCTCAGAATTACTGCAACCCTATTGTTTTGCAGCTGAGTAAAGGAAAAAATAATACATTTTGCCTAAGGTTGCTGTAGATCAGAAGAAAAATGAGGATTAAAATCAAGGTGATATGACTACTAATCTTTGGCTTTAATAACTCAACTGCAGCAGGTCCCACCTGTGCTCAGGGCTCTTGGCTGTCATTTAGACAAGTAATTGTGTAAAAGCTAAGGCAAAGAATCAATTCTCATCCTTGTTATATTCAGGAGGATTTCTTATCATAGATCTAAATGTGACATAAAACCCTAATGAATCTCATCAGCATTAGGATATCTGCTAGATGATGTTTCCTGACCAGGTTTGAAAACTCTGGCCTTGATCTAAGTAGCAGAACAAATGCATAAACATATGAATCTTGTTATTCAGAGAAGTGACAATTTGTTTATACATATTTACTGTTGTATGTATTTGTGTTTGAAGCAACAGAGCTTAAGGACTTCAGAAATAATTTGTCCCTTTCTTGCAATAGTTTCCTGACAGAGGTAGTTCTGTTGCCATGCTTTGTTTAAAAATCTTTTATATACTTACAGGGAGTATTGCAACATTCTATCTTAGCACATGAAAGAACTGCCTTTTGGAATACTCTCCCATGATTTTATCTTGAATTTCTCTGATCAGCCTGTCTTTCCTTACTACCTTTGTAAATATATTGCAAACTCTCCATTTTAATTTTAATATCCTCTAAAACCCCCCATGGCTAATCTGTAATTTCTGTACTTGCTTTTAATGTATTTTATATATTTTCTTTTCCTATTTTTTTTTGTCTTCTGTTTTGTTTGGTTTTGTTTGTTTTTGTTGCTTTGTTTGTTTATTTTTAATTGTTGATACTTTAGCACATTTTTAGTGTTTTGGTTTTGTTGTTGTTTTTTTTTTAAAGTGAAACACACTGAAACCATTCACATTCCTAGTTCCTAATTTAGTGTCCTGATTTCAAATGATCCTGTATACCTTGAACAGATGACACGTTTCATCGTATAAATATTTTCACATTACCCCGCAGAAAAATATTTGCATACAAAATATATTTAATAACTCATTTCTTCAAATTTTCATAACAGATAAATCAACTGGAATAACAAACTTGGGGTTTTTTTCCTTAAATTCTATGAAACTGTGACATTTTTTGGATGCCTTCAGCTTCCTATTGGAAATGCTAAGTTTGAACAATTTCTTGAGCAATATTTGGTCTTGTTTTGAGAGAGGATAAAAGAGCAAAATTGCATAATCTTTATATGTAAGGACTGGATTATATTTTCATTCACTATTTAAAAATTTAATTGTAATAGAGGCTTTAAGGAGAAGTATATACATGAAATGTTACTTTCTCTTTTGGTTCCTCTGCTTGATATCTCATAAAACTTCACAGTCTTTAAGAACTGTCTGTATGAAGAAATGAAGAGAAGATAAAAGTTCTGATCTTCATTTATCACTAGTTCTAAAGTAGCAACCCTCACAAAAAAAAAAAAGAAAAACAAAAATAAAGGATCAGAGTTTTTTTTTTTTTTTTCTTCCTAATCCCCTCTACCTCCCTTCAGTTCTCCACTATGTTTTAAGGAATATTTGGGAGCTCTTGTGAGGACTCACTGAGAAAACTGAGGTTGTTTAGCCTGGAGAAAAGGACACTCAGGAAAATTTCTCGCTCTTTACAACTGCCTGAAAGGAGGCTGTAACAAGGTGGGCATCACTGTCTTCTTCCAAGTAATACATGATTAGGACAAGACAGTAGGGCTGTGAAACACCAGAACAGGCTTCCCAGAGAAGCAGTTTTATCACCATACCTTGAGGTATTGTAAACATGTGTAGATGTAGCATTTAGGCACATGGTTAAGTGTTGGACTTTGCAGTACTGGATTTAGTTGGACTTGACTATCTTAAAAGTCTTTCCAAGGTAACTAATTCTGTAATTCTGTCTTCTGACCATCTCCTTTATTGGTGCCTACTTCCAAGTTATTCTTCCAGTATAGACCATGAAGATAAATGAGCTCTTCTACAGCTCACTCAAACTTTATTAGAAGTGAACTTATAAGTGAAATCAGACAATCCAAGTCCTAAATGCACTCATTTCTCTGTGGTGGTTGTAAAGAGCATTTAGGGTGACTATCACAGTGTACATGTGCACGCACAGTTGTCCTCTCCACAACAGCTTCTTCCTGTCTTCTGTAGAGATAAACCTTATCAAGCAGAAAGCCACTTCTGTGCACCACATGCATCATCACACTTCATATTGATAGGAGGTTTTTATGTGTAGGAACATCAGAGGTTGTGGCAAGATTCTTCTTTATGTCATGAGAGATTATTAGGGTGCTGGCTAATTTCAACTCTATTTTTTCCAGTGACTTCAGCAAGAATTAGATCAAATGTCAAACTCCTTGTTGTCCAAGGTTTTTTGCTGAAGATAGAAAACCTGTCTCTTTAACACACAAAATGTGTGAGCTGCAGTTTATGCATGTCTGGAAGAGATACTATATGCTAGCTACTAGAATTACTTTAACTCACAAAATGAAGTTATGAATCTGAGTAAACTTCCTGAACATCAAAAGAAAGGGAGTTAAACCAAATTTCCTAATATATGTGTCAGATAATAAATGCTTTCGGCCTTGCTTTGCATTTTTTGTGAAAAGAGCAGCAAAAACTTTCATTGCTGAGCAGCAAAGAACACAACTTTCATTCAGTGGAAAGGAAAAACAAAACACAGTTTGAGCATTTGATGATTTAAAAGGAATGCAAAGGAAACATTTCAGGACCATGCATGGTTTACATTGGTAGATATTTGGTAACTAACCAAAAAAAAAAAAAAATGTGTTAAGAGCCATCCAAAAACCTGTTGTAGCCAACCTAGAAGTAGAACACATTCTGCAAAACAGAATGGTTACAATCTCATCCTTTGTGTATTCCACTGAAACACACCAGTGTTAGAAAATGTAGGCTGATAAATAGAGCTAAAATATCAGTAAAAACCCAGAGTTTTAAACCATGCATAACACAGGAACAAATTGTTAAACTTACTCAATTCCAAAGACCTTTTCCATAATTTCTGCTAATGCAAAAGGCTCCTGAGGCAACAAGACAGCTTACCTGCCAGCTTTGACATTTCTATAACCAAAGCAATATTTCAGAAGCCTTGCGCTATAAATCTGATGTTGAGTTGCATTTCCTGAAAGTAATAAATGATCCAATTAGAAAACAAACAAAAAGGTGAGAATAATTATGCTGTTTATTCTTCCATGATGATAAGGTGAGCTTGACAAGACAGAATGTTCTTGCTAAACTCAGTCTGTCTATGATTGCAATTGATTTTAGGAGTTAAAGGTTTTGTTTGCATTTTTTAGTTAAAATGTATTACCCTGATAGAGATGTTAAGAAACAGTTTGCTTACAGCATCTCATAGATTTCATTTTATATTCTTCTCATTTATTGAAGAATTTCAAAGGCACTTGGGAATATTCTATCTGTGTAGAAGTCAGTCTTACATTGCAATGATTCACAGTAGTGCAGCTTTTGAAATCCTTTCTCAATAGCACATAATCATTCACAAATTGGAATTCTTGCATTGTTAATTAATTACAGATTTTTTTTTTTTCAGTGAAAAAGCACCACAAAAAGCAAGAATACCACTTTTCCACCTCCCTTTGTGCATCTGTAGGTGCAATCAAAATCAAATACAGTTTTATTGAGCACCACATCTTTCCATCTTTTGATTTTCTTGCCATCTTTGATTTTCTGAAGCTTGATTGTATAGTTTGCAAAAAGCAAAGAAAATTCTGGGAATATTCGTGAGTCTGTTCCAAAGCCAGCTATTCTTGAATAGGTGTGGATAGACACTCTTTATGCGTAGAAAATGATAGGAATTGCCAGACTCCTCTCTATTTCAGCAGTTTCTTACAGATACACTTGTTATGTAGTTAGTCTGTTTGTATTTTTTGGAAGGAAAACAAATAAAAAGTAAACCCAACTTAGACCCCGTAACCTTTTTCACTCTGCTTATGATCTGTGTGTGAGCAGTATTTAGTTGAATTCCTCAAAATCTAGGCTAGGAAGCTCTACTATGGTTTCTATTTCATAAGAACTTGCTATAATCTTGTCTTGTCACGGATACTAAGCCCTCAAAATCAAGACCATAGGGACAGCAGCAATCATTTCAGAGATCTAATGAAGCTCCTTATGTTTCTGCATAGTTACAGACCAAAGGAGTAAATCCAGCAGCTGGTGGTTGATAGTTTAATTCAGGGTATTTTGCTTTATCTTGTGATTGGGAGCTGTACCATGCCTTCAGAGCTTAAGATGAAGTTGCACAGAATTTAAGAAGTAGTTCAATCCTCATTCACTTTACATACATAGAGACCACAAAAGAATATACATACGTAGAATAAACCAGGTTGGAAGAGAGTTTAGCTTACAGCAGGGACCTCAAAGGTGCTAGAGGATTTGATTTTGGGGTCACTAAGTACCACTGTTTATGATAGAAGATGCAAGAACAAAGCACCACTGAATTCTTGAAATATTAAGTCATAAAAGCCATCAGATCTGTATGCAGGAGATACAGAATGGCCTGCCTGAGGAGGTGGTGGATTCACCATCACTGGAGGTGTTCAGGATGAGACTTGATAGGGTGCTTGGTAGCATGGTTTAGTTGTTTAGGTGGTGTTGGATGATAGGTTGGACACGATGATCTTGAAGGTGTCTTCCAACCTGGTCTATTCTATTCTATTCTATTCTATTCTATTCTATTCTATTCTATTCTATTCTATTCTATTCTATTCTATTCTACCCACTGTGATTCACAGTGGTTTCCTACCATATTCTCGAGGAATCAGTTAAACCCCACAAAACTGTTCTCATCTAAGAGTTAGCCATTTATTGTAAACCAGATTTAAGAGGTAGGAAATGGAGAAGACACAACTATCTCAGAGTGTCAAGTTTTACTGTTTGCTTGAAGTATCTATTTCAGGACTAGGTGGTACTTATGCCTTCTTTCCATGCATGTCCATTCATTCTAAATAACAGCTTCCATAGGGATACTTAGCTATTAGGCAGTTAAGGCCAAATCAGATGAATCCTCATCTTGGGGGAAGATCATATAAAGGTCCAAAAATGGGTTTGTGTACAGGAAAAACAAACAAAGAAAAAAAGCCCCACTTAAACATCTGTTCTTTTCAGAATACAAATCTGAGGGAACCGGGCTGATTGACTGACTTTTCTGTCTATTCCTCCCTCACAGGTTTTGTGTTTGGTTTTGGTTTTGTTGTTTTTTTTAATTTATTATTTTTATTTTTTATTATTTAAACTTACTGTTTGATTAAAACAAAATCTATCAAAAGAGTAGAAGTTCAGAAGATATTGGATCCTGAGGAATGTTTTTAAAATATACAGCTAAGTAACAAAAGCCCTAATTAGTCTGGTCTGAGGGAATGGCCTCAGTAAGACTTCATTCCATGGAGATCATGAAAGCTATAGGTGTTATTGAAGGTCCAGTCTGTAGGACACCTGAAACTTTTCAGAAACAAGCTTCACTAGTTTCACAGGTCAAAGAATCTTCTTAATAAGTTTGACTCTTACATGTGGAATAGACCACAGAAGCCTAAACTCATGATGTGAATGTGTTAATTCAATAAAAAAAACCCCAGCACTAGCATCCATTTAAAAACAAACAACCATAAAAGAACAGTACAAAGACATTTAAATAGAAAATATTATCTCTTGCTTTGCACAGAACCCTGGCTATATGTTTCCACTGTATTGTCTTTGTACTCACTGACACCAAGCGAGCTGGGAGTCCAATGAGACCGTGCCGAGATGGAGGATGGTAACTATTTCCACACACTTTGCTCTCTGGAGCACAGGGCAGTGGTGAATCAACCCTGGTAACTCCATTCCTGAGCACTGAGATTGCTCGAAATATTTCCAACACCAGATCTTGTTTTGCTGAATCTCATAAAAAAGGCCCCATATTGTATTCTCAGATTTTTACTGTTTTTCCCCCACTGCATTGCTATGGAAATTGTTTCATTCTTATTCTAATATCGCAAGCTTCAAGAGCAGATCTCTTTGCCTAGTGTGCCTCTGAGAAATGAAAGAGATGCCCTCTACAACAAGCTTAACACTGCTATCATCTGCATAATAAAGATAGGCTGCATGTGTAGAATATGCATACACACACATAAATTTGTATCAATATACTGTGTGGATACAAAGATAAACTAAATAAGAATCACAGTAGCAGAACAAAGGAAGAGACCTGTAACTCAGTGGCAGACATCAAGAGCAGATCTCACCTGTCAAATAACTGAACAGAGAGGCTTTTATGAAGATCATTTCCAGGACAAACTACTTATATGTGGAAAATAAATGTATGCTGCCTGACGGTCTTTAATTTCCCAACAACTCCATATAAATAAGTATTTGTTATTCTTTCTTCTTCTCTTTTTTTTTTTTTTTTTCCATATCTCAATGTGGGTAAATTACCTACATAGTCACAGATCCAGATGCTCTCAGAACCTCTCTAAACATCTAACAAAAAATTAAAAATAGTGTAGTACCATCAGAGACAGTTTTCTACCACAGCTGTGGGGAATTTGCTTATGTGA
This sequence comes from Dryobates pubescens, assembly GCF_014839835.1. NCBI lineage: Eukaryota > Metazoa > Chordata > Aves > Piciformes > Picidae > Dryobates > Dryobates pubescens. The sequence goes on along the minus strand of NC_071657.1, from coordinate 115,588,405 downwards.
TTGCCACAGATTTTTCTTGAGAGATGTAAAGCAAAGCAAAGACGTATACAAAGCTTTACATTTATCAGGATTGTATCATCAATGTTATTTCCACAAACACTGGTTGTCAAGCATCAGCTAAAAAGTAATATCACCTTGCATTCAAATGCAGACCCAAATATCAACCAGTTTAGTAAAACAAGGCAAAAATCACCATCCTAGTGGAAATTGTCCGATGAAACTGGAAGCTTTGTCATTGGCATAGGACCCTGATTCAGAAAGGTGCTTGTCTGTCTCACTTTATTCATGTGATTGTGCTCCAGCTGAACTCAGTGGAAACACAAACACACTCAGGTTTCATGCAGAAGTTTGCTGAATCAGCATCTGAGCTTGACAAAGAAAATGCCCTTAACAGTGGAATCACATTAATGTTTCAATAAAAACTAAAATATTTTCAGCTAAAGACATTAGGAGGACATACAACATTGTGCACTTTATACATGCCTCTGTTTGCATTACCACTCTTTTCTTCTTCATTTGGTGACTTTTTCTCCTGTAGCAATAATGTGAATTTTTAGCTCATTTTATGCACTTTTTATCAAACCCACTGTGAGTTTCTGATTTACCTTTTGCCTAGGCTAGAGCCCAGTAGCCAGCAGCATGTAGTTTCTTGCTTGAAAACAAGCCTTTATGAATGGATATGACTTATGCAAGCTTCATTTCACTGGAATGGATGGTGGCTCTTTTCCAAAGCAAAGGTTCAGACATCACCAGGGCCCTTATGAAGACATTTTTGAAACCTTAACACCACAAAGGAATCTCTGAAGGAACTAGAAAGCAGGATTCCTTTGCAAAAGAGTCAAGTAGAAGAAACACTTTTGTTTTATTTTGAACAGAAATAAAAGCAGGGTGAAAAAGCAAACTTAAATAAAAGGGTTGGATTTGCTTAGGTTCTTTGAAGCTCTTCTTTGTAGGCAAGGAATCAGTGTGTGGAGATGAGAGAGGGGAAAAGGAACCAAAATTAATTTAAGAAAACACTGAATTCTGTCTTTGAATTATATAAAAGCAGCTGCATTTGATTTAATTTTTTTAGCATAATGTGCTGTATAATCACTGTTTTCATCATCCCCTGGGCCCATGCTTCCTTTAGCACAAGGTTTGGGATCTGTGCCACAGAGTTCAGTAGAAGTAGAATTTGACCCATGTTTTGCTTTAAAAATAGTATCACCTCTGTTGTTGCTCTTCCCTCTTAGAAACTCTTTCTTTTGAGATGCTAGATGGTCCTAAAAATCATGTGTTTGATGCCATCAGTGTTCACACCAACAAGTTATTAAAAGGAGTCAATAATTTACCCAAAATGTAAAAGTCCACACTCTTAAGGCTCATCAGGTGGAAGGAAAAATACATGAAGCAGGAGAAATACTGCAGTCTGGCAAGGCAAATGAGTGCAAGACTTGTTTCAACCCCAGTTCTGAACACAGAGCATGGCTAGGGAAGGGAGGAGAGAGGTAGGAAGAGGATGCAAGACTATATGGAGGGAGATGAACTTGGTTTTCAGCACATTTAATGGCTGCCTCTCCTCCAAGATAAAGCGACTAACTTTCACAAGGGTGCAAAAAAGTTCTGCCAGAGGAAGGTTTGCCCCTAATAAATGCATTCATGAGAATTTGAAATTAAAACAGAATGTTGAGAACTGCCAACATTTCCTCAGTTATCAAACAGAGCTAAATGATACATTAAGATTTTTTTTTCACCACAACCAGAGAGAGCTGTGGTGTTTCAGAGATTATTTTAGCTATTAACAGCAGACAAATAAATATTAATTGAGTCTGATTCCATATGGAGTAAATAAGGAAATTTATAGCACCTTTACCAAAAACAAAATCAGAACAAAGCAGTCATTCTATTCTTTAAGCCTGAAAATGCAAATAAAATGAGCAAAACCAAATAAATAATAATTTGTATCTTCTGCCACCTGGAGAACTCAAAATGTACTCTAAACATTGTTTAATTAAACCTCACTGGACCTTGGTTCAGTAACAGGAGAATTATTTCTTGACTGTTTGTTTTAGAGAAGAGAGCCTTTGGCCTTCAATTACTATAAATTACACAGAGGGCAAGCGTGGACAAGCAGGATTCAATAGCCTTTAGACAGGCTCATCTTCACCACTCTCGAAAGCAAGGTTCTTTTTACAGTAGAACTTGACTCTGCAAGCCCTGAAGTCATGGTTAAAGATCCTATTGACTTCTTGCATGCAGACATAGCCCCTGTGTGCCAGTAGGGTTAGGGATTAGCCCTTAACTTTGTATTAGAGTGGTTTTACTGCACCAATACTTTTTCTCTCTCTCTCTCTCTTTTTTTTTTAAGCGGATTTCCCCCCACCCCACCTAGTTCTCAACGTGGTTTCAATGTACGCATCTTCCTGAGATCAGTTTTACCTGATAAAAGTGCAAAGCCATTATGGCCTTATTTGTCAGTTTGGTGTGTGGGAGAAATGTTCAATTGAATGTTGAGGTTCTGCAGCTCCTCCAGCCAGCAGTGATTCATTAGGACATTATGAGGTAGGTAGTTGCACTCTAGCATGCTCTAGGCATCGTGTATACCTCCATTTGAAACACAGCAACACAATAAATCCTTTTGTTAATAACTCTAAATGATGACTTATGTCCTGGAAATTTCTCTTCCTCCTGTCACAAACAACTATAATCTCCAAGGTGCTGCAGAATGGAGTAGACACCCTAATACCTTTACTGGAGGTATAACAATATGTACCTCATTAGCAGGCCACAGATCAAACTATTAGCAACATGGTGGGAAGCCAGCTAGGATTTGGTGGGATTTATAAAAGGTCGTGTGCAAAAAAAAGCTTTTTGGTTCTGCAAATGCCTCTAATTAGCTAATTTCCCACCCAGTGGGCAAGGGGAAGATATTTTATCCCATGGAGCAGGCTAGGTTGCCAACAGTTATTCTATAGGCTTAAAGTTTTATGTCTCTTGTGGAAGCTGTGTCAGTTCCTTCTGGCAGATCAACCTTAATGTTTTATGACAGAGGAGGAAGCTCATCAGTTCATCTTTGTTTCCTCTGCCCTTTATCTCTCTGCAGCATTCATAACAGGAGGGAAAGGAGAACTAGAAAACTCTGCAGTATCTATCACAAGGGAACACTGTATAGTTGCCCTACAGTAGACCAGAAGGTCAAATCCATCATCTAGATAAAAGATAACCAGGAAAATGTTCCTTGGCTCAATGAAGTCTAGCACCTTCCACTTGAGACACTGGGTAATGAAGCTGCATCGGTCAACAGGAGCCTTAAATGAGCCTTCATGATCTTAAAATTTTAGGTAGTGTTTCTTTTAAAACAAGTTTGTATCAACGATTATAAACAGTGGTTGGCATTTTTATTCTGCAATATGGAAGGGGAAATTGAGGCAGAAGGCCAATTCACCCAAGCCCATCTTGCAGGTGTTATACAAATACTATATCCCTTGAAGCCACAGGATTTTGATCACACAAGGTGAGAATATTTGTAAATCTTATCTCGCTCGTTCCTTGCAAAGATATTTGCTTGCTGTGTACTCCTCCTTTACCAAGTCCACTAAGAGCAAAGATGAGCTTTTTTGCTATCTGTACATACTTTCCAAACCTGGGAATCCCTAGTTCTTCTTGACACACTTCATCATGCACCCTCTACAGAGCAGCATGGTGCTGGCGCTTCTCCTACCAGACAAAAGGAGCAAAGTGCAGGATTCCCTGCCTAAATTCAGGACAGAATCATCATTACTGGCACAAGTTTAGCTCCTGCTCATCCAATTTTGTGTTAAAACCCATATTTGGGAAATTCCTTTTTAATTGGTCCCTCTAAGGCCTGAAATACTTATTTGTTTGCATAAGATGTCAAGATCTGAATCTGCAAAGCTAAATCCTCCACCTTATTTTAAAAAGACACCTACAGAAACCTTTAGACAGCAGACTCACATTAGAAGAATTAGGGTCCCTTCCTATCTAAGATGGTTATTGAGACTGTCTCATTTAAGTCTAGGTTTCTGTAAACTCACCTGTAAAAGAAAAATAATGTTTTTCTGAAATTCCTTAGAAGTCTTGTTTTTTGGTGTTTTTTTTGTTTTGTTTTGTTTTAACTTGTAAATGACTAACCTTTTCAATTTGACAGCATCGTTCTTCTTCATAACTTTAGGAAACATATGGTCCATATGGTCTAAATTCAGGCACTTAAATAAAGTTAGGTACTTAGGAAAGAAGCAGGATACAACAGGATGCATTAAGAGTGCCTAACTTAAGAGGAAGGCATCCTCCAGAGAGCTTTCATTGGCCTGTAAGGGATTTCCAGGTGAGGACAAGACTGTAAACAGAGAAAAATCAACATTCACATGAGTTTGCACCAGCAAGTACTGGAATCAGTAACTCACTGCTATTTGTAAACTCAGTATTTGTGAGGGCTCTTCCCTTCTCACTCCTTGATCTCAGGCTGAGCAATAGCAAGGCTGTTCTGAGTCACTGTGCTATTGCCCAAGAGAAGGGACAGTGTAATTCTAGCTTTTAACAGCCTACATGGAGGTTTGCTGCTCATGGCAAAATTATTGCAGTCATCATCTCCTGCTGTGGGCTCTGTCACTTTGAGGTGAGCACACAGGGCCTACTCACAGTCACTTTTGCTAGAGCCCGTATCTCCTCCTCCTGCTTCCAGGACAAGGTCATAAGGAGAGGTTATGGAGGATGCAAATGTAAATTGAAGAGGTTTTGACTACATTTGGTTTGATAAATATGTTCACCTGAGGGTAGTCTTTATAGCCCTCATTAAATAGTGCAACATGTCTGGTTTCACAGAGCTTGAAGCTTGAAGCACCATAGCCATTGTGGTATGATGGCATGCCATGTTTCCATCTGAAAAGATTTGGTTTCCAAACTTCTTCTCCCTTGTATCAAGTGATAGAACAAGAGAAATGGCCTCCAATTGCATCAAGGGAGATTTAGATTGCATAGTAAAGAAAATTTCTTTACTGAAAAGGTGGTCAGGCATTGAAATGTGCTGCTCAGGGAGATGGTGGAGTTGCCATCCCTAGAGGCATTCAAAATCATGTAGATGTGGCATTTTGGGATGTGGTTTAATGGCAACGGTGGTGTTGGATCAATGACTCGGTGATCTTTGCTGAGCTTTTTGCAACCAAAACAGTTCTATGATTCTATAAAATAGATTTTTTTTCCCCTGTTGCTGGTTTAAAGTTTTTGAAATGATGCAAGGGTTATGCTAAAGTCCACCAAAGCATTATTTCTGTAGTGGAATATGAGCTGGCCAGTGCTAAGTGAGTGAGCCAGTGCTGAGTAAGGTGTGTGAGACTAGAAATCACACTGGAAAATGTTTCAGTTGCTGTTCCTGGAATTGCGGTTGCCTTTAATTCTGCAGAGGACTTGATTCATTCCCAGAGAAGCCAAAAGCACAATAACTTTCTTGAAATATGGACACTGAGGACACCAGCAGCAAGAGGGAAATGAGAATCTGTATTTTACAATGGTGGAAATGCATCAAGTGGATTCTGGGTTCCAGGTCCCACCAACATCCAACTCTTTGACAAAATTTCATTTCTGGGATAGTAACTTGGCAGAGGAAGAACAAGATGGAGAGAAAAATAAACTCAAATTCTTCCATATGTCTTGCTGCAGCTCTGTTCTTTGATTATCTATGGCCAGATTTTTAAAAAAAAAAAAAAAAAAAGGAAAAAAAGGTGATATAATTTAGTCAGTGTGCAAGAATAAGGCACGAGGAAGAGATGTCTGTACCACATCTGCCCAGCTCTTCTCTAATAAGATGAAGATAACAAAATTTCAAAATGTGTTAATATTTCAGTGCAGGCTTCTGCTTTGAAAGCATTCAGACAAAGACAAGGTAAAGGGCTTTGCAGAGTAATTTCCTTTTCTGAAAGGGCAATTAAAACTGCAATACTCTTATCTCCTCACAACTTACATTGTTTTAGAACCACAGGACAAAAAAATATTACTAAATGTAGTTTCTGAGAGATTGGTAGAAATCAATACAATGCATCTTTCATGTTAAATGCCTTATAATCTATTTTCCTGCAATATAAATACATTTATATTATCCTTAATGCTGATAAAATATCATCTTGATAATCTATTCAAACACCTAAGAGACTTCTGTTTCTGTTCTGACATGCTCTGAATTTCAGTTTAAAAATGCGTTCTGATTTAACTGTCATCAATAGCCTAATGCAATCTCAAAGAAACAGACATAGGCTATTCAAATATGTTTCCAGTATAACAGAGATTGTCAGACAAAGAAAAAAATAGTTTCACAGTTAAAGACATAAATGTCAAGAAATAGGAAAAGGAAGCAAAAAATGTGAGAAATTTTGAATTTTTTAAATTATTTTTTTTCTGGTGTAGGTCAATTAAACATAAATCATCCTAATTTTAATAAAAGAAGTCTGCAAAGTACAGTTAAAAAGCATTACTTAGTTCATCAAGATCTAAGAGGGTCTTTCTTTTCTGTTGAAATTTTGATTATTCTCTCTTTCAATATTCACAAGTCATCTCGGTTTTTAAATCTTGAGATGAGCCACTCAATCACAAGATTTAAAAATAGGAAAGATAGCAAATTTAGGGCACTTTGCTGTATTTGAGCATTTTCTTCTATTTTCTTGTATTTAAGTATTTAGAACAAAAAAATATTTCTCTGCACTCTCTAAGGTGTGAAGCCATACTGCCACAATAACTGTAATTCCTATGGAACTATATGATTTCAGCAATTGAAAACTTATGAACCATACCAGGTATTCCAAATCTCAAAAGGGAATTATGAGCTGCAGTCTCTGATTGCTATTAGAAAACAGAACTCCAAATTCTCTAATGAATCAATGTTAGTAGTAGTTAGGGTGGTAGTATCTTATTAGCCCACTCACCAGTGACATGTCAACTGGTGATTAAACCACTACAGAAAAAATTATAAATGTTAACAAAACCATTCAGGTTTTTGTTTTGAAGCTCAGATCACAGGTTTCAAGATGTCCTCTCTAACAAACTAATTTTGCAAAATGATGTGACAGCATAGAGCCAAGATGAAGTAGATAGGTGAGTAACCTGGCAGTTCTGCAACCGTAACAGCTAAAGCCTTCCTTTGTAGAGAATATTTTTTGCAAACCTGCTCCCCATTTACAATATGAGATTTAAGACCTGCTTGTGCTGTCAGTGATATCCCTGTGTAAATGGAGAAATCTTTACTTTGAAGGACAAGACTGAAAGGGCCATATAAGACACAGGTACTTTTCAACTGCAAAAATATATGGTAGCCTTGCAGTCCTCTACTTTGCCTTTTGTTAACCTCACAAAGGTCATGCTCAGCAGTCTGAGAAATGCAGAAAAGCTGTGGCAATTTACATGGAACAAAAGATGAGGTTCTGATAGCGGGATCACATAACTCAGTAGTTTCATCACCATGCAGCTACTTTTTGGAGTTCCTGTTCACCAAAAGGGACCTTTAAATTTTTGGCTACTCTGCATATTTTTTTCCCTGCTATGCATATTATGATGGGCTTTTTTTTTTTTCTTCTTTTCTTTCTCTTTTTTTTTATCTTAAGCATTCCCCCACCCCCACCCCAATTTGTGATTAGGCTTTTCCATGAGAACCAGAGTTTCCAGGTTAAGATGAAATGTTAAATTTTGCCTTGGTAGCTCCCTTATGTTCTCCTTGTTTACCATAAATATTACCTCTTTTCAGTGACACAACTATTGCCTATCTGGAGCTTTGTTAACATTAATAAGAATGAGTAGTTGTGTTTATTGTGTTTAGTATGTCTTTGAATTAACTTTTCCCTGTCTCTGAAATATTCCAAATGAGATAACCTTCAAGTCACACTGTGTATTTCTTTCTCCAAGAGTCTAGCAGAGAACTAGGATATTGAAAAATGGCAAACTTTCTCTAATGATTTGTCCTGAAGGGCCCTTGACATTTATCGAGAGAACATAAAGGTATTGTGGGAGCCCCCAAAAGGAACCAAGACAAGTAAGTTTCTTGAGGAAATTTCTTGTCAGAAGCCTTCATATCAGGATACCTTCCTACTTGGAAATTTCCATAAGTTTAAAAGTCAGTGGATTGTGAAAACTACAGGGAATTTGATTACCTTCAAAGCAGAAGGCTTTCATCCCCCTGGCTGTATTCGAATGAGACAAAGCAGTGGGGCGAGAAACACTCCTTATTTTGAGCTAAAAAGTTCAACAAAATTCACAGAATCTGTATACTCAGTCTGCCTCCAGCTCAAAAATGTGTGATGGTTTTCTTGTCAGGATGGTGCCAGGTTTCAATTTCTAGGTGTTAAATCTTGTCATCGTTCTCTCTGCCGGATTGATTTCACCTCCTGTGTATTGCTCCTCCATACTGATAATGGGGGAAGCACATTAACTGTTGTCTAGGTCTGTAGCAGAGATTCTCTGTGAGAATAGATGACCACTCTTCTTTATTACTTCTTCTCACCAAATGCTATGCAGATTTACGGAAAGCACCCAGCATACAAATCCTCAGTCTCAGATGTCAGCCCATGAAAATGTAATTCAAATAATAAATATTAACATCTAAATGTTTGCTCTACCTACATTTGTGTGAGTGGCTCTGTCCTCCTACAGATTTCTTTACTTACTTCAACACTGTTAAGTTCCTGATGAGTGTGGTCAGTGATGATACTTTTTTTAAACGAGCAGCAATAAAAATTCCCTGTAGGAAATTTAAATGCTGATAATGGTGCACTTTTATTGCATTGTACTGAACTTTTACCAATCAGTCCAATTATGGGCTAATTCATTCTCATCACTTCGGAAAGCCTTTTTCAGTTCTTTTTTTTTCAAAGCCCTATCTGATTTTTTGCGTGTGAAATGCTTACAAAGGAAAGTTAATAAAAGAGCGGTTCATCTGCATATACAAAGAAAGATCATAATATAAAATATTGCCACATTAGAGAAGTGTAGACCTTGACTATCTGTCATATATTTTTATAGTGTCTTATCACTCTGCTATCTGATTAAGTAGTGAAATGGTTAAGATAAATGAGACTTAATTAGCGGAACTGATACCTGTCTATTGCAAGCCTTGCATTTGCATCTGGGAGCTCTGATTTTCAGAAGTGGGAAGCTCACACTTGCAGTTCTTCCCTTTGAAATCGACGGGAGTTTTCCTTGCTGTGAAAACAAATGTTCAAGGTTTCACCCAAAACAAGCCGAAACTTTTGCTGTCTACTCATCCCTTTGACTCATGAGCTAAAACACAGGGAGACAAGCAAATACCAGAGCTCTGAGATGGAGGGAGAAGAGGAAGAGCCTTGACTTGACTTTTAATACATCAGGTTGCAGATCTTAGCACCAAGCAGAGATAAATAAGTTGTGTCAGGGAAAGGGTTGGTACAGATTATTTTCTCTCTGGAACAAAAGTGACCAAAATGTGGTTTGTTTTTTTTCAGCTTTGCATGTGTAGCAAATTATTTACATTTGAGATCAGGGATTAGATGGCCAGTTGCCACCAATCTCAACTATTTTGGTAGGAATGGACTGTAGCAAACTCCACTGCGCTTTCTGTGCTGAACAAATGATTTACCACAGAGCTCAGAGATGGGGTATTTACATTCATTTAAGTTTGCTATAAACATTTACAGAACATTAGGACAAATACCAACATTCTCAGCTAAATGTCTGACCACAATTATTTCTGATGAATAAATGGCTTTTAGAATGACTCTGAGATGAGAAGGTTTTTTCATTCTTTTTTTCTCTTCTCAAACCAAAGGACTTTGAACAAAAAAAAATAAATTACATTGCACTATGCAGCTAAAAGCATTGTGAAAAGGTTCATGTAGAGTTAAAGAAAACCATAGATGTTTGCAAGATTAAGGAGTGAGTATCTAGATTAAACTGGTTTATGCTGTCCTTTGTCTACTGTTCTGTTTTTCCCTTCAAAATCTTACCTTCAGATCTGACCCTGACAGATATATCTAACTCAATGAAGATGCTTTGTGCTGACCAAGTGCTTTTTGAACCAACTATTACGAGCTTGCCTCTGCAAAAGTGCGGTTCCCACTGGAAATGGTGGCATGAAGGCTGTTGACTACAGTGTAAGAGGCTATTTGCTAACTATTTCTCAGTGGTGGTTAAGTGTGAGAATAAGTAAGCCTCCCAAGGGTACCTAGAACTAGCTGGTCTAAATTGCACATTTTCTTCTTAATTTTAGCGCAAGCAAATGTATTCTTTCATGCACTTTTATTAAGTGTATCACAGACAGAAGCTGCAGATGCAAAGATTTCTGTTCAGCGTCATTTGTGCAGCCCTTCTTGTCATAACCAATTTACCTTTATGTTAAAGGCAAGTTTAATACCTCTGGACAAAATCATCTAAAGGGTTCAGAAATGACACTCCTTACCTGCATCACAGGAAGTGCTCATTTACCTCATTTACCTCAGAGAAACAGTTTTGAAGCAACACTGAAAAATCTGGCTCAAAGAATTCATAGTGAGACCCGTGCAGTTACTTCCTAACTTAGGCTTTTTTTAAGAAAAACACTGGGCTTAAAAAAAAACAACAACAACCAACCACCACATAAAACCCCCAAACAAACAAACAAACAAACAAAAAAACCTCAGCATTCACAATGCTGTTTTCAGAACATATCTCATGGCCAAGGCAGTCCAACAAGTGTAGAACTCATTGAACAAGTCACACAGGGTTCTCTGATGGAGTAGAGGTATGACCATGATTTTCAAGCATCTTGGCTGAAAATGTAATTATGAGTCCATTGCCTATTCCGGGATGTGTCTTTCTTAGTTGGGGGGCAATAGTGTCTGATTTTAATTTTTTTTCATGACACTAAATCAACACAGAAATAACTCAGCATTTTCTGCAACTCTCCCAGTTGCTTTGGGGCTGTTCTTCATGCAAATACTCTTCCCCTGTGAAAATAATGGGTACAAGGCAGATAACTAGAACCTCTGACACTGTTGACTATTAAAACATAATTTGTTACTTCTTTCCCCAAAACGTCCTAATTTGAAACTCTTAACTGTTGATAGGGTTCAGATTCCAGATTGCATGAAAGGCAGAGTTGGGGGCTGTAGTTTGTGAGACTCCTATTGATGTTTGGATTCATCAGCTTGAGAGGCACTTGGGAGCATTAAGGACCTTCATGGAAGAAGACACCACCTCCATGTAGAGCAAAAAGTCATCATTTGGAGTTTAAAGCCATAAGTAGAGACACAGATGTAAAAGAAGTTTTTGTTCTGGATTTGATTTTCATACAGTATTACGGCTGATTAATCTTATCTTTTAATTCCTGGTTTTCACACTTATCACTGACATAATTTGGGATAAGAATATACTATTTTATTAAAATAGAGAAAAAAAAGGCACTGACATCCTTCATCACTTCAAGAGCTGTTGAGGTCAAACTACTTCACAGGTCTTCAAAACAAAAAGGAAGGGAAATGAGCTCTGAGCATTTAGGTGAGGTGCAGATGAAAATTGAGCCCACTTTGCTCCCACTTTCTTCACAGCACAATGAACGTATACTGAGTTTAGAAACACTAATACTTCACAGAGGTAACATTTTACACTCCTTATCCAAAAGTGCAAAAGACTGCATGACAGTCAGAGCAGTGATAAATCCTGTCAGAAAAGTTGCGTGCACATCCAATGAGGGGGTGAGGGAGGGAATTTTAATAAGTTCAGGATTTCTGTCTGCAGTAGCTTTAATCATCAGGTCTCCCCCCAAAATCAGGAATATTCATGCTTACAATAATTAATACTGAACAGGAGATTTATATCAATCTGACAGATAGGAGATGAAATTAACTGTGCTTTCATGTACAATTTTAAGTAGGTCAGATAAGAACATCTATTGTAACCAAATTTTATTTTATCGATAGATAGACTCTGACACATACAGACCCACAAGTACACATTATGTATGTCTAGAAAAATCTCACACAGAGCAAAATCCCGTTAACCTCATATTTGCAAGTTACCCACTTCTTTCCCTGAAGATCACCGCTCTTCTCCTCATTGATTCAGAGCCTCTAAATTTAGAGTGGATAGTTGTAATACATCCAGATGTTCTGCAAACACAGAACTTGGAATACAATTTAATAATTCCTACATTGCACTTTGCCAGTTGAGGCTGGACTGGAGCATACTGAAAATATTTAAATAAAACATCCTCCTATGATCTACTGATTTTTCCTCTGTATTTTATTCTTTTCCTTCCTTACCTTTACAGAGTTAGGCTGGATCAGCATCAGTGAACTGAAAGTGCCTCTTCTTTTAATAATATTTCCCACTAGGTTGTGAGAACAATGATAAGAATACAACCAACACAGAGAAAGGAAAAAAAAAAAAATCAGAATATGGCATTGATGTGGTGGGGTTTCTGTTAAGTTCTCTGAAGGTATTCATTAGCTGTTCATAGCACTTGGTGTTTCAAAATGTAATTCCTTCAACAGATAGCAGAAATGCAAAGAAAAGATGTCTCTGTCTTGCACAGTCATCTACATGCACGTTTCTAGCATCAACTTTAATTACAAAGAAAAGAAGAGTATTTTGTTTCAAAGTATGCAGACTCCTGTTCAGTGATGCTGTTTTACCTATTTTCTAAAATGAAAAAATTAAACCTGTTTTTAATATTTATTTAATACTGTAGCTGGTGGCTGTGTTAACATATGGCTTGTTGAATAAAATAATTTATTTGTGTATGAGTCATCTAGGGAAACCAAACTCTGAAACATTGTTTGCTAATAGTTTAGGTTAAATATTTCTCTGTACTTTTCCATTATCTGCTTTCTTCTTCCTTGTTGAGAAAGAGGAGAGAAGGGGAACTGGGGAAGGAAGAAATAGGAAATATCTCAATAGACACAATCTAGTTGATTTAAAAAGTGGCCAATGTTTTTAATGGGAAGAACTATAAATCCTGTTTTGAAATACTAAAGTAATCTACAGGGTATATGCCTGAAGTTACACAAATGTTGCAGCAATATGACATAGTTATATAGTTGCTAGTCAACACTGTACTTAATCATGCATGTTATCATAATCATGTTCTTAATTACTTGATGGATTGACTAGTCCTAAGGTCCTCTAACTCCATGGCAAGTCTCTGTGTGGGATTTAAATTAGTTATCTAAGTGAATTTGTAGACTCAATCTCAAGTGAATGGAAAGATATAATAGTATCAAAGACATTTCATTGCACTAGCAACCCAAGTGTCTTCCTGACCCCACAACTTCTGTGGTTCAGCTTCAAGAAGGCTCTGCAGAGCTCTTACATTGGATATTCACCACCCTGGGGCTGGAACAAATTTTTGGGATGGCTCCCTTCTGTTTGAAAATTCTGTAGATGGCCCTGGGAGCTTGCATGAGGGGGAAAAATAAAAGTTCCAACAGTGTTCAATAGGCGTGGAAATTAGGTAAAGCAGACTCAAATTAGATGTTTATATGCACTGTTTCTCCTAAAAAAAAAAAAAAAGAAAAAAATAAGAAAAATGACCTGCACTGCTAAGCCTGGGAGTAGAACTGAAGTATCCAAACCTTCAGCCAAATCAGTGAAACTAATAATCTGGGAGAAAAACACTTGAAAGGCTGTTAGTGTACAACAACGTGCCGTAATTCCCCTTGCATGTGAACAAACACACGTATCACAAAAGCTAGGGGAGGCACAATCAGGACAAGCAGCTTGGTTTGAATATTTCTTTTTTCTTGTTAAGAAACTTTGTTTTTTTTAAGAAATCCCCTTTGGTAACTGCAGCCTTAACTTATCATACACAAGAATCAATAAATGAAACTGAATGAGAAAAAAAAATGAGGTTGTCTAGACTGAATGAACTGCAGGCATCATGATGAAAAGCAAATTGGGAAGTTTAGAGGTTTAGCATTCTTTCATTTTTAATAATCTGGAGCATTATGAATAATGTCTGGAATTTAATTTTTTTTAAAAGATATTTATTTTAGATCAATAGTAAACCATTGAAACAGCCAGGGCTATTTATCATATTTATAGTAGTAAAGTCCAAACTCTCTGGTGAAATCATACCAACTGACATTAAAGATGCTACTCTGCTATCTTCTGGGGTTTTGAATTTTATTTTTTATGATGTCATCAGAAAAAAAAAATATAATTGCTTAATTTGTGCACTTCTCTTCATCTTCTCCTTATCTGTAGTTACGCATTCAACGTGTGGAAAATGAGTGTTTGGGAAGCTAAAAACAAGGTTTCCTGAAATTGTTTAACTTCTGATTCTCAGGGAAGTAATTTTCCAGAGGTGCTAAAAATATTAGCCCTCAGAATAGCATGATCTGACTGCTGCAAACACTGTAATTTAAGGACTTGTGTGCTCTTGGGTCACATTTAATAGTTTCATGCGGGCGTTTCAGGTTTTTCCCATGAAATTCTTTTTCATGAGATGCAGGCTTTGATTCAGTTGACAGAAAAATAATAAATTCAGTAGTTCATATATAGGGGCTTTCCAGTGCAAACATGAGGGCATCTCAACAGAGATGCATGGATCTCTCCTCCCAAAATAAAAGAGCGCTGCCTGTGGAAGAGCCAATGTCTGGTAGATCAGACTCTCAACTGGCTCTGAAGTTAAACAAAGCTACATCTCTTAGTGAAGGTATTGATCTGGTCAACAGGTAAATGACTGTTTTTGAAACTGATGTCAAATTAATGACAGTCCTGAGCATGAAACTATTTCCTTGCTCTGTCTGTGGCCTGGGTTGTTGGTATTTAGACCTTGGTCTTCATATCTCACTGTTGTGATTGCAGTGTAAATGAAACAACGACCATTTTGCCGTGTAGCTGCTGAGAAGAAGGGGAAAAAAAAAGTGCTGCATGATCACTGCTGGAACAAACTCAAGCACAGCCCACACCTTACTGCATTTTTTGTTTGTTTGCTTGATTTCAGCTCCTTATTCTTTTCTTCCTGCTTCCTTTCTCAGAGAAATACTCAGTGAATAATCCTGGAATCATCAAAACATCACAAAGACTTGAAATGTCTCCATAGCACCCTCAGCATTACAACAATGCAGGATTACCCAAGATGACCTAAGACATATTTCTTTCCACCTTTGTCCAGAAGGCTTAGTTTTACAAGGGATCCACCCTTCATATTTCCTTTGTTGTTGTTTATTATGATCATGTAAGAAAGCAAACAGTGCTGTGTGCAATGCATAATAAACTTCGAATGAGCTAAGTCATAGCTCCTCGTTTGAAAGGAGGACAAGAAGTAAAGAAAAATAGTTTAATTTTGTTTCTTTGCTATTTATGTGGGAGAAAAAGTGCCCTCCTCTTATAAGATTGTTCTACCTGGGAGACAGTATGGAGCTAACTGCGTTCTTGTATATTAAGAATGATTTTTCTGTATAGGAAACTTGAAGACTTTATTATTTTTTTATGACTTTAATGTTTTTGATATCTAAAGTTCATGAAAAAGCCACATAATTGGTACAGAACTTTTTTTTACTTGCATCAAGACCCCTAATCTTTGAACATTAGAATAATTTTGCATCTAGCCTGGGGAAAATTAGTGTCTTCTTTTTCTTTTTTTCAGCTTTCCAGCATTATTTATTTTCAATTTGAAATTCTTTTAATATCAAAGTGGGTGTAATTAATTCTCTGTTTCTGATGAACTGAAAATTAAAATGAAAAATTACAAATAATATATCAAAGAACTTTCATAAAATATACCTGACCAAAATAGTTCAGGTTTACTGAACTTACATATCAATTTCTGCAGGGATTTTTTTCCCCCTATACATAAAAGCCATGCTTTAGTGCCATCTAGTGCACTGAGAAATCCCAAAAGCAGCTTCCCTGAGTGTTTATGCTCTTGCCTTGCAACAAACAATTTAAAACTCCAGAGAAGAGACCTGGTTACCATGTTAAGCAGAAATGAAATGACTTTTTATTACCTATTTGGAGCCTGACTATGTATGACTGATGGTGAGTGTAAAGCAAGAGTTTCAGGTCTTCTCTCATGAACCGTCACTGAAACTGAAAAAAACTCAGCAGTTCAGATTTAATCTCTTTTCCTCTGGAAAATTAGAGGCATCTCTAAAGAATTCAAGTTTTCAGCTAAATACTATGAATTTGATACTGAACTGTGGGATATACAAAATATGATGTGCACACAGAGCCTCGGTTTTTCCTTCTCCATAACTGAATATTAAGTGTGTTGATGCAGGGGAAAAAAAAGACCAAACCAAACCAAAAAAGCACAAAACCCCAAACCAAATCAAATAACCAAAATGTCCACCCCCAAAACAAAACAAAAAACAAAACCAAGCAAAAACACAAAAAACCCCAAATAAACCAACAACAATCAACAACAACCTAAAAAACAACCAACAAAAAAGGGCAAAAATACCAAAACAATGCTGGGCACAGTACAACCTGTAAGAATAAAAATGTGATCACATATTCAGTATTTTTCCTCTTCTGGCATTTTTTTGAGTGGGTTTGTTGGGTTTTGGGCTTTGTTTGTTCGGCTGGTTGCTTTTTTCAGATGTTGTTAATGAAAACTGAAAACTGACCTTGCAAGTCTGGGAAAAAAAATCTGAACCGCATTTCAGCAGGTGAGAGATTGCTCTCTACTATATTTAACTCATGATGACCACCCCAAGAGGACAATCTGGACCTCAGCATCTGTCCGGATATTTGTCTTGCCAGTGATCTCTTTGGATTTTGAAGTATCACATTTGTTATCAGCATCAACACTCTAATGTTTTGTGTGTGATTCATAAATGGCTATCAAGGTTTGAGAGGGTAGAGGATTTGATTAGATGATCTGAGGTTAGATATTTGTATTGGAGAGGTTAGATGATCTGCTGAAAGCATTCAGATCTTTGGAGATAGAGACAGTGATTATGAGCATGGATTTTACTACAGGTACAGGTAGGTGGTCAGTTTGACCAACCAGTGCTTGGAAACAGGTGGAAGATTTCTTACCCTGAAACGGGGAAAAATTGCTTCATGAGCATTTGTACTATCAAGAGGAGAGGCAATAGTTTTGATCAAAAAAGATGAGACTCGTTCTAAGAGTCTTGCAAAACCGATAACCTTCGCTGATTCCTTATATGTGTTCCTGATAAAGTTTTCTCTAGGGTTTAATCAGTATTTACTTGGTGTCTATCACAACAAAACATTTTTGTGTAAAAGCCAGATATATATTGTGGGGTATCTGCGTTCTTTTCCTGAGTAACTCAGTAACATCTGAGGGTCAGGATGGAAGTATAGAAAATTGTAAAACTTCCACCGAAGGAAACCAGCCACAATAGGTTGCAACTTCACCATCATGATAGGCTAAATCATCTTTCTTCTACCTTAGGCATTTTTTACCCTTGAGCAGAGATCAGGAGATGGAGTTTAGCTGAAGCATAAAGACGCTCTCTGAGATTGGACAGTCAACTTTGTTATGGGGCCCTCACCTCCTCTTGGACTTCCAGGTACAAAGTCATAATCCTAATCCCCTTCTGAGCAAGTGTGTGTGGAATTGCAGTGCCAGAGAGAGGATGGGAAGGAAGAGAGGAAAGAAGAAGTCTGTGCTTAAGATTATGACTCCACTTCCTCAGTGGTACGAGGGGCCATGAATATATTCTTCACACTGACGGCTATATATTAGTATCAGACTCCATAAATTAGATGGAGCTGTCCTGAGACAGTAAGATCCTTCTCTGCCCTCTACTCCCACCCCTAACTGAACTAAACAAGCTTCAGGAAAATCATGAGCTCTGCTTGCTAGTCACTGACTTGCTCCTGCCTAGTAAAAAGAATAAAATAATGGCAATCTTGTTAAGAGAAATGTATTTGTCAGCACTCTGAATTTTAATGTGAACTGGCAGTGAATCTCAGTGATAAAGAAAAAGTCTAATACAGATGGTAATTTTGCAGAGACCTTGCTAACATATGTTATCCACTGGCTTTCTTTTGTTCACTGCTGTGAATTATCAACTGACTCCAGGTAATAGAAGGAAAAAAGTTACGTTTCTCACTGTGTCACTTTCCTAACATCATCCAAAGCTCACTGTAATAATTTAATTTTGCCAAGAAAGCACAGTTTATTAAATTTCTCCCCTCCTCCTACCCCAGCATTTTGTAGACAGCTATTGAACAGCAACTGACCAAAAGTTGTGATTCGTGGTTAACCGCGGGGTTCCATCAAATGCCTAACAAATTCATATCTCTTGCAATATGAGGAAACCATCACATTTCCCAATCTTCCAGAAAGGAAGCTTAATCCCACACATAATCAGAACCATCCATTACCAAGGAACATACAAGAATCCCTGAAGAAAACTTGTGATGACACAACCCAAAGGAAACTTTCCTCTTAACCTTTAGCAATTATAGGTAGAGACAGCAATGTTTTTCTACACAAAGCATTTCTGTTAAAAATATGGGGTTTATACAGCATGAATAATCATAATATTCTGAGATTTTTACTTCTATCCTCTATCAGAAATAGAAACCTCTGCTGATGATTTGGGATGCTGTTTTGCTAGCAATTAGTTGTGGACTTGAAACAAATGTCTGAAGCAATGTGTATATACTGTTCAAATTATGAAACTCTGAATGAAGTTGCTAGATCCAAGCACACAACTACAGAATCAAGATGTTTCTTCCCTGATTCACTTTATATATCCAATATCTTATGTTAAAATAATTTATTTCAAAAATCCTAATCCATTCCCTTGTATCTTGGTTAAGTTTCACTGTGCAGTAAGGAATTCCCCAGGTTTCACATTTGAGAAGGAATTTCCATTGATCAGGCTTAAATACAGTACCTTTTACCACTATAGCCTCAAAAGATGTCTCACTGTAGCTCTTCATTCTAGCCACAGTTTACACCAGTCAGCAGAATTTAGCCCACTGACTCAACCCCTCTGTACACTAGACATCCCCGCTGTCCAGCACCCCTAATTTAAACATTGCTTCTGGAAAATGTGGAGAATAAACTTTAAAGTCATCATTAAGAGTGTTGCTGGGAGTGTCATATAAATATCTTATTTACAAAAACATTGAATACCATATGTTCAGAGGAAGATGTGCCAAAAAGTACTAATTACACTGTTACTTAATGCCAATCAGGTAATTACACTCAGCCCACTTAAATGCTGTCTGCAATCTGGGTTGCCTCAGCAGCTGAGGAAGGATTAGTGACGCCCCATAACATACGGCAGTGCCCTTTCCTGAGGGCACTAGGTATTGAACTAAACTTCAGAGTACAGCCCCAAACCTCACAACCCATTAGATCCTCTCTTTCTGCTCCATTTTCTAATGTTTTTCTCTCTGCTCAGGTCAGACATTCAGGAACTTTTTCCTCTGCTCAGAAACACCTGCAAGAAATTTTGTCCTCACTTGAAATCCTTCCCTTTAAGTGTTTTCTCACTTTGTAAGGCTCAGATGTCCTATGGGTAATCTTCTGATTCCTCAGAGAGATGTGACCATTGCTTGCTCAACTTGGCTAACTTCCTCAGCAAAGTGCTGATCAGTCCTTGCAGGGTTACTTTGTCAACTGCTTCTTTCTGCACCTCCATCTAAAACTATTTGCTTAGCACTGATATGCTAGGTTCAGCAACTATATTTCTGCTCAAATTATTTTCTATTTCTCAAATAATTTTCTGGTCAGAAAGCCAACCCCGAGGCAAGGTACAAGCATAGATATGCATATATATATAGATAGATAGATAGATAGATATAATAAACATAAATAAATGTATTTAAATATGTAGATTTTATATATATATAAAGATTGTATAGATTATGTATAGTATAGATTATATCTAAACAGTATACATTTTTAATCTATATATAGAGTATACGTTTTATATATATATGTGTGTGTATATGTATATGCATATCTATAGAATATATTATAAATTCATAGACATTTGGAGCATTCCTGGGAAGTTGACAATAGTTTGCACTGACATACAACTGTGTGGAAGCCCATCAATACGATGCCAAAGTCTGATCAGTAAGTCTAACCCAAATAATTTCGTAGGCAGCCCACCCACCAACTACAGCAGTCCTGAGAATCACACAGAACTTGTATGCAAAAGCTATGAGACACAGTAATCAGTGGCAAAATTTGTCATCACTTTAATACAGCCAGGAGGCAGAGACAGTTTAACAGATGTTTCCATATTTAAGCCAGAACAAACAGAACAGATTAATTTCCCACTTTCTCCACATAAGCAAATGCCAGAAAGTTCTGGGTCATACATTTCACTGTGTAACACAAGGAAAAAAGAATGTTTGGATCCCATCAGCAGCAAAGTACGTGTGTCCATCCATGGTGATCTCAAGAACCAGAAGCCAGCCTGTAAATGCAGGTCTCTCTTTGGGGATAACAAGGTCATAGAGAGGTCTGTTAGTGCTTGAACCTGAAACATCGAATACAACCAATTTAGAAATACTACACCCTACTACTATTAAATAGAAACACCAAAGCACATTATCTGTGACTAGAACAAGAATACCTCAACCCAGCATTTTTAATTTTTTTTTTTCTGAACTGTCTTTTTTTTCCCTACACAGTGTGTCTTTGGCAGAAAGGGATGAAACGTGTACCAACTCACTGCCTGTGCCATTCCACTGATTGCAGAAGGGTGTCCCAGAGTACACATCGACAATGAATACAGCCCAGAGGTCACAAGCTACCTCTCAAATTGCAGGACTCCCACATTTAATTCACTGCTCTAATTATACCATCAGCTGTCATTACTCCTGTTATTTAGATTTCTCATCCTGACCTAGCAGGGAGGGCTGGTGGGCAGCTAGTGCCTTGGGTCTTGTGGAGGCATAAAGCAGAGAAGAGAGGGCTACAGCATCCAGGGATCTTGAACTTGAGGTTGTAAAATGGATCTGTTTCAAAGCAGCTGGAGGGGGAAAATACTTTGGCAGTGGCTTGTGCTTTGTTTCAGATAAGAGGTGGTTTGACAAATCTTTGTCCCCTCTGTGTGTGTGTGTGTGTGTGTGTGTGTGAGAGAGAGAGAGAGAGAGAGAGAGAGGGGCTGTTTTTCTGATTTTTCTTACTCCACAAAGCTTGATGCCTACTAAAACTGGTTCTTCAAAGCAAAGAGGCCTGGTCTGATGACCAGAATCACACAAACCACTGCACCCTCCTGCAAGCTTTAAGAGAGCAAACAGGGAGAGCAAAGGTTTAAGGCTCCTACCTTCCCCAGCAACTCATGAGTTTGTGTGGGTTTGCTGTTTCCTGAGCACCCATCACTCTCCACTCCAAACGTGAAAGTTGTGTAATAATCCCTTCCTCAACCTTGACTCCAACGCTGCCAGCTCAGTGATTCACACTGGCTTCACCACCTGCTTTCGCTGGAACTGTGAGCCAAAACCCCAGCTGAAAATGGCCTGTATGTGGGGCAAGGAGAGCTGTTGTCCTCACCAACCCATTCCTCCCTGGGCTCCCAGCCCCAGGTGACAGCTGGATGGTTATGTTTATCACAGGTGCGCAGTTGGCATCTGGTGTTAAAAAGAAGGGGAAAAAAAGAAAAAGATAAAAGAAAAAAAGGTGTCCTTCCTTTGCAGCAAGATTTCCCCTCTGTTTGCCATTTTGAAGGTATTACAGTCATTAGACAGTCATCTTTACAACTGCCTCACCCAAAGTTTGCTGGAGCTTAAACACATCTGTGTGACAACGATTTCAACTCTGGCAGGATCTAAAAATGGGTTTTAATCCTAGCTATTTTCTGTTCCACTTAATTGCCTTACCCAAACCTTACCCTTCATATAAAGACAATCCATCTTTTCCCCACTTACTTCTGAAATAATCATTATCCTCCTTTGCAGAAATTAAAAAAAAAATAAATAAATTGATAGGGGTTAGAAGGAAATTTTACATCAAAAACAGACACCCAAATTATAGGTGTCTTTGAATAACCCAAAATCTCTCTCATGCACTTCACAGAGTTCTCTGGATCTAGTGGAGATTTAATAAAGGATGTTTTCTCCCTCCCTCCTCCATGCAACTTGCTCTCCCCTTTCCTCTTTCACTGTGAAGTTTCCATGAGTAATCCCCCAAAAATATTTAGATGACTGAAATGTTAGAACATGATGTTGCTGCATAATACAGCATGTCCAGAATTTTCCTCTGGGGTGGAAATCTTTTATTTTCAACATATTCAAGAAGTAAACATTTTAGTGGGGAAAAATATTATTTAAAAAAAAGTTTTTAATATTTTTGCCATTTTATATTCTTGCCATTTTCTTGTATTTGAGTCAACCTTAATGGAGAAGCAGCATCTCTCCTAGAGAACAGCTTTATGGCAATAGAACCTTAATGTTTTCTAGGGATAAACTTATTTCTTACAATAACAGATGTGGACCAATTCAGTCATATTTGTCATGTCCTCCCTTGTCTTTGATCCTGTTTCATTTGCCAGCAGACCACCAGATCAGGTATTATTTATGCAGTGTACAAAAAATGCTGGTATATTTTCCCCAGCTTTCAAAGACAAACAAAACAACTTCTGTTGCTTTTATTTGGCATTTGCACGGTCTGCCAAACAACTAAGTCAGCCTCTGTCCTTAGTGAACCAAAACTGTCTACAGTGCAATTTATCAGATTAGACTTTTTCTTTTAAAATTCAGTCTTTTAAAGAGTCCAGATCAGAAAACTAATTGATAAAATATTCCCAGGTTCCATGGAACTGCTGTCCATTATCTGGGGATAATGTCAGCATCTGAGCAAGACAGAGATTATTTGGGGGCAGCTCCTTGGTCTTCTCCAGACTTTCTGTTTGACTGTGGGCAAGCCCCACCTTTTCACCAGGCAACAGTTTATCATCTCCAAAATGGGGCTGACAGATGATGTTCATTCTCTGTCTTACAGGCAGACAGTGTGAATAAACCCAGAAAGTAATGTTCTAGACATGTCTGCTCCAAAACATTGTGGTTTGAGTGGAGATTCCCAAGACATTGCTAAACTGGCTCACATAGGTACCAACAACAACCACTGACAGGGCAGTGCACACTACAGACCTACTCTAAAGCTCACTCAGGTATATCAAAATTATAGAGCAGACACAACAGTGAATCATGTAATAAGGAGCTAGTTAAAGAGACATACACTGGTAGTCTTTTAGACACTGTATCTATGGCATTAATGTGGTAAAAGGAATAGAAAACCTATCACTAACCAGTTTTGTTTTCAACCTGCTTCTCACATGCATTAAAAATCTTGTGGTATGGTAAATTGGGCCTGTCAGGGGTGGAGTTTTTTGCTGGGCTTTGGTTTAAATATGGTTAGTGGGAGTTCACATCTTCCACTGCATCACTGTCTTGAGCAAAGGAGAAAACTCCCTGTGTTAAAAAAAAAGAAAAAAAAAAGAAAAAAAGAAAAAAAAAGAAAAAAAAAAAAAGAAAAAAAAAAGAGAGAGTTCAGTGGAAATTTGCAGGTCCTTCAGCCACTTCACTGGTCACCTTTTTGATGCAAAGTGTTTCACATGAACAGCTCTTGTTTTATGCCTTGCAACTTTTTCATGTTACTTATGACAAGTGATTCATATTTCCTTGGTATTCACTAAAGATCATACTTAGAAATCTGATTCTTAGAAATTTTTTATTCCCTTGTGTAGGAGGGACTGTGGGTGCTCTACTCAAATTCATGTTGGTAATACAATCTCAGGAGGTGTAGCATAAGCCAGTTTACAGTAATAAATAATAATCATGAATTCCTTAAAGTTTTCAACTTCTGATTCTACATATTTAGAGCAAAGTCAGGAAGAATCTGTCTGAGAGTATTTTTGCTCTTTCAAAAGTAGTAAAAGTAGTTGCTGCTAGGGTTTAAAATGTGTTCATTAAAAAAAAAAAAAAAATAAGAGAGAGAGAGATAGAGAGAAAGAAACAACAACAACAAAATGCATTGTAGGTTGGGATTTGAGGTCCAGCCTTGAGTCTTTTGCTAATGGACTTTCAGTGTGACTTCAGGCAAATTACTGAATCCCTGTAATTTTATTTTCTCCTATTAGATGTGCTACTTGTTAACATTAAATTTTTTTTTGTCTGTTTTGATCCTCAGTTATCCAAGTGGAAGAAGGAAGATGAACTGCTGAATCTACACAGCAGGTAGCCAAAGCAGTAAAACTATGAGAAAGAAGGGCTAGGAGATGCAGCTGGGAATGTTCAATACGTCTCTTATGCATCTGAAATACAAATTATGACAACTTACAAATTTCCAGAGCTCTTCTGTTAAGAGAATCTTTTCTTATTAATTACATATACTTTGAATCTGAAACATGGTGTGATGTAACTTTAGGGGCCTGAGTGCTCTGCCCACTCAAACGTTGAACAAAAACTTCCTAACTGAACCATCTTCAGGCTTTTTCGTTTTTCAGAGTAGACTCAAAAAAAATATAAAAATGAGGAATAGGGTTGGAGGAGGAGGGCAGAAGTTTGTAAATTAAAATTTAAAAAATAACAGAAGGAGGAGAGTTTTTTTCACCTTTTAATGGAAATTCACCTTTCTGATGAAAGCTGAAGGATATTTCCCATTTGGTCTGAATTGACTCAATCATGCAATTTCCAGTTCTGTCAATAAAGTCATGTTGTGTTAAGCCCCCAAAAGATGCCGCTATGTAGAGCAGGGATGATGACATATTCAACTAGAAGAAGAGAGTTTCAGGCTTTGGTCTCTGCTCCACGATTTCTACATTTTCCTTTGAAAAGTCACTTGGTAAAGTAAGCTATTTAAAAAAACCCAGCCCCCCAAAAAACGCCTGGCACTTTAAAGCACTGTAGTTCCCTGTTGGGTGTGATCTATCGATATGCCATATTGATATGGCAAACCCTTGCTGCCGGTCACCCTTGGACTGGTGACAGCTTTGCAAACCCGTGTGTGTCCTCACTGCTTGGACTTCTCTTTGCAACAAAATAAATCATGTAGGGTTGAAGATAAACAGTATTCATGACATTGCTCTTTATCTGGAAATAGCACAATTTACTGTAACTGCAACCAGAAAGATTAGGAAAAAAAGCTTAGAAACTTTGTCAGAATGACCATATAAATGAGCTCTGCATCTGTTAGAGTAAGATCGCCCCTTTCTGTGGCCAGCAGCACTCTCCAAATTCTTATATCAAAACCTGGCATGGAAGAGTTTCCTGAAGCCTTATTAGGTACTTTCATCTTTGCTCAAGCCCTAGCTTTTGTTTGTCAGTGAAAACTGGGACCAGACAAAAAGTAATCTGGTGATAATCTGCTGCAAATGATTATTGTGTAATTCTTTTTCTGAGCTCTTCACCAAGTTGTGTATTTGAGTCAATGCATTTGGCTTAAGTGCAGCTCTTCAGCTACTCTAAGGCATTTATGACCTGTTGTTGTTTCGTTGGATACACTTTACTTGCTTTTCGTGTTTTACAAATACAGTAGAAGATACACAGGAGTCTTGGGTTTTTATGGGACTCAATTAACAAAATGAAAGGGAATGTCTCCTTAGTTTTACTGAGCTTTTGCACAAGCATTGGGAGAAAAAACACCCACCACACAGGTCTGTCTCTCTACTGTTTTTACTTTCCTGTTCTCATATACACGCTTGATAACCTTTGTGTTCACATGCAATTTTCAAGACTTTTTTTCACATTCTCTGATTAACTCAGAAGCACTTGTTTAGTCAGTAGAAAGTACTGTCCTCCCAAATACTTGTCAAGTGACAAATGCATTAAAGGTTAAGATATTGTCCATGGCTCGCTTGGGTAAATACTATCAGTCTAAAATCTCCTTTAAAAGAGGAGATAACCAAGCCCACTCAAGAAAAAACAGCAAACAAAGCAAGACAAAGTAAACTCACATTAAAAGAAATTAGTACCTAACAAAATAGGGTAACAGCTTAACAAGCTACTACTGAAGCACAAATCTCTTCTAAAGTATCAGGAAATAAGCCATTGAAACCATCACTAAAGTGAAGTCCCCACTTGTAAAACTCTAGATAACTACAAACTCCTTTGATTCAATGCAAATCAGATCTGGGTATTTTGGGGTTTTTTTTAAGGTGTTATTTTTGCCCTAAGATATCTAAGCAGTAGGTTTGTTGAGAAAGACCAAGGATGAGAAAACACAGGACAGTGTAACCTCCCCCAGCTTATATATTCATTGAGGATAGGGATTTTAAAATATATATATATATATATATAAAAAAGTCAACCCTTAAGTGTTTGCATTTCTTGATTTTCTCCTTTCATCTTCTGTCATAGGGTGATGTTTAATGTACTATTTTGTTAACCACTCTAAAGTCTTTGTGCATTGTGAATTTTACTTCAGAGTTACCTGGTATTTCCAACTTTAAATAAGGTATTCTACCTATACATGGAAAGGTAATAATAAAACTTCTGTTATGACTCACTAGAAGGATGGATTCCTTTTCAAAATGTATCTTCCCTGGCATATGCAACCCACAGCTCATCATCTGGTCTGCTTTCTCTTCTGCACATGATCTATGTACAACACAAAACTATTTCAACTCTCAGTAAGAGGCTTAAGTCATAGCTCAGACTATAGGCTCCCAGAGATTTTAAGCTCTGAATGGACTATCGGATCAGCTAGTCTGACCTTCTACACAAAGCAGGTCCCTCCATTTCATTCAACTACCTCTGCAAGTGGTGTTGAAGCTTGTTTGGCTAAATCAGAATTTCCACCTTAGGAGATTCATCTTTCAGAGCATGCATTCAAAGAAAACTCCACTGTTGCCTCTGATATGGCAATGCTCAGTCAACCTTGCCTAAAAGTAGCTACCTTATTCATAACATAAATTTGTCTATTGACAGGTTGTTGCTCCACAAATTGTAGAGTGATCTGGAGACATTTTAGACTCATCACTGACACAGGTTGCCCAGAGAGGTACTAGATGGCCTATCCCTGGAAACATTCCAGGTCAGGCTGGATCGGGCTCTGAGCAAGCTCATCTAGTTGAAGATGCCTCTGCTCACTGCAGGAAGATTGAACTAGATGACCATTAAGGATTCCTTTCACCCCCACACATGCTATGATTCTATATGATAGAGAAAATGAGTATTACTCTGCTGTTTTATGCATAACACAGACTTGGCAATATTTACTTCAACTCTATTTCTTTTCAGTTTCCCCTGAGTTTTGAAATTAGTCTAATAGAAAAGACAGTCAGACTTCTGGTGAGGAAGTTCCTGTTCAATATCTCATGGAGCTGACCATCGTCTCTGCAAAACCATTGCTTGGCTTAAACCAAAGTTGGCATTCTTCTGGAGGAAGGCCAGAAAGTGAAAGTCAGCTCGAGATGAGTCCCAAAGGATCTCAGCTCTGTAATTATGTCACCACTTAGCAGAATAATGAACACTGATGGATTGAAATGAATCCTGGTCCCAACAGATTGAACTTTTTAGCCTGTTCTGTATCAGCCATCTCTTCATTTTTACATATAGAGTTTCAGTAAAGTAAAGGGCAAGGCCAAGTTCGGAATGGCACCCTGAGCAGAGGTTGGCATTAGTAACATCAGCTTTACTCATTTGTCTGAGAATGGGTTTTGTTTTATTTTGTTTGGTTGTTTGGTTGTTTTTCTTGGTTTGCCTGTTTGTTTGCTTTTCTCTGCTGTTTATCCAGGGGGCCTGCAAACCCTTTGGCCAGTCTTGAAACTATTTTTAAAAAAATTAAAAAATTAATGAGAATAAAGCTGGATTTGCAGGTTTCATATAGTTTACGTGCAATGCAATTTATTAATTTCCAAGATCATTGTGAAACTTCTCTGTATTATATTATCTATCTCCAATAATGGAATTAATGATATTTATCTTGCAGCTTTGCCCAGTGTTAATTCCTGATAGTGGTCTGATAATTTAAATTGCTGCATGGCAGAGAACTATCATTTTCACTGTGGTTAAGGTGGGACCAGTTTACTCTCTGAGTCATGGTTTTGACAGCTCAACTCCACCCTCTCTTTTTCATGTCAATGGAGCAAGCACGGTCCACAGAAAATCACTGATGTGTGGCTAAGTGTGTGGCTGTATTGCCCTCTAGTGCTGACCCTCAGAGGAGAAATGCTAATGTTACTACAATTAAGAACAGAAATACAGGCTTTTTGATACATATGAGCCCTCAGGTCCACTGCCGAGGCAGCAAGATTTCATCTCAGGAGATGCTCTATGCCTGTAGAAGTTCTAATGTAAGAGTTCTAGCAGCCAGTGAAGAAACTCCAGAGTCTTGAGCATCCTGTTGCACAAATGGGAAGGGCTGTTTTGTTTGACTGGTTTGCTACTGTTGTTTGATTTTTTTTTTTTTGTCTGGCTGGTTTTGTTTTTTGTTTCCCCCCATTGGGATTAAATAAGACAGATAGAGGTTTTTGAAACATTTCCATTTTTTTTAAAAGAAAACACTGATATTTGACCAGATTTTACATGTGGGGACCACAGAGGAATATTTTCTTTAGCAAGGGATTCCTCCTTTATCCTATTTCCTAAACCCCTATCCACAAGGTAAGAAAGTGGCATTGGATGGAGAAGATCAAAAGTCAAATAATTTTTTCTGTTTGATTCAGTACAGGAAATTCCACCTTCTCTATCCCAAACACAATGCTCTAAATACAGGGTTGATGGTGATGTAAGAGTAAAGCTGGCAGCATGGAGGGTATCTCTCATATTGACCACAAGTTCAGTTTTTCCTTTCTTTCACTTCCTGTTTTTCTTTTGTTTTTCAACTACCTTGATTTTTTTCCCCCTGAAATTTTAAATTATATTCAGTTCTCTAATGAGTGCCTTGACTTGTGCTAAGATAAAGCACAGTCTCACAGGCAGTGTATTTAGAACAGACTGTGGTCTCTTAAGAGTCATAATATTATTGTTTAAAATCTGTCACCGTTCAACACAAATACTATATAACAATGGTAGCTGTTTCAAGAGTGCAACACAAAACATACGTTTCAGGGCTCAGCTATGGCAAGACATGCCTTGGCCCAATGGAAGCCAGGAGCGGCTTTGTTGGCCCAGTTCTACTGGGACAACCACAGCAGGTAAGTCTCAGGAAACCATTTCATGTCTTCTTCTGGCTTCACATCTGTTTTCATGGCCTGAGAGCTTAGCTGACCTGAATATTTGAGTTATTCATGTGTCTGCATAGCTGAAAAACTGATAGATCTGTTCTTATCACAGCACTAGAGACATAGTGCCCTGTCTCACACCATCACCGATGTGAATCAGTCCCATCAGCCCTTACTCATTTAAGATTAGCATTTTTTTGTATGATTAGGACAAACTCTCTCTGCTAAGGAGTGCACCACTTCCTTAAAATGTGTACTTTGAAAAAAAGCAGCACATGCTTCTAACATCTGCAGAACCATATCCAAGAGAACATTTTAAAGTTTAGTGTTTCCCATAACCACCTCTCCTTCCCCTCCTCAAATTAGATAAATAAATTTTTCACTTATATAACTATTTTTCTAGAATAACTTCTATAATTACAGTATTATCAGGGAACATGCAACCAAAATGGAATAATAATAATTACAAAAAATCTACACAGAAACAAAAAATATGCTGTAAGAAATGCAGAAATAAACCCTACAAACTTTAAATTCCCAATGAAAACAAAATCTTTGCTGAAAACCTGGATTTTTTTCCCCCAAAAAAATCTTCATTGTCATCCAGAAACTGTAGTAGTCAACAATCTTTATTGTCGCCACCAGTGTTATGTTTTATAAAATGGCAACCATTTGCATGATGTGATTATGACTTTGAAGACACTTTGCTGTAGATTCACAGGGTAAACACAATACAGGCTACATCAGAGCATAACAACTGAAGACGCTTCAGAGGCTTGGCAATGTGACATAAGACATGAGAAGTGTAGAGAAAAAACCCAAACATTTTCTAATGTTATCTGAAAGGCTATCAGGGAAAAAGTTCTTAGAGAAAAGATGTTACCAGTGAACATGTCTGCACAGGACAAACTAACTTACTCAACAAGTTAATAAACTGTGGAATAGTAGTTCGCTTATTATTAGCAAGGGACCATACCCCACATGAAATATGACTCAGCCAGCTGCAAATAAACCCCTCTTCATCCTCTGAGGTTTCTCTCTTTGATGCTCAACTTACTCAAGATACTTCCCACTGTTTGCCTCCAGTTTTGCTTCTGTGGTAAATTATTTAGACATGATTTAAAAACACATTATGGGCTACGGAGTGAGATAAGATGTAAATCAAGCTCATCCAGTCATTCAATCCAAAAATAATATGCTGGCATGGTGGGATATTAGAACTTCTGTAGGATCCCAAGTGAGAAGTCTTGAAATAAAATCAAAGTTATTGTTGTTGTTATTATTACACTATGTTGAAGTGCAGAGAATCCTTCCCTATCTGCAACGGGCATCTTGTGTCAGGTTTCCCACATTTTGGAAACCAAAGCAAATTCTTTGATTAGAAAGAATAATACACAGTGGTGTGGTCTATTGCTGCCTTGCACTGAACCTGTGTTAACAAAAATGATGGGCAGGTTGACTTGAGCTAAGTGAAATTTGAAGAAAATTAAAACTATCATGAAATTCATTTGAAACTTCCTTAGCTTAAATGCCAAAAAAAGAATCACATCCTATAATTATGGGGTTCTATACCTAGGCTGTAAGTTTGGAGGTTATAGTAATAACCTGGTAGAAAAATATGACTAAGGCTAAATCCACCACTGGAGATCATTGAATATAAACTCATCAGCAGTAAAGATGACTTATGGGTAAACAGGATAAATATGATTTAAATTATCTACAACAACAAGCATATTAAAATGTTATATTTGATATATACCCTAAGAACTATGATACAAACTAACAATAGCCTAGAAAGTGGTAAGGACTGGAAGCTCTTTCCTTCTAACTTGCACAACTTATTATTTCTCTATTGACAACATCATGACATGTTGGCAATTATTCCTGTGGAAATAAATAAATCATTACATGTCCATTCTGCTTAGTTCAGGAGCCAGACATGAAGTTCGTAATCTAGGAAAAGATAATAAGAAAGGTTATATGAGAAACTCAAGAGTTTGTCCTCTTTCTTCCTGGTGATCAAATGATGATCAAATATTCCGGCATGGATATTAGAGCATGTCCGTAATCTCTGTATTCAACTTGCCTGTTACTTGCTTTAAAATTGTAAGAGATAAACTAATATTCAAATGAGGGCAAAAGTAAATTCTGTCCTTAGAAGTAGTTCTTGAAGATACATGACCACTCTGATTTAAAAAAAAAAAAGCCATGATAGCTAGACATGAAATTGATGGTCATTAGCACAAGGTAATTTAATCTTTCTGTGGAAGTTAATTATATCAAAGGAAAAAAATGTTCACATAATCTGCATTCCATGGTTTTGATATCCTTCAGATTTGGCACTTTGAGAAAGAAGAACCTCTGGACCTGATTTGCTACTATATGACAATCTCATGGAAGAATGATTATGTTTGTGGTTGAAAAGATGTCATCTGGTGCTCAAGGTTATTCATAGTGGCTGAAGGACTTGCAAGGTAAATGGTGTGAAGTACAGGTATAGCATGTGCTGAAATTATCCTAGGAGAGGATGAACACTAATGATGCCAAGTGTGTTCCATCACCTAGATGGAACAGGATTTTCTCACCTACTGAAAACACGAGAAAAACAAACTGTGCCCCCTACCCACACAAAACAAACAAACAAACAAAACAACAAAAAACATGAAACTGAGGCATAATCCAGCTACATTCCTAGCTTTTATGTTGGACAGGAAAGTTGTGGATATCTGTTCCCAACCGAATGAAACTGCACTACAGCAAATTACTTCACTAAGCAGATCACTTAACCTCCATCCTGCTCTGTCCAGATGAGACTAACTTTTGTTGCCTGTGGTCATGCTGCTCTGGTTGAGAGCAGAAACTAAACAGTCCTAACCAATGTGTTTTGTTATTTGATGACTCAGGCCCTAAATGGTGAATAACAGAAGTTGAATGTGATTCAACCCAAACAAAAGTTGTACTCTTTCCCAAAGCTGCATTATTGTCAGACATTCCTGAATAAGTGGTACAACCTTATGCAAAATCCAAACAAACCTAGCATGTGAAAATGGCATTTAAGTCTGAATAAAGTGTTAAAATAAACATATCAGGCAGCAAGGATATATTTTGTAAACACATCAGGATTTGTGAACAGATTGTCATATTATGTTAGAACCATTTAAAACCCCATTTGTGACTACAGCCATTTCATAACATCTTTTCTCCAAGTGGCTGAAGAGACATATGTGTTTAGTCTGTTAAAGGAGAGAGCAGGCACACACGGAGAGTGCTAGCCCATGTTGCTGAGTCTGTGTTACACCATGAGCTAGCTGTAACCTGCGTCACCCCAGCAGTGCTGCTGGCACACAGACAGCGCCGTTGAGCTAAGCATGGCAGCTCTTTACTTCCACCATGCTGAGCACAAGTGACCTCTTCTGCTTATATTATTTTTGTTTCAACAGACTTCAAAATTGATGTTCATGGTAAAATAGTACTCCGACTACCAAAACTGGCTACTGAAAACCTGGTTCAGCAGTTAGGTGTCTATACTTTTGGTCCTCTTCTGCCCAGCAAAAAGTAAATACACACATGCGTGCACACGCACACACACACACACACACACACACACACACACACACTCAACACTGTCTCATGTATTGAATTTAGATCGCTTTGATGAATTAGGATCAAAGACCAGAGACCCTTCAAAATTTGTCTTTTTCTTTCTTGTGCATAACTCTCTTAGGATTCTTCCCACTCTACTTTAAGCCCAGATCTCTCAGTGTCAATTCAGGCTGCCTCTGCAATAACTGATGAGGAAGTGGCATCTCCAGGGACCCTTTGAAGGGATGGTGCTCTCTCCATTGTCTACCCGCTGGACAAAAGGATGCAACAAGATGAAACTTTCTGATAAATTAAAGGAAATTAATTACACCTGCATAAGTAATTGTTTAGGACTTTTGTTTTGTTTAAAAAATAAAAAACCCTGTTACAGATCAAGCTTGTTAAATGTCACATACTGGAGTAGTATGACTGACTTCTGTGAAGGTTTTTTTAGGTAGTGTCTCTCCCATTTGTAATAGCTGAGGATCTGACCCAGGATTTTCTTACTGAAAATGAACAAAAGCATTAATATTAAAAGATTCAGTCGTGGAGAGCTTGCTTATTCCAAGTTAGCTTTTGTCACATGACAGTGTTGTGAATTTCATACACTCAAAATGAGGAGGTTGGCTTAAAATAAAATTAAATTGCAAAATAAATGAGTGACAGAATCATGCTTATGTCTGAAGCATTTTATATACATTTAGATATTTTTCCCTCACACTAACAGAAAAGAGTGGAAAAGCTAAGAAGCAGCTGCAATGACCGTATCATAAATTTATTCCAGGAACTGAGGATTTGTATAAAACAAGGATGCCCGCCCCCCCATTCTCAAGCAGAAGTTTTGCAAAGGCAGGTGTGTATTACCACTCAGAGCTTAGCAACACTGGTCACTCAGAAATAGGCCCAGAAGCAGCTCTGGCACATCGCCGTGAACTGTGAAAGGCTTTGTTATCAAATGTGTCTGTGAGATCCACTCTAATTATTTTATTTCCTTCTCAGCCTGGTGTTTCCAAGTTTGCTCACTAGCCCCAGCCATTGAGCTTTCACAATAGAATTTCAGTCTAGCTGAAGTTAATTAATTTAAATTTGGCTCCAGCTCCTGTTCATCTCTCATTAAACCATCCCTTTCCTCTGCCTCAGCAAAACCCTATTACCTCATCTGTTGAACTGGTCTTCACAGACCAGTGTCCAGCCTGGATACAGGTGTTAACCCTTTCACAATCCCTCAGTTATCTCTATAGTGCTTTGCAAAGAAGGTTTTGAAACTTAGGTTTTGATGATTTTTCTTTGGAAATGCTAGGAAAATGCACACATAGTTTGTTTCTTTGATTATAGCACCTGCAGGAGGCATGAACATTTTAAGGGAGTCATGATGATTTACAGTGGTGGAGAAGCTTCCCTCAAAGGATTTATTTTGTGTTTGAAGTAAGGTTCCTCTTTCTTACTGCAGCATTGCAGAAGGACCTCAAAGTGGAGATACATACTTGTAGCAATTGAGGTCTCTTCCAAGGTGGGTGGGATGATGAATTAAGGAATCAGACTCCAAGTGTCTGTTAATCCATAGGCAGAAAATAAAAGCCGATCAGTCAGTAACTCTCCTTCCAGCCCTTTCTACACCTCCTGATTTCAAAACTGCCTCTGCAGATGTCTTTGAAACTCAGAAGCTCCTGTTTGGAATATTAACTGTAAATAACCTTCCAAGATAAGCTTTGTATGGTAAAATGGAAAAATTTCTTTTGACTTTTCCTTGGCAATACAGCACAATGTGCCCATACTGTAAAGTTCTCCTGCTCATGTATGCTGCAGATATGTTTAATGAAATGTCTTTCAACTATACAGACACTTGCTGTACACATCCCTGTTAAACCACCCGACCTAGCCTCAGCAGACATATGTGCTGGCACAATAGGGTGATCCAAATGAGGTGATGTGTTTCTCATCTGCCACTGTCCAGGGGGATATACAATGTGATGCAGACAAGAACTCAATTAAAATTGCCATTTTAATTCAGATGATTTAAGAATTTCCTTCTGCTCCTAAAGATGGATAAAGAGGTTTCCTATCTTTACATTTCAACCCACTGACTGATAAATTCAAGGCAATTCTTGTCTGCAGATATAGCTAACTGCAGCAGCTGCCATGCCATCAGAAATGACTTGAGAGAGACAGCCAGGGATTCAAGCTGCTTCTTAGCACCACTAAATAGGTTGATGCCTATAATTCCTAAAACCATAACAGCTCACTAGTAATTTCTGTCATTCCAACAATATAGTTTTAGAAGAGATTTAAAAATGTATCACCACTATTTCATCAAATGCCACATTTCACCTCTGTAGCCACTATTTTGTATCCTTCTTTGCTATTAAATTGACTTCAGTTCTTCAAATGACACATCTGTTTAAGCCTTATCTGTTCAAAGAAAGCTAATAAGCATAGCTAGGTTTAAAAGGATTAACTTGGATGGGAATTCTAAAAGTTTTAAAACATTCTTGATAGTATTTGCTATTAAAACATGGGGAAAATGGGGGAAAAATGCATTTACCTTCTTAAAAACTCTCTCAAACTTACAATGATGTGAGATTAACTCCTCTGCAGGTCAAATGGATGAGGATGACATTTCTGTGCTTAAGGAAGCTCCTGATAGCTATCTAATGTCTCCCTGGGTACTTTTAAGATTAACACTGGAAAAGAGGAAAAGTTATTTTTTTAAAAAATTATTTTTAGTAGTAAAATTCAGAATAAAACCTATATGTGTATGAACACTCTCCTTAGTTACATTCAGATACATCTGAATTGCTGCAAAACCGCATATAAAAATGCTGTGAAATAAAACACAGATGTTTGACTCCCCTGATTAAAAAAAAAAAAAATCCACAAAAAACCCAAAACCAACCCACCAAACAGAACCAAGAAAGGTTGTTTTCCTGTTTTCCAGCCTATGCTCTTACACTTTCTAGTGTACACCTTGCTGTGTTTCCAGCATGTCTTCAATGAGCATCTATGTCAAAGTTAAACACTTGGAAGTAATCTGAAATATATTCAGAATAATTTTAGATGCAGAAGATAGATAAAATCATCAATGCCAGGTAAACATCATAAACCACTTCTTAGGACCTACATGGGGCTCTCAGTTGTGCTGAAATCAGCCCTGTCTGTTCAGTGAATTCAGTGGTTGTGATATGATGTGAGATAGGGGTCATAGGGATATGAGATGGGGGACATAAGGATGTGAGACAGTGCATAAGGAGGAAGCTCTTTACAATGAGAGTGGCAAAACACTGGAACAGGTTGCCCAGGGACGTGGTTGAGGCCCCATTCCTGGAGATATTCAAGATCAGACTTTATGTGGCCCCGGGCAGCCTGATATACTTGCAGGTGTCCCTGCTGAGTGAAGCAGGATTGGAGAAGACAACTTTTGAGTGTCCCTTCCAACTTGATGCAGTCTGTGAATCTGTGAGTTGATTTACACTGGTATACATTCCCCATAAGAATGCAAGGACAAGAGATGGATGAACTGTGTATTAAACACACAAAATCAAGAGTGCAAGGCTGCACAATTTCAACTCAAGATGGGTTCCTTCAGAGATCAGCAAAGAGACAGTGAGAAATTGTCCCAGATCATGCAATAGTGAACCTTAATATATTGAACTAAATATGAAATAGTAAACACTGCTAAATTTACTTGCTATTTGCACCAGCAATAGATCAGCACAGGAATAAAAACTTAATTTTCTTTTTAAAAATGAAAATCAAAGGAAAAGCAATCACTGCTGTTTCTGCAGGAGAGACCGACTCTGACAAGTGACTCTGACTCACTCCATATATGGATTTTAGATGCAATTACAACTGAAAGAGAAGCCAAGCAAGGCAGACACAGGTGCTAATACTGTATCTGTCAGTCACAAAGATGAGCCGCTCACTTCTAGCTTTAACCAAACTAATACATCAGTGACTTATGCATAACTTTGGAACTGAAATTCATAGCTTGACAAACCACAAACAAGAAACCAAGGCACAGATTTCATATTTTTTTCAATAAATTCTTCAAAGGCAACTGGAGTCAGTGAATAGCCCAAGTGATGCAGTGTTTGCAGTGGCAGAATGTCCCAAATCTGATGATACTCTAGGTTTTCCTACCATACAGAGGCAGGCCAGGAACTAACATACAGAAATAGAATACCAAGTTGGAAGGGACCTCAAGGATCATCTAGTCCAACTTTTCAGGGTAAGAATAGAGTTTAAATGAGATGGCCCAGCACCCTGTCAAGCTGGGCCTTGAAACTGTCTATTGCAGTGGAATCCACCACCTCCTTCAGGAACTTATTCCAATGTCCAGTAGTTTGAATGGTGAAAAAAAAAATAACTCTGACATGCCGTCCAAATCTTCTCAGTAGTGATTTGTCCCCACTACCCCTTGTCTTTATTATGTGACTCTTTGTAAAAAGGGAGTCTCCCTCCTCATGGTAGCTACCCTTTATGTACTTGTACATGGTTATGTTTCTTCTCTAGGCTGAACAAATCCAGTTCTCTTAGCCTTCCTTCATATGACAGGTCTTCCAGTCCTCTGATCATTCTTGTGACCCTTCTCTGCACCCTTTCACACCTG
The DNA here is from genome assembly GCF_014839835.1 of Dryobates pubescens. NCBI lineage: Eukaryota > Metazoa > Chordata > Aves > Piciformes > Picidae > Dryobates > Dryobates pubescens. The sequence continues at coordinate 115,551,178 of NC_071657.1, read as the reverse complement.
TCCATATCCTTCTTTTCTAGCTGACCAGGGCTGAGGAGAGTGGGAGAACGACATCTTTATCCCTGATTGTGATACCCTTATTAATGCAACTCAACAACTTCCTCTAAGCATTGGTTACTAGGAGGAAGGACTTGTACCACTGCAACTGTGCTTATGGTTTTCTTACTTTTTGATCACATCCTCAGGTCTTAAGAATGGGAACTGATGGTACATAATGCATAAAGACAAAACACAGCTTTTGATTTGGCTTTAGGTTCATCCCAGAGATAATCTAGAACTCTCTTAATTTGTTTTCCTGTGGTAAAACTATATAGAAAGTGAATCCAGAAAAGAAATGTTTATAAATTTTGGATATGAACCAAAAGCCAGACCTCAGAGTTTGGCTCAGCCCCAAAGATTCTCATAAGTATCTGCTTTCATCAGAAAGCCAGAGTGGGAGGCTGAGATCCTGCGTTAGGTCCTTATTCATGTGCAGGCACTAGGGAGAGGCTGAACTTAACTTGTAATAATGAATCTTTGTAAGCCTTGTTTATTTTCTTACTTCTGCCTTTTTTAACCCTCTGAAAGTTTCAGAGCTTGCCATTGTAATCTCACTATTAACTTCAGTGAGTTCATCATGATTTGTACCAAGTTAAAAGAGTTGTTTTTTCATTTAACCTAAGATGACTATTGTTTTCAATAAAGATCATTTAAGCAGACACTGTTCTGGATCAGTAGCCTTTTGAAGTAATCTGTGAAGCTCCATATGAAGAGTACAAAAAACAAGCCTTCCCATAAAAGTCTGGATCCAGTCCAATGTTGAAATTCTAATCTATTCCCCTTCAAAATTCATCATTGGTCATCTCCAAAGATATTGCATCACTTTAATTAGTAGTAGAAAATTATAATTTTACCCAGTTAATCTAGTTTGTCTTTGAAAATACAATAAAGTGCTAATAATAAACTATGTGCTTATCATCTGACCAAGCTTCTAGCTAAAGTACTGTTTGCTGATCTAGTGATCTGACTTTGCTTTAAACAATAACATCTAAATATAAACACTGATTCTTTTACTTGATCTACACATTTGATTTTATGTAGGTCATTAATGATGTCAGTGAGGATAGGCTTTAATGTATTTAAATAAAATAAAGTGGGAGAAGTGTGGGGAAGAATATGAATTTAGCCCAGCAGATGAAGCATGTTGGGTAATAATTTCAGTCAGTGTAATGTCCAATCACTGACTCTCCATGAGGCAGGTGTGTTATTTGGATAGGGTCACTTCCAACACATCATGGGCTAGAGATGGTCTGAAAACTGCAAGCCAGAAGACCCATCAGTACCTAGCTGGACATTCCTAATGCATTTTACCCATTGAAGAAAGTAGCTACCTTAAAGCATTACGTGAACAGGTGTACAGAAAGGATGTGAAACAAAGTTTAGCATGGTTCCCCTTCTTCTTGTGCTGAATCCAAGAAATTGAATCCCAGCCACTTTGAAGCTTCTAGTAAAATTCTGTTATCTTCACTAAACCAAGGCACCCATGATATTTGCTCTGATAATCCAACATGTCAGTAATCAACAAATTGCAATAACTTTTCTTCTGTGAACCTCCTTCTGTATAATAGAAGCTGAATTGTTGTAAGGAAAATTATTTGGCAACAAAACACTAACACACCTGAGAAACTGTGTGAAAGTCCTGGAAATCCTAGTGATAGTGCTGCCTAGCTAGCCTCTGTCTCTCCGAATAAGAGATGTGACCATATGAGGACAGATCCTCTGAGCCCCTACAATGAGAAAAAAATATCATGCCATCTCATCTTTATTTCCTACTTCCAAACTTCCTTTCATTAAAGGTTTGATTTAAAAAATGTGCAACCCTCTATGTGACTCATGCAGAGTCCCATATAAAGGAGGTACAAAACCTCTTTACAGGGGAAAAGTGGTTTGATTCCGTAAGTTAAATCTCTCAATAAAAAACAGGACTTCTGGCAACAACAGTCCAGACACACTGAAATTTGTGCAATTGAGGGAACTTGTTGCTCTTTTGCAACAGACAAGCAAAGTGCAAGACTCTGGCAGCAGCACAGTAAGAGCTACCCATGGTGAGACAGAATGTGGCCTTGTGAATGAAGCAGATGTATCCTATACTCCCAGCAAATCTGTGTCACTATATGACTATCACTGAAAACACCACTGAAAGACACCATTTTAGGTCTTTTTGGAACAATGTATTAAAAAGTAAAAAGGGCAAACCACAGTTCTCCATAGCTTGAGGGTCGCCCAGAATCTGTTCCCACAGTTCTATTTAGCTAATGAAGTCATACAAAACCTGCACTAAGTTGCACTGATGACCCCTGTGTCACTGGACGCCAAACTTTAAAGGTAACATGATAATGGTTTTGGATTTCGAAACAAAGAAAGTCTATGTGCAACCACATAAGCAAGAGAATGACAAACAAAGATGCTATAGAATGGAAATAGATAATTTCAGGCAAGGAGAATGTAAAGTAACCACTCCTGCCAGTTTCACTGCTCATTGCCATGTGGGCTTGACTTTCTGTTCTCCTTCTGTGCTTTTCCACCTTTTATACTCAATAATGAGATTTGTTTTGTAACATGGAGCAAAAACACATAAACAAAACAAAAACTAATTCCCCCCAGTTTTCACATAAAATCAAACACTCAGGTATCCTACTCAGGACTGTGAGACGCACTGTCCTCCTGCTTCTGAAACCTTGACATGAGATAGTCCAAGAGCATCTCATTAAACATGTATTTTCTCTCCTTCTTTTTGTGTCAAATTCATGTTTTTCTTTATCTTTATTTTTCCCCTTCCATTATTCTTTCTCATCTCTTTATTTCTTGCCCTGTCTTCTTTTTGTCCGTGAACTTTGAAAATAAGAATGCATTTTTTTAAAGGAATAATTCTCCCATATACTTAGGCAATTTGTTTTCAGCTTGAAAATTTGATAAATCTTTGAATGCCAAAAATGACTGGCATTTGGCATGTAAAGGAGAAAATCAATTCTTAGGAATTCAAAATAAATACCAAAAATCTAGGTTTCCCAAGTATGTCAGAGGAGTAGGAAGATACAAATTTCAACAGCAGTTTCATGAAATTTGCAGATAGAACAGTATAATTCACAAAGGAAAGTACACTAATAAAGCAAATGTGATAGTTCTATTTGTTTTACTTTCTGGTTTAAAATAGCATTTAAAAAAATAAATTTATGTGAAGAGAATAAAAATATTTATCTGCTTACTTTGGAAATTGTAGTTCCTTGTGATTTTGACAACAAATAAACATTAAAATATAGTTGTGGGTTTTTTTTCCATAAAAACTGTGCCTTTTACTCTTTAACAAACTTAGTTTTAGAGCCCTCATTCCTAGTAAGGATTTGTTATGATCCACATCTTACAACTGGATGCCTGAGAGACAGATACACTCATACAGCACCTCTCTAGCACTAAACCATACAGGCAAGCCTTGGCTCCAGCCCTGAGGCCAAGTAGTGCAGCCTGACTCATATCCACATGCCTTACCAGGGAGGCTGGATCCAAATACCCTATTGAGAACAATGCTTGGCTTGTGCTATCCCTCAAATTATGTCTAAACATTATTTGGGAGAGTTTTAGCTCTCCCAGCCCAGATCTGTGCCATGAAGAGTGGTGATGGCTGGACCATATAGACAACAGGCAGTGGCACTCCCTGGTGCAGGCAGTTCAGTGGCACAGCTACAAGAACTCCTAGAGATACCAGGATTTGGGAGTTTAAGACTCAGACTGTTCCAAACTGAATAATCCTTCAGACCTTCTTCCTACATAACTGTAATACCATTAACATTGTAACATTATAACACCTTTGCTATGAAGAAAGGCTAAGACAGTTGAGTTTGTTCAGCTTGGGGAAAAGAAGGTTCCAAGCAGACCTTATTTTGGTCTAAGAAAGATGAGGACAATCTTTTTAGCAGGGCCTGTTGTGACAGGACAAGGGCTGATGGTCTTAAACTAAAAGAGGGCAGATTTAGAATAGATCTAAGGAAGAAGGTTTTACATCAAGTTTGCCCATAGAGGTGATGCCCCATCCCTGGAAACATTAAAGTGCTGGATAGAATAGGCTCTGAGTAGCCTGATCTAGTTGAAGGTGGCTCTGCTTACTGCAGAGGGCTTGGACTGGATATCTTTAAAGATTCCTTCCAAACGCAAAGAGGGGACTGAGTGCACCCTCAGTAAATTTGCAGATGACACCAAGATGGATGACTGTGTCAATCTGCTAGAGGGTAGAGAGGCTTTGCAGAGGAACCAGGACACATTAGACCCATGGGCCAAGGCTAATTGTATGAAGTTTAACAAGGCCAAGTTCCAAGTCCTCCACCTGGGTCACAGAAACCCCATGGCAAAATATGGTCTTGGGGATGTGTGGTTGGAAAGCTGTAGCTCTGAGATGCACCTAAGGGTTCTGGTTGACAGTCGATTAAATATGAGGCAGTAGAACGCTCAGGTGGCCAAGAAACTCAATGGCATCCTGGCTTGAATTAGAAACACTGTGGCTGGCAGGAACAGGGAGGTGATTGTCCCTCTGTACTCAGCACTGGTGAGGCCACACCTCAAGTATTGTGTTCAGTTCTGCACCCCTCACTCTACAGGAAGGACATTGAGGTTCTGGAGAATGTTCAGAGAAGGGCAATGAGGCTTGTGAAGGGCCTGGATAACATGGCCTAAAAAGAAGCATCTGAGAGAGCTGGGTTGATCAGTTTGGAGGAGAGGAGGCTGAGGGGAGACCTCATTGCTCTCTACAACTACCTGAAGGGTGGGTGGAGTGAGGAATGGGCCAGCCTCTTCTCCTTAGTGGCAAGCAAGAGGACTAGAGGAAACAGTTTCAAGCTGCACAAGGGGAGGTTCAGACTGGATGCTAAGAAATATTTCTCAGAGTTATCAAATGCTGGAATGGTCTACCCAGGACAGTGGTGAAGTTACTGTCCCTAGAGGTGTTTAAGCAGTGTGTGGACCTGATGTTTAGGGACATGGTTTAGGATTGACCCTTCAGTGCTGGGCCAAAGGTTGGACTGGGTCTTTTCCAATCGGATGTTTTCTGTGATACTGTGATTCTGTAATTTTGATGTAAACTGGATTCATCTCCTGCAGAGCTACAATACTCTTGTGTTAAGGGTCTATAAAGGCAAAGAAAACTTTGCTGTGCGTGACCCAGTTTAATAAAAAAAAATCAGCATGGGTTCACCATCACAATACTGCATACAATGTCATTGAGAGGCTCAAGCTGAGAGACAGCAGTGCAAACTCATAGAGGTGTGAAGCCTTTCCAGACTAGAGCTAACTTCCAGTTGGCTAGCTCTCAGCAACAGGAGAAAAAATCCACATGTCTATACACATCTTTGAAAGCTTTCTGTTGTTATCTGCGTTGGAGTTGTAGTAGAAAATAAGAGTTTTAGCAGTTTTAGTCAACTGCCTAATTCTTACATATATCCATTAGTACATATATTTAGCAATATTATTATTATATATATATATATTTAGCAATAAATCTATATTGCTATACATAAAGAGTCATTGTCATGAGATATATAAATTATGTTTCACTAAAAGTCTACAATCTAAAAGGACATATTTGGTCTTAATAAGATATGTGGTGAGTTTCCTGTATGTGACATTGAAAATAGTGAATGTTTCCCAATGGACCGTTTAGCTACAATAAATCCAGCCTTGTTCCTTATAAAGAAATGTTGTCAGCAACAAATTGTTTAACAGCTGTTTTAAGGCCATGCTTTCTAAACCCACTTACTTCCCACAGTGTTTACAGGATCACTATTTAATATAGTTAAAATGTGATTGATTGTACATGTTGGGGGGGGCATGTAAGTGATTATTTTCATTAAACAAAATAGTTCTCTTGCCATCTGATCAGAAATTGCAGAAAGAACTGAATGAAAATCAACTGATGTAATAATAAATTGAAGGAGGATTGTGCAACACCGGAATTTCTATTAAAGGTGAGATGAGCTTGAACTGGAATGGTTCTCAACACCACTTAGTTTTGGGATGCATTTGGCCTCAGTTCCTTGTCTCTCTCTTTTTATTCTTGTTGGGTTTTTGTTGTTGTTGTTGTTTGTCTTGTGGGATAGTAAATTCAAAAATCACAGGTGTCTACCCTTCTCAGGACATGGAGGTGAATGGAGAAAATTCACCTCTGTGAAGAAAACTAGGTAATTTGGATTGAAATTTCCAAGGAAGTGCTTGTGACTGAGTTTTACCACAGCAGGTTTTCTTTGTAACAGAATCCAACAACTCTTGTCATCACAGCAAAATAAATCCACATGCTAAACACATCTGGTTCTCAGCACACCTCTCCCAAACTCTTCATTCTGCTATTTCCCACCTTTACACACAAAGCCAAAATTGTCCTAGTCATTATCCTGTCAAACATCTTATCATTCTGAAGGAGTTACTTGCTTTCCTCAGTTTAAATAAATCTTTTTCAAAGGTTTTTATGCCTGTGCACCAGACAGAAATACCAAATACTTACATACAAAATAAAGCAGAACAAATGTACTATACAAATGCTGCTGACTCCAAAGTACCAATATTTTTGCCAACTCCATAAAGCCCTAAATACTGAAAACTTAAATATCCATTCCACAGGGTAAGATAATTAATCTCTCTCTTTGGTTAAATCTAGGGCTAAAATAATAAAAATTGGGTCACACTCAGCTTTAAACTAGTCACACATTATAATTATTTGAGACAGTTACTCAACACCTTTGGATGGTAGATACTTCATTCTGCATACTCAAATTTGAAATTATTGCCAATCTTGATTGTATGTGGAGCATCTATGCCTGTCTCTGTGCACTACACTGGAGAGCCTGTAGCTCTACCCACCTTCAGCCTGTAACTTACACTGCGATAGAGCTGACGAGCTGTTCCCATGAACATAGGGAGTACTCAGGTGAGACAAACAAGTCCAGACCTCTTCTATCCCACAAAATTAACTTGGTTTTATTGTTGCTTCATTCTCCACATGTTGGGAAACATCTGTGCTAGTTCGACCTTGAAGGGCTTTCTGTTGTTTGTGTAGCAATGGGGTAGGAGTTGTGGGTGCTTGGTATGCTGAAGTCAAGCTGCCCCTGAGAAGGAAGGCAAACAAGATAAGGAGTAGCGAAGATCTGGGAAAGAGAGCAATTAAGAAATTCCATAGAGTAGTGAAAACAATGATGTAACCTTTTAGGAAGTAACCAACAGTGTGTGTTAAATTAGAATAGAATTAACTATGTATAAGATAAGGCTATAAATAAGGACGTGTGGAACAATAAAGTTGGATTTCGTGGATCATATTGATCGTTTGCGACCCCTTCTTGCGACAAGTGGCGCCTGAACACGGGACCCCACAGAGAGGGTTCGACCCCACAGAGAGGGTCATAGGCTCACAGAGAAGTCTGAAGGTTCCTCGAGGACTAAGTGTACGTTCATGAGCGCGGAGGCAAGGAGCCGGCCCGGGATAGCAGTACCGGAGGCTGATCACTCGGACAAAGAGAAGGAGGGCAGCCTGGGAGCCGAAGACGCTGTAGACCTGGAACTGCTGACAGAGACTGTGCGCACAGGTATTAACGTTAATATGGGCAGGCAGGCAGCGTATTACTGCAGTGCTTTTTAGAAAAGCGAAATGTTAGAGGCATTGATTTAAAGAAAGAATTAGAGCCTTTGTTAGAATATGCTGAGAAGTTGGGGTATTTTAAAGAGCCCAACGATGGTTTTGCTAGACCACTGTGGAAGGAATTAGGACAAGATTTATGGATGAAAAGTACAGATGATGATAAGGCTGCTAAGAAGAACAGTAAGCCATGGAGAGTGGTTATGGTAACATTCGATCAGCATGCTGCAGAACAAAAAGCTGCTATTCAGGCACGGCAAAAATTATCGGCGGGCCGACGGCAGCTTGGGCGGGCCAGTATCGGCAGGCCCGAGGAAAAGGATCGGCGAGCTAGGCTTGGCGGGCCGACGGCAAACTCGGGCGGGCCGGCATCGGCGGGCCTGAGGAAAGGAGCGGCGGACACTGACGGGTAACAGCTCGCGGCAGTGCAGGTCGCGGACGTTGGTGAATATGGAAGGAGAGGCAGCGCTCTCCTGATTGCAATGCTTTTTAGAAAAGCGTAAGGCGCAGATATCGCCCAAAGTAATTCCTGGGCTTTTGGCCCATGGATCCGCTTTAGGGGATTTCCCGAGCGGAGATAGTTGTTTTGATGAAACTTGTTTGGAGAGACTATGGAAACAGACTGTGGGACTGGGTCACTATCAAGCTGCAAAAGCCGTGGCGAGAATGCATAAACTGTATTAAAAAATATAAACTAGAACAGCGAATGGCTGCTGCAGTTACAGCGAAAATTGTCGGGAAGAGATGCAGCCCTAGTTCTATCTGAGTTGCAGCCGGACGATGTGTTTCAAAGTATCGGCCGATCGACCGGGGCCGCCCCCGATACATCTTCGGCGGCCACATGGCGTTTTGCCAGCCACCACCACTACCGTCTGCACCCAGCGGGGAAAAAGCCGAGAAAAGGCAGCTCAGTGCGTTCGATCTCGTTCATCAACACCTTCCTCTGATATCGCCAGCGAGGGCTTGGATTCGGACGACAACACCGGCAGCGAGGAATTCAAGCAGAGCCGACTTTGCTTTACGGCCCCTCTGAGAAACAGCGGAGCGCTTGGGGGGCTCGCGGTGACGGCGTTCTTACCACCGCACCCCGCCCGCCCCCGCGGATACCGACGGCTCCGACCAAGGCAGTACCGACTGACGCACCACTGATACCGGCAGCACTGACAGCAGCGGCAGCACTGGCAGCAGCAGCAGCCCAGCGGCGGCCGCTTGCCCGGCCCCCACCCTTTCCCCCGCAGAGGCTCGCACCAGCGACCCCCCTTCCCAGGGGCTTTAGCCGCTACTCTGCTCTGATTTAAAGCGACAGTGTTAATTTTCTCATTCCCGGTTGTAATGTCTTTCAGAGATTTGCTATTTAGAGTTTTGCTAAGTTTTTGTAATAAGAATGGTGATTGGTACGCATTTGGCACTTGTGGGTGGTTAATACATAGCCATTGTGCTAAGGTGTGAAGATTTGTTATTTAGAGTTTTGCTGGGTTTTCCTGGTGAGCATAGTGAATGGTATGCATTTAGTATTTGTGGGAAGTTAATGCATAGTGGTTGTACTGAGGTGTGAGTACTTGGTGATGAGTTCACCTTGTGAGATTTTCTTTTGGTTCGAACCTTCTTGTCCTTGTTTTTGTGTCTGCCTAGGCATTTCAAAGGAGCTCCATGTAATATTGTAATAATGTTAAGGTTTGTAGTGAATAGGTATTAATTTTCAACGGTATTCTTTAGCTAATGTAACGTTTTTAGATTTCTTTCTTAGACATAGACTACAAAAAAAAAAAAAAGAGAAAAAAAAAGAAAAAAGGGTGTGAGAAAAAAAAACCAAAAAGGGGGTAACAAGTGCAAAGAACAAAAAAAAAAAATTTTAAAATGGTAAACAAAAAGGTGACAAGTGCAAAGAAAAAAGTTTAAACATACAAAATGTAACAAAGGTATAAAAACACTGGATACAAAAACAGAGTACTAAATAACAGAATAACAGAATAGAGTACTAAATAACAGAGTAATAAACAAGAGCAACAATAAAATTAAAATATTAAAAACAAAATATGACAAACTAAAAAATCATAAGGATTACTGACAAAAATAGCTGTTAACAAAAACATAAGACTTGTTAGCAATAAATAAAAAAATTATTATCAAGACTACTAGACTAAAACAAAAACTCTATAAAAAGAAGACATCAAGAAAGTTAAAATGCACAGTAATAATAAAAGAATAGAAAAGCAGGTTACAAAATATAATAAAAAAGCAAAAATACAAAATAAAAATAGAAAATAGATTAAATGAACTAAACATGCAAAAAAAAAATAAATTGAAGAATATAAGATCAAACTAAAAGATTGAACACTAGAAAAAAAAATTAAAGTTAAAAATAAAAGGTGATTAGAATAGCAAATTAAAATACAGATTAAAAATTGCAACAACAAAATACAAATAATAATTAGGAAAGTAAACAAGAAATAAATTTTAAAAGCAAATGACAAGTAGGTCACCTCAAGCTTTCTTTCCTGCTACCTGTGATCATCGCAATAAACAACGGCAGAGGAATCAAGACCATGAGGACACAGCATCTCCCATGAAGCTGAACATCGATCATCTGGGATCACAAACGCCATTCAGAAGAATGTACCATGGCACCATGTGAATTAGGACTGAATATTTTGGTTGTTTGATAACTTTGTCTTCTCTCTTGCTAACTAGGGATAAAGTTTCATCTTTACATTTCGCCAAACAAAAAAAGGTGGGGGAAAGAGAGAATACCCCCACAGCAGAAAAAATTAGCTCATGGTAACCCTAGCAGTGACCTCAACAACTGTCACGATGACCCAAGACGTCAACAGAAAGCATCTAACTTCTGAGTGTCGTGACTGCGTAACTGTTGCATGAATGTTAAGAGATCAGAATTACTAGGATGAGCAAAAACACGCTATTTTGTGTAATTTTATATTGGGCAAAGCAATGAAGCTCTTTTTGCTCTTGCTGTTTTCCTGCAGATTTGTGTCTGTGAAGCTAGAGCCTGGCCAGATCTACCTTTACAGATTAAGGAAATCTTGCTGCCATTAAGCAATTGATGATTTTTGACCATCCTAGAGGAAATAAAAATGCAACATACCCCTAAAGCAGATTGTAAAAGATAGTGCTAAGGATTGCATTTGTGTCTTAATCTGTGTGCAATGTGTTCAGGCATAATCAAGTCTTCTCTGTCAATAAGTGAAATGTAAAGACTGGGACTATTAAGATCTAAGTTCTTCTTTACAATGCTTGTTATCTTTTACCATGTATTATGCTAGCTCTGTTAGAACATTGTAACTAGTTCAACTTAAGCTTTGTGCCTTGTATCAGTCTGTTAGACATGCTATGTTATGGAACTTTTGCTTTTGCTATATAGCTTAGCTTTAATTTGTTTGCTTTCATGTATGCAAGTAATATCTTGTGTAAGATGAGAACAACTCTTATGACTAAATGCCAGTAACAAGTAGAGTGAGCAATCTGGCAGTGTAGGCCTAGAGCCTGATTAACAAAAGAAGCTTCTAGGTTTTTGGGTATCATTGTATTATTGTTAAGCCTGATTGTATTGTGTAAAGTGTTCGGGGTATGTCCCTTAAGGCCTTATTTGTAAAAAATAGAAACGGGGGAATTGTTGGGAAACATCTGTGCTAGTTCGACCTTGAAGGGCTTTCTGTTGTTTGTGTAGCAATGGGGTAGGAGTTGTGGGTGCTTGGTATGCTGAAGTCAAGCTGCCCCTGAGAAGGAAGGCAAACAAGATAAGGAGTAGCGAAGATCTGGGAAAGAGAGCAATTAAGAAATTCCATAGAGTAGTGAAAACAATGATGTAACCTTTTAGGAAGTAACCAACAGTGTGTGTTAAATTAGAATAGAATTAACTATGTATAAGATAAGGCTATAAATAAGGACGTGTGGAACAATAAAGTTGGATTTCGTGGATCATATTGATCGTTTGCGACCCCTTCTTGCGACATCCACACTCCCAGGCCAGCCCCCACTTGTCCACTCTCACTTGTTTATAGCAACCCCTGTCCAGTGGGGCTCTGATTCTCCACTGGACTTCTTAGCCTTCTCTCTATTAAAAGGAAAAATAATAAAGTGCCTCAAGATTTTACATGATTAACCTCATAATCCTCAGTAGGTGGAAAAAACACCCGACCCTTCACAACATGGCTTTATGATTGTTTCTACTACTTTTGCAACTATAGGCCACAAACTAGACTGAATCTACTACCATCTACCACAACTCAGATTAATTCTAGCCAACATGTTTCAAGCCAAACAGCAAGTTAAAATAACACCATATTTGCTTGTGTAACACCCTCACAGTTAACAATGTTCTTGCTATATAAACCACATCTTCTGACTGGTCATGAGCAACACCAGTTTTTAAGGGAGAAATCTAGGGAAACATAAGCAGTCATTATGTAAGCAAATACAATAATCATATATATCACATATAAACAGAAAACAAATATGTGACTGACTGGCTCCTCCTTTGATTAAACTCCCAGAGTAAGAAGCTGACTGGGGTTTTTAATACTAGCTGTCAGGGGACAGAGCTCTCATTGTGATAGGCACTATGTATATGCAAAATGAGACGCTATTCCCTCCTCGCCCAAAAGCTGGCAATCTTTGGGCATAGACACATTGTCTGGTCACACAGTCAATCTGTGCCAAAGCTTTCAACTCATTAGACCACACACCTTCTCTCGTATAAAATCTGTAATAATGTCTATATTATTAAAAATGGACTTTTGCCATAAAACAAACCCAGCACATTAAGCAAGACTATGTGAGGAGAGCAGCTTGCTGCATGACCTAAAAAGCTTGCAATGCCAGCTGCAACTGTAAGCTATCTCTTTCTGCTCAACAGCTCACTAATAATTCAGACAACCCTTGTTCTCGTTAAATTATTTTTGTGAGCTGAACTGGGAGAGCACTTGCAAGAGGAGAGCATTTTGTTAGAGTCTTCAATGCTGTTCTGAATGTGACTGGCAGCATGTTCTGGCAGTCCTCCATTTGGATGGCACAATGGTGTCACTTCTAATAATAAAGAACTTGCAGATGTTTCATGGGCTTTAAAGCATCGCTTTGCTGCAGACTTCAGGGCCCTCTTATTTTGTAGAAGTGTTAATAAGTATGTTGGAAAAAAATAGGCTTTATTAAAGGGAACTTCTAGTTTTAGATAATCTGGCACAAAGGAAGTTTTTTTTAAAAAAGGATGGTAATATATTTTGTCTAGGGATACCTTATTAGATTTTGGACTGCTTTGGCTGCTTTCTAATCACACAAACTGTTTTGTGACCATAGGCCTTTATAGGGCTTTCCTTCTCTCATCCTGCTTTTTGGTTGCTTTGTTTAATTATTGAACTAATTCATTTAATCTTCATCTGTGGAGATACTCAAAAGCCATCTGGACATGGTCCTGGGTAGCCCCGTCTGTGTCCATGTTCACCTGAAGAGAGAGTTGGTTATTGCATTCAGGTAGTTTAACTGACCAAACTGCTAGATTAACTCATCCGAGAAAGGGAAAATGAGTGACACAAGAGAGCGTACTTTTGAGATGGGATGATGAACAGATCTTTAAGAATATTTAGAGCCCCAAATCCATTAATATATGAACTTTGATTCCACCCCCCTCATCAGCCATTTCCCTTTGAAATTCAGCTTCAGAGTTCAGTGTTTATACATTTATGCAAAGCAAATAAAAAGCTATAGAGTTTGCTCCCAAATTTACATAAAAGCAAAGCAAGCTCTGAGCTTTTGTATTATCCCAAAATATTTGCATCTCTGGCCTGTCCCAAGGAAATCATCATCAGTGTTGAGTAGAAATGGATATATATTAAAGATCTTCCAAGTAATGTCCGTAAGCAATGTTTTAGCAGTGTGTGTTTACCCATACCCTTCAGTCTTATTAAAGACAGTGGTGAAGAAACCCACTTCTAACAGCTATGCTGTAAGAAAGACAGAGCTTGAGGATCTTATTAGGAGCTTTTAGCCTGATAGCAACATTACTTCTTTATCACTAATATGTATTCTAATAAAGGCACAATGCAGGAAAAATAAACACACCTTGCCAGTATGTAAGATGATCTAAAAGTAATGCATTTTCAAGCAAGATTTTGATGATACCTTCAGTCAGATAAAACCTCTAGTTTTTGCATGTATTCAGACCCAAGTTCCCATTGTTAATTCAAGCTACTATATTCTCTTCTTTTAACTAGCACTTATATGTGACAGCTGTAAAGGCTTTCAGCCATAATAAATCTCTCCCTGACTTCACAAAGCAAACAGTGTTGAAGTGAATGATCCCTCCAATAACATTTTGTCAGCTCAAATCACCACTGTGTTGTGAGTTACTCAGGCAGTCTGTGCTGACTGTTTGCTTCCCAGATTTCTTATGGTGCTTATTTCCTACATTTACTCTGATCCTGGTATGTTGTCAATCCTAAAATGGTATTTTGCTGCAGCAATACATACTCTAATACTTGTAACTCTGGGAAATTTTAACTTTGAGCAATTCATCAGATACAGATTCTTATATTCTCCCCAAAGGCATTAGGTGAATTGATAGATTTCATTGTAGAGAACCTAGTCATTTAGCAGGACTTGTAAAAAAGCCCCAAATTAATGCAATAAAGACAATTAGATTGTTCACAACTGGTCTAAAAGCTGGGGGGGGGGGGGGTTGGGGGGGCGGGAACCAGGTACTTGTGCTCTTGCTAATACTGCAGTGTGTTTAACTACTTGGCACAACTCAGATTCTTCAATTTGATAATAAGACACTGGAAATGGAAAAGAGTAAAGTAAATGGAAACCTGTCAGTATGTGATCCTGAACACCATAAACTAGTCACTGGCTTGAGAAAAGTAAACCCTGATGGTTTGCTGATGCATCTCTCCACTTACAGCACTGATTATTATGAATATGTTCTCACACACTTCATATTCCCCTTCTGTGTTGTAGGAATGTCTACCATGATAGAAATTTTGCATTGTGCCTAGTGGGTGATAGAGAGTATTTGGTGTATTGATAACATACAAGCTGAAGATAACAGTGTCTCTTCAGGGGCATTAGGTGAGCTTTGGCAGAATTACATGTTACATATATTCAATTGCTCTCCTTTTACCCTAACCACTACCCTAAACCTGGCAGTATGTAGCTACCTTGCATCATCCAATAGTACCACCAGAAGCTTTGTGAGTTACTTATAATAACTGGAAAGGATCAAACTTTATCAAAGAGCAAAATGCTGTGATAAAGTCATACTCCTTTGACAGTAATTCATAGCACGTTGGGAAGCCTGTGGCCAAGAGCGCGAAGAGAAGAGGAGCTGGCTGTTGAATGTTCATATGACTATACAGTTAACTTACCCAAGTCTTACTTCTAGGCTCAGAGTTTGTGGGCAGTACTTGAGAGAAAAGAAAAACAGTTTTGCAAATTTTGTATGCTAAAAGTACTTCCTATTTTAAAAGGATACTTAAGCTTAACCACTTTCACTCTTCTCCACAGTGTCTTACAAAAGGTTTAACTTAGGTAGATCTGTTGTGCTCCTCAGCAATGGATACAGGTAAGGACAGGCACAGGAACCTAAACTGGGGCTCTGTTGGTATCAGAGGAACCATTTTTGCCTGATGAAGTCTAGGAACCTAGAATCTACAGTGCAAATTTCTAATGCCTAGGAATTTAGAAACACTATCTGGTAAAATATAGCCCCTGGTAAGGAATCCCTGATATGGTCACAGTTCTTAAAAATGTCCTCTCTGCTAGTATCAGCTCAGTACTGTCCTGAATGAGCATCACCTGTGGAAGTCCCACCTTTCACCACGTGTGCTAGAGCAGTGAAATAGACTTGCTCAGGTCTAATCCCAAAGGGTTTCCTAAGTGATCCTGCTTTAGCAGGGGGTTTGGACTCAATGATTTCTTGAAGTCCCTTCCAACCTCTAATGTACACTCTAATGTGATATTGTGATAGAATGAACAAACCATTGACCTTCATATACCTCCACAAGGTGACTTAAAATGTAGATTAAGGAAACCTGTCTGAAGAAATCCATTAGCCTTAAAATTGGCAAAGGTCTCAATAACCCAATTCTAAGAGGATGAAGGTCTGTGTATATACATCTACTGGTTTGGGAGCCTTCCTGCTTAGCACATGATCTGCATCAGAAGCACTGACTGGCATACAAAGGCTCATAGACTTCATATGTAGTGCTAAATTTGGCTTCTAATTTAGACACCTAATCACTTTTTGAACTGTGCCTCATTGACAACGTGGAGAATATAGGACCAGCAGCTTACCTGTTCACAGGTTGCACACTGAAACTCCTCAGTCCTCTAAAAAGATCATTTAATATGAGCCATTACAAAGAAAAGTATTGCTAAAAATGAAGCATTCCTGAAAATAGATCTGAGGTGCAAACTCACTTTCCCTAAAAAATTCTTTTTCCAAATGGTTATTTTTTGGTATTGTTCTAATTGATGTGTGCTGTAGTTTATAAAACAATGTAGGGCTCCCTGAAATTATGTGAGGTGAATCAGCACACTCACAGCTATTGTTCAGTGCTTTGGATGAAGTAATTTCAGCTACCTCAGTGCATGTTGTAAGGTGAACTTAGCAATGAAGTAACTAGTATCAAGAAATAAAATCCAAGTAACATCTGATTTTTCCAGTTGTTTAGAGGTACCTCATGATCTCCTCTGGTTGGTGCCCCAATTTCTAAATCAAAGAACTTTATCAGCAAATACATAGATGGGATTATTTTGTCATTCTCACTCATAACTGTTTGTTTTGCTGACAAATGTTATCAAAAATTCAAGTACTTTATTGGGTTGACAAGGTTTCCACTCTATTTACTGCATTCTCCTTCAATTCACTTTTGCTCACACACAGTCTTAGACACTTTCACATCCATCTTTCTTTCAGTCTACTTTCTTTTGTTTGCAATATGTCTCATGGTAAACAGAACAGGTGGAAGTTTCCAGATGTCAAGTGGGTTTGTGCTGCTCAGACAAATATTTCAAGGGATAAAGTGTTGATTGCTTTGAACACTGGTGGCTCCTCCTCATGAGAATGCAAAATAAAAAATGGTTGCCTTTGGCAGGTAAACATACTGTTGTGCTTTAGGCAAAGCAGAGGAAAAAACATTCACTAGTTAATTTTTTATAAGACAAAGCATTCAAAGAAGAGAAAGTGTTTTTGATCAGTGAAAAGAGGCTGCCTATAAAAACAGTCTAGTTCAGTTCAATATTTTAATATTTGTTTTATGGTAAAAAAGTTATGAAAATACATAGGAACTGGGATTTTCCTTGGGGTCAGTATCTGTCAGATCTATTTCTATTTCTTAGGTAAATGAAGAGGTGTCATGAATTTGCCCCAGTCTTGAATTCATCATTTTCATAGGCAAGTTGTATTTTTCCCCACAGTGTGATCCCAACGCTGAATTGCCACACACCACACACACCCACACCCTCCCCCCACAACAAACCAGAAATGTGTTCATTTTATTTGCTTGTTTATTTGCTCCAAAGTGCTTGAGTTGGGGGTAAATGATGCCTTCCCTGAATCCATCTGAATGTTGACATTTTAACCATCAGAATCACCAACAGGTGGTGACAGCTTTCAGCAGTTCATGCAGCTCCAAGATAAATTTTAAATTAAATTAAATTGAATTCTTTGAATGTGCAGTGTGAAACAATATTAATTCCTGGCAGGAGATGACAATACACTTAGGTAAAAGTAAAAAGCATGTAGTAAAAAGCATGTTGAATTCAGTAGGTGTAAGATCATTTCCCTAGTAAGCATGGATGATGAAGCAAGGTGCAGAAACTGCTTCTCTGTTGAATTTCACACTTCTGCATATCAGCCAGGTTGAAGGGAGGAACATTGGTATACAAATCTTACTTATATCCAAAGAGTGAAATGTTGGCTCTAGCAAGCTGCTGACAGATGATTTTGAGAGCATGGCTGTTGAGCTTGGTCAATGGATAAATCAACCAACAGGGATTACCCACTGCAAGAATGGGCAAGTTTTATATATTCCTTACAGCACTTCAGCTAGTGCAGGTAGAATCACAGAATATTAGAGGTTGGAAGGGACCTCCAGAGATCATAGAGTACAACCCCCCTGCCAAAAGCAGGATCACCTACAGTAGTCTGCACAGGAATGCATCCAGCTGGGTTTTGAAAGTCTCCAGAAAAGAGACTGCTGCATAGCCTCTTGGACACAGTACTCCACATGTGGTCTCACCAGGGCAGAGTAGAGAGGATGAAGAACCTCCCTAGACCTGCTGGACACACTTTTGTTGATGCACCCCAGGATACTACTGGTCCTTTTGGCCACAAGAGCACATTGCTGTCCCAAGGAGAACTTGCTGTCCACTAGGACTCCAAAGTCTTTCTCCAACTTGGCTCTGTGCCACCAATCACAATTCTCTGAACTCTGTTGTTGAGCCAGTTTTCAATTCGTCTCATGGACCAATCGTCTATGCCACATTTCCTGAGCTTTTCTATGAGGATGTTATGGGAGAAAGTATCACAAGCCTTACAGAAGTCAAGGTATATGACATCCACAGCTCTTCCTTCATCTACCCATTTGGTCATGCTTTCGTAGAAGCCTATCAGATTAGTCTATCAGGTAAGGGAAAAAGAACCAGCTGTTACCATAACAAAGGACACAGACTGAAGGAAATCTGTCCTTGGGACAGATGCTGTCAGTGACAGTAGAGAACTTTGTTCAGACCAGTTTTAACACCTAATTGACTGTGATTTTAACTAGTTCTGATAAGCAGATAGACTCAACTCCAAAAGCGTCACCACTTTTTAAGAAAGTTTAGGCCAAGAATTTCAGAAGCAAGCAGACACAAGGGTTTCAAGGAAATAGCTTACAGTAAAAACTGGCACTGCATTCAGAACAAATGGTACAAAAGTGAGCATTTCAGGATTTAGGTTCCTCTTCAGCTTTTAGGGTGAAGGATGTAGTAGTATGCAGGTTCTAAGGATCTATGTGCTTATGTGTTTTCCTACTCTCCTCTAAACAATGTGGCAGCTCTGACTTCGTCAGGAGCACAGTGCTGGGGGTCAGGGGCTTTCCCTGCCCATTTCATGTTACTAACTGCAACAAAGCTTTGACAAATAAAAATATTATCTTTAGCCTGAGCTTTCAACCTTCTTGTGTCATAATTCTCTTTGCTGACTTATACCAAAAAACTATTGTTCTCTGGACCTGAAACATGCTCTCTAAAAACACACCCCAAACAAAAAACAAAACAAGAAAAGAACAATTGTTCAGAGGGGAGATACTTTACCTAAATTTTGATGGAAAGTACCTTTATAGGTACTCACAAATCTTAAAAGCAGCCTGCAACACAAAGGTTTTACCTTCTAAATACTAGTGGATGAAACACACACAGTATTATGAACCCCATTTCACAGAGGTGGAAATGAGATGCCGACAGGTTTAGGGACTTGCCAAAGGCAAGTCAGGAGACATGTAGCATCACCAGGAATCTAACCCACATCTCTTCTGTTTTTCAGCTGGATGACCACTGCTCCTCTTGGTACAGAGCACAAATAAGATGGGAAGTGGCACTTTGAAGCACTTTTCTCAAGATAACGTCACTGTTTTTGTTATAATTTAGCAATAGATGTTATCAATATAAAAGTAAAGCCGGTTGCAATTTGAGTTTATCCTTTGTAATGACTCACTTCTTCCATACTGCCCACAAGAAGTGAACTAATAACCAATTATTCCCCTTGGATTTCTCAGTATGAATTGCTTTTAAGATACAAGACTTCTTTCCAAGCCACCCCAGCAGAGTCATATGATTGTATTAAACCTCCCCATTAGACCTCTTGGTGACCTCCTGAGGGAAACAAGGCTGCAGATACATTCAGCTGTGACATGTTGTTCCTTGATGGTCCTTTACTCTGACAAGAGGCTGAGTTTAAAACTGATATTCTCTTGGTTTATGTGAGACACTCAAAGCATTGGGCTCTTCAAAGCTGGTGACTTAAAGCTTGCACAGCTAACCAGACTTGCAACTGCTGTATCTACACTGTCTTCTACTGGAATAGGATTTAAAAGGCAGACAATGGGTCTGTGGCAACTTTGCATCAAGCCCTGCGCTGACACATCAGTTTAGACGCAGCAGTTACAGCCTAAATTCCCTCAACTATAGTCTCACCTTGTCAATCAAAGTCCTGCAGGCTGCCTAGCTGGCTAATGTTGCTTAGATCCACCCTCTAACTGCAGCATGACACTGAAAAGCAATGAGTAGTAAGAGAGTAGAGATATTCACCAATAACTCCTTTAGGAGGCCAATAAACCCTGTTAGGTTGTCTCAACACTAGAAAAACAGAAATGTGCTTTCCAAGGTCCTCTGTCATGCACCTCACTTTAAGCATATAAATAGTTTTAGAGGTGCATGGAGTAGGTTTCTTTTTCATAGATTCATAGAATCATAGAATCATTAGGGTTGGAAGGGACCTCAAGGATCATTTAGTTCCAACCCCCATGCTTTACTTCAGATGCAGGCTGCAACATACTCTGATTCTCTGGTCCAATACTTTTTCCTGGTGATCAGCAAAGATGACTTCATGACTGCTACAGGATTTCCTAAGTGAAGGTGTCCGTCTCATCATGTTTGTATCAGTCAGGGTAGTAACAGGAAAACTTTCAGAAAAGCTACTACAGATCACAAAAATCATTAGTGGACTGGAGTTTTCTGAGTGTGTACCCATGAAACTCCAGAAAACTCCATAGCTACTGAGTCAGCTCCATCTACCCAGATTAGTTGTCTTTTTTTTTTTTTTTTTTTTTTTTCAATTAAATAATGAATGAAGGCACTTATAGAGCATTGGATACAGAAGCCTTTAAATATTATGTAGAAGTAAGATGTCTAGGACATAATATCTGAGTATTTCTCATGGGGTATGGGGAACAGATCTATGTCAAATTTCAATCAAATCAAATTGCAACTATAAGGATTTTTATCATTGAATCCACTAAGACTGCAGTTTTTGCAGGATTTTTCTGCTGGTGTTCTTGTGTTTTGTGGTGTTGTTTTTCTGGCGGTTTTTGGTTTGTTTGGTTGGGTTTTTTTGGGGGTGGTATTTTTTGGGTTGTTTTGTTCTGTTTATGTTCCAATCTATGGTATTGGTTTGATTTTATTTTTTTTTTTTATATATATAGCTAGTTCTTTTGCACATTGTTCTTAAGTTGGTAGATGCTGCTCTGAATGAGGATCTCAGTGCTTTGCTGAAATGCAATGATATCAGATGACAAAAACAAAAAAAACCACTGTATTGTTCTTTTCTCTTTGAGTAAAACACTCATTAGAATATAGAATACCTGAATGCTTTATAGCATTAGAATATACTTAATTCAAAATATGTACCACATACAACCAGTTTTGAAGAAATGGTTTATTCTGAATAACTAACAGCTTTGAAAAAAGTCACGAGCAAAGTTTGATTCAGGGAATTTATATGGCTTTTCCCCACTATTTAATATATATAACTTCATATTTATTTTTCCCAGAATTTTAAAATATAGTTTCTGAAAGTGTAACATTTTGCAGGTTATCACAGAGTCATTGAAATTGGTTGTGTTTTTTTTCCCAGAGACTGGTAAAATCACACTGGCTCCAGAGGTTCAATTTTCTGCCCCTGCTATAGGAGGTCATCAGTAGCATGAAGTCAGCTTTGGATATCTCCCAATCAGAAACAAATAAAAGTTAGCCCAGTGGGACCTTTGCTACGCTCTTCCAATGAACAGCTAAGCTTTGTAGTGTGCCTGCTTGAGAAACAGCTGTTTGTCTAACCTCTGAACTGCTCAATACATTAATCTAAAGCACAATTTAGCTCTGTCTGAGCTTCCAAACATGGCACAAATAACTGGTAGCATAGATTTACCAGTCTTAAATATAATAATTTTAAAAATAGTTCCCTTTTGGTCTTAGATTAATTGGAAGTGATTGTTTTTGGCAAGAATGTACCCAGCTGAGAGAAGAGTTCACAGGGTTCTAAGCAAGATGCTCCCCCTAAAAACTTTCATGTTACAGTTTGTTCTGGTGCTTGTGAGTCAGCTGTAGAGGGTTTTTTGATGGTCTTCTGTTTGGGGAGCGTGGTTCAGCTGTGTATCATCACATTGTTCCTCTGCCAGCTGAGAACAAAGTTCCAGTCAGAAGGATGGGAAAATACAGAGCTGTTTCTAATGAGAAGGAACCAAGCCTTGATCAGGTCATCAAGCTTCAAAGTTAGGAGGCTTCTGGATTCAGTGTGGGCTCATCATTTGTTACTGAATCCGAATTTAAAGTCAGTGAGAGTCAGCAAGATTTTTGAACCCTGTGAGAGGGTAGGTCTTATAAGAGCGAAGAAATACAAGCAGGAAAAAAGGAGGAGAGTAAATATTTGTGAAAAATATTAAATTACATACTTTACCCTGTTGAAATGCTGAATGATGCAAGATTCCATATTCTCCTCTCAATCACAGACACTCAGTTCTTGCTTCATATCATAAGTATACTCCATTCCCCAGATAGCCTCAGAGAAAAGTGGATCATTCTTTTAAGAATTTGGCTTTTGAGACATATTTTTTTGTGTATCTTTCTATCTAGCTCATTAAATATATGTGCTATTTCAGTACTGAAATGCTCCAGTGACTTACAGTCATTAGGGTTTTGCTTCTGCACCATCAGGAGAGACAGAAGGTTCCAGGTTGAGGTACTTATCAGTGAGGGAAATTCATGATGGTAATTTTCCCACTAAATACAACATGCACAGATCAATTTTGCAAGAGGATCTGTAGATAGTTTCATATTAATCCCTTGGCACCATGCTATCACATAAGATGTTGTGTTGGTTCAAGTAAAAAGACAGCATGGAAATTATGAAAACATTAAGTATTAAGGCATTGCTGTTGGTTTTGATGACTTTCAACAGACAATCATTGCCAGTGACTATTACATAAGGTTAGACATCTTGTCCTCCTTCGATGCATGTAGAAGACTTCTGTTTCAAATTCCTCTTCTGTGTGTTTTTGTTTCCCTAAAGCTCTGATTATGGCAGGTCATTCAATTTTCCTTAAAAATGAGTGTAAACAGAGCTGTCAAACATTCACAGTCAAGAGAAATCCTGAAAACTTACCCTAGGTTCATGCATATGCTTGGGTAATGCAAACATCCGAAAAGAGATGAAACGTCATGATTTTGTTGTATTATCATCATTGCAGAAAGTGTGGCATTTTCAGCTCAGGGAGCATAAGAGGTAATAGGCAACAACAGAGCTCTGAGAATTGGCACAGTGTGGACTGTGTTGTGAACATCCTCCCAGCTGAAAGGAGTTTATGGTATAGAAAAGGTAGGATAAGATGTCCATGGACAATCTAACAGGGAATATGATGATATTACCTTTTATTTTACTTTTTTTTTTTTTTTAAACCAGATTACTGATTTACAGTGAGAAAAAAACCTGAATCTTAATGAAGGATTTAATCAGAGAAGGATGTAATTTTTCATCTCGGACCCCTTTGGTAGGAATGTAGGTTTGATGACATCTATTTTCCCGTGAATTTCTGTCAGATGGAATAAATTATTCATTAACCAAAGCTGATAATATCTTGAAAAAAGAAAAAAAAATAAAAACAACTTTTTGTAAATATTTTTTAAGGTTGTTTAAAAATGTATTTTAAAAATTAGGGATTATTTTAAAGTTCAGTGAAATGTTTGTTCTTAATTGTATTTTCAAGGCCTGCTTTGTGAAAACATCTCAACCTTTATGGTCTTGCTCATTTGACCTTGATGACAATGATGGTAATGAAGATTATGAAAAATTTATAGCAAAGCATAAAAACAAACTGAAAAAAATTGGGGCTGCTCAGCCTGGAGAAGAGAAGGCTCAGGGAGACCCTATAGGATTTCAATATCTGAAGGGGACTGTGGTCGTTTGAGGCTGTGCCTTTAAGAACAAACACTGCTGGAACACACTGGCTAATGTTTTTGGTACTAGAACCAAAACATTCTGATATTCTAAACGAATTTCATTGGTTGATAAACAAAAATTCAGCTTTAGATTGTGAAGCGGTTGGAAAATTTTTTCCTCAGTTCAGTTCGGTTTGGGAGTTGGGGGAGTTTGGTGTTTCAGCCTGTTCTCCCTGCCTGCTTCTTCTGCGAACTGCTGGACTTGGCCTTCAGATAAGCAAACACTAATCCTGCATGGGCTTTTGAAGCTTGCTAACAACTCTTTTCCTTAGTAACTTGCCTTTCTCTCTCTCTAACCCCTTTTTGGGGAAAAAGGGAGGTAAAGGGGGGGAGAGAGGGGGTTCCAAAGAGGGGATCCCTCCCTGAGGGAGGGATTTTTGTTGTGTTATTTGTCTTTGCTGTGTATTTCTGTGTATATATTGTAAATACCTGTATATATTGTGTTATATATAACCTGCTTTCCATATATGCTTGTAAATATATAGCTTTTGCTCTTCGACTGAGTTAGCTGTGGTTTCTTACTCTGTGGAGGAGGGAGAGCTAAGCCCTCTCTCAACCTACCACATTTATTGGCTGCCCAACTCGGGGCTTGTTGACAAATTAGTTTGATTTATTGCTTGCTTAAGTCGAACGAGCAAACATGAAGGTGTTTTGGCTTTTTGAGCGTCTGTTCTTCTCGGTCTTTGGTGTATTGATCTACAAGTATTGCCTGGGTATGATTATCGATAAGATAGGTAAATATATAATGCAAAAATTATATTTGTGGTTTAAGTACAAGATTCGGCTTCTGTATGATCAGTGCCTGGAATTCTTTTATGTTAAAAAGTACAGGAATGTTACATCTAGCACACTCCCTATTGAGATAAAAGAGTTTAAGATTCCGCTCGGTGAAAGGGTAATTTTAAGTGATGGCTGGGATCCAAAGCTGATTTTCTTGATGTGTGTAGTCCTGCTGATGATGATAATTAATGTGTATTTGTTGGTAGCACTGTACCGGGAGAAAAAAGTGTCCAAGGCATGTTTTGTTATAAAACGGAGGGTTAAGAGACGAAAACGCCACCCTAGCTCTGTTTCAGGAACATCCAGTGAGGATGATAATGGAGAATCTGTGTCAGTTAAAGATAAAGCTAAAAAGTCAATCGGCAAGGCAGCTCTGAATAGCAATGGTGATGATTCTGGCAAGCAGCCAGGGGCTACAGTAGCCCCAAACATGGCGGCTCCTGTGTCCCAGGCAGCCACCATTAACGAGGCAAAGTCATTTCCTCCTTCTTCCATGGCAGGAGCGGAAGCGTCCTCCAAAGCAGCTAATCTGTCTCAAAGCTTATCAGCTTCTGATAATAAGGCAGCTGGAAACCCAAACACAGCTCCAGTAAAGCAAGTAGCAGTTTTAACAACAAGGAAGGGTAAGACTAAAGCTGATTCAGGAGCTGACGGGGATGCACAGCAGGGTTCTTCTGCTGGGGAGGAAGAGAAAATCTGTCTTAAAAATATAGCTGAGTTATTGAGATCATCAGAGGATCGAGATGCATCTCTTGGTAGGACAGCAGCTAGTGGTGGTGCCTCTCAGCTTAAAGGGATCCTTGAGAGGTTGTTGGGACCACAAGTTGAGGAACAGGAGGCAGAGGAGCAAGAACAAGATGACATAACCGACTGCTCTTCACCACGTGAGGAGCTTAGAAATGTGAGAAAAGACTATCTCAGAGCAGATAAGGAGCCAGTTCTCGCTTGGCTTGGTAGATGCTATGATACAGGTGCTCCAGCTCTAATGGTTGGAGACAAGTCAGCAGCCCAGCTAGGAACTCTCTCGAAGGATAATGGAATAGATAGACATCTAGGCAAGGCTCTCGGTAAGGTTAATCTGTGGATACGCCTTCTAATGGCGGTTCTCATGAGATACCCTTCCCGAGATGATCTTCCATGGAATCCTAAGCCCTGGACTACCATAGATGAGGGAATCAAGCGTCTGAGAGAATTTGCTGTTAGAGAGGTACTCTATGGTGAACATGAATCTCTGAATCCTGATGATGTTCCTGTAGGAAATGGTCTTACTAAAAAGCTCATCAAGCTTGCTCCTTCCAATTATGCAAACATTCTGGCAAGCAGAATTGTAGCAAGAAATTATGGTGGAGCTCCTCTTACGGTTGGCCAATTCACTGATCAATTGAGACAATTGGATGATAGCATGACACGTGTTTCTTTGGTTTCAGCCATTGAAACTCTGTCTGGAAAACTGGAGAATTGCATGAAAGAGCTGAAGGATGAATTTAAAAACACCATCTCCCAATTGGCACAAAGAGATGATTCCAATTCTTCCTCCAGGTGGGTACAGGTTTCATCTGTGAGGAATAGACATCCTCCAAGGAGGTCATTCCAAAACAGATCAAACCAAAACAGACCACCAAGGCAGTCATGTAGGACTATTTGGATTACCCTGCGTGATCAGTTTGGTGAGAACATGAACAGGTGGGATGGTCAACCAACTTCTAATCTTTTCAGGAGACTGAGAGAACTGCAAAGTGGCAGAACCCGAGGTAGCAATACCAGAAGGGTAGCTGTTACTTCTACAGTTCCCCAGGACAACTCTAGTAGCTCCAACAGTGGCTCCAGTTCTAACACTGCACAGTGTGCTCGTTGCACCTGTGGACATGTTCCCCATAACTAGGGGTGCCCTGCCTCCCGCCAGGGGGAGGAGAGGGGTAATACAGATAACAGAATCTATTGGGATGTGTACATCCAGTGGCCTGGCACTTCACACTTTCAGAAGTACAGGGCCTTGGTTGACACAGGAGCTCAGTGCACCATATTGCCATCAAATTATCAGGGATCAGAGTCCATAACTATTCTGGGAGTCACTGGTGGATCTCAAGAGTTAAGTAAAGTGGAGGTTAATATAAGCTTAACTGGTAAACAATGGAAAAAGCATACAGTTGTGACCGGACCTGATGCACCTTGTATTTTGGGAATTGATTTTCTGAGAGAAGGGCGTTTCAAAGACCCTAAAGGTTACAAATGGGCTTTTGGAGTAGCTTCTGTAGAAATTGATGGACAAAAACTGAAGCTGTCTGCTAGACCTGAGCTTTCTGATGAATCTGCAGTTGTGGGACAACACAAGATTCAGGACATTAAGTTGCCGGTTGCTTCTCGGACTGTGCATCACAGACAATACAGAACCAACCGTGACTCTTTGTTGCCCATTCAGAATCTGATTCGTCAGTTGGAGAGTCAGAAAGTCATCAGCAAAACTCATTCACCTTTCAACAGTCCAGTGTGGCCTGTGCGAAAGCCGAATGGAGACTGGCGTCTGACAGTGGACTACCGAGCCCTGAATGAAGTAACTCCGCCTATGAGTGCAGCAGTACCAGACATGATGGAACTCCAGTATGAGCTGGAATCCAAAGAGGCCAAATGGTATGCTACCATAGACATTGCTAATGCCTTCTTCTCTATTCCCATAGCAGAGGAATGCAGGCCTCAGTTTGCTTTCACCTGGAGAGGAATCCAGTACACTTTCAACAGACTGCCAATGGGCTGGATCCACAGCTCCAGCATCTGTCATGCAGTAATCCACGATGCTCTGGAGGAAGGTGGTGCTCCAGAACACATCCAGTTCATCGATGATATCATCGTCTGGGGTAAAACTGCTGAGGAAGTCTTCAAGAAAGGTAACAAAATCATAGACATTCTCCTGAATGCAGGTTTTGCCATCAAGAGAGACAAAGTGAAAGGTCCTACCACAGAGATCCAGTTTCTGGGAGTGCAGTGGCAGGACGGACGCCGACACATTCCAGTGGATGTGGTAAATAGAGTCTCTACCATGGCAAATCCCACGAACAAGCAAGAAACTCTACGTTTCTTGGGGATTGTGGGATTTTGGAGACTACACATTCCTGGATACAGTCAGATTGTGAAACCTCTGTATGATGTGACTCGAAAGAGGAACAGTTTCCACTGGGGACCTGAACAACAAGCAGCCTTTGACCAGATAAAGCAAGAAGTAGTCCAAGCAGTGGGTCTGGGACCTGTGCGAGATGGTCCAGACATTAAGAACATTTTGTACACGGCTGCAGGTGACAATGGTCCAACCTGGTGCTTGTGGCAAAAAGCTCCAGGTGAGACACGTGGACGACCTCTTGGTTTCTGGAGTCGAGGTTACAGAGGTTCAGAGGCTAATTACACTCCAACAGAGAAAGAGATTCTAGCTGCCTATGAAGGAGTGAAAGCAGCTTCTGAAGTAATTGGAACTGAGTCACAACTTCTCTTAGCTCCCAGATTGCCAGTTTTGAATTGGATGTTCAAAGGCAAAGGTTCCACACCACATCATGCCACAGATTCCACCTGGTCTAAGTGGATGGCCCTGATAACACAGAGAGCTCGAATGGGAAATCTTGAAAGACCTGGTCTGGTGGAGGTGATCTCAAGTTGGCCTGAAGATACCAACTGTGCTAAACCTCCAGAGGAGAGAGTAACTCGTGCTGAGGAAGCTCCTCCTTACAATGACCTTTCTGATGATGAAAAGAAATATGCTTTGTTCACAGACGGTTCCTGTCGTCTCGTCGGGAACAAGCGAAGGTGGAAGTCTGCCGTGTGGAGTCCAACACGCCGAGTTGCAGAGGCGAAGGATGGAGAAGGAGAATCCAGTCAGTTTGCAGAGGTAAAAGCTGTCCAGCTAGCTCTCGACGTGGCTGAACGTGAGAGATGGCCAAAGCTTTATCTCTACACCGACTCATGGATGGTAGCCAATGCTCTATGGGGTTGGCTAAAGAACTGGAAAAAGAATGGCTGGCAGAGGAAAGGAAAACCCATCTGGGCAGCTGAACTGTGGCAAGACATTGCTGATCGAATCGAGAGAATTCCAGTGAAAGTGAGACACATTGATGCTCACATTCCCAAGAGCAAAGCTACTGAGGAACAGCAGCACAACCATCAGGCAGATCTAGCTGCAAGAGTTTCTCAAGTAGACAAGGACTCTGAACTTGATCTCGACTGGAAACACCGAGGTGAGATATTCTTAGCTCGGTGGGCTCACGATTCGTCAGGACATCAAGGCAGAGATGCAACATACCAATGGGCTCGTGACAGATCCATAGACATTTCCATGGATGCCATCACACAAGTCATCCATGACTGTGACATTTGTGCTGCTATTAAGCAGGCAAAGAGAATTAAGCCCTTGTGGTATGGTGACAGATGGTCTAAATACAGGTATGGTGAAGCTTGGCAGATTGACTACATCACTCTACCACGTTCTCGTTCTGGTAAGCAGTACGTGCTTACTATGGTAGAGGCAAACACTGGATGGCTGGAAACTTACGCAGTCCCACATGCAACTGCGCGCAACACCATTCTCGGTCTGGAGAGACAGATCCTGTGGAGACACGGAACTCCAGAGAGGATTGAGTCAGACAACGGAACTCACTTCAAGAACAACCTTGTAAAGAGCTGGGCAAAAGAGCACGGTATTGAGTGGATTTTCCATATTCCTTACTATGCACCAGCTGCAGGGAAGATTGAACGCTACAACGGTTTGTTGAAGACCACTCTCAAAGCCATGGGAGGTGGATCTTTGAAAAACTGGGAGAAACATTTAGCACAAGCAACCTGGCTGGTGAACAGTAGAGGTTCAGTGAACCGAGCTGGACCTGCACATTCTGATCTGCTACAGAAAGTAGAAGGTGATAGAGTTCCTGTTGTTAGGGAAAAGAATCTGTTAGGTAAAACTGTTTGGGTATTTTCGCCCTCAGGAGAGGCTAAACCTGTCCGAGGGGTGGTTTCAGCAGAAGGTCCGGGTCACACTTATTGGGTAATGCAAGAGAATGGTGAAATTCAGTGTATTCCACAAAGAGATTTAACTTTAGCTGAGAGAGTTTAATTTCAGAATGTTGTACAGCTACAGCGCGTCCAAAGGAAAGAGTCCCTGAGGAATCTACGGTGCACGAACCCTGAGAACCCTGAGAGCCCTGAGTCAACTGAGAGTCCCTGAGTCCCTGTTTCCCTTTTTCTTCGCTTCGTCTGCGGAGAGACAAACTGTTTTCCATTTTCTTGATTTTGGATTTTCTTGGACTTCTGAATCATCTACATCTGAGTATAGCCGGAATGGACGATGAACTTAACTTACGAACTGTAAATATTGTTCTGGATTGGATGGACAGTACGAACAGCCAATGAAATTGTTTAGAAAGGGGTGGACTGTGGTCGTTTGAGGCTGTGCCTTTAAGAACAAACACTGCTGGAACACACTGGCTAATGTTTTTGGTACTAGAACCAAAACATTCTGATATTCTAAACGAATTTCATTGGTTGATAAACAAAAATTCAGCTTTAGATTGTGAAGCGGTTGGAAAATTTTTTCCTCAGTTCAGTTCGGTTTGGGAGTTGGGGGAGTTTGGTGTTTCAGCCTGTTCTCCCTGCCTGCTTCTTCTGCGAACTGCTGGACTTGGCCTTCAGATAAGCAAACACTAATCCTGCATGGGCTTTTGAAGCTTGCTAACAACTCTTTTCCTTAGTAACTTGCCTTTCTCTCTCTCTAACCCCTTTTTGGGGAAAAAGGGAGGTAGGGGGGGAGAGAGGGGGTTCCAAAGAGGGGATCCCTCCCTGAGGGAGGGATTTTTGTTGTGTTATTTGTCTTTGCTGTGTATTTCTGTGTATATATTGTAAATACCTGTATATATTGTGTTATATATAACCTGCTTTCCATATATGCTTGTAAATATATAGCTTTTGCTCTTCGACTGAGTTAGCTGTGGTTTCTTACTCTGTGGAGGAGGGAGAGCTAAGCCCTCTCTCAACCTACCACAGGGACCTACAGGAAAGCTGGGGAAAGACTATTTAGAAGGGCTTATAGTGACAGGATTAGGGCCAATAGTTTTAAAATGGAGCACGGTAGATTTAGGACATAAGGAGGAAACTCTTTACAGTAAGTGTGGTAAAATGCTGGAACAAATTACCCTGGGATGTCCCCTCCAACCCAAAACGTTCTACAGTTCTCTTTCTACACAGACCTGTTTTATTCTGCATCAAATATCTGGAAGTTGTGAGGAAGGCAAGCAGTGACAGGGAACTTAAGTGGCTTCACTTTGACTCCTGGATTTTTTGTGTTTGCCTCTCCTTACCTGTCTTTTCTTTTCTTTTCTTTTCTTTTTTTTTTTTTTTTTTTTTTTTTTGTAGGGGGTGGGTATAATGCTAAAGTGGGAAATAAATTCACTCCAGTGTTGCTACAAGCTGTGAAGTGAAATACAGGACTAATTCCCTTTCCTTACAGCCTCTTTAGGGACAGAACTGAGTCTCCTTTCTACAACTTTTTGGGATGGAAGCAACCATAATCCCCCAAATCACAGAGAAAACAAACCTAAAAGGATGAGATTCTTAGCTATGATGCATTCTGGGTGGTGATGGGAGGGAGTAAATACCTGGAGACAGAAGATGCTTTGCTATGAAATTTCTATGGACGTGCTGTCAGTGTCTGAAACACAGAGCTCTGGGTGGGGGAAGCAGCATCAAGCTGTCATTGGCGCAGTTACAGCACCCACACCTACTGAGCCTGACAGCCGTTTAGCCAAAGTGCATCACTTTCCCTGCTGCCCTCATTTTGCTTAATCTGCATTCTTACAGCTCAGTAATCCTCATGGGAGACTTCCTATAAATAGTACTTTGGCAATTAAACCCGCTTTCCTTGCAAACTAAGCTTTAATTGCTATTGGCAGGTAGCTTGCAGAAGTATCTCCTGTGGAAGAACTAGAGGATGAAACATGTTTTAAATAGTAATGGTTTATCTTTGTGAAGAAAGGAAAGTTTATCTTAAATGCTAATGTTATTATCTAATCGAGCATCTAATGTTTTTTCTATGCTGTTTACCCCTCTGAGAGCACCATGGAGCAGAAATGTGAGCTCTAAAAATCCTGCTGTGCTCGTAGAAATGTCTCTTGCACATTTCCAGGGAAACCAGGTCAAAGATTACACCTCTGCAGTATTTTTTGGTGATAAACATTCATTATTTTTAATGCATTTTACTCAGATTTCAAACAGTATGATACTTAAAGAAAACAACAAACCACAATAAAGTATCCACATTCTGCCCTCAGAAAACAGGTGAACATACATCCAGGTCAAGTCCACTGGTCAGCTTTGCTATGCAGAGCAGCTGGGGTCATTTATTTCAGAAGCAGGTTTAGCTGTTCTGCCTCTTGTTTCAGGAGCACTTCACATTCCTAAATGACACCTGGAAATCTGAACAGGCACAGTGGAGCCTATCATAAAGGGAAAGGGGGATTTGGACTATTCGGAAGTAAATCCTCAGATTATTTTTACATGAACCTGTAAGAATGATACAGTATGCTTGTAAGTGTATATAAACCAGATGCTGCTTCTGTCTCCTTCCATGCTGAGTGTGCTTTGCTTCAAATCAATGTTCTTATGGGCTTCTAGGGGGGCAGGAGCAATCCAGCTATGCACAGAAAATGAAGGCTTTTCAAACCTAAGTATGGCATCTGATTATGTGAGGTTTAAATAAAACCACAGATGATACGGTTCTGTTTTAACATTAAAAGGCATGGCATTATATTTTATTCCCAGTGCAGGCCAAATCCTTTGAAGTGGTGAAATTCTTATGTGTGACTAGTTCTATGGGGGTCTAAAGTCACATCAGACCCATGGAAATGAAAGTGTGATCTATTTCTGAAAAGACTTGGCACATACAAGGAGAGATACTGTAAAAACTTATCTGTTTTACAGATACTGTTAGCTGAAATAATCTGTAAAATTCATTGAAATGGCACACACTCATCCATTTTTTGCTTGCTTTAAAAAAAAAAAATCAAAATAAGAGGTTTCCTGTCCAGTAAAACATGTCATGGTGGCACTGAACTCCATCAACCCTCAGTTGGAAGCTGCCTCAGAAAGTGCTGAAGGGCAAAAGCAACCAACAGTTCTATTTTAAGAAATGCTTTTTTTTAAAAAAAAAAAAGATCTCAAAGAATTCACATCTCAATTTTGGACAATTTTTTAAAGAAATCTAGTAGTCAAAATTATCCTGTACCCTATGTGCTACCTTATTGTCTGGCCTGAGATATTTATGACGCCACACTTTGCCAGTTTACATTTAAAACAAAGCCCTAAACAATCTTAGCACTTGTGAAGACTTGTCCCATCCTAAACTTGCTGTATTAACCTATGATCTCAACCTAATCCTCAAATACCAACCTACTCATTGGCCTGTTCACCTTCTGTAACATGGTTCTCTTTCACCCCATAAATCTGATACTTTAGTGTGCTTCATTTGCTAGCTTACACATTTATCTTTCTGTCCCTAAACCTAAAATTCCCGTCTGTCTCTGTGAGAATGATCCTATTTTTTTCTGGGTAACTTAACTGTTGTGTACAAGCACACACATTGCAAAGACAAAGCAAGATTCCAG
Organism: Dryobates pubescens; assembly: GCF_014839835.1. Lineage (NCBI taxonomy): Eukaryota > Metazoa > Chordata > Aves > Piciformes > Picidae > Dryobates > Dryobates pubescens. The sequence goes on along the minus strand of NC_071657.1, from coordinate 115,518,139 downwards.
TCTGGCCTTGAGTGAAGAGTAGAAAGAGGGTGAGAATGAGCAGAGTTTTCCCAGTTTTTGTGAGACTGACGAGTGTTGCTCAGCAGTCTGCCTCCATTGCCTAGACACCTCCAGCCTCTCATTCCCATCATACCACAGCAAGGTATGCTGCTACAGCAAGTGTCATCAAGCTGAACTAACTCCCAGAATGTTCCTTTCCACTCTGCGACTCAATCAATCAATGTCAGTTGGATTGATATTCTGATTAACAGCTCTTATTCTGTCCACATATATAACATCTGGAAGTCTAAACGTCACATGTAGCAGTTATTCCAAAGGACACATGTTTCATACTTAATTTGACTTTTTCTTTGATGTGTTCCTTACACTGAAAATATTCTGTTCACTTCTGCATCAAGACATGGACACCCAGGATATAATTACCTCATATAATACTTCAGATACTTGTCGCTGTTACTCATTCTTCAAAACCTGAGGAGTTGAGATGTTCAGCATTGCAATTGTTAACTCCCAGATTGTTTACCTTCACAGTGACATCTACAGTCCTGAATTCTGGATTATACAGCAAGTCTGACTATCCCATACAGAATGAATGTGTCCATTTGATCAGAACTACATGGATCCTGCTTTGGAAATGCTGCTCTTAATACATGTGTTTGTGTCTTTTAAAAAGAAATCTTAAAGGTGCAACTTGAGGAACAGTAGAGGTTAATACATTTCATACACTGAACTTCTTGGATTACATGGAAACAGCAAACTCCAATCTCTCTTCTTACGTTAAATCAGAGACATCCTCTACTTTGCAAGAGGTTGTCTATATTTTGTCATGGCACCACTCAAGATCTTTAAAAAGAATGAGAGAAGGAGCTTTCATCATTAACATCAAACATCCCAAGCAATAGGCCAAAGTATTGTGCTCCTTTTAGCTCTGTTTCTGACTCAATTAATCTGCTGCTTGTAAGATGCAACGCTTTTTAGTCTAGTCTAGTCTAGTCTAGGTTGGTCTACGTATATGCGTGGAAAATGCTGAAACACTTCATGTTATGCCTCAAATGCTTCTGTTCTGTGGTTCATAAACGCCCCTCCAAAGGTCTTCAATCAACCTTCAGGCCAAAATCCATAGCAGGAAGACCCCTTAGTTTTGGTTCAGGTGACTTCTGAAAATTCTACAGAGCATGCAGCTATGTTTATACAAGCTCAATATGAGCCTTCAGTGTACACTTGCAGCCCAGAAAGCTAACCAGATCCTTAGGTTCAAGAGAATTGTGGCCAGGAGGTCGAGAGAGGCGATTCTGCCCCTTTAGTCCACTCTGGTGAGACCCCACCTGGAGTACTGTGTCTGGTTCTGGAGACCCTATTACAAGAAAGATATGGACATACTGGAACATGTCCAAAGAAGAGCCATGAGGATTATCAGAGGCCTGGAGCACCTCTCCTATCAGAACAGGCTGAAAGAGCTGGGGCTATTCAGTCTGGAGAAGAGAAGGCTCTGAGGAGACCTTATTGTGGCCTTCCAGTTATCTGAAAGGCTCCTACCAGAAAGCTGGTGAGGGACTTTTTAGGATGTCAGGTAATGATGGGACTAGGAGGTATGGAGCAAAACCAGGAATGGGTAGATTCAGATTGGATGTTAGGAAGAAGTTCTTCCCCATGAGGGTGCTGAGACACTGGAACAAGTTGCCCAGGGAGGTGGTGGAAGCCTCATCCCTGCAGGTTTTTAAGGCTAGGCTGGATGTGGCTCTTAGCAACCTGATCTAATATGAGTTGTCCCTGCCCATGGCGGGTGGGGGCTGGAACTAGATGATTCTTGAGATCCTTTCCAACCCTGACAATTCTATGAATTCTATGAAAATGAGCTACTCTCTGCACGCTTCTTGAAAAGTTAGTTTGCTTTATTCGATCTCTTTTTTTTTTTTTTTTTTAAGTTAAGCACCCTGGCAATAACTTTTTGGGTTAATGTGAGTGATAGAAATTTTTTGTTTGTGTATTTTTCTAAGAATATTTTTTTCTTCTGTAGGCATTTGCAATCTTAACAAGGAAGAAAATGCTCACAAAGAAAACACAGGGGTATAGAGAGAGTCACAGAAGTATAGCCAAGAAGAGTAATGGGTATTAAATCAATATTTATAAGCATAACAACTAATAGAAAAACAGAGTCATACCCATTTGTTTTGAAAATAGGTTACAGCAAAAACATGTAAATTAATATTTAATTTAATGATTTTTTTCTATATCAAGTATAGTTCCCTTTATAAAAGCCCATGAACAATGACAATAATGTGCAATAAATATTAATAATTACCCCTAATGGGTAATTAAAGTTTAATAATTAGTATGAAAATCCAAATAACAAGAAAGAATCACTTGATCACATTCAAAATATTCAGTATTTGAAGGATGTTGTATAATCATTACAGCATAGGTTAATGATTGTCCATTTGAAGTCTGCACTCATTTATGTTCATGGTTATTGGAATGTAACAGCTGATAGAGCATTTCGTGATAGAAAAAATTGAATATGTAAATATGATTCCAAATGTGAGTCCACTGTGAGGGGGTTATCTCAGCAAATATAGTTCAAATTGGTGGTGTTCTATAAGGAGGCTGCTTTTCAAAGTGCCTTCATAAAAATGGGTTTAATTTAGGGGAGTCGTGGCCAACATCCTGCACGGAAATAGAGAGATGTTGTATGTTTAAATGCAGCCCGACTGAACCAAATGGATTTAGTCTAAAATATTCTACAGCTGAAGATTTTGATCAACTTCCAGAAATGCATGTTTTGCAGAGTTATACTTGTATAATACATTTTGGTATTCTGAGTCATTGGCACACTCCCAGTACAGAGAAGAGAAATAATTAATTAAAAATGTACTTGGGCTCACGAGACCCACTTACAAAGATGTAGAGAAGAAGACAACTCAAAATAGATCTTACATGGAGTAGCATACTGACTTTTCAAAGCATGTCCAGTCCTTTTTATGGTCTTGTGGGTGTTTTTTGATAAAAATAAGTAAGTACTTTAAAAAAAAAAATCTTCAAAAAGAGTAAAATTATTCTTCTTTACACAGGTTCATTTTGCTGAATGTTATAAGTTTTTGTTATTAATAAATCTAAAATATTTTTAATGAATTCAAAAGAAACAGGGAACTACTAGAGAGAGTTCAATGGAGGGATAATAAAATGATGAGGGGACTGGAGCTCTGTCTTTTAAGAGGAAAGGCTGAGAGACCTGGGGCTGTTTAGCCTGTAGAAGAGCAGAACGAGAGGGGATCTTTCCAATGCTTAATAATATCTACAGGACTACTTTCAAGAATACGGGACCAGACTGTTTTCATTGGTGCCCAGTGACAAAATGAGGGACAACAAGCACAAACTGGAACACAGGAAAAAACCCAACTCTTTCCTTTGAGGGTAATAGAGCACTGGAACAGGCTGTTCAGAGAGCTTGTGGATTCTTCTCTGGAGACATTCCAAACCCACCTGGATGTGTTCCTGTGCAACCCACTCTCGGTGAACCTGCATTACCACGGGGTTGAACTAGATGATCTTCAGAGGTACCATTCTGTGATTCTGTGATTTTAATTCACAGCTCCAGAAACTTAGGAATTTTTGCTGCAATCAACATCTCTTAAAAGTCCTTCACAACTTCCAGATTTTGAGCACTGTAACCACCAACCCATTTCCATCTTCTTATGTTCAGTGCAAGATTTGTGGCCAGCTTGACAATCCAACTGAAAACATTTGTGAGATTCTGGCTTTTTGTTGTTGGTTGGGGTTTTTTTTGGTTGGTTGGTTGGGATTTTGTGTGTGTTTTTGTTTGTTTGTTTCTCTGATTGAGTTTTAGCAAGTTTAGTTTCCCGATCCTGTTGTCCTGAGTGGTGAATCAGGAAGCACTCTTCTTCTGTAGAAATATGGTAACACTTTTCACTTTTTTAACATTATGATAGTACAAGAGGACTATAGTCACAGACTTTGCATGTGGCAATCCCTGTGTCTACGATCATTTAACTGAAGCTAGTGAAGAGTGCAGATGACCAAGAAAACTGCTAACCAAGGAAAGGTGTTTCTGAAGCAATATATAATTACTTACAGTAACAACCAATCTCTGCCTTTTCATTGCTTCATGCCCTTCAGTGCTATTGGTGGTCAAGATGTTTTGCAATGGGTTTATCTTTCCTGGTTCATAAATAACTTGCCAGAGAAGGCAAAACAAGTCCCTGGCAGTGCCCATGGAACCATCAGGATGTGAAATACCATGAAACCCAAAATCCTAGGTCATAGGAGAGTGAGAGGCTTTAAGACAGTTGAAGTCTCCATATTCAATACTGGAGAAACTCCAGAGTGACACGTCTTCCTCTACATGCTGACCTAGTGGCAACAGCAGCAGCAGCAGCAGCAGCAGCAGCCCCACCAGTGTCCTCTCTGGTCCTAAACAACAATCCTCCATATTGTACCATTCAGGGGTTACCTTTGCAAGGGATGGCATGTTGGGAATGACTGTGATATATGTCCTCCTATCCTGGGAAAGGAAGAATTTCTCATTCTCTTGGGAAGCCATCATTTTCCCTGTTGTTCAGAGATGCAGGAGGTGTTTTTCATGCAGAGCAGGAAAGCAAAGCTGCTCCTAGTATGTAAAAGCATCAACAATCCCCACATGCTTTGGTTTAAGTAAACCATGCAATAGAGGAAAAAGACTGAGGAAGTCTGTGTAAGTGAGTGAAATTAGCTTTTTCCTAAAATGGAGAATTAGAATGTTTCATGAAATTAATGGAAAGAGGATCTTAGAAAGAATAAAGAGGGGCCTGGATAAATTAAAGATTTTATCTGAAACCAAACTGGAGTAATTGACTAAATTAACTTGTCTTAAAGAGACATGTACTGAGACATTGCAAAATAAAGAAAAGATAAAAGGAAATTAGAGAGTGTAATATGGCATATAAACAGCACTATGGAAAAAAAAAAAAACTGAAGGGAAAAGTAAGAATGTTATTGTCAAAGGGGAAGAAGAAAGGTTTTATGTGCTTATAAGTGACTAAATGTTCCATTTTATTTTTCAAGCAGAAATATAAAAATCTTCCTGTTGTTTCCCAATAAAAAGAAATCAGAATTCCAATCACATGTCTGAGGGAGCAGTCTACAAATACACACCCCTTACAGTCATTTCAGGCTTAGTTTATTAATTAAAATTTCCAGAAAGCATGGGAAGGCCCTGAGCAGTGATGGCACTTTGATTTTTCTACTGATATGTAGAATAAGATGGCCAATATTTTTTTTGCTCAATATAATTGCATAGAAGACAAATTCTAACCCTGCTAAAGAAGTAGAAATCCTCTGCTGTTAGAAGAATGAGTATCCGATGCCCTCAGTTTAGGAAATATTATTATCAAGGAATAACGTTAATGATGAAAAACCCTGCATGAACTGAGTAGCATTTTACACAACTTCTTCATTCCTGATGAGAATATTAAATTAAGATTACATTAAAGAATGGAGAAAAAGTGATTTTGATAATCTTGCAGCCTTCCTTTCAAAGCCCTTCCCCTCCCCCCCTTTTTTTTCCCCCTCTCTATATTCTAAATTATTTATTCTTATTACTGTTTGATATCATAGATGCAATTAGTGGCCTCAATCAGAAATTGAATGCACTCAATTAAATGCTTTCTGCATACACATACACATGTGTTTAAAGACTTTCCTATGAGATAGCAGGTTGTTCATCTTTAGGGACTGAGCAGCTGGGAGGGAATGAGATTCCAGTGACAAATGATAGCTTTTCAAACCCTAACTTCATAACTCAAAAAGACAGTTAAAAAAGTTTAAGTGTTTGGTTTAGGGTTTTTGTTTAGGTTTTGTTTTGTTATTGTTTGGTTTATTGTTGTTGTTACTGGGTTTTGAACATTCTAAACAATAATGTAGCTATCTTAAGGGTGCAGAAGCATCTTTAATTTGTGGTGGGATTGTCTCAGTGCAGACAACAAGAGAGACTTAGTTCTTTGTAAAAACATTTCTGTGTTGTGAAATTAAGGCACAAATGAGGTCAAATATCAAAATCAAGACTTTTTATTAAAGGAGAAAATTAAACAGAACAGAGGAAGGGAAAAAAGGGAGAGAGAGGGAGAGGAAAAATGGAGAAAAAGAGAAAGCAGGAAAGGAAGTATATTGTCACCCGCCCCAAGATTCTTTTCTGTCTTTGGCTGGAGGAGGTCCAGGAAAGGGTGCTGCTGCTTTGGGTTGGAGGAGAGGAGGGAGAGAGATCCCAGAAGATCCCAAAGTCTAAGTCCTTTTCAGCTTGAGTTGTCCAAAGGTGCTACCGAGTCCTGTGATGTTCCCAGCACGGTAGCATCTTCAGTGGAGCTCTTTTCTCTTACAGAGGGTGTGGCATGATCCTTTGGTGGTGGTGGTAGTGGGGAGATGTCTTGGGCTGCTGCTGCTAGGCTGAGCTATGATGATATTCTCCCCACCCAATCTGGTATAGCTCAGGGCTTTTATTCAGTTCTTTTCATTGCAGTGTTCTGTCCCCTCATCCTTATGCATGTGTCCAGGTGTTGCCTCCAGAGAATCTTCCTATGTACTGGTATGGGTCTGCACCAGAGTGGGCCTCCACCCCCTCCTTCGCCTTCTACCTATCCATACAGCAACACACATCTTGGAGTTTTATCAAGCCAGGAAAAGATTTGTTGCATAGTGCAGAGATCTTTTCACCATCCCCTCTTTCCAGGGTAGCTTTGCTCTTGATGGGTAGAGATGATCTTAACTTTTTTGCCTGTTAGAGAGGTCTCCCACCACACCTCTCAGGGGACAGCTACTGTCTGGTGAACAAAGGTGATTTGATCTTTATTGATTTACATGTACAAGACTCTCTCAGGGATCTAAAGTAAAAATAAGGTCTAAAATAAACTTTTACTACTATTGCTCACATCAGCTGGTATAATAAAAATAACCTCCTGCACAGAAAATACACTCATCTATTTTATTATTTTTTAATTTTTTTGTGTGATTATATAGAAATCATGTTCAACAACTTAATTAACAGATAATAGTGTTCTGTTGTGATCTAAATAGTAGTTTCTGTTCCAAAGAACTAAATCTAAAGTGGCTGCTGGGGAAATGCACACCATCCATTTTAGTGGGTTTTCTATGTATTTTGTTGCAAGGAAGCCATCTCTGTGATAGATCTCCACCAACAAGGCTTCACAGCTCTAAAGGGCAGAAAAAAAACCCAAACAGGTCAGGGGAAGAAGCGAGAAAGAGTCATCTCTTTGAGGAAGAGGAATGAAATGTCTGTCTGCTGAGATCAGGCCTGTAAGGAAATGTTCATTTGAAATTGTAAAATCTCTGTGTGTTTTGCCCTAGTTCCAGAGTCAGGAAACTGAGGTATCTTGCAGGGTTGTCCAGTCTTCAGTGCAAGAAGATAATGTGCAGTGAGAACCTCCTCTCCAGAATGAGGCGCTGGAAGGCATGGTCTGGAACATGTCCACCTGTGAGTCCTATTTCAGAGCAGTCCTCAGTATAGCTTGCCTAATCCAAATCAGTACAATAAATGCTAGTTCAGTTACTAGCTATGAAGTCCATAGCACTGTGCAAATGCAAACACAGAGCTGTTCTTCAGTATTTTCACAACCTGTAGATCTTCCCCCACAAAATTTTATTTTGGTGGCCATGTAGATGAAATTTCATCCTGAGGAAACAGTTACTTTTTTTTGGTTTTTTTTTTTTTTCATTAAAGAGCATGGGGATTTAAGCAGTCTGTTGTAGTATATCTGAGCTGATAGGGCAAAGAAGCTGAAAGGGGTCCTGCTAGATGGTGCCTTATCTGCAGTGCTGTCTGCAGTGCTGTCTTCTTTGATAAGTAGCTCCTTTTAGGCAAGTGACTGTCTCTAGTTCCTTGGAGTTCTTGATTCCTTGCACAGACAGACAAACACATCTCTTCTTCCTGCTTCAATAGGATTAACTGTAAACTGATGATATTTTGGAGCTTAGCAACCCTACAGTCTCGTGGAGAACCTCCATGCTATTTTGGTACAGGAAGTGTCCAAATCCTATCTCCAGTAAGAAGCAAAGTGCTGAGATTTCTGGATCACTCACTCTCCAAACATTTAAGGTCAAGCCAGGAGATGCAGTTTAGCAGGGCCTACCTCTACAGCAGGGCTAGCACAAGACAGAAACAAGACTCATGGTACTTTCATGATCTGACAAGGGATGAGTGGTGGTGCTGGACTCACAACACATTTTTATTGTACATTGAACAGGACCTTACACCCTTCCTGTTAATCTCCAATTCTACCAATCACCTTTTCTGGAAGCATTAACTTTTGTTAGTCTCGGTGTGGTTTCAACAGATTCTTGTAATGACTAGAATTTGAGAAATCCATTTTGCCCCCTTCTCAATATATTTCTCTTTGGAGGGCAAGGAGGGACTCTCTAGTAGGTTCTCTGTAGGTATAACTATCAGACTATGTTGCTCAAAATATTTTGAAGTTAAGAGTTATAATACTTGCAAGAATACTCATGTTCTGATAGATTACCAGAAGTCACTAAGAGAAGATAGTGAATATTAGTCCTCCCATTCAAGGGAAACCTAAGAATTAACATGGGAAGTAGATCTTACATGTAGGTGAATTCTAGGGAAAACATGAACATTCATAGACACCAAAGCAGCAAAGATACCAGTGATTAGTGAGATAGTAAAGGTGGGGAATTGAGGCAAGGCTTTCCACAGTATTTAAATGCCACTTTCAAACAAATAAACAGCATTCAAGCCAATGAGTGGGTTCCTGTCATTCTATTCAAAGGTTTGTGACAAGGGAGGGACTCAAACCTACATTTCCCAAGCCCCCAGCCACCATTCCCATAACTGGATGATCTTTCTTGCTGCCTCTTTTCACAACATCACCATGACAACAGTGGCTGCTCTCTTTCTGGCTGGTGCTCATTGTGCATATTGATGGTGATCAACAATGAGGTACTACCAAGATGAGTAAATAGATTAGACCCATGTGTTACCCTATGGTCAACATACACAATGAGCAAATCTGTAGCCTTCAGATCACTGCTGTTATTTCTTCTCCTGAGTCCTGCAGTGTCCTTTCTACTGACACATAAGCTAGTATTTGATGATAGTATTATTTACATTTTTAATTACATTGTGTGTGCTGGGTATTTACTCTGAGCACAAGTGGCAAGCTGTTTGGGAGCTAGTGTTTCTGCAGTGCTGCTAATTAATTGATGATAAATAGGTAAATAAAGAGCCCAGCAAAAGCAAAAAGAAAGACTATAGCCTGCTGCTTCCCTTTCCAGAAAACTGTATCCTCCCTATTTCCCCCTCCCCCCCCCCCCCCCCCCCCCTTTTTTTTTTTCCTCTCTCCCTGTTATCATTCGCCTTTTAATTGCAACAAGTTTGCCATTTGGCTGCCAAACCTTCCCCTGTAAGCAATGCACGGCATTGAAGACCAGTCTAAATGTGGTGTTTTGTCTCTTTTTTTTTTTCTCTCCTTTCTTTGTTTTCTGCCCTGGAAGGATGGGTCCTTAGGTTGGTCTGAAATTCTTTACACACACACATCCCCTGATAAGACAGGTGTGAATAACATTCTAAGTGTGCCATCATTTGAAATTTAACTCAAGAGCAACAAAGGGGAAACATGGGAAGAAAAGGAGCTGGGATGAAGGCAGAGCAAGAAAGGCTCCCCTGCCTAATTTTTACTGAGCATGAAAGAATATTTCACCCTCTTCACCGTAAGTAACACTTACACTGCACAGATAGGAAACAACGTTTAATAAAGTGCAACCACAAGAGCTAGGCTTTCAAATGCTACACCTGCAGCTGGGAAAGGTTTCCCAAGAGTGTTTCATTGAGTAAATTCTGGCCACTTGCATTATGTGACTAAGGCTTTCTTCAGCCTACCAGCATATACCGAAAGTCATGTTCATTCACTCATTTTTTTGCATTTAAAAATCTGATCAAGATGAGACAAACTATAGATTATAACATACGTTTAAATATCAGCCAGCCCAATGAGTGCTTTAAGAGGAATGGATATTTGATTTGTGTTCATTAGCAGATGGAGTAACCAGTAAAAGATTTAGAAGCTGAATTATGTAGCAAATGTAAGCTTTCTAGAACTGTTGATGGTTTTAAAACTGCTTTGCCTAGGTGGGAACAATTATACAAAGGGCAGGCCCAGGCAATAAGAAGCATCCCCATGAATGCTAGTAGAAGAAATAATAAAACCTCTGAAAGTCTTAGACATATAAAAAGGCTACTGAAAAATAAAGCAATTTTAGAAACATATCTAAAGAAGCTGTTTTTTACTAATATAGGCTAGATTCTGTGGAGGACATCCCCAGGTTCTCACCTGCATGACACTTTTTGGTGTGGCTTGACAATAAAGTGACAGCAATTTCTTTCTGCTGTCTTCATGATAGCCACATTAGGTATTCTGCAGAGCACAAAAGCCAAAGCAGGTAAATCTGCCCTTTATTGTGTTCCTTTTAATTCACAAATGTTGGTCATTAAGGGAACTTAGACAACACAGAATTGAGCAATGTGTTGATCAGCTTTCACATAGCTACCTGCAAGCTGAAGTTCTGCCTATCAATAAAGGCCACAAAAGCCACCGTATTCAGCCTGCCTGATTCTGTCACAAAGAAATGGCTGAAATGGTAATTTATTTCCTACCTATTCCTGTAGGTTGCAAGCCTTCCTGTGATGAAGCTGCATGTCCCAGAACATTTGTGAAATAGATACCCAGATCTTTTCAAAGTTACTTGAAATAAATAATTGATCCTTGCTTTTCAAAACCTTGCAAAATATCATGTATTTATTAAAAAAAAAAAACAAAAAACAAAACAAAAAGGTGGGGTGGGGAGTTAATTAACTGAATCTCTTCTCTCTTTGGAACTATTTTCACTCATGGTCAGCACCCTGTTGTGAAGTATTCTGAGTTGTGAAGTACAGGTGGAAGTTCCCATAATCTTTTTTGCCAAGGCTGTTTCGCTCTGTGTGAATTTTTACCAATTCAGTTAAAGGAAAAGTACAGTTAAACACAGATCTATAGTTTAATGAGAGGAGAGACTCAAGTTCCCACTGCATTGAATACTTAATAGGTTTTGAAATATTTAGTGGCCTTCAGGCTAGAACCCAAACTCTCCCTCCCCTCATGCCAGGTGAGTGCCTTAACTAGGTTATGACAGAGCACAGTACAATATCAAGATCTCTTTATAGCCAAGATCCACAGATCAACATGCATCTCGGAGAAAAAAGAAGAGGGGGAACTCCAAGGCTTAGATGTGCACAATAACTGCAGCTTCCTTACTGTGCTTTGATACATTTTTACTTTGGACTTCAGGAATATTAAGGTATTACATAAAAAGTGGAATGGCTTAAGCCAGCAGGTCTGAGATCATCCATGTCCCTAGAGCACCTCAACTAATTTATCCTGCACTTTGCTTACAACCAGTCATAATCAATTAATCATACTACAGCTCCTGGCACACTGTAGTGTGGTTCTCTGCATCAGGCAAGACATGTGAACTCTCATGAGAAGAGAAGCATTGATACAACCTCCTGATTAGGATGTCTACCTTCTAGATGAGAGGTGTGGAGAGGGGACAGAAATCATAGAATCATAGAATGCTTTGGGTTGCAAGAGAGCTTTAAAGGTCATCTAGCCCACCCACCCTGCAGTAAGCAAGGACATCTTCAACAGGTTGCCCTGCCCAACCTACCCGGAATGTTTCCAGGGATGGGGCATCTACCACTGTGCTCTGTAATATGTTACAATGTCTCACCACCCTCATTGTAAAAAATGCCTTCCCTATATCTAGTTTAGAAAAATTACCCCTTATCCTGTTACAACAGGTCCGGCTGAAATTGAATGTAGATCCTTGGCAGTGCACTTTAGCTGAAGAGTCTTTATACAAAATGGGACTGTAGTACCTTCTGGTGGTTTTAGGCTATGCCTTTAAAATTTAGTCACAGATTTTGGGAAGAAAAGTAGAAAATATAAATAAATCACTATTGGGTGTAAAAAGGAAGACAAAAGATTATTCTAAACAAATTCATTGGATAAATGTTTAGAATAAGATGGACTGTACTATAACAATTCTCTCCCTTCTTTCCTGCTCTCCGCTGTTTTTGCTTCACTTGGGAGAGATTAAAGTGCTTGTTGGCTGGCCTTGGCTGAGCTGTTAAGTCTAACCCACTGCTTTTCTCTTTGCTTCTTTCCTCTCTTGGGACAGGGGAGGGGGGAAGCAGTGGAACGGCTTTCCTGGTCTCTGACCAGGGACATTTTCGGGTTGTTTGCTAATTGTAAATATCTGTATCATATTGTAAATACTGTATATTTTGTACATATTCATTGCATTCCATTGTTGAGTGTAGTTCTTGCTTGTAAATACAGCTTCATTTGCTTCTAACTGTGTTGGTCTGGCAAAGTTAATGCTGGGGGGGAAACTTCAACCCACCACATTACAAAATGGGGCTGTAGTACCTACTCCTAATATTGCAACTATACTTTGAGCTCATGTGATGTGAATATACCTGCCAGATGGACCCCTGTGATAAAAATAAGTAGAAGAACACATCATTTGTACTTCCCCTTATAGGTTAGGAATGACATGCAAGCCAATCTTCAAAGTCTTGACAAGACTGAGGAACTTCTGAGCACTTGCAGCTTCTGGAAAACATTATTAGCAGGTAGCAGCAGCACCAGAATACTTATGCTGATAACTAGCTACTAAAGTCCCTTATGAATCCCTTGACCGAACTATGCCAAATTATCTGCTGAGGCACAATGCTTCCAGAGGCATTCATCACAGGAGCAGACTCTTTCTGTGAAGAGGTAGTTGCCCTATCCAAGAGAGAACAATAATCAATTTGAAAGGATGTCAATGAGCCACTGAGATTTCAAGTTTTGCAAGGTGTAGGAGAGATTAACTTTCTGAATGCTGATGTTAATTTCTGGGGCCAAGCTCTGAGATTTAGGTTATTAAATAACATTCTGAGTTTTCATTTAAGGAAAACAAGGATAACAAAACAAAACCCACCCACACATGAAAAGAAAAAACAAAAAACAAAACAAAACAAAAAACCCTAAAAACAACAAAAGACAAGAAAAGGGCAAAACAAAGAAATGAAGTGACACTCCAATCACTGGAATGTAACCAAATGAAACCGTGTGATCCTATGCAGGGAATATTTGCTGCTGTTTGCTCCTCAGTTAATTAATTATTGCTGGCAAGTTGCAGAGGGTGTGGGCCTGTTCTTGGCTGCTGCACTCTGTTTGATGCTGAGGCCAGGGGAACTCCAGAGGGTATTGTAAAAATTCCTCCCCTTGGGAGTGAAATAGGGAAAAAAATCTCTGCATGTTCACTGTTGTTGTTTCAAATGTTGTTGTTTCAAATCTTGTCCCTCATGGTACTTTTGTGATGGTACTTGATGCTCGAAACCACAAAAGGTGGAGGCTGCAAGTTAGATGTTAGCAAAAGGTTATGACGATATAGCAGGCATGTCCTTTTCAGTTCAGGGGAAAAGAGAAAACCTAGAACAGCCATTTGGATACCCACATGGGTGATAGCACATCTGGGCTTCATTCCCTGATTTGTTGTAAAATGTCATTATGACCTCAGCCAAATCATTTTGGGATGGGTTATTAAAGGGATTTAGGTACCTAAATCCACCATGACATTTTCAAAGTTGAAGCTCAGGCACTGCCTTGTCTTCCTTTTCCCTGCTGGTGCAAAAACTCCTGGGATGTTTAAATATACCTTCCTGCTGGAGGCTGTGAGGCTTGAGAGAAGCTTTTCCATGCCATGTTGCTCTTATTTGCTTTTCCTTGTCTTCACACAATTCAGTCCAATGAGGACTGTGAGGCAAACTGGATCAGGCAACCAATTCTGCTGAAAAATATGCAGTCAAAATGTCACCATGAGTGATAAAAACCCACCTTATTTTATTGTAGATGGAAAATATGTTCACCGTGTAACATCACTATTACATGATAGAAAAGACTGAGACTGAATAGGAGGAGAAACCAAAAATGTGGACAAGAAAGGTAGGACCAATGAACATAACCACTAACAGAAATAACTTCATTTGTTTTTAATTTTCAGGTTAATTTTTGTAGAAAAAAATTAAGAGTTTTCACTGCATTGGTGCTAACAAGAGGACTGAAAATGCATCTTGAGTCTTGCATGCTCCAAGAATGCATATTTAAGGTCTGCCAATTAATTTCCCTTATAGTTATAGTTAATATATTAAAAAAAAATGGAGTAGATAATTATCCCATAATCACAGAATAGCTGAGGTAATCCATGATAGCTGAATAATAGTTGAGATATTTACGATGAAGTCACAATATCACCAAGGAAGGCTGAAAAAATTTTCTATCCTCTTAGATGAAAATTAGAACTGATCAAAACTTTTTGTTTTATTTCCTATTTATCTACTTCTTTGATATATCTGATTTAGTTACAATCATGTTTTTGTCTGTCTTAAACTAACAGCAAAACAGAGTTAAGTATTCTCAGGTTATCTGGTTTTAATTCACAGCAACTGTCCATATAGATACAATTCCACTAATTAAACATATGAAATGAATTGACCTATGATATATCTGTCCCTGTATGTGATTTTGGGCTGTAGTAAGTGAGGGACATAACAACGAAGCAAAATTTGGCTTAGCATGAGAAAGGGAGATTTTCTAACTCAGCTTGCTATTTCAGCAAGAATAAATATGCTGCAAATATGAAATAAGTGTTAAATACATGCATATTGTTAGGTAATCTCATGCTTTATTTCTACTAATAGGTGCAAAAGATTTGTTGACTTCCTTGGGGGAATTATAGCTCAGTCTAAGTTTTGGGCATTTGTCTCCTCTTTTTTCACTCCACTGAAACTTTATTCAAACTGAAAAAGCAAAAGTCCATCTAGAAATCTGAAAAAAAATCTAGAAAAAACAAAATGATATTATTAACCCATTTAACAAGAACTTTCAGCAAATGTTTTTTCAAAATGACTATTAAAATTTTTCTTTCACTGACTGAAACCAGATGCCTGATAAGTCAATAATTGAAGACTTCATGTTTTGTTTAAAGTCTACAAAAGTGGGACTATGGGGAAAAAGAGTCTATGGGGAAATTTGGACAAAGTTAATACTTATTCAGTTTCTTCTCTGCAAATCAGAAGCAGCTACAGCCCTTCAGTTATGATTTCTTCATTTTACCATTATTTACTCCCTCCGATGAGTACTATTAAAAACAGTGGGTCTCTGACTGAGGTAGATGAAGACACCTCATATATTCCTCCCTGGTACAGAAAAAGGGATCATAAACTTAAAGACTGTGACTAGCTCTTTTTTCTGAGTGTATAATATTCATAAGCAGATTGCAGTTGAGCTGGCTACCTGTTTGAAATGTTGAATATGCAATACTTGACCAGAAACTAGAGAATATGACCCGACCCCTCCCAAAAAAGGGAAAGATTTTATTTCTCAGCCTCAGTCAGCTGACATTGGTCAGATTCACAAAAGTTGCCTGAAAACAGTCAGTGGCTGCTGACTCAGAGGTTGCCCTCTGCTTTGACAGCATGAAATTACTAACAGTTGGGCACAATACATGTTTCTGGTCCAGTCTTGGGCAAGGATGTGTACTGCAGTAACCCAAAGGCTTTGAAGCCTCATCTGGAGAGCAAAATCCCCAAGGGAAAGGTCACAATTTAAGAGAAGCAGCACTGTTCTGATAAACAGGATAAGGGAATTTTAGAAACTTCAAGACATTTTTTTTTTAATTCCTTCCTTTCCGGCCCACACAGGTATTGCTTGAGGCATCAGTCCTACAAAAATTAGGCTACTGTAAGATTTATTGGCTGAGTGCAGAGTTTACATTACATTTTCTCTCATCACTTTCTCCTGGAGTAATTGCCTATGCATGCACAGTCCTGGCTGCAAACAGTGTGGTCTGATCCCTGGGTGGCTCATTTTGGGACTGATCCAGCTAAAGGTTGATATCACCCATAAGCAGCTGAGTCTTTTAAAAGGACTTACAAGCTTGGGACTTTGCAGGAAGATAGTGTGGTACTTTGGAAGACCAGACCCTCGCTACAGGGCTTTTGCAACCATTGTCTCCCAGTTATTTATGTCATAAACTGCAGCTTTCCTTCAAGTCTGATTATTTATACTGTAATTTTCTTTAATCAGCAGCCACTGTAATTGATACAAAATACCTGTAGACGTAGTCTTGGTTGTGAAATTTGTGGTCAAATCCTTGTTTGTGGTTGAATCCTTGTGTAAGTTTATTTTTTCTTTTTTCTTTTTCTTTCTTTTTTTTTTTTTTCTTTTTCTTTTTTTTTTTAATTCCCAGTGAGTCTGGAAACTCGAGCATAGAGATTACAAAAATCTCTCTTTTTTTGTCATAATAATCCCAGAAAACACTCAGTTTCAGCTGGAAACACCTGAGTCAAGTTTGCAGAAGTGTTACTCAATGTAAAAGGCAATTTTGTCTCCACACAGTGCCCCAAAGAGGCAAAGCCTTGCCAGAAGGTACAAACCACAACACTCACAGAATATCTGTGGGTCTTTTACCCATGATTGTGACTGAGCAGGGATAAAGATCCAATGCTGCACAAGTGTATTCCCCAAGCCCCTACACAGGGGAATTTTACAGTGAAAATATTTTATCAACTCTGAGAATTCATGATTCTGAGACTAATGCTGGTGGTTGGAAGAGTCCTATTAAGTCTTTATACTATGCTAAGCACCTGTGCATTCTCACCTATTTTGTGCTGTGATTTAATCCTTGAATTTACCCTTATCTAGTAGAACACCAAAATGCAAATACCAGAGGGAAAAAAAAAAAGAATGCTAATTGACTCTTTGCTGGTAAAATTGGAGCCAGACTGCGGAGTCTGACTCATGGTAAAGTCTTAGCCGTTTAACCTGTTTCAAGTACTGAAGTGTGATACAGGGAAAGGTGAAACCCAAATAATTTCCTTTTGAAAAAAATTACAGTCCTGCAAAGCTACAACAACTGTTCCTGAAACAACACAGCAAAAGGTGGGCCGTGCTTCTTCAAAGACCAGTAGTATTATTCTTATTGGTTCCTTGAAAATATTTCATGACACATGAACCTCTCGAACAGTAGAGAGACATCCAGCTTTGAAATAATAACTGGGGGAAGAGGGTAAACTGAGCCATATTTATTCAAGCATTCCAGGTGCCCTTTGCAATCGGTGACCTAGTCAAGTATGAGAAACAATACAATCCCTAGGGCCTGCCGCCAAAAAGATCCACAGTCACTAAATGCATTAAGACATTAATGTCTACTTTGGGATCAGTTCTCAACTTAACAGGTTAACCTCTGGCCCACAAGGGAATAAGCAGCAAACAAGATTTAGCCAAAGCTTGTACTCAGCGGGTAATTGATAGCTGCAGCCCACCCATCTGATACATTTTTTTGATGGAGATAATTTTCCTCTCATAAGGGAGCTATCCATAGAAATAATTTAAGTTGACATCTCACCACTAAATCAAAATGCTGTGGTATGACATAGGTACTGCTAGATGATTTGGATAGAAGTAGGGGGGGCAGGGGATTGTGACAGAAATCTTGGTTTGCTATTTTGGTCCTTTTTGAGGAGGCAAGTTTCCATTTCAACAGCAAATAACTCAATTTTTCTTTGGAGTAATGAGGAATCACTTCTTTTTTCCTTTTACAACAGATATATTTTAGGCTTTATATAGTATTTTTGAGTCTTTTATTTTTCCTTTAAAACCCCATGCAGTTATTTTGATGAACTGTAGAGAGTTGTTAAATGATTTTTAGTCTATTTAGTACATTTAGTACATTTAGTACATTTTTTAGTACATTAGTGTAAGCAAAATTTGCCAGTACCTTGAGATAACATTAATATGTTCATTCTGTGTTTCTGTGTCATTCTGTGAACATCTCCCCTCCCTCTCCTCTCCCTCTCCTTCTCCTCTGTCTTCCCTACTTTTCTTCTCTTTTTTTAAATTTTTGCTTGGTTGGTTGATTTGGCTTGGTCTTGGTTTTGTTTGGGTTTTATGTGTGCCTTTTAACTATTACCTTTTCCAGGAAGAGATTTTAAAGCTCTCTTTTATTTTCTTTTTTTTCCCCCCAACCTTCTTGTTTCAAAACAGTGTGCAAAATATCAAAGTATGTCAAGTAAATAGCACTTTCTTTAGTCTTCTAACATTTTCTATATAGAACAGTACCACACCCTTTGGGAAATGCCTAGCAAGTAAGCAACTTGCAACAAATTGTGCTTGTCATAATGGAGACTGAAGCTGAGTGACAGTCCATCTGTTGTGCTGGTAGTAAGAAAAAGATATTTCATCTGCTGAGTCACTTGCTATCTTTAATTCCAAAATCAGCTGAGACACTTAATTTAAAAGTCTGTTGTAGCTGAAGAACATATTCATTTATTCTAATAACATAGATACTGGTAAGAATTTATCTTACCAGTTAAGGCAGTCTTTTCATGAGACATAGTCCTCTATAAGACATGAAAACAATATCATCTCAGTTTTCCAGGACGCAATCTTTTGTGAGTTAAGTATTCATAACACAGCTATGTATTATTTCTCCTGCTTGAAAGCACATTGTATGATAATAATAAGACTTCAAATTTCTGTGGATACATTTTTGAAAGTTACATGATTTAAATTTTTATGATTTTTTGTGGGAAGGGTAATATGTGATGGAGCTTCTTCCCAGAGCAACAGAAGTAAAAACATATATAGTTATGCGAAAGCAATATATATATAGATTAACACACATATATTGCTTTGCCATACCTATATGACCATGGTATAACTACACTAAGCTTCAAGTTGTGACATTTCAGAAATAGTTAAACATACTAGACAAGTGGCAATTGAAGAAATGGAATAGGAGCTGCATGTTTAAGATCTTTACCTTGTAATATTTTATGTCCTTTCATGGCTTGTTAGGTTTAGCTAATGTTATAAGGTCTTTCAACCTCCAGTAAAGCAGAAAGCAAGAAGGGGAAAAAAAAATAAAATCATATGACCGCTATCATTGGTTGCTGAACAGGAAATATCACAGCAGTATTTATCTGAAAATGCAGATTTGGGACTTGTTTGAAACAGCTGGAAATTGTTAGACCGAAACTCATAGAAGTATGTACTTGAAATATCATTTGTATCATGAAGAAATCTTTAAAACACCTCCCAACTTTGAAATTTCCTAAGATACACTTGTTAAGGGAGCAATAGGTAAATGGGAGTTGGAAATTTTAGGATAATTTGTCTATTTCCCCTTTCTGAAAGGAAACTTCCAAGTGTCAGTAGAAAATAAAAAAACATTCTAATTGTTTAAGTATAATTCTGTTTCAGCACAATGAATAATGAAAACAACAGATATGAATTTTCACTTTAAAACTGTGCAAGGATTAGTCATTTAACCGTGCACAAGAAGAAAGTGGAAAAAGACTGAGTTCCTGTCCTGCTTGATTGCCTATGCAAGCAGGTAACTACTAGTAGGTAACTACTAGTTACTAGCAGGTAACTACTGCTAGCACCAGCAGATAGAGAAAATAATCCATCAAATAAATGCAATATTGTTTTGAGCAAACTCTAAGGAACATCAAGTTACTGTCACCTATTTTCCTGAAGAAAACAAACAAACAAGAAAACAATCAACAAACAAACCACACCAAACAAAACTTTAAATGTATATATTTGTAATCCTCTTCTGTGAAAGTGAAAGAGTATGAATTGGCAGGACCTTGACCACAGAATATGAGCTGAGAGACAATTTCTAAATCCTTTGAATATTTGTAATGTTATAACTTGGGACATCTTGTTTATCTCACATAGTATTCAGCCAGGTCTGCTGACCATTACACTCTTGCCTCAGGTACAAATAAATTTCATATAATGAAGGTTTTTCCTGAAAGCTGAAAGCTTTAGTCTCTGTTTGACTTCCCCTCACACAGTATCCACACTGCTTTCTACACTAAAACACTGTGACTCATCTGCACCTTTTTCTTAACCTAGGAGTGATTTTCCTGGCCTCTTGATAGATGACACTCTGATTTACCCCATCATTTTGTCTGGATAGGTTTAAGAAATACTGGGACAAGGCTGCAGTGTAAGATCACATAAAAGCATAATCATAGAATACCAGATTGGAAAGGACCTCATGGATCGCCTAGTCCAACGTTTCTGAGCAAAAGCATGGTCTACACAAGATGGCCCAGAACCTTTTCCAGTTGAATCTTTAGTGTCCAGTATTGGGAATTCCACCACTTCCCTGGGGAGATTATTTCAATGTTTGATTGTTATTGTGGAAGATTTTGCTTTTGTGTCCAATTGGAATCGCCCCACAAACAGCTTGTACCAGTTACTTCTCATCTCTTCCATGTGACTCCCAGTTAAAAATTAGATAATATCAACTAGATCTCGTAACCCTATGGTGAAATACAGGTAATTTCCGTGTAAGAAGATAGGCTTATTCTTATCTTCACTCTCATCAAAATAATGGCCAGATATAACCTGGGACTACACTCCTGGTGATACTGCACAGCTGGTGGTCCTTTAAAAGCACACTGCACCACGGTCATTGTGGATTGTGGGGATGAGCTGGTTTATAGTCTCCATTATGGCCAACATATTTGAAAGGAAATTCAGCTTTGTGTTGCCACTTTAAACATTTTTTTTTCTTTTTCTTTCCTTTTTTTTTTTTCCCCAGTACAGACTTCAAAATGCTTCTTTGAAACAACTGAAGAGTGAACTTTAATTCATGTTTTTTAAACAAAGGTTATATGAGACTTACAGAAGCCTCACAAAAGAAAAATATCAGCAAGAATTGCACATTACGTTTAGAGTGCTACTGACTTTCAAATTTCTCTACAGGTATTATTTCTCATGAATAGGAACAAAGAGCAAAAACAGTTAAAAAAGCATATTCAAATGTGTGCATAAAAAGGCATGGTAAATGAATACTGTTTAGTTTGCTGACATAATTACTGGAATGTAATTTTTATGAGTCGTAGAAATCTTGGCATTTTCACTGAACCAGATAATTAGACTCTGAATAGAACAGGGTCAGAATAATTAATACATCAAAACTAGATGAACTTTTTCTAATTATTTTTATTTAATCTCTATTATAATTATTGTTATACTCTGCTGAGCATGATTGCCTCATGTTCATAGATTTGAATGCTGTCTTATAGTTGCATCCTGGGACTTTGTGGAATATTAACAAACCGTGGCCTGGAGAAATTAGAATGGTGTCGTTTCATGATGGAATTCTAAATTGGAATTTTCCTATTTTTCTATGTAGTTGCACAAATTTTGCCTCCCTATCATTAAAAAAACCCAAAACCCCCAAAACCCAAAAGTCTTTTCGTTTATTTATTTTTACATTAAATGGGGACTTCTGAAGTTAAAAGCAAACTTGTAATATGTACCTCTCCCCACCCCTGCCAAGACTTGCAAATTTTTCATATCTCATCATTTTTTCTTTTAATTAGATTTCCCCCCCCGATTGTATAGTTTCTCTTCAAGCTTTTCAAACTTCAAAGTTAAGACCAGACTCCGCTTACTGGATTCAAACAATCACTCAGAAGCATGGGGATAATAAGGAGCTCTTCTGTAGTTAGATGTAATTGAAGGCACGTGAGAGATTTTAGTCTGCATCATATTCTTTTTTTCTTTATTGCTGAAATATAAACATCATATATAATCACAGCAACTCACATCAGTGGGATTGATTCAACAAACCCTCTGACATCAGGTCTGCTGGACCAGGGCCTAGGGGTTTCTTTGATGGGTTGAAAATAATTCTACTTTATTCAGCCTGTACCATCTCTAGGCAACAGAACATGTAGTTGGAAGAGAGGTTGCATTGCCTTTTGCTTTAGATGGCCACAGTTTAGGAACTTGATCAAAAGACTGTGTGTTCAGTTTTGGGTGACTCTGGTTGTCTTTTTTTTTCTTTAATACCTCACCTATGCCCCCCATTTGTGCATTGAGACTGATGAGAGTCACTGTAGACTTGCACTAACATAACCATAAACAGAAGTATGTCACTTTGTGACTTAAAAACTCTCACTGAGGCTTCCTTGGGAAGATTAAGAGAAAAAAAAATAATACCTTCTATTTCCTAATATCTTTTATCACCATGTTTTGGAGGTGAACAAGAGGGAATGTTCTGTAAAGCGGGTTTTTGGCACCTCAGAAGGTCCTTCTACAAATGCTGTATTTAAGTCAACCTTATTAGATTTGATCTGCACACTAACTCTTAATGAAAACTCTGCCTCTTCTATCCCACACATGATCTTCATGGGAATAAAGGTAATATATTTCCACAGCTTTCTCTAGGTCAAGATTTTTCAAAACAAAGCAACCTACTTTTTATCCCTCATCTATTCCTCATCTCTAAACACGAATCCCAGCCCTTGTCAGATTAATTTGCAAATGCTATGAATGAGCAGAGATACCTAAAAAGATAAATGACTATCTTCCTTTTAAGGAATGCCCAAGATGACAACACTTTCTGTACCACGAAGATCTGACTAATCTCTCTAGGATTTCATAACAGATAGTTAGCAGTCTGGGAAAGGAACCTGGCCTTATTTCCAGTGCAACCCTCATTCATTTTATGTCCTGGTAAACATTAGATGGTACATCTCCAGCATATACAATACAGCTCCTAGGAGAAAGACTGTGAATAGGTGGAGCAGGAAAAGGGATTGTGTAGCAGACAAGTCCATGATGAGTTTCATGTTAGCTACACAGTAGTCAGGATTCTGTATCCTTCTTTAGCAGAGCGTAATGAAAGAACACATTATGATTTGTCACCATAACCTTGCAGGTTAACTAGGCAGATGCTGTTAACCTGTTAACCAAGTATATATAGCATGTTCTGTAATGGGTACCACACTGGAGTGGTACATGAGTAGGCTTCGCCAACCATCTGCTAAAATCTTCCTCCTAAAATTACCTCAGGGGAGTCATTGTAATCTACTTCTGGTGTTCCCCACAAAAAAACCCCAAACCATACCAACCAACCAACCAAAAAAAACTATTTCCCCATCTTTCAGGCTACTGTGTAACAATGGCAATGCTGATGCTAAAAACATCTCAGTCATGTGAGTATTGATGGGCACTTGTGAAAACAAAAGGGAATGGACCTCATTCTAGCTTATTATAGATGAGTATCTTATTATCTTAGTACCTAATCCTGAAAATTGTCATCTAGGTGGCTAATCTGCTGGACCTAAATAGTTTGTCACAAGTACATCTTCCTCTGATGCTGGATGCTGAGAAAAAGCTGCCTATAAAGTCTGTGGGATGGTCCTGCCTCCAACCAGAAAATTCTTTTCAGTCTCTTTCTCATATTGTTGCAAACAACCTTTTCCTGAAATAAAGCTGCATTTTTCAGCCTTTTTTTTTTTAATGAACTTAAAAAAACAAAAGGTGCATTCAAACATGCACAGTCCTGTACAGCAATCCATTTCCTTACAGCCTGCTCCCATTATTAAAGTTTTGCCATGGGTCAGTTAATTTATGGTTAATATCAGTGAAAGGTCAAGCATCCTGAGTGTGGGAGGAGGGAAGAGTGAGTGTGTGGAGGGGAGTGGGAGGAAAGAGGAAGGTTGCATAGATAGGAATAAGGGAAAACATTTGAAAAAACGAGATTAACAGGAAAGAGATTAAAAAAAAAAAAAAAAAAATCTAAACTTCCCACAACTTGAAAATACTGGAGCACAACTTTGGTCATTTTCTCATACACCTTTTCCATTCAGCCTTCCCATAACCACAAATTTTGTCCTGTTTTCTCACATCTCCATTCCATTCTTATTCCTTGTGAGTTCCCACATGGGCCTTGATTTCAGTTTCCCTTTTCCACATGCTTCAGCTCTTGATTTTGTGGAGCAGCTGAATTGACACTAAATCATGTAACTGTTCCTAAAAAAAGTTCCTAAAAGATGCTAAGGGTACACAGCTGACTCAGTTACCCATTGCTCTCTTTACAATAAAAGCATAAGGTTTTGTGGACTACAGTTAATGCTATGATGTCTAAATACTCAGGATGAAGTGAACTCTACCCCAGGAAGGCCTATATCTCCCTTTTAAAAATCAAGCAATACAAGGCATTCAGCAAAATTTATATGACATGATTTCTCCAGTAAGTTATTGAAGATTTAAAAGTTATCCATTTAAGTTCTGTGTAATTTCCATCTGAGAGTGACAAGTGAAAGTAGTATGCAGTTCTGCACTCTGTGTCTGTTTCCACTTCAGAGATGAGCTCATTTCCATGATAATGGTTATTTCCAGCATGGTATCCTAGATTTTTCTTTGAGGTGTGATTTTGAGCAAGGTCAAATACTTGGCCATGTCGCCTTGAAGAGATTGTCTTCTTGTCCTTCACCCATGCACAAAAGTGACTCCTGACAATTTATAAAGACAGTGAATTGTATCAACTTCCCCTACTCTTTCTTTTACACTGTCATTGTGAAGTCTTGCTCATGACTCCACTTCCTCAACTCTGACTGCTTCCCATGTCCACATAAGAAGAAAAACAACATGGTACCTGTCTGTGTCTACAGCCCAGAGTTGGGCTCAGAACCCAAACTTGAAGAAGTGGGGGGAGGAATCTCAGTTCTTCACAGCAGTATGTAGGTGAAAGATGTCAGTACTGTGTACTGATTTTGAGCCTCCAAATCAAGTAGAACAGAATAGAATAAACCAGGTTGGAAGAGACCTTCGAGATCATCGTGTCCAACCTATCATCCAACACTATCTAATTGACTAAACCATGGCACCAAGCACCCCATCTTCCTAAACACCTCCAGTGATGGCAACTCCACCACCTCCCCGGGAAGTAAGGCATTGATACATTGGAGCAAGCTCAGCAGAAGGCCATCAGGATGGTTGGGAGAGTCACTTCCCCTGTGAAGGCTTGCTGAGGGAGTTGGACATCTTCGGCCTGGAGAAGGGATGTCTTGGTGAAACTGCTAGGATATTTTCAATATCTAATAGGATGTTACTGAGAACATGGAGTCAGGATCTTCATGGGAAAGTATAATAGGTGAAGGAGATATAATGATCCTAAATTGTTTAGGGAATGTTTAAGTAATCTGGATATCCATAAATCCATGGGTCCTGATGACATGCACCCATGGGTGTTGAGGGAGCTGGCAGAGGTCATTATTGCCAGACCATGCTCCATCGTCTTTGGTAAGTCATGGTGGACAGGAGAGGTGACTGAGAACTGGAGGAAGGGAAATGTCACTCGAATCTTCTAAAAGGGTAAGAGGGAGAACCCATGTAACTATAGACTGGTCAGCAAGGACAAGAGGGTTGTTAGGAACAGTCAACATGGTTTTACCAACCTGTCCTTTTATGAGGACATAACCAGGTGGATAGATGATAGTAGAGCAGTGGATGTGGCTTATCTTGATTGCAGAAAAGCATTTCACACTGTCTCCCCCAGCATCCTTGCAGCTAAACTGAGGAAGTGTGGTCTGGATGATTGGGTAGTGAGGTGGATGGGAACTGGTTGAAGGAAAGAGTTGTGGTCAATAGGATGAAGTCTAGTTGGAGGCCTGTAACTAGTGGAGTCCTTCAGGGGTCAGTACTGTGACCAGTGATGTTCAATATAATTCACTGATGACCTGGATGAGGGCAGAGAACGCAGTGTCAGCAGGTTGGCTGATGACACAAAACTGGGTGGAGTGGCTGACACACCAGAAGGCTGTGCTGCCATTCAGTGAGACTTAGACAGGCTGGAGAGTTAGATAGGGAGAAATTTTGAAATTCAATAGGGGCAAGAGCAGAGTCTTGCACTTGAGAAAGAACAACTCCATGGATCAGTATAGGTTGGGGACTGACCTGTTGGAGAGCAGTGAAGGGGAAAACGACCTGGGGATCCCAGGGGATTGAACACTGACCATGAGCCAGCAATGTGTTCCTGTGGCCAAGAAGGCCAATGCCATTCTGGGGTGTATTAGAAGTGGTGTGGTTAGTAGGTCAAGAGAGGTTCTCCTACCCCTCTACTCTGCCCTGGTGAGGTTGCATCTGGAATATTGTGTCCTGTTCTGGGCCCATCAATTCAAGGACAGGGAACTGCTTGAAAGAATCCAGCACAGAGCCACAGAAATTACTAAGGGAGTGGAACATCTTCCTTATGAGGAGAGACTGAGGGAGATGGGGCTCTTTAGCTTGGAGAAGAGGAGACTGAGGGGTGACCTCATTAATGTTTATAAATATGTAAAGGGTGAGTGCCAAGAGGATGGAGCCACCAGGCTCTTCTTGGTGATGCCCAATGACAGGACAAGGGACAATGGGTGGAAGTTGAGGCATAGGAACACCCATGTTTTTCATTGTGAGGGTGACAGAACACTGGAACAGGCTGCCCAGGGGGGTTGTGGAGTCTCCCTCTCTGGAGATATTCAAAACATGCTTGGATGCTTTTTTCACTATAGGGGCAATTAATAGAACAGAAGAACAGAATTAGCCAGGTTGGAAAAGACCTTCGAGATCATTGAGTCCAAGCTATCACCCAACACTATCTAATCAACTAAACCATGGCACCAAGAACCCCATTCAGTCTCTTCTTAAACACCTCCAGTGACAGTCACTCCACCAACTCCATTAAGCATTGGAACATGGACATAGGGAGGATTTGAAATCTCTGACCCTGGAGGTTTTCAAGACCAGGCTAGCACTGAGCAAACTGATCTGACCCTGACCTAAGCAGAAGACTGGATTGTGTCTTTTCTGAGATTCCTTCCTACCTGAATGACTCTATAATCTTGTAAATAAAAGACAGATGTAGAGCTTTGCCCTGAAGATTCTGATTCATTATTGTGTTAGCCTGGACAAAAAAAACAACCAAAGAACTTTCTCACCTAGGCATACACAGGGAAGACAATCTTCAATATGAGACAAAGCAATGTCTATTTCAACAGAGCATCCTCAGCATCTAACCATTGCACTTTTAATGAAACATTCCACTGTATCCTTCCTCTCCTGCAGTCAAAAAGCAATAGAACACTGTGGGTTTCACATAACTTTAGCTTGGACACTGTCAATGAGTGGAGCTAAATGTTGATAAGTACTGTTTGTCAGCATAGATTCATAAATTAGGTCTGGTGAATCATACCAAAGATATGACTACTTCTTTGCATTGCCAAGTGTCAATAATACAATGGCTATGACTATCTAGCATATTTAATAAGAAATTATCTTTTCTTCCCTGTCTTTGAAACATAAAATACATTTATTAAATCTTCTATATTTACAAAAGTTCTCAATATATTTACTGAAATTCATAGATTATATTCTCCCTTGTAAACAACAGAACACAAGAACTAAAACACCCCTACAACAAAATCTCATTTACAATGTTCATATTTCCATTATAGAATACCAGGTTGGAAGAGACCTCAAAGATCATCTGGTCACCATTTGCTAGCAAAAGCACAACCTAGACAGGATGGCTTAACAGGATGTCCAGCTGAATCTTAAAGGGGTACAGTTCTTCTCTGGGGAAGTTATTTTTATGGCCAGTTGTCCTCACCGTGGAAGATTTTCTGTTTGTTTCCAACTGGGATCTCCCCATGAGTAGAATATATCCATTACCACTCATTTCCATGTGACTCCTTGTAAAAAGGGAGTCTCCAAAAATCTTATAAACCACAGGCCTGTAAATGACAGAGACTGCTGTTTTTCCCCTTGATCCAAAACTGGGTACGTGGGTTTGCAAACATATTGTCTGCCACTGCATAGGTGAGACGAAAAATTAAGAAGTCATCAAAAATCTTCATGTCTCCTTCATAGGAGCAAGTGCACAATTGATATGTAGTTGGTGGGTTGCTTTCTCTTTTGATCAGCAAGAGAAAACTAAGGAAAAAGATGTTGGTAGGTGTTATATGTGTGTGTGTATATATATCTGTATATATATATATATGTATGTATATTCCGTAGACCAAGTTTTTGAGTACAGTTAGTCCCTTTTGTGTTACTTGAGGTAGGATCAGAAATGGACATGAGCAAATTGATGTTGTTAGGAAGGCTTCTGCTGCTTCTCACATGAACCACCACAGTCAGATACTTATAGCACATGTCAGGCAAGACATGCTAGGAGTTGACAGTGACATACCAGGTTGTCCTCTCCTTCATGTTACAGCAGCCCAAAGGTTATTCTACCACACATATATCTGAGGTAGAATACGATGAGAGTTGCCAAAGGTCAGCAACCTACAATCCATATGGTGAGGGTCTTTGCCTACACTGTTAACAGTACAAACATGGGAGAACATTTGGCAGTACATATCCATTCTTTAAATGACATTAAGTCTAATCTTGCTCTGTCAGGAAGCAATGGAAATGTTCTCAGTAGCCTGGCTGGAAGGAAACCAGGTCCTCAGTGCTGCAATTCTTTTTACAGAAGATCACAGTGACTGAAGAACAGTTAAAAGTGTTAGTGACAAATGTAACCATTGCCATCCAGTGGTACCATGGGCTACTACATATGTATGAAAAAACTCTCCTGGCAATATAATCACAGAAAACACATCTCTGGTACAAGACTCCCACAGCACGTAAGTTTCTTCTCAAGGGTTTAAGAGAGCTGAAATATTGCTTGGGGTTTGAACTGGGCATCTGCATAGGGCTGGATAGAAGATTTTGATCTTTTTATTTCTATCAAAACATTAAGATATGGCAATCAATCTTGTTCCTTCTGCTCTCTTCTGCTGTAGAAATAAAATGTCTTTTATGCCTCAGCTGCAATTCTATGCAAGAAATCCTGCTTCTATCTTTAGGCTACTGGAAAAATAAGAACATGCAGTGAGTACATATAATTGATCTGAACTTTTCTTTCAAGTGAACAGAAAGCTTGATAATTCCAATAATGAGTTCAAACAATCCCAATTTAATCATTTTCATACAAAGCTTTCTCCCTTTCCCTCCTCCCCTTCTACAGACAAAAGTGAAGTGATTAATATTTTTTAGTGTTTTTGTGAAGAATCTGGGTCCTTGTCCATTATTAAACAAATCTCCACTTAGGACAAGGAACACAAATAGGAGGGGGGAAAATAGTACTAATTGTAGAGGTAGGAAAAATCCAGTATGAAGTAAAGCAGAGTAGCATACTATGACAATTTAAAGTTATGACTAAATCAGGAGGCTGCTGGATACAATAGCTGACTGTGGTGTGTTTTGCATAGTGCAAGTGATCCCAGTCAGACTGTAAACTTGTGGTTGCTACACAGAGAAAACATTTAGTCATTAGGAGTTCAATTTCTCTCTTGCTTACTAGTTGTATAAGAATAAACCATTTATATACCTGATTGGCCAACATATTTCATACCATTTTCCTATCATTATTACTCCAATACACCCTAAACGAAGCTGACACCAGGGCAGAGTTATAAAAAAAGAAGTGACACAAGATAGTGAATAAGGTTAATGCATCTCAATCAGGGATGAATTTGACCCTCTGGGCTATTTCATATTTATAAGATTTACAGTTGGCATCAGATTCACTGGTGCACTCTACTTGCTTTGTAACAAGGAGGCAGAGCAGCTGTGAAACATCCAGATCAGTTTAGATGGAATTGTTTCGCTCATGAATTTGACCCTGGATGCCATATGGACTGGAAAGCTCATTTGATTTTAGCAGTGCTGCTGTTGTAATTTTTTTTTTTTTTTAATGATACATCTTCAGATACTTAAGAGCAACATTTACCTTCTTATCTTGCATCTTGAATGGCTGAGGTTCTTTCCATAGTATTTTATAGTACAGAAAGTCATCAAATGTAAATTGTAACCAGACTTCATGTCCTGTTTCTGATAGAGATACCTAGTTTTGAAGTTGTCTGAGCTCTCCATGAGGAAAAAGAAAAAAAAAAAGGCAAAGCATAAACACCTGCAGAGGAAAGCTGAATCTTGTTAGAATCTGAATAATCTTCTTAAGGGGTCTCTGTTTCTTTAGGGACTATGAGACAATTTGATGTGACATCTGCTAAGCCAGACACTCCAGATAACTGCCTAAAGTTAGGTGTGATTCCAGGTCTGAGTTGAGCTTATTGCGATATGAAGAGACTTCTGCATCAGATCTGAGGGGTGAGAGCAGATCCTAGTTGACAATAAAACCCATGCCAGCTAGAAAAATACCTGTGTTCTGGAAATAGTAATGAATCGGCATAATATGGCATTGCAGAAATTTTGCAAGCTATTTATGATGATTTTATGAACACTTAACTCTGTGAGAAATTATGGTAGTTTAAATATTTTGAAAACATTTTAATTCTCCAATATTCTTGTTTTGAGAGGTTAATTTTAATACACATTCAGTTTATCCACTGCATCATTGAAAGTCAGGTATGTTTGCTTTGATTTGTTCCTAAAAATAATTTTAACATTTTATGTCCCCCTGAAAGATATTAAACACTACTGAAGGAATGAAAAAAAACTATTCTGGTGAAGAGGATTAAAACTGAGAAACTTTGAGTCAAATACTACCTCACCCCTGTTTGCTGTGGTCAATAAGGCTTGTCCTCTGGCAGAATTATAGAGAAATCATAAGAGAAGCTTGTTTGTACAAGACAGAATTTCCTTGAAAAAAGTGAGAGACTGTGGTGTGTTCAGCGGACTGTCCTAAATACTGCATGGTTTTTTGTTCAGACCAGATGTATCTTACCTTGATTTCCCTAATAAAAAATCTGGCCCAACCAAAACAAAATGTTCTATGGTGTTCATTTGCTGCCCTCTGGGCAAAGGGTGAGATTAAGAATGAATTACAGGCAACATGTTAATTACACATACATTGCACAATTGGAAATGAAAGAAATTTAAGAAACTATGCTGAATACAAGAAAGAACCTATATGTGTTCTATAGATCAACTAACTGATAAAAACCTAGATTTGGCTGATAAACGACAGACTTTAAAAATACCATGTCAATGCTAGCTGCAACAAGGTGAACCAAGTATTTCGAATAATCTCAGGGATAGTTTCTCCTTATGACTAATAATGTTACCAAAATTCCCTAGAGGAGTTTAAACAGGGCTATGCGCAATCAGGAGGATATAAGCATGATATACATTTTGTCATGTCTGCTAACATTGCCCGACTTCTACTACCCAAGTTGGATCAATGTAACAAAAACAACGTCAAATTTGTATTAGTGATGTGGAACAAAGGTTATTTTGCAAGAAATTTTGTAAATATTTTAGTAGGTTATGCATATCCTACACTGGTGCAACAGCCAGAGTTGTTTCAAGAGTTTTTAGGAAAAGATCATAAAGAAATCTTGGTTTGTCCCTAGGTGTAGGACATCTTAATTTGAATCATTTGGGTCCTAGAACAATTAGGTATATATAATTAATTTCCTGTAATTCACGACAGTAAGTATTGAGAACAGTGGAATTTAGCACTTTTCCTTTTGAATACTCATGTATTTTGATGTATAGAGTGCATTTCTGTTTAAATTTGGAAATAATGATTTTTTGCCCTCGAGAAGAAAACTGAGACATGAAACTTCATGTACCATAACTGTGACGAAAATAAACACAAAGGAATGGTTCTGGGTAGCAGCCTAACTCTATTCAAATCTTGCTAATCTTACCAAATTCTTATTTTTGTGAATCTTTGTTTGCAGAAGTACACAAGTGGGTGGAAATTTCAGTTTCAATTAAAACAAATAAAAATCACAAGTCTCTTAACTTTGTGGTTCTTTTAAAAATATGAAAGAGAGAATATTATCCAGTATTGACTGCTGATGACTTCATATGTGGTGAAGTTAGAAAAAAATGTCAGTTTGTTGTAAGAGAGTTACATTTGAGTCAGCTGGAACATAGAGCTATAAAGAAGAAAAAGGGTATATAAAATGAAAGAAAAACAAGTGTACAAGCATGTTCCCAACTCTTGATTCTTAAGCCAGTCTCAGGGGCTTGGGGATCTGATTTATGTTTTCCCATATTGTTTTCTGCAACGCTTGACATTCTGATTATAAAACCTAGCTGAAGACAATGAAAAGTGAATATACATTGGAATTAAGATGCATATTTTTCACCTGGCTATGTTCCTATTTGGAAGTATTAGTGGGACATGGGAAATGTTCCACACAAACGTTCTTGCATCTTTTCGAGGTGTTTGACCTGAAGCATTTTTGCATTTGTAGGCATGAGTTGGATATTGGATGGGAAGATTATATGGTACTAGACCCATAATAAGAGGCTTTACTTTGGATCTGCCACACATAACTCCATTACTGAAAAAGCAATGTAACTCCTCTGTGCTCACATGCATTTATAAAACAGCAACATCCATTCTTATATCTTTATAATAAACATTTACAAAGGACTATTTGTGTTGGTATCTCCCTTATGAAAATATGCTGACTGTTTTCTAAAACATGTAAAGAATGTTTCTTCAGGTAGAAGTAAGCTAAGGAATGAAGAATGTATTCTTCATCTAGGCATGTATTCTTCATCTAGACAAACCTGCTTTAGCAGGGGAGTTGGACTAGATAATCTCATGAGGTCCTTTCCAGTGCCTAATATTCTGATTCTAACATTCTTTTGTTTTGCCTTTTGAATTCTCCACCAGGAACATAATACAGAGAAGTAGGCCTGGAAACATTAACATACTGTGTTATGACTCTGCTGCATCCAGTAATTGATATTTTGTGTTACACATAATGTACACTTTAGCTAAAGCTCTTCCTGACATGAGAGACTGTTTAAAATGCCCTCAAGTCTAAACGTACATAGCAATTTCTGCCTGTGTAATGTTTCTTTCCAAGTCTTTGAACTCACCTTAATTTTAAAGCAAAATGTTTAAGAGGTCATCTACATCTTAATTAACAAAGATGGTCAAGTACTTACTTAACTCAAATATATTGTTATCAATACAGTTTTCCAGACTGAAGACAGTCATGTTAAACAGGTTAATGAACTGATGCTTAATGAACATATCTGCCACTGAAAACCTCAGGCTCATAGAAACAAAGATTTTAGAGTAGAAAGGACCACAGGATAGTGCAACTCAACTTCCTTTAAAACAAAAGCTATCATGTTCCATCTAGGTGCTGGTGTACTGAACCCAGATGTTTGATGAAGAAGTGTTTGGTAAGGGGACGAATGGCTACCACTGTTCTTTAAAGATCTGTATGATAGTCTCAGATATCTGATTTTTAACATCTTTTTATGCTGGGGAGAATTAATTGAAATTCTTGCTGGGAGTAAAGCTTGTTTGTCACAGATTCTCCCACACTTGTCTATCAGCAGTCTTACTGTCTCATTGTCAAATTATCTTAGTCTTTTTATGTATTGGGTTTTTTGGTGGTGTTTTTTATTTATTTAATTTTCTCAATTCCCATTACTACTTCTGGACTTCTTTGGCAAGTTTTTCATGACTCTTCATTTCTGTCTACTGACATTTTATTAAGCTTTTCTCCCTTTACCACCCCCAGCCTTCCCACATCGTATCCTTCATAGTCCCAACTGGCCACTTTATTTTCCTGTGAAATCTGGGAACCAAAATAAAAGACAAAAAGAGCACTAATGTGTGGGCTGCAAACAGGACAGAAATCATTATACTACTCTGAAAGCAAAGCTATTGTAATGATGTTGTTTTGCCTTAGGAGAAGCTTAATCATCTCAATACTTGTCCATTTCTGAGTTTCAAGTGCAGTTTCTAAGAGGACCTACTGTGACTATAAGAATGAGCAGTGGTTCTCAGGGAATGGATGACACCACATAGGAAAGTTAGTATTCTAGGAGAAAAGTTTAGAAGCGTATTGGAGAATGAGGTGTACACTGTTCCTGGTCTTGAAATTAAAATAAACTGTACCTCTTCATCCTCTAAGAGTCTTTGAAAACTTTGTCACGTCATCCTTTTGAAATTCTAGTTTGAAAGGCAGTTAGGCAGCTTTACGAATTAAAATTTGGCTAGAATACAGATACTCACAAAACACAACCACTGAGAAGGCTACATTCTTTGTTTATTTATCAAAATGAAACAGTCCTGTCAAAACCACAAGTTGATGTCCGCAGTCCAGTTCTTTCAACTTACTCCTTTTTTTTTTGGGGGGGGGCCAATCCTAACAGTAAGTGTCCGTAACAATGAAGAAGACAGGAAGAACAGAGTTTCTAGCTGCTCTTTCTGGTGTCCATAATGCTAGATGCTCCTGACCTCACTTGATAGCATAGAATCCTGACCTCCTGAAGGAAGGCCTGGTCTCTAGCCCTGCTCTCCTGGGCAGATGAATTCAAACCAAGATGCAATTAACAACTTAAAACAGATCCTCACAGGAATCCTTATCATGTATTATTCAGATATATGCTTTCATTGCTGTTTCTTAGGTGTTCATCTGCAAGAAGGATCTATGACAAGCAGTAATGTTTTGTAACTAACATGGGGTCTAATTCATAACCCCAAAGAAGTGTAACCACATTGTGATGAAATATCACTGGGGGTACAGTTTAACTAGCCCAGGAACTAGTCACACTGATGTAATCCTACTAGTTGAAGGACCCAATCTGTGCTATCACACAAAGTCTTCCACAGTGTAGTTACCTAACAAACCTGATGATAGGAGACAGCGCATTTAATTTTTTTTGCCATTAGTATTCTTGAGGTAAATGAAGAAAACCAGAAATCTAAGAGGAAACTGAACACATGATAAAATTGGTATTAAACATAAGTGGGAATTAGCCTTTTCTGGAACCTCTCTCTTTCTGTTCACTATAGGGCATCCTAGAGGACTAGCTGGGACAGGACAAGCAGTTAGTTAAGGTTAAGGCAGTTGAGTCCAAGTTCCAGGGTAGACATTAAACCTCCAAATTTATTTCATTTTTTGGTTTCCTAGCACGTGCTGAGCCAATATAAGACATTCCAGTAAAAAAGTGAATGTGCCAGTATAAGCAGCATTCACATAAAGTTTTGTTAATGCAGCTATGGTTATAAAACTGTTAAGTGTAGATGAAACTTGGTTTTATTTGGGTTTTCAGCCTTCTTTAGGGATATTACTTCTATTATAAAGAAACTGGTAATTTTGCCTCAAACTATGAATTTGCAATGAGTTGTTTTTAGCGGTATCAAGGCATTTAATCACTTTGACAATGAAAGCCACATATACATGTTTAACAAACCAGTATGCAGCAAATATTTCCTATATTAATCTCTCAAAATTCAGCAACTAGGTCATTTTTCATAACTCCAACTTCTCTGTTTAGTTTGTTCTTGAGCTTTTGAGCATATGATCTTTGCATGTCTCCTGCCTCTGAAGGGGAGGGAAGATATTCAATCATACCCCTTCAGTGCTTAATCACAACTTTAATATGGTTTCCTTCCTGGTTGGTCGTGGCACATATTGAATTAGGAAGCAATCCTGTCCCAGATCCACAAACATACTGCCAATCTTATTTCCTCCACTTAATGTAATCCAGTCTAGGCCTGAATAATTGAAGGCTTTTGTTACTCCCACCATGCCCTTTTCACATGCTTCTTATATGTACAGTATATAAGTAATTTTTTATCCCAGTTGTTCTCTTAAAACAGGTGGTCTATATTATATTCCTTTGGGGTCTGACTCTGCTTTCATTTACCTCATCATAAATCAGGAGTAGCTCTACAAAACTGAATGGTATTATGTCAGTGTAAAACTCATGTAAATGAAAGAAAAGAACTTAACATTATTTCCTGCTACTGCTCTTTCTGCAGGAGGTGGATTCAACAGGAACCCCTAATATGTGGTATAGCCTTTATCTCCCTTTTATGCTCCTGTGGGGGCCCTTCATTTTATAAATCTTCTCTACTGTTGAGAGAATCAATTTAAAATGCCTGAAAGGTCTGTTCAGCAGTAAAAGCTGAATCTGTCTTCTGAATGGAGTGTGGATATGGGATCCAGGAGCCCTAATCCTACCTGCTGCACAGAAGTGTTGATGCACAGTCACATTTCTAGCATTTCATGTCTACAGTCCTTCTTTTTTCCCTTTTTATGAAATGGAGAGTATGATTGCTAGAGACAGAAAACTGTGGCAACTGAGTAAACCACTAAGCTTGACATTGATTTTAATGTGTCCAAGATTCAACCATCGACACTTATTACAGAACTATGAATCACCTCATTGAACCAGGTCCAATCTTGTATCCAGTTTCCTCACACTTTAATTTCCTGTATTAACCATAATCTGGAAGAGGGGATATTTGGTGATTTTTAAAAGAAGGAAGAAAGGAAGGGGGGGGGGGGGGGGGGGGGGAAATAATAAAAAATTTCCCAGAATCTCTGTGTTCAGTTTGGTTGGTTCCATTTTTTTTCATTTTATCAGGTTGATCCATCCTTTCACTCAGCAATGGAAGTCCCATAGCAATCTTCACTGCAGTGTGGTAAAACAAAGAGTGCAGAATAACACCCGGAACATTTTCTTCTCCGCTGGCAACTGCTCATAACGGAATCAGAGTTTCTAAAGTTTAGAGTATGTGGATACTGAAGAAATTGTAAATGACAGGTTCTAAACATCATGATTATATGGGGTTTTTTCCCATTTTTTTTTTTAATAAGCAAATTTAATCAGCAACCAGTTGGGGTAGGGTAAAGGGAGATAGAGGTCAGTTCCTTGGAAAAATCCTCTTAGTGTAAAAATGTGTTAGATTTGCCACCTAACTTCCCCCACCCTGCCTTCTAATTTGTGAACAGATAAGAAAGAGTATTTTCATAAATGCTTTTTTTTCCCTCAGAAATACCTTACTAATGAATATTTAGTAAATCACAGCCTTAAAACTGAAGTGCTTTATTGAGAGAGCAGTTAGTCATCAAGTTTAGAAGAAAATACAGAGAGACTGAAATAATTATCATATCATGGTGTATCAAAACTAAACTTTGTTGGTAATTTTTGCTCAGATCCAGAGTGGTGTCATCAAATCCAGAATGGTGTTTTCAGACATATTATGAAAACTTTTCATTCCTGTCACTGCTAAACACATCATGCAGTTCATGCCTAAGTCCTCTGTTATCTAAACCTTCAGTTTTCCAGGGGTTGAAATACTTTAGATGCTCTTTTACCATTATTAGAACAAACCAACAAAACTTAACACTGACCATCACATCACTTAATAAAGATCACATTATCACAGTTTTGTTGTCATAAAACTTCTCAGAAATTAAGCTCATACCCAGAAACACTTGATTTAGTTTAATAGACTGTCCATATAATACTTCTCTCAACAATTATTTAAACTCCAGTCTACAGGTTATATCAATTTAGTCTTTTTTGTAGTGTTTCCCCTTCACAGAAAATAATTGAAGAGGTGCACAGTGATCAGGACACTTTTTTGAGTAGGTGGCATGAGTTCTGATACCTACTTTGGTGGCTAGAAATGCATTTTTCTGATAAATAGTTAGTGAGGAAAAAAATGTATTCCCTCTTCTCATTGAAGGAAATGATCGACTTTTTTTTCCGAATATTTAACTAAGCCAAAATTGTCTATACATGTGTGAACCCTCTTGGACAAAAGAAGGAACTGAACCAGAACCTCCCACATTGCATGCATTTTCTCTAGTTCCTTTCTTGTTCCATGAAAAGGGAAGTGAATTTTGGACAGTAAACTACAACTGTATCTCAAAATAGAAGTGTAACCTTCACTCTACCTTTGAGAGGAATGGTTTAAGCAGTAAATCCCAACAGAGGTTTTATGGCTATGACTCTGAATCAGAAGTAGAACACATTTTCTTTAGACCTAATGTGGATATGTATACATTTCTACCTTAATTAGGTACATCTTGAAATGTTCTAGACATTGCCAATATATAAGTATGCACATGTACTGACACCTAATTTGGTTCTGAGACACAAAACTATACACATAGATGGCTGCTATAATATTTGATTGTTCAGTCTCAATGTTGTTATCCTGCCATCCAGAGCAAAACTCAGTGGTGCAATGATTTTAAATGAAGTCAGCATATACATCCCCACTTCCCTATTCTCACTTGCAACATGAAGGAGGATATTTTGTTTACCCACCACCATTACTCATTTCTAGGGAGGAACACCCTCGTGGGACCAGGAGGGCTGATTCCCATCTCACCTGCCCCAGTCCAAACCATTTCAGACTGTTAAGACTACACCCAGACATACTGGTGTAAATTAAGCAAAAGTATTTGACTGAGGTCGAGGAACACAAGAGGACCCCCATGACAAACATCTGTCATGAACATAAATAACAGCAGGATTGTATGGCTCACCTAACTCTTTCAAGCCCTCCCAGTCGTGTGGCTTTTGTGGGTGAGATGTTCAGGTTAAGGCCTATTTGTTTCATCATGGTATGAGTATGAAAACAAGGACATGAAAAGAAGTAAGCAAGATGGCTGGATGTGAGTCACACCAGAAGTCCAGGCAGGTTGCTGCCGCCCAGCACGTTGCTCTCTACTTGGGCTAGGTTAACTAGCAAGCGAGGTGTGATATGAGTCAGCCCCAGAACTTGTTCAAACAGTTCCAAAAGCCTGCAAGAAACATTTCTGAGATGGGACTGGCTTGCAGTGGGAGTGGGGGAGTTGGAAGGAAAGTGCATACATGGTACAAGCGGGTGGCAGTCACGCAAAACCTTAACTTCTCACCGGGCAGTGACCTTAGTATGTTTTCATGTTTATCTAAAAAGATAAAAGGTATGCGATTGCTCAGGAATGAAAACATGGGTAATATTCAAACATAGGAAAGCAGAAACAGCAGTTTAAGAGGCAGGGAAATGTAAACCAGCACTGAGAAACGTTTGACTTTGCCTTTTTTTTTTTTCTTCCTTTCTGTAGAGGTCATGGCTCCACTATATTGAAACAAATAGGAAAGAGTGAGCAGAAGGTTTTGATAATGCAGAGCAGAGCTCTGTTAGGGATACTTCTTACTGTCAGAATTTGTCAGAACCTAAAGCTAACATTATAAATATGACCAGAGTGAACAGTTTCAGATTTTTCTAATTTTAGAGGAGGCATTGAGTTCAGGATTTCTAGAACGAAAGAGGCAATGAGAGCCAGAGCTTGTGAACATGCCTTGTTCTTTGCACAAGGCCCAAAGAAGACCAGGTGTTTCCTGATAATTTTCATCTCTTTCAGCTTCTTTATAAACACCCTGACAGTAACTACTTTCAGGCTAACATAAAATAAATGAAATTAAGGTATAAAACTGTTAGGAGGGAGTGTTTTGTTTAAAAACATGAGGGCAGATTCTGAGTGGATGTAAATTAAAGTTACTCCAGTGAAAAACAGCAATTTACATGACGTGGTTGGAGCCTGTGATGTTTCTGAGGTATTGCCTTTATACATATCTGATTTGATAAAACTGCTAGCAAAGCAGACTCCCTGTGTACAGACACAGACAGCATGCTGCTCAGACAAAAGTCCTGATCCTTATCTTCCACTAGTTTCATACTGGTGCAATCCCATCACTACCAGCCATTTTGCTCGTGATCTATTGTGGTTCAGAGTTGCATCAGCCTTGGGCCCAAAGTTTCTCTGTGAAAACTGGGAGAGACAAAAATGGCAAAGAGGGGGGAAAAAGATCAATTTTTCATTTGACACAAAGTGAATCGTTACTTCCTTCTGGGATGTAGTACCTTTTCCCACTCTGGGCTCCATTTCCCATAATGCCCTTGACCTCGGAGGTCACCTGTCATTGGAAGATGAAGCTCTGAATAAACAGAGAAGACCCTGTGGTGTCTCTTATCTCTCTGTTTTGCCTCAAATCTCCGGGTGGAGTTTTAAATTATTCATCCACTAGTGCTGTCTGCGAGCTACACGTCTCCGTCACCTACCCCCCTTTGCTTGCCCATTTGTGAGTGAAGGCGGTATCCTTGGGAACCTTATCAGTGATCACAGATTCAGGCTCCAGAAATGAAATAAAAGAGGAAATTGGCTGTATTAGCATAAGAGGAGTCAGCCTGGAGTTGAATGCGCACATCACCCAGAAGCACCACTGGCTTCTCTTATCAGTAACGTCTGATCACCACTTCTTTATACACACAGGCACACATGCACCACACACATGCACACACACATACTCCACTCTTTAATTCCACCCAGCCCATTCCTTTGTTCCAGCTCATACGAGGGAACACATGAAATAAGGTCAGATGGCCTGAGTTTCCTGAAGCTATTTTCAATGCTCCCAAGTTCTCCTAGGTAAAATTGCACAAAACAACATAAACAAAAAGTTTGGATGTTTCATTGTATATTTTTTATTTGTTTTGGGGTTTTCTGGTGGTTTGGTGTTGTGGGTTTTTGTTTTGTTTTGTTTTGTTTTGTTTTGTTGGGTTTTTTTGGTTGGTTAGTTCTTTTTGCTTTGTTTGGTTGTTTGATTTGGTTTGGTTATTTTAACAGAAATTATTATAATCCCGTAGCCTCCACTGGTGGGAAAAAAAAAAATAGAAGAAAACAATCAGGATAAAGATTTCAGATAGGTAGGTTCTGTTATTAGCTCAAATATGATTCCCAGCCCAATCTCACTGTTTATCTCTCTCTCTACTGCCTCAACAATAACACATAACAATGGTTTATGACTTTTTTTCCCCCGAATATAAAAATCTAATAGCTATATAACATAAATGGATATCTTTTTGAAAACTAACACAAATAATTTTGAAATTTAGAGATGCAGATAAATGCAATTGGAACAAATTATTATTCCATATTTCTTTTATGTCAACTTTTGGCAAACACTACACATTGTTTATTCCCAATCGGAAAAGCTGTACTGGAAATCAAAAGAAGACTTGTTCTGCATTGTCCATAGCATGGAGAATTGGAATTTTTAAATCCTAACTTCCTTGGTTTTGTTGAGACATTACTGTATGTATGGCTTCATATTTTGCTGTGAATAGCTTTAGTGATGTAGATTGTTCTTCCCAGAGTCACTGTTGACATAGTGGCATCTGCTGCCCCTTTTGCTATTGAATCTGGAGACTGAAGGATAAAAGATCAAAAGGAATTGACAATACAGAGAATGGAAAACATGCCCTGTGAGATCAACTTTGTTCACATTTTAAGATGTTTTTTTCCCTCACCTTATGAAAACTATAAGAAATAAATTACCCTTCTCTTGAGAGCTGTGACTTTGTTAATGTCCAAATTTTGATAATTCTATGAACAATTTTACTTACAGCAACATCACTACAAAATGTGGCTCCTTTCTAATGAACATTACCATCATCACAGTAAACATCCATTGACTTTGGACAGTGTAAGTGGTGGACTATATTCTGCAGCCTTTCTTAAGCAAAGCTTTAAAAGAAATGTAAAAAAAATCATCTTTTTATGATGGAAACAAGGTAGAA
Organism: Dryobates pubescens; assembly: GCF_014839835.1. Taxonomy (NCBI): domain Eukaryota; kingdom Metazoa; phylum Chordata; class Aves; order Piciformes; family Picidae; genus Dryobates; species Dryobates pubescens. The sequence goes on along the minus strand of NC_071657.1, from coordinate 115,476,814 downwards.
TCTTGTAGTTCTTGATTTTGGGGTTAAAAAATGCAAAATAAAAACACAGTAGTTGTAATGGGCCCAATTCTCCTCTCAATGTTTTTTTGTATTAGTTACTTGCACATATACAATAAGAAAAACCCAAAACCCAAAAAACGATTCCCATGGCCTTCATTCATGTTGTCATGGATAAAAGATAACATAATCAATAATCTTTTCATTGCACTCAAACAGGGCAATGAATTTCTAGGTATACATGTATCATTTTCCCGTAGATCTGTGAAAAGTCTTCCTGTCCTTGCCAATTGGAGTAATAACTATCTGTGTTTATAGGGATTGTAGTTACATATAGAACCACCTTAATTGGACTCTGAGTAGGAGGCATGATATATTAGTTTATAACCATATGCAGGACTAGTGCCAAATTCTTCCATGAAATGACTTTGTGGATCCACTGAAGTTGTTTGCAAAACAGTCATTGACCTCAGAAAAGCCAGACATACACCATTAATATCTACCTCTCTCCTCTTGCAGTATTCATCAATGTAGGAGGTCATGGTATCACAAGAGGGTAGCTAGGAGGAAGATGAAGGTGATAAGAATAACACAGTTCACTTTCAGGGGCAAAGTGCAAATCTCATTCAGTTCCTTACTCTAATATGTTGTGCTAACCTGAGAAAAACATCTCCTCACGTTGTCAAGAACAGAAAATGAGAAGTTTCATCACAACTTCTGTTTGTGACACATCTGGAGACTGGAAATTTTAACCTATATATTAATCAAGAGGCTTTGCAGATGATACATTTTTAAAGCAGAAAGAAGAGCAGACAACATGGTGGCTTCTGTTGAAGAATATTAGATATTTTTGTTTATTAATTAAGCTCATCTAACTGAAGAAAGCTGCTGTAGACTTCGTGTACAGTCAATGGAGTTAAATCTCAGTTAGGTCAGTCATGCCCTAGAGGGATTTGGCTACATCCATGAACTGCAAGGAGAAATTGGGGAAGACCATTTCAGTACATTGGCCAGAACGAAAATGGACCAGAGATCCTAAACCTTAAATGTAACATTGTAAGGGCATCAATAAAATTCCTATCAGTTAGTTGTGAATCCAGCACTTAATTATAGATAACAGGGTTTGCATGAGAAGATGTTTTAATTAGGCCATTCAATTATTTTGTATTTTTTCTTTTCTACAGGAAAAAATAATCTAAAAAGTTACTGAAACTTATGATGGAATCAAAGATGTAATGTAGATAATAAGAACAGTTCTCCATTTATAATAAGAGACCAGATACTGGGCTTTTCTCAGTCATCAAGAACAGTATTTCATTATCTGGCTTACTGAAAGCCAAATTTAAACTTTGTAGATATTTCCAAGGTAAATGGGAGCTTCTTAGATAAGAGATGGTCTCCTTTGTCCTGACTTTCAGATTTCTTGCTGAGAGAGTTATAACATTGATTAACATTCTTCTAAGGCATGGACAATCCCATAGACTATGCAGAGTGATGAAAATCATAATTTCTGTTTAAGCCAATTTTGCAGACTCATGTAGGAGAAGGAATTTATAACTCATGCCATGTAGCTGGGCTCTGTTCAAGGTATATGCTGAAAAATTCACTTTCTCAGTCATTTTGGCTTATTAAACATGATCTTAATGGAAAGATATTTGCAGAACATCTTATAGTGCTTGTGGATTTAGTGGAAAGAATTTCCCTTCAAGTGAATTAAGTGGGAGTTTTGCTGTTTTGAGAATATTTCTCTCCTAAAATATATCACACTTTTAACCTTTGGAGATGCCAGACTTGTCCACATTTCAAGTTTATTGATTTTTCAAATAAAAACTTTTTACACAGAGATACTTCATTCTACAGCAAATTGGGACATTTCAGAGCATAAGTAACATTCAGGTTCTGAGTTTGCTGCCTTAACAAGACTGTTCTGTACCTGTCGTTACTGACTCTATTCTTTCTTCTCTAAGCCGTCAACATCCCTGCAAAGCTGGACATTTTCCTTGCTCTGGTTCTGTATAAATCATGTGGTCAAGCTTTCTTTGTTCTGTCAATGTGCAGAACAAGAAATATATTTATATTAAAAAAGAAAAAGAAAAAAGAAAAGGAAAAAAGAAAAAAAGGTTGCAAACACTTGTTTGGGATTCACTGTTCTGTACATGCTTCTAAAGGTAAGAAGGCAACTCTAAGTAAGCCTTAAACAAGACTCTACAAAGTATTCTGTTCATCTACAATTGCCTGCATGAGTCTGTGCAGTATATACTCACTGTGTAAAAAGTGGTTGCTTGTCTTAACACCATCTAGGCAAAATGGATGCTGAACTGTAGGTGCAGAAAGCTGTGACCTCCCCTTCGTGCATATTGTCATGTATTGTGACAAGCTGGCTGTCTATATTTACCCAATGGAGGAAATAAGAGCCTTATTTTAAGAATTAACTAAAACACTTCTTTATCCCAGGTTTTGGAAGCTGATGTTTATATAATGATACAGTATGGGAAATCTGCATGTGTTCTGCAGCTCATGAATTCATTACATCATCCTACTGATAACAAACTTCCTCTACAGAATTTCTTAATTCTGAACACCTGCTATCTTTTGAAATCTTCCCCACTTCTTGGATATATTCCCATGTGAAGACAGCCATTGCCTTAGAGTCCAATTTATACTTTCTGTGTGTATAGATCTAAAAACAGAGGGCAGTAGCTGGAAGTAGAGTTTTCTGTTTCCTGGTATTTCACTGGTGATTAATTTGTTCATATATATGAAAAAGTCAAAAGATATCCTATTTTTGTCTTTTACTGGTAAAAATTAATTAGAAAATACTTGCAGTTTGTCTTCCAGTTAAGTCTTTCATTGTAACTCTTTTATATACAAGTGAGCTGAGGCTTAGAAGACATAAAAATTGGTCAAAGCCATGCTCTCTGTTCAAAGCTAAATCTCAGAGTTCCAGTTTCAATACCATTTTCATCATCAGCTGGCTTTTGCATTTTGGTGGTGTCAAGGGATAGTATCTAAAAGCTCTTTTTTTTTTCCAGTGGAACCAAGATCTACATCTATGCTATGAATCACACAGTACATACATGGATACAGAACAAAGAAAGTCCTTGAAGCTCTCCAGAGATGATCATCTTTATATTTTTATTTCATAGAGGAGGCCTAAAAGATTTATTTTTGCTTGGAAGAAACAGATGCCCAGTTCCTTATCTAGATCATGTCCTTGCATGAGAACGAAAGAGCATCAACATGTTACATCTGGAAAGGCCCGGACATTCCTATGCAACCATTACATTTCTGGGAAAAAAACTGAATTTTAACTGCAGCTATACAAAGCCAGTTTGGTGATGAAAATGTTTAGAAGGTGCATCAGATCTCTCTTTTCATGTACTAGAACTTGCCCCAGCTGTTACTCTTTGGACTGCAAACACATGACTCTGCAGTTATAAAGAAAGTATTTATTTTTCTTCTTCCTCAGTTAAAACCTGTATTTGGACATCTGACTACCATTTCTTGTAAAGGAGCCTTTAGCCAACAAACAGCATTTCAAGGAAGTTTCAGAGACAGTCATATAAAAGAAGTCTCGGAGATTAGACTTCATCAATACCTACTATTTTGGAAAACCAATATTTACCTGGGAAGCCAAATATTCCATAATATGGGTGGGACTACTCTTGTGAACACTTCTGAAGGTGTAGAAGGCTGTATTTAAAAGACCTAAGAAAATAGAAGCTTTTCTACTACTAGAGATCTCTGAACAGCTTTTTAGATGGCAATGGATTTAATTTGCTATTAATTTGGATGAAATTCCAACCAAGGTAGTAAGCACACTGTTCACATCCAAACGAGTCATGGAAATTAGGTTCTGTATCTGCTCTCATTCTTCCATAAGAAATTTAATAGGATAAAGGATATTACAGGTTATTGTGCATTCAAGATTTTATATAGGTTACTTTTTATTCTGTGTTGCTGAACAGGAACCTTTACAGTCCTGATCACAAAGAGAGCTACCGGAGTGTAGTCACAAGGTGAATTAGATGGAGTATAGCAAGGCATCTCCAACTATCTAACATGGCCAGCTCTTTGAGTCCACTGCACTGGTGCCAACAATCTGACACCTGAAAAATAAATAACAACAAAATGAAACAAAACAAAACAAAAATCAAAACAAAGCCATGAAAACAGAAGTAACTAAATTAAAACAAACCCCAAGCCTCCACTACAGCATTTTGCACTTCCCAAACCTGCCAACAATGAGGCATGACTTGTGCAAGATCTTACAATACCACACTACATTACCTTCCTGAGTGCCCAGACTCAAAAGCAAGCATAGGTTGGAATCTCATTATTTAATTCTGCTGGGGTATGTTTCATGGAGGGGCTCAGTGAATTTTTGGTTGGCTTTTGTTGTTTTTCTTAACAGAAGTTAAGGTCATCTGAGCTCAAGAGATGTCCATGTGAATGCACTGGACACTGAAATAAGGAAGAAGAATTCTTACAGAACTGTAACTGTTCATTACACTTGTTCCTAAAACTGTCCATTGTTTTCCCTCTGATGTGAAATGTATTACTCCTGTAAGGAGTTTTCCTAACTGCTCTGGGCTATCTTTGGAGAACCTTAGTTTTCTACACTGACTGTATGGAGAATCACAAGCAAAGATAGACAAGTACATTTGGCCAGGTAAATTAACATCTAGATCACACAGAATGTTAGAGTCACACAGAATATTAGGGGCTGGAAGGGACCTCAAAATATCATCTAGACCAGCCTCTCTAGTATAAATTAGGTACTTTATGGTGAGTTGCTGTAGATCATAGAAATCATAGAATAAACCAGGTTGGAAGAGACCTTCAAGATCATCGCGTCCAACCCATCAACCAATCCAACACCATCCAAGCAACTAACCCACAGCACCAAGCACCCCGTCAAGTCTTCTCCTAAAAACCTCCAGTGATGGCGACTCCACCACCTCCCCAGGCAGCCCATTCCAATGTGCAATCACTCTTTCTGTATAGAACTTTTTTCTAACATCCAGCCTGAACCTCCCCTGGCGCAGCCTGAGACTGTGTCCTCTTGTTCTGGTACTGCTTGCCTGGGAGAAGAGACCAACATCCGACTGTCTACAACCTCCCTTCAGGTAGTTGTAGAGAGTAATAAGGTCACCCCTGAGTCTCCTCTTCTCCAGGCTAACCTCTTTTAATACAAGAGCAGGTATCAGACAACAGATGACAATGGATACTGATTTCTTTTTTATGTATTTTAACACAGAAACTTCTATTCAACATATATGATGATTTTCGCATAGGGTCAAATTCTTTTATTTTTCCAATCAGCACCTGAACTTCATATACTTATAGCCAAAAGATTTAAATTTGCCTACTCTAGCTTGGTATTATAACACAAAGATATGATAAATTTTAATTCCTGGTTGAAAAACAGAAAAGAGTAAAAAAAAAAAGAACAAATCACAAGGTTTATCTTCTAAAGTATACAAGTATATTCTAAAAGTGTTAAATGTCTAATACATTGGCTAGGATATTTCAACCAAATCAGTAAAGGGTTTTATGGGAGATGTTTCTCTACTCTTTGGCACTTCAAAATGTAATGGCTAACTAGCAATATTAGCTTAGTGATAAGTACCTGAGATTCTGTATCAACTGGAAAAGAAAATTACACTTGTATCTTAAAATTTAGAAACCATATTCTTAGAACCATTGCTTATTTACTCTGGCTGTGACATTTTCTGTATATTCTGTATATTAATTTACATCAGGGAGTTTTCTGTGTGTGACTCAGTCTTTACAGGTAAGCATAGTCCACATTGGTTTGAAGGGAATTACTGGGAAACAGAAATAAAATATGTAGTTATTTTCAACTTCACAACTCTCACAGCTCTTCAAGCTTTATTATATTCAACTAAAAAAAAATACAGCAGTACAGATAACCAGTCCACCCTGAAAAAAATTTGTTTAAAAGTGGACTTTGGAACTCTTACAAAGAAACAATGGGAAAAAAAAAAAGAAAAAAAAAAAAAGAAAAAAAAAAGAAGGCTTGTTTATTTTCACCTACAATGCTGATGTCTATTTCTGCTTGCTTCTTTCACACCAATGCATAAATGTCTTTGGACGCTTATCACAATAGCCCCCTTGGTAAATGAATATTTTTATTGCAGTAGCCTTTGAAACTTTAACAAAGAAAGATGGGTAGATTCCCACCCACAACATTAAATTTTTCCTATTCACTGACACCAAATCATGTTCTAATGTTTAAACAAACCCAAACGCTTGGGAAAATTTAGATTTGACCTCAGTGTGCATGTTAAACAGTTTACATTACAGCAAACTCTAGTTTTCCCTAATGTGTATAGCACTTTGGAACTTTGTCAAAACGGAACAGTTTCAAAGCTGTGTGATCTTCACCCGGGGGCCTAATTGAAGCAGCATGAAAAATATTTCTTTACTTTTTTTCTTTCCCCCCTTCCCACTAAAGCTGGATCTGAAGCTGGGCATTCTCCAAGAAAGCTTATGAAGCTGACAAACATTTACCTCCTGGTCCTACAACCCAAAAACTTCCATCGTAGAAATTCAGAGCAAAGGTCAGACAGAGGAAAAACATATTAGAAGCTTGACAAGCTAAGTTTTATTCTACTTGAAAACCCAGCTTTTAAAAGTTCTTTTCCTTTCATATTGGTTGTTTGAAAAGAGATCTGAAGAAAAGTCGAAATCCCCATGTAAATGCATATATTTTCAAATGAAAGGATACCTATGCAGATGCATATGAAGTTGTATCCAGCTCTGGTGGGCAAGCCATGTTTGAAGAGCATTCCCAATGCTGTTGATTCTCATGTCATTTTTGAGTCCTCATTGAAGTTCATTTGCATCAAATTGAAATTAAATATATAAAAAATTAGATGTTTAATTTGCGGTTGCCAGTGGCATAAGAAATATGCATATGTGTTATTTTCTTGCCAAGCAAAACAGTTTTACAGTAAATGTTATATCTGTATAGCTCTAAAATGCATATTCCAAGATTTATACTGTAGTACTGGAAGAGGTAGTGTCTTACTTGATGCATGGTGGCTTAGATCCTCAGAATATTGTCAGTAGAATCTAGACAATTTACCAAAGACTTACATATCTATTTATATATACACATTTTTGTGAATTAAACAAGAGTGTAAGTGCAGAAACTTTGCTAAACCTTTTTAGTGTGTGTTGATATGAATGTCCTAAACCCAAGACAATCTAATGAATGAGTAATTTATGAAACTCATAGATTTATGCATGTACCTATTCAGGCATGGAGTATAATATACTTAACCCAAGCCATCCTGTTTATGCTTCCATTTCGTTTTCAGGTTCATTCCCACTTGTCGCTTTTAACACTGAGCAGAAAGGGGAAAGGATTGGGTAGAACATGCCCACTTATTTTCCATTGTTTTATTCAACCAGCTACTGCAATTTGTCTTCCATCTGATTAGTTGAATGGATGGGATATTTCAGTTCAGCTCATAAAATTAAATCCAGCAAAGATTATTAGATATGCTTGCAGAGTTAGTACGAAATGTTAATCATCCAAAACATGTCAACATCAGTGTGTTCCTACAAATAAAATGCAAATAATATACCATTCCTTGGTCAAATCTTCAAGTGGGGAAAATAAACGAATCTGATCTATATCAATGGAGATTGGGATCTTTAGTTTAATCTGTGACAGGATTTTCTCAAAGAACGTTGCACAAGTGTAATATTCTAGATCCTGAGAACTCATGAAATGCTTCATAATGTGAAGATTCCCTGAAAAATTGAGAACACAGCTAAAACTGATTTGAGACTTGAGGAACATGAACTCAAACTCTTCACTGAACTCTCTGAATATTTATAGAGAAAGAGATTTCACAACTGCAGCTCCATAACATATTAAGTACTTGCAGCTACTGTTACTGTCGGAAATGAGAGTCAAGGATTTCATTTCATATTAGGGGATCTCATATCATGTGTAAATGCTTCAGATAGAGGGCACATATGATACCCTTATCCATTAACTGAGGAGTCTGACCAGCCTTTTCTGTATGTCAGATTAAGTCTGATTTTTTGCCAATCCAGAAGTACTGTATTTCTTTCAAGCAGAAAAATTCCTAGTGTCTATGTTATTGGTCTCCTTTCACCCTCTAAGAGAGGCTAAAGAAATGTGTAGAGTCCTTAGAACCCTGTCATTTGCTGTGTGCATTTTGATCTACTCCTTGAATCAAATGAGTATTAGTTTTTAAAGATACAGTTTATTCAAAGTTGTGGAAAAAAAGAATCTGATGGAATTTTGTAATGATTAAATAAGAACACATGTACCTTTAATTGGATTCTGGGGAAAAAAATCAAAAGGTGTTCAATCTAGTTGAGGCAGACTATCTTCCTAAACACATTCTCTTTAACCACTTGGTTTCTAAAAATGAATGAGTTAATTATATCAAAAACTTGATATAATGATTTTTACCACTTTTCCTCTTTGCACATCTTCTTGGATTTACATGGCAAATGGAAACAGTTTATTTAGTTGTTTCTGATTCTTTGAAATGGTGGCTTATCTTATGTTTTAAAATAGTTTATAGTAAAAAAAATCCTTCTCTGAGCAGATTCTAAATCCTAGAAATGCTCCAGCACATGATAAGAATTCTACATGTGCAGAGCCTGATACACAAAGGTGTGTGCAAGATCAGGGATTACCAAGTAATTCTGATTTCTGGTAAGAATACTGAAGAAGCACAATTACATTTGCAATTGGATTTCCCCTTGGGGCACTGGTACCACAGAAAACAGACGTTTCATTGCAATACATGAAGAATTAGGCATGTAATTAGATAAGTAGCACGCTGTTACAATGATAAAATATATGCACTCATGCACCTGGAGGCTTATGAAACAACAGGCACTAGATGTTTTCTATAGAATTTAGGAGAAAACTACAGAAAAAAATAAGTCTGAATTATTTTCTTTCTTCCCTCTCTTGTCTTTATTTTTCTATTTATGATTTTAGTCTTTATTTCCATCCCTCTGGATGCTTTTTCTGTAATTATAGTAATGAGGACCTACTGAGCATCTGATAAATATCAGAAATAATATTTGCAATATAATATTTAAAACAAACTCCTATGTGGTCAGAGATTTTTCTTTCTCATAGTAATTCAGAGTTTAAGTGCACAGACAGAAATAATCTTATTCCTTATTGCAAGCATTCTGTTTTTCTTGACCTTTTATCTCACATAGCCTACCCACATTTTCCCATGATTTAGGATCCCAGTCATGACTATCAGATAGCCACTGTCCTTCTCACACCTACATAGTGGTTTTTTGAGTGTTGTCCTTGTTTACTGTTTGGGATTTCAGTGCTGCAGGCTGTAAAGCAAATTATATGGGAACCATCACTTCTCATTAGAACTTCAGCCCACGGAGCCAAGGAATTACTGATGTGATCAGTATTAGCTGAGATTATCTCTTTTCTTAGAGATATTGGCCCATGTCAACATTTTTAATTCATTATTGTTCATTCTTTGAGATTTGTCATAGTATGAAAATAATTTCTAAAGGAAGGCAAGTACCATGTTTGGCCATTTCTTGATAAATAGCATACTCACTCACAAAACTCACTCTCTAGGGAATAGTCCACTGAAGACAACCCAAATCAGCTATTTATTTGAAGTGAATTCTAATAACATCATCACTCAGGTAGCTCTTCCTTATTAGAATTGTTAGATTATGTATACATAAGGTGACTTAGTCCTTAGGAAAAAAAAGTTTATTTTGTTTTTTTTCTTAATGAATTAATTCCATTATATGTTTAGCTTTATCAAGGTAAGACACCTGGAAACATCTAAATTTGATAATAACTATTTAGGATAAAGTACTACACTTTTTCCCTGTCTGAAATATAAACTGTCAAAGAGTGCTTGAACTTGTTATTGTGCCTTGAACTGCTACCATGAACTCTAGTGCCTGCAGAAAGGGTTATCTCAAGATATTTGCCATCTCCTTTTCCCCAGCTTCTGCCCAAAAGTATTTTCCATCATAGTTTCCATCACAGTCATTAGCTGAGCTTTTCAGGAGCTCTGAGTGTTAAAAGTAATTATAGTTATTTGTGGCATGACAAGCCTCACATTTATTTTAGAATCATAGAATCACTTTGGTTGGAAAAGACCTTGAAGATAATCAGGTCTAGCTGATAACTCAACACTGGCAGGTCACCACTAAACCATGTCAGTGAAGAAATTTTTCCTAATACCCAGCTTTAATCTTCCCTGGCATAACTTAACTCTCAGTCAGTCCTCAAAACACCTGTGCACTAGATTCCTCATCAGTTTCTTTGCCCTTCTTTAGACATGCTCCAGGTATAAAGATGTATATTTTGCATGTCATATCAGTTATGATCAAGTGGTGGGGCATGAAGTTGTGGTACACTAGGGACCATGAAAATTCAAAATGGCAAGTTCCCTACCTCACAGACCTTAAAATCTCTATGGAGGACAAATGGAAACAGTAAAATATATTAAGCAATGTCCCAGGCACACAGCTCTTTGTTTTTCAAATTCTCATTATTGCTGAGAACTTATTTTTAGATCCTTTTTTAATTTGTTTTTGAAGCTCTCAGCATATTGTTTATATGTGGGCTTGAGGTAATTTTCCCAGAGAGTCCTCATCACATAGCAAAAATTGTACTGCTTCAAAGGTGATAAAGATCTTTCCAAGTCAATGCATGATCTGTGCTCTCTCCTTGTTTTAATCATGCAAAGGTGAGTGAAAACACCTAAAAAACTGGTCAAATGAGTCAAATTTCATGGAATATGTTATTCTGTTCTGAAGCATACATTTCAGTATTCAATCTGAGAAGTGAACTGCTGGGACTAGGGCAGAAAAGTAACTGAGAAGAGTAGTAAGAAACTGGATCAAGTTCTTGCCTTCTCTACAGTGTCCTAATGATCAGCATTGTTTTCAGTGTCTTCAGGAAGTCAGTTTTCAGATGTTTTCACCATTACCTTATCCATTTGAATATTAGGGAAAATTTCTTTACTGAAGGGGTTGTCAGGCATTGGAACATGCTGCCAGGGGATCTGGTGGAGGCACCATCCCTGGAGGTGTTAAAAAAACATGTAGACATGGCACTTCAGAGCATGGCTTAACGGCCATGGTGGCACTAGGTTAATGGTTGGACTAGATGATCTCAGAAGTCTCTTCCAGCCAGAATGATTCTATGATTCCATGATCACCTCTCTCCTGACTTTTTGATTTATGCTACATAAATGTGGCAAGCACATGAGTTTGTTCAAGTGATGGTGTTCTTCTGTGGTCTGTTATGGTAGCCCAGTACCTTTGACTATTTCAAACATGGCAATCTCTTACAGCCTTTGACTTTTGACTGGAGCTCGTGGACCATTGGCTTTTGTTTCTGGTGGCAATATGTATTCCTTCCCTTTTTCATGGAATCTATACCTCCAGGAGCTTCTAACCTCCACGGTAATCTCACATTCCCCTCCTAAAGGCAATCCTTTCTATGATAAGACACTTGGCACTAATTAGTTTCTGGGGTGGCTATCTCTTTCTATTGATTAAAGAAAGCTTAAAAAGCTAGCTTTGACTGAGAAGCTAATTTTATATAAGGTTGAATAGGATGGATGTTTTTTAGGTGCCTCATTTCGAATGGTTAATGCTAAAGGGAAGGAATTCCACTCATCCTGTGGAGCTAATGAAACTTCATTAAAATACTGATTCCAGTAATACATCAGATATTAAATACAGCTTTTTCTTTCCTGTTTAATATCAGAACGAAAGGGGGGTTCACTCCTTGTTTTTCCTAATTTAAGTCCTTTTTCAGTTATAAAATTTTCTCATGGGTTTCTGTCTATATAGCTAAAAAAAAGCACTGTGCACCTCATCAATGATGTTGAATTGTCTATGTTCATGACATTTACTTCAGAGAGTATGTGGATATTGGCGATCCAATCTCCTCCTTCTATGTCACTTCACACCCTATGGCACTGTTGCAGTTTCTATTGTGGGGCAATACTGCATGAACAATTCTGAACCTTCTGAGATGAGACATCATGTTCTGCTGGTTGAAAAAGGTGGGTTTGTATTTTCATATAATCATGGAATCATACTCTGCTAGAAGCTTGTGCAGCATTACCATAGTTTTCCCAGCTCTCTGTCAAAGTAATGAAGTGACACAATTAGAAACATATGGAGTTATCTTTTAAAGTTTTTCAAGTCATACTTAATCTCAATTATTTAGGAATAATTTCATATTTTACCTTCAGATTCTTTTCTCATGTGCTGGCCTGCATCAACTGTTCTGTGGAACTCAAGAGAAAGAAATAGAAGGAAAAAAAACTACAAATTTTCTGGCATTAGTTCCTTTAAGATGGATAAAAATATGCATGACAGTCACAAAATATGACTTATTATTCTATTATCTACAGGAAAGAGTGCTGAAATATAATACAGATATTTTACTTTTTTACTTATATAGTTATATATTGTCTTCTAACAATCTTAAAATAGCTTTCCAAATAGGGGAATAAATGTTCTCTTTTTCACTGAGGAATCCCTTTTAACCCTCTTCTGACTTCTTCAATGAAGAATTAATTGTTTCTTATGCAAACATTATTACAGGCACCTGATTCTCCCTTTGATGTTATTGATATGTTTCAGGAATTATGGATTTATCCTATTGCACACAAAAGCAGGATTGTATCTCTTTTGGTGCCTGTAGTAAATATGGAACAAACATTCATATAAATAAGATCTGTCTCCATTGAGCTTGTGTTGAAATGCAGAGACGATCCTTTTCTGACCATCAAAACTGCCAAAAAAAGGACATTTCAATAGTCAGGCTGAGGACAGCTTGCTTTTTCATTCACTGCTTCCAGAGTAGTAAGTATAGTGAGTATAAGAGGCCAGAAAATGGAAAATTGGCGTACATAGGGGTATGCTTATGCTGACAGGCTTCCTTGTTTATCTGGAATAGTGTGGCCAGTAAGGTGAGTGAAGGGATTTTACCCCTGTGCACAGCTCTGGTAAGTCTGCATCTTGAGTACTTGGGTTTAGTTTTGGGCCCCACACTACAACAAGGGCATTGAAGTACTAGAGGATGTCCAAAGAATGGCCACAAAACTGGTAAAGGGCCTAGAGCACAAGTCTTATGAGGAATGGCTGAGAGAATTGGGGTTGTTTAGCCTAGATAAAAGAAGGCTCAGGGGAGAACTTATTGCTCTCTACAACTACCTGAAAGGAGGTTGTAGACAGGTGCGGGTCAATTTGTTCAATCAAGTCATAGGATAAGAGGAAACAGCTTCAAGTTACACCAAGGGAAGATTAGATTGGATATTAGTAAGAGTTTTTGTTTCACTGAAAGGGTTATCGGGCACTGGAATGTCTTGTCCAACATAGTGGTGGAGTCCAAATCCCTGGATGTATTTGAGAGTCATGTAGATAAAGCTTTTAGGGATATGGTTTAGCCAAGGACTTGTCAGTGTTGGGTTAAAGGTTGGACTCAATAATCTTAAAGGTCTTTTCCAATCTAGCAGTTCTGTGATTCTTTTTAAGATATGTATGGTTGGTTCAGCAGTAAAAACACCATTAATGCAATGGCGAGGGCTGGGAGGCAAATGAATGATTTGTAATGATTGGGGTACCAACATTACATGGACACCTTTGGACAGTAAATTGAGGGTTTAATATAGAGGAATGTAGGCTTACTATAAATTAATATAGCTTTGGATGATCTCATAACTAACAATTTGACTAATTCAGATTTCCACAGCAATGGAGTAAGTGAGAATAATTCTGTTGAAGTCAGTGGTTTGACTTCAGCAGGTGCCTTGTCAGACGAGTCCAAAAGGTAGAATACAAGCAATAACAATAGGAAGTTCATAAGCTAATTGAATATGTATTTCATGGGGGAAAAAAAAAAAAAGCCCACACATCTAACATTCTTTCCAGGAAACATGCACAAGAGTAATGATCTAGATATTAACTTCTGAAATGTTGTCTACAGTAAGTTACTGTTGCGTGTCTTTCTACTGTAGACAAAATGACTTGGAGGCTTTGACTTAATATAATGAAAATTTTCTGTATTTTCCTCAGTTGAGAAGTTTCATTGAGACTTTATATTAGTGTTTCATTATAAATGAGATGGGAGAGAAATTTACCTGCTTTTCTCTGCCAAGTCTTTTATCAGACAAGAACATGTATTTCTGCAGATGCGTGAAACAGAATTGCAGATGTTCAGAGACTGTATCCAGAAGTCACCCTTTCCTTGAATCATAGAATCATAGAATAAATAAGGTGAGAAAAGACCTCAAAGATTATCAAGTCCAACCTGTCACCCAAGATCTCATGAATACTAAACCATGGCACCAGGTGTCACATCCAGTCCCCTCTTGAACACCTCCAGGGATGGTGACTCCACCACCTCGCTGGGCAGCCCATTCCAATGCCTAACAACTCTCTCTGTGAAGAACTTTCTCCTCAACTCGAGCCTAAACTTCCCCCGGCACAGTTTGAGACTGTTTCCTCTTGTTCCGGTGCTGGTTGCCTGGGAGAAGAGACCAACCCCACCTGGCTACAACCTCCTTTCACGTAGTTGTAGACAGCAATAAGGTCTTCCCTGAACCTCCTCTTCTCCAGGCTAAACAATCCCAGCCCCTTCAGCCTCTCCTCGTAGGGCTTGTGCTCGAGGCCTCTCACCAGCCTTGTTGCCCTTCTCTGGACATGTTCAAGAGTGTCAATGTCCTTCTTAAATTGAGGGGCCCAGAACTGGACATAGTACTCAAGGTGTGCTGAGTGCAGGGGCACAATGACTCCACTGCTCCTGCTGGCCACACTATTCCTGACACAGGCCAGGATGCCATCAGCCTTTTTGGCCACCTGGGCACACTGCTGGCTCATGTTCAGCTGGCTGTCAATCAGCATCCCCAGGTCCCTTTCTGTTTGGCTGCTCTCCAGCTACCTCGACCCCAGCCTGTAGCACTGCCTGGGGTTGTTGTGACTAAAGTGCTGCAACCAGCACATGTACTTGTTGAATGTCATCATGTTGGACTCTGCCCATCTGTCCAGCCTGTCAAGGTCCCTCTGCAGAGCCCTTCTACCTTCTAACTGATCAACACCTGCTCCCAATTTGGTGTTATCCACAAATTTACTGATGACTGACTCAACCCCCTCATCCAGATCATCACTGAAGATATTAAACAGGATAGGGCCCAGCACTGATCCCTGGGGGATACCACTAGTGACTGGCTGCCAGCTGGATGTGGCACCATTCACCACCACTCTCTGGGCTTGGCCCTCCAGCCAGTTCGTGGCCCAGCACAGAGTGCTGCTGTCCAAGCCACGGCCTGACAGCTTGGCCAGGAGTTTGTTGTGGGGAATGGTGTTAAAGGCCTTGCTGAAGTCCAGGTAGACTACATCCACAGCCTGCCCCACATCCACCAGGTGGGTCACCTGATCATACAAGGAGATCAGGTTGGTGAGGCAGGATCTGCCCTTCCTAAATCCATGCTGGCTGGACCCAATCCCTTGGCCATCTTGCAGGTATGCAGTGGTTGCCCCCAAGATGATCTGCTCCATAATTTTCCCTGGCACTGAGGTCAGGTTGACAGGCCTGTAGTTTCCAGGCTCCTTCATCTGGCCCTTCTTGTGGATGGGCATCACTTTGGCTAGCTTCCAGTCACCTGGGACCTCTCCAGTGAGCCTGGACTGGTGGTAAATGATGGAGAGAGGCTTGGCCAGCTCATCTGCCAGCTCTCTCGCACCCTAGGATGGATCCCATCTGGTCCCATGGACTTGTGAGTATCCAAGTGGCTCAGCAAGTTCCTAATTACTTCCTCATGGATTTCAGGGAGACTACACTGCTCCCTGACCCCATCTACCAGTTCAGGAGGCCACTTGTCCTGGAGTCCTCCTGCCTTACTGTTGAAAATGGAGGCAAAGAAGGTATTTAGAACCTCAGCCTTTTCCTCATCTTTAGTTACAATGTTCCCCTCCAGGTCCAATAAAGAGTGGAGGTTCTTCTTGCCCCTCTTTTCAACATTAATATATTTATAAAAATGCTTTTCATTGTCTTTCACAGAGGTGACCAGTTTAAGTCCTAACTGGGCTTTTGCCTCTCTAATTTTTCTCCTACATGATCTAACAACATCTTTAAACGTATCATGAGTTGCCTCCCTCCTGTTCCAAAGGTGATACACCCTCTTTTCCCCCCTTAATTCCTTCAAGAGCTGCTTGCCTATCCAGGCTGGTCTCCTTCCCCACCGGCTCATCTTTCAGCACATGGGAACTGCCAGTTCCTGTGCCTTCAAGAACTCCTGTTTGAAGTAGGTCCAACCATTTTGGACCCCTTTGTTCTTAAGGGCTGCTGCCCACAGTATTCTCCACGTAAGTTGCTTAAACAAGTTGAAGTTTGCCCTCCAGAAGTCCAAAGTAAGGGTTCTGTTATTGCTCCTCCTTTTTTTCCTGCATATTGAAAACTCCACTATCTCATGGTCGCTGCACCCCAGACAGCCTCCTACCATCACATCTCCCACCAGCCCTTCTAAATTTGATAACAGCAGGTCAAGCAGGGCCTGACCCCTGGTAGGCTCACTTAATAGCTGCATCAAGAAGCTGTCCTCCGTACCCTCTAAGAATCTTCTGGACTGCCTCCTGTCTGCTGAGTTAAGTTCCCATCAGATGTCTGGCAGGTTAAAGTCACCCACAAGGACAAGATCTGATGATCTGGAGACAGCCTCCAGTTGCTTATAGAATATTTCATCTGCCTCCTCATCCTATAACAGACTCCAACCAGGATGTCAGTTTGGTTAGGGCTCCCTTGGATTTTAACCCACAGGCTCTCAATCCTTTCATCTGCAACCTCAAGTTCTGTGGTATCAAGAGATTCCCTAATATACAGGGCCACCCCTCCTCCTCTTCTCCCTCACCTGTCTCACCTAAACAGCTTGTAACCCCCCAGTGCAGTACTCCAATTATGTGAACTGTCCTACCATGTTTCTGTAATGGCAATTATATCATAGTTTTCCTGGTGGACCAAGACTTCCAGTTCCTCTTGTTTGTTACCCATACTGCCTGTGTTGGTGTGGGCTGCTGATTTCTCAATTAACCCAATTTCACAGTATCACAGTATAACTAAGGTTGGAAGAGACCCCAAGGATCATCGAGTCCAACCTGTCTCCACAGACCTCATGACTAGACCATGGCACCAAGTGCCATGTCCAATCTCCTCTTGAACACCTCCAGGGACAGTGACTCCACCACCTCCCTGGGCAGCCCATTCCAATGACGAATGACTTGCTCAGTGAAGAACTTTCTCCTCACTTTGAGTCTAAACCTCTCCTGGCGCAGCTTGAGACTGTGTCTCCTTGTTCTGGTGCTGGTTGTCTGGGAGAAGAGACCAATTTATGTCCCTCTCTCTCTGGAGAGACTGGTTTCCTCACCCACCCCCTTCAGACCTAGTCTAAAGTCCTCCCAATGAGCCCTGCCAACTCCAGTGCTAGTACCCTGTAGTTGGCAGGGCTCATTGGGAGGGCCTTAAGGCCCAGTACCAATTTCTCTCATATCTAGCAACAACTATTTTAGTGATAGCAGAGAGAAGTTAGAAGGTGTCAGAGTGGTAATGTGTTATTTCAGCCCTTGCAGTTGTTTTTATGTGAAAACCAAAACCAGATAAACAAAAATGGTCCTGTTTAGATATCCATCACTGAAGAGGCATGCTCTGGGGATTGCAAAGAGACTAAGAACCAGGAGATTAATAAAACCATGGTAAATTTAACCTCATTTGTATCTGGTCTGGTCTTATTTAGAATAAGAAACATGAGTAGCTTGTCAGCGGACTGAGCAATGTACATTTCTCTTTCAGAAAATAAAGTTAAAATCTAAATATTTTCAAACTCTGCAAACTAAAGGCTATATAGTAAAGGCCTTTCTTTCAAACTTGAAGCACAGGGTGGGCAATAACTTTTTCTCTGTGGAGGTATCTGCGTAAATTACTTTTAAAGCACTTATGCTGTTTGTTTCAGCTGCTTCACATTGCTAAACTGTAGACATATTAATGGAAACAATCAACATATCTTGCTTGTATTTATTATCTTTTTGTAGAGAACTAATAACTGGGGCAAAATAAGTTGCTCAAGAAACTTCATTCTCACACGCAATTTGTGAAGATGTCAATTTTTGTAGTGTGATTTGAAAACTGACAGAAAAATTGCTTTTATGTGAAGAATGTTTTTCATTCTGCCACAAGCAGACAGTTAGTATAGGACTCTTTATGGTCTTCAAAGCATCTGATTTGGTTTGCCAAGCTGTAAGTGAGCCAGGAAATGTTCGACACCTTGTTATCAGTAACTATGAGCTAGAAAAGTCAATGCCATTTGTACACCAAAGAGTTGGATATTTCAAAGCAATTTAAAGCATGCTGTTTTATACCAGAATTTTGAAAGTATCAGGGAAAGTCAGCATTCAAATAGCACACAACATGAGTTGAAACACTGGAAATATCTCCCTGTATTTGGTTTATGGGGCAAGGATTTAGAATAGAATAGAATAGAATAGAATAGAATAGAATAGAATAGAATAGAATAGACCAGACCAGGTTGGAAAAGACCTTCGAGATCATCGAGTCCAGCCTATCATCCAACACCACCTAATCAATTAAACCATGGCACGAAGTGCCTCATCCGGTCCCTTCTAAATGCTTCCAGTCATGGTGACTCCACCAACAACCTGGGTAGTCCATTCCAATGGCCAATCACTATTTCTGGGAATAAATTTCTGTGGCTCTGTGATTTCTGTGAACTTCTTCCTAAAATCCAGACTAAAATTTAGTAGCAAAGGAGGCTACTGGGATGAGCCTCATTCTGTGAGATGACAGCAGAAGCTGTCCCTCTGTTCAAGGACAGTTCCTGCCAGTTCCAGGACAAACTCATTGCTGGCTAAAACTGAGTCACTTAGCAATGGTGATAGCACCTCTGTGATAATATATTAAAGAAAGTGTAAAAACAAAAAAGCCGTGGAACAGCAGTTGGTAGAGAAGAGGGGAAAAATATCAGATTCACAGCCTTGTACCCACTGAGGTCAGTGAAGAAAGAAGGAAAGGTGGTGTTTGAAGTACTGGAGCAGAGATTCCCCTGTAGTTCATGAGGACTAGTGTCCTAGATGAGGCATTAACAAGCTAGCTATACTTGTTTAGTCACTACCCTTTCTCCTCCCTCCCCATTTGCAGGGTCCAGGTTTGAAGTCAAGAAGTCAATAGGCAGGCACCGTTAAGGCTGCCTGGAGGGGGTGAAAGCTGGACATGGAGCCTCACATTTCAGAGAGCCAACTGCACGTGCCAGAGGCTATATGAGAAGGCATGTGCAGTTTTGCCTGCCAGAAAATATTTTGAACTGATTGGTGGGATTTGAATAGCTAATATGCCATTGGGCTATTCAGTTTTCAAAAGGGGAATTTGTAGGGGCATTTTCAGAGCCCACATCTTGTTCTCTCTTTCTCCTATCTCTCTTATCTTCTCTCTCCTCCCCCCCCCCCCCCCCCCCCCCCCCCAATTCATTAATGGGATGGGATACAGACCATATGAGGGGATACAGGACCATGGAAAGATCATGAGGAGCAACGTGAAGCAGAGAACTGACCACAGCCCCCATTCCTCATGTCTCTCAGAGGGAGGAGGTAGAAAAATTCGGAGTGAAGCTGAGCCTGAGAAGAACAGAGAGATAGGGGGAAGGTATTTTTAGGTTTGTTCTTATTTCTCATTATCCTACTCTATGTAATGACAATTAATTAAATTAATTTCCTGAAGTCTCTTTTGCTCTTGACAGTAATTGTTGAGTCATCTCCCTGTACTTATCTTGACTGTGAACTTTTGATTGTATTTTGTCCCCCTGTCCTGTTTGACAATGAGCAGTGATAGAACAGCTTGGTGGGCATCTAGTGGTCAATCAAAGTCAAACCCACCACATTCCTTTAGAATTCACTGAAATCCCATTCTTGACTTTGCATGTCTCCCATGTGTATCCAGCCACTTCACTGTTTGGACCAAGCAGGACTCTGCTTGCCCTAGAAGCCAATACAACTGCGGAGAGACAGAAGTGTGATTTTCCCCAGGGTGTGATCCAGCCTGCCCAGGACTGCACTCCCACAGCTGCATAAGATAGGCAAGATGACTGTGCTCCAACTTCAGGTGATTCATGTAATTGCCTAGAGTCGGTAAAGTGAAACTAAACCTCAAGGTTTTCATTTGCACACCTTCAGCTTTCACAGGACACAATATTAGGTGCATGTCTGGCACAATTCCACAAAAGACACCAGCTGCTCCAGCCCCTTCAGAGACACAGGAGACAGTCCCATGACTGTCCTCAACCTTATGATTCAGTTTGCAGGCAAAGGCAGGATAGAACCATGCATTTTATTTCACCTCTATATTTTATGTCCCTCCATTAGCTGCACTCTTAAAAGGTGAGTGGGAAACCCCTGCCCTGCCACAAATACATTTTTTTCTGGTCACTTGTCTGCAAGACAGTACAGTATTTAATTACACATTCACCTACTAGATCTCAAATAAAATGCAATGCTGAGCATCACCAGAAGGAAAGCATAACCCATCCAACTACTACACCAAAAATGCAGTGCTTGTTTCTGCCACCAGCACAATGAACATGCTGCATTAATGTATTAGCAGTAAAAACATAAACCCTCTGATGTAATGAGAATGTAACCCATAATCCTAAAGTCCATCCAAGTCTTAAAATAATTAAATCATTAAATCTACCCCCACCTCTCTCTCTTTCAGGAGGTACTAATATGCACTCCCACCACTGTGAATGTGTAAAGTCAAGGACAAAAAACAAACAAACAAAAAAAAAATCACCAAAGCCCAAAAGGAGCTATTTAATGGTGTAAAAAGAGAGAATAAATTGCTGATTATTATTTTTTTTAAACAAATGGCTGGGAGTGTTATAATGTATTTGATTTTTTTTTTTTTTCTGGAGGTAATCTTAGATGTGGAGTGAATGAAGTGAAGTCTGTTATCAATCCATAACATCTGCTGCAGTGTCAAGTGATGAAATGGGTGACTCCAGAGCTCAAGACAGCTGGGATGGCTTTCTTAATGCAGTAGGGTATTGTGCAAACAAACAGGCACTGATACCGTCTATGGTTGTCACAATTATTCAAGCTGGTGATACATCTTCCTGTATTAGCTGCTTGAGAACTCCTATTTCTTTTAAAAGTAAACTACTGTATAACAATCACCCATTCTGGTCTCTAACTCAGTTGAGTGCAAACATAATAAAACATTGGAAATAAAAATAAATTAAAATTTGCCACTAGAACAATAAAGCATAAAATCAGTACATACGAGCTTAGGAAAAAAATCTACTCACAGTTTATAGAGCTAAGAAATAACGTAGACATTTGTACTTGAATCTACACTGACAAGATTATTCTGCATCTCTCTACTGCCTCTCCGTTACTGGGAAATCTAGTACATTGCTCAGAGAAGTTAAAGATTGGGAGTCGGAAAAGAGAATAAACAAATATGGATCACTAACACCATCCCTTTGGTATTACAGAGCCATTACTGGGATTATTTAAGGGATTTTATATTAAGGGCAACATTAAAGTGTTCCAAAAATAAGGAAAGAAATTTAATTTATATTTAGGGTCTCCAGTATAAACAATCATCAGCCTTAAGCCAACAAAGCATCTTCGGCTTGAGGAGTATATAGGGGGGGGGAAATTGCATAAAACTGCAGATGTTGCTGTTAGAAAAGAGTAAGACCCATGAAAATACGAAAATTGTACTTTGGATATAAATTATGTCACGTATGGACAGTTACTTTCAGTCTCTAAAACCAAGAAATGTGTGAGAGAAATGCAGAAATCTGAAACATCATTTTTTAAAGCTATCTTCTTTTTTTTTTTATTATTATTTTTGAGTTTACATTTTCAAAATGAAATTATTCAAACTTCAAGCAAATAAAAGAACAATTTGGTTTTGGAAACTGACATACAGTTGTGATACTTTTAAAGAACATCATCATCAGTACTGCAGATAGAATTTTTCACTTGCACTTAATATCATCAACCTAAATATGTATATATATAAAGATATAATACATGTAATATATAATAGTGGAACCAACCTAAATATTATATATATATATAGTGTGTATATATAGCATATATATAGTGTATATATAGCACGTATGTGCATGTATATATATATAATATATTTGTGTTGATTATATTATGTTCAAGCCCAGCCACAACACTTATTTTTTATTTTAGCTGAATTTAATATTTTTTTAAAACAAATGTTCACTGAGTACTAAGTGTAAGTTCAATTACAAACTTTTAGAAGTTTTCAGACCAAACTTTGCTTGTCTTTGTTCCTTGTTTCTTGGAAAAAAAAAATAAATTAAAGAAATAACATAAAAAATCTGACCATTATGAACATGTCATTTAACTCAGTCTTGCATATGTGGGAGAGAGAACATGCAGACCTGTGGAGCTGGATCCAATTTCATGATGATGAAGTTGTGGTGCAGAGCACTAGCTGCAAAGCTAAGGGCTAAAAGGTAAGGAAAAGATGAAAATAGTGTGCCTGCTCAGATGCTCTGTCTGGTATATCTGCAACTGCCTCTTTATTGCTCTGAATCAGACCTACACAGATCTTTCTGATTGATTCTCCTGTTCTATCTGCAGGCATTTCAAAAAGATGTGTTCTAAGAAACAGAGGTTGTTTTTTACTTGTTAACTGAAGCTGGTGAATTGTTATGAGGTTGAAGATTCTCCCTTCTCTTTCCCAAGATGAGAATGAGTTACTAAAATGCCAATTTTGTGTTCTCATGCATTCCTGACTTAATAAAAGTACCTTGTTTACCTAGATGTGTAGTATTGATTATTGCTTACCAAGAGGCCTGAAAAAAAACCAAATGAAGATGAATAGATGGTATTTAATTTGATATGATCTGATTCTGTTAGATCTTCTCACCTGATTTAATTTTTTGAAATGATGAGTGGAGCAGCAATTTTCCAACCTATGACCTTTCAGCAGCCCTTCAACTGCTCCTGAAGCACCAAGGTCATTACACATACATAGTGTATGGTGACTCTTTGGAAAATTCATCAAGGAGCTAGACTGTTTGCCAGGAGTCAGACCGGGTGGCCCTACAGTTCCCCTGCTGAGGGGAGAGAATTTGCATTTTTGGCAGTGGGACTTGTAGGGACCATAAAAAGAAATTGTCAAGGATGATACTGAGATCTGTTATTACAGTTGCCCCAAAACATTTTAAATTCTTGAGCAGCAATGTTATCCTAATGTTAAAGCAATGTATAAGCAAGGCAGTGAAGGAAGATGCATGCAATGTGCTGTGTCAGGGACATGAGGACATGGTTCCACATTAAAGTAACTACAGAGAAACACAAGTCCTTCAATTTATGCATGAGAGAGAAGAAAGTTCTTTGCCAGTGCAGAAACTGGAAGAAGCTGGAATATATCCTTGAGGAAGTGGAATACATCTTTTCCAGATGCCAGTGGAGCAGTACCAGCCCTAGCCTCATCAGGAGAACCTAAGGAGCTTCTCTGTAATAAAAGATGACTTCCATACCAAAGATGTCTTTGTGTAGAGACCTGTAGATAAAAAGAACTAATCCCTGATTATCTTTCATATGTTCCTACAGAAATGAACTTTGTATGGTCATGTATACCACTCTCTCTTTTCATTCCTCATTTTCTTTTCCTTTCAAAGGCTTTTAATCATAAAAATGTATCAGCCAGAAATGATGTTGTCCCACAACTGCAGATTCATCTGAAAGCTCAGGTCTAATGGACAACTTCAATTTTCCTCCATCAGTTTCTACAGTTGATATGCCAAAAGCCCATTTGTAACCCTTAGGGTCTTTGAAACGCCCTTCTCTCGGAAAATTAATTCCCAAAATCCAAGGTCTGTCAGGTACTGTTATGTTTCTTCCACTCTTTCCCAGTTAAACTTATGTCAACTTGTATCTTAGTCAACTCTTGAGATCCAGCAGTGACTCCCAGAATAGTTATAGGCACTCTTATGCTGGGGACAGCAGAACTGGATGTAGTACTCCAGGTTGGGTCTCACCAGAGCAGAGGGGCAAAATCCCCTCTTTGTCCTGCTTTTCTCACTGCTTTTGACGCAGCCCAGCACACAGCTGCCTTCTGGGCTGCCAGACACCATTGCTGGCTCATGGTGAGTTTATCATCAATTGACACCCCTAAGTCCTTCTCCTTGAGACTGCTCTCAAGCCACTCCTCACCCAGCCTATATTTGTGCTTGGGATTGCCTGCTTCCAGGCAAGTCAGTGTTCCTCTTCCATGCCTTTCTGCTTGCTGTTCACACAGAAGTGTATTGCAGCATTTCTAGAAAGACTTGCTGTACAACTAGAATGCAGGGATTTGTCTGGGGTCTGTCTGGGAAAGACTAGACTTGAGGGTGTGGATCAAGTTTCATTCTTGGTTGGTTGGTCATTTTGGAGTTTGTTTTTTAGGGGGTTTTGGGAGGGGTGTTGTATAGGGTTTTTGTTTGTTTTGCTTGTTTGTTTTGCTTAATTTGGTTTTGTGGGTTTTTTTGTTTGTTTATTTGTTTTTGTGGGGAGGGTTATGTGTTATGGGTTGTTGTGTGTGTTAGTTTGTCTTTTTTTTTTTTTTCTTTTCTGTAGACTTTACAGGAGGATTGGTGTATTAATTACAGTCCTGTTATTTGGGCTGAAAGTAATTTTGATGTAGTACCTTGCATATATATGTATTTCATTCTTCTTGTCTGTTAAATGAGGATGTTTGCAGGACTGGGGAATTTTTGTGTGTGTGTGTGTGTGTGTGTGTGTTCAACACAAACTGAAACTTCTAAATTAATTTTGTCAGTTTGTATTGATTTGTTTTATCCAAACTGCAACCTCCAAAAATGCCCCAAAAGAAAAAAAAATTCAACTATAATTTGCAATGTTTTTTGTTTTGGGTTTTATTTTGATTTCATCCAACTTAAATACCTTTCTTCCTTAAGTTTAGTTTTTTGAAAAATAGTTATTCACATGACTTCATAAAACTGTTTTGTCACAGATATTTGGAGGGTTAAAAATGTCAGTAGAACACATGCTAATATCTCTGTTATTCTAGAGGATCTTCTAAAGTTCTGGCATTTTAGCTAAGCTTCTGAGATATCAACTAAAATCTTTTTTTTTTTTAAACTGCAACCTTCACATTTTTGTCAGAATCAGTGACATTTTCTTTACCTCTCTGCCTTCCAGGACATGCACCAGAATATATTTGGAGAACACAACACAGCACAGGACAGGACAGCCATAGTTCTCATTTTCAGTCAAGAGTGTGGGGTGCGCCAATGACCTGGCACTTTCTGATCAAAATTAGTCTGCTCCTCAGGCATCTTTTTTTGTCTGTGTGTGTACAGTTCCAGTAAGTGGGAAAAAAAAAAATTGAAAATCATAGGTGTAATAGGGAAGTAGGATTGGTCCTGGGTGGATATACTTAACAAACACAAACAATGCTGTCAGTTTGCCTTGGGACACACTTGTTTATTGCAGCAAAATTACTTCCAAAGTAATTTGTTTAGTTTATCCACTTACAGCCTTTAGAAGCACTGATCTAGCTCATGTCACTTGAAAGACAAGAGCTTTTCTTCATGCTCTGTACATGCACCTGACTCTTTCTCCACAGTTCCTCCACAGAGCTGAACATCATTTGTAGGCTGGCAACATGATTACATGAACTGAATATTAATGGTCAATATTTTAGATTCACGTGCCCCCATGCTAACTCTATCATCCACAAGTACAAGCAATTCATGGTGACAATTTCAGACATGTTATTAATTGCTAAGGCAAAATACCAATTCAAGCAAGAAAAGCAGATGCATTGTTAGATGCTGAAGTAAGGGTTTCTTTCCTGCCAACAGATGGATAATTTGCAGTAAGAGTTCTTGAATTGGAGCTTTTTCTCAGCAAAGTGTAAATATGGTGAGAAATTAAGCTTCCCTTTTGGAGTAAAGAGAAAGAAACAACTTGTAAATTCTGATTAAATTTTGTTAGTGACTTTGGATGGAAAGAAAATACAAGGAAAAAGAAAGGTTATGAATGTGCACAGTATATACTTTAACATTTTCTAAATGGATTCTTTCTTTTAAAAAATATTTACTTGCCTTATATCAGTATTACAAAATAAATTTCCTGACATTTAATTTCACAGAAATGTATTTTGCCTAAAAACACACATATACAAAAATTGGAAAAAATACAGATTCAGATCACATAGAAGCAAAGTCTACTATTTAATATCAAATGCAACATTATATATCTATTTGAAATTATTTTGTAATGAATATTTTCAGAAGTGAAGCCCTGAACATCTTATATCACTTTGGCTTTACCCTTGTTCCTCAGTTATATTCTAGCCTAAAACATGTAATATCTCATATGGACCCATCTTTACTTTGGGTTTCCTATAACCCTACATTTGAAAGATGGCAAGCCCTGCTTGCAAATTTCAGATTTCATCTTTTACTGATATATGTCTCATTAGAAGGTAAGAGATATGTAATATAACTTTTTTTGCTGCACCATTACTTGACACCCCCAGTAATGGACAATAGAATCTGATTATACAAGTTTGTCCATAGGGGGAAAAAAAAAAAAAAAAAAAAAAAAAAAGAGAGAGAGAGAGGAAAAAAAATGGCCATTATTGTATTTGTCCTGCATGCATATAAATAAAATGTTGTCTCAGAACTAGATCCAAACTCTACATTTGTGTGTTGAGAGTAATACGATAAAATCCAACCAGTCTCTCCCTTTTGCAGTATTCTGCTCTGAGCACTGCTTCTACCCCTCTCAAACTAGCTGGCAGAAAAAGCAATTTATAAACAGAAATACTTGCCTCTACTGTATAGCAGGTGTCCACTGATGGGCTATGACAGTTAGCTGATCATGAGAGGAAGATATCATTGTGTAACTATGCCTAATTGTAAAGCATCTTTCCTGAAGAGTAAATCACTTTAATAAGAATCCAAATGGGCAGAATATATACTCCCATAGTGAGAGAAGAAAAAAAAAACACCCAAATTCTTCCCTCCCACCAGAAAAATAATACTCAGTGGATGCTGGTGATCAGCATTTCTCATTCTTCCAGACTATTGTTCCTTTTTGTTCTCACTCCTGGAGCTTCTCACTAAAACACTTTATAAAACCTCTAATAATAAGACCTGATTCTCAGTGCACTTCTAGTCTAGCCAATGGAATTACAACAAAAGATAGATTTGGCTGGTGGCAACGATCAAATATCTCTAAGAATTCATCTTGCACAGCACAGAATAAGTTATTGAAGTTATATGCTTCAGCTGCCTTAGTATCCAGCACTCCTGGAAAATATCTCCTTGTGTTTTATCAGACTAGTAAGCCACCAATGAAGATGAATTCTTTTTCAGGGTAGCATCCTGGACTGAAAAAGAATTTAGTGAGAAAGAATCACATTTGTCTTCCAATCACAAAACCAATAAGCACACAACCAGAGGTGGCAGGAAGGGGAGAAATAAACATAAACATTACTTTAAGAGATCCTCTAATGTGCAATATTTATATACAAATAGCAACTAGTGCTACGTGCAGTACTCTCAGGTTTGTGAAATATATCAAAGTACAGCAAATTGGACTGAGTCCTGAGTTTCCATTTACTTTATCTAACCAGACATATCAATTCTTTTTACTCCAGGCTGATAAAGTAGAACTGCAGCAGACAAATGAGCTGACATAATGTGTTGTCACAAAGAAATGCTGGATTAAAAAAAAAAGGCAAAACAAAACAAACAACCGTGACTTTGATCGCCTCTGAGGCTTCTACTTTACTCAACCCAAATTAGTTGTTTACTCATTCTTTAGGGAATGTTCAGTATTACTGTGAGGTTAGCAGAATGAAAAGGAGTGTGCAGGCAAAGGGAATTTACTACCATTTTCTTTTCAGCTTTCAAATGGCAAAATGGAATGTGTAGGGGCTTGATGATGCTCTTCTGTGTCATTAGTAGAAGAAAGTCACTGGATTCAAACAGAAGAGGATCCACCGCTTAAGTTTACAAGTTTTATTCCTTCAATCCAATGCTGACTTATGTGATGCCTTTCTTAAGTAACATTAAATACAAATGTTTGATTTGAATTATAAAACAGAAGTATGAGAGATGAGCCAGATGAGAACTAGAAGCTCTAGAATTTGCTGCTTAACATTAACATAGGGAGTATCTTCGACCACTGCCAGCATGGAAATGGGAGTATAAAATTTTAAGTCAATTATAAATTTAATAATAGTTTCTGATCTTCTCAGAAATTATTGTATGTTTATTCTTACTGGGGTTTTATTTTGCTTGTTTGTGGGTTTTTAATCTGAAAAGGTCATTAGTCCCATTTTACTTACAAGGATCTGAGTCCCACAGTGAAGATGTAGGCCAGTTGCAGAATTTACAGCTAACTTTAGGATAGTTGCACAGAATGAATGGCAGGGTCATATTTTTTCTCTCCTTAAATCCCACATACCACATGTACAGGTAGTGAAAACTGATAGAGTTCTACTGAGATTAGAACTTTAGAGAAAGGAGACATCATTCACTTGTCAGGTCCTCCAGAAGTCAGACATAATGTAGCTAGCAGGTGAATGAGAAATGTAAGACACAAGAATTATGAACATTTTTTTATTTTCTTTTCTATTGCCCCCCTCCCCCGAGTGTAATATAGTTAACATCAACAGAGGTTTTGATCAAGGAAAGGTTATTGGATTCAACAGGAGCCATTTAAATCAGTCATCTACAGTCTCTGCTGTGGAGTGGTAGTATATCCAAGTGCTCTGCTGTAAACTGTGTCTCCTGTCTTAACAGTCAAAGCAGAAATCTTCCTGCAAAGTTCTGGTCTGCCCTTTCAGACTTTGTTTTTCATGTATTTACATTCATACTTTAGAATTTCTTCCTTCATCTTGCAGCTTTAATGGGTCTTTTGGAGACTCTGCTGTTGAGAAGCAAACACTGCAGACTGTAAAAGAGAGACTGGTATGTTAATTAAGCATATTGGTAAACAATGCATTGAAAGACATTTTAAAGGAGAGACAGATTCCCATATTTATATGATGCTCATCAGTAGTTACCTAGGTGCTTCTCTGTGCTATTATTTATTACATAGAATAGCTTAGAGGAAATTTAGTTCTCTTGGCTTACTGAATACAATTAACAAATAACAAAAAAGCACAAGAGCTTTTGTTTGAGCTCTGGTCATCCAGCACAATGCTGGAAGATACTCCTTTCTGTCACTCCATGTAATTTTTACTTTCTTTTCTTTTCTTTTCTTTTCTTTTCTTTTCTTTTCTTTTCTTTTCTTTTCTTTTCTTTTCTTTTCTTTTCTTTTCTTTTCTTTTCTTTTCTTTTCTTTTCTTTTCTTTTCTCTTTCTTTTCTTTCCTTTTCTTTTCACAATCAGAAATCCCAGATCTGTATTTGGATTGGGAATGGCAATCTGAAACTAGGTAAAGTAGGAACTCCTTTAGACTTGCTGAAGGGAATGATGGTTCAGCCTGCATGAGTATACAGTACTACAGATAGATACATAGCAAAGTTGGAGTGGACTAAGATCCCTCCCTGAGGTACCATTTATTTTCATTGTTGAAGGAAATGGTTTAGGAAAAAAAATAAATCAGTAAAGCCCTTCATTTTCTCACACCAAGAGAAGAGCTTTTGTTGTTTATCAGCTGACATTCAGTCATGCAGGTTTTTCACATGAGTCTGGTACACTCATCAGAAGCACAGTCTTGAAGAAATACACCAAACACCATCAAATGTGTGATAAAATCTTAAGTTGGTGAACCTGCTAGTTGCACAACAAATTACCCATTGCCAGCTGTCCGCTGCTAGTCAAAGGCTGCCAAATAATCCTTGTATTGAAATAAAAGGTTCAAACCATCTCAATGAACAAACAGATCCTCCAAACAATCCTCATGCATAGATACCTTGCAAATAAAACAGCCTGTGTTGTCCAGTGGATTAATTTCTACAAGTACCTGACATGTTCTCATCACAGTTTTGATTTTGTAGCCTTAAGGAAAACAAAGCTTTCATTTCCTGCAGTCTGATATGGTGTATTTGCTGGTGTAAGGAATGAAGAATTATTCCCAGAGATGCTTGTTTGCACATATGTGATGGATCATGGATCCCTCGTATTGTTAATTGGGTAATAAATGCATGATATGCCTGTCAGTCTGACAAATCCTGGAACTGCATGAAATAATGAAGTACAATAAGAAACCAATGAACTTTTTTCTTCAAAACCAGCATTCTTCACTGTAGTATTGCAAAAGAATACATGTGCTTAGATATAGATAGGATTATTGATTGCGCATTTACATGAGACTAGAATGTAGATGGTTAGAGTATTGTTCAATCTGCAGTATTTTGGTGTGAAAAATTTCACTGAAACTAACTGGGAAATGGAAGTTATGCAATGCTGAAGCTTGGTTTGGATACCTGAGTACCCAATCAATAAAGAACCATGAACTCTAATGGAGTTGGTGCATCTAATGGTAAAAACTCACTGAAGCAAAGGAAAACTGAATCAAATCTGTTCTTCCATGCAAAAAAAAAGAATGAAGTCCACATGTCTGCTTGGATTACATATGGGAATACTGACATGTTTATTACGCTGAGCATCAGCCACTCCACTCATTTTCACTGCTCTTTGTTAACCATGTATTTATGAATATTGTAATGCCTGATGACAAAGACTGAATTTGTCCCCTCAGGTTTCAATGCCTGTGTTCTGAAAGTGAACTCTGACATCCGGTGGGCACAAGAAAGATGACCAGTGTTTAAGGAAATTTTTGCTTTTGAAGTTTGCAGTCTGAATAGCTCTGGAAATTTAAAATAGTGTACTAGCACAAATTTGATGTTTACTCTTGGATAGGAATATCAGAAACTTTCCAAACAGCACTTACATTTTTCACAGTGCATAGTATCCCATTTGTCTAGTGCAACTTTTTCCCATCTTTTGTCATATCAGGGAAAGTAACAAGATAAAATTTTAGGTTTACTTTGTTAATTTTTCTAGTTGTCGTAGTTTGGGCGCTGGGTGCCCTCTGCTACAGGGGCATTTCCTGTGTCCAGAAGTCCATCCCAGTAGGTGGACTCAGGAAATTAGGTATTTCTACCATAATCCCTTGCACCACTATACATTTTGCGGTGGGGTCTGGCACTTCCTCTTTCCTTCCCTCTCTGAGACTTGGTAACTGGGGGAGAGATCTCCCGGCCAAGGGCCTGATTGGGCCCAAGGCCACAGGGGTATGGGCAGTCTCAGGCCTGGCCAGCTGAGACTAGCCCAGCAGAGGGAGGGGGAAGAAGGAGCCCTGGGGGTTTTGGATGCACCCTCAGGTGGGGTTTGGAGTCTTTCTGGGTTTACTTTGGTTTCTTTCTTGTCACCATGTTTCCTTTTGTGCACACTCACTGTTCTCTATTTAAACTCTCCACTACTTTTGCGATCAGTTTGTCTGAGTCGTTATTTCTGCCTGTGGTGGGGAAGGGGGTCTGCCCCAACCCATTACACTAGTTTTTGCTATAGAAGAAGAGTCAATAACTTAATTTGTCCAATTAATACAAACTCTTTGAATAGCAGAATGCTTTGAGTTGCATGTTTGACCACCTCTCCTATTTAATTAACAGTATTCCTCTTAAGAGGTTGTGAATAATCATTGCTAGTGAACTTACCATAACATAAACTGTAGGAAACATTGACATCTTGTGGAGAAAAAAATTACTTTTTTCCAATTGATACTATTTGCAAGTACTGAGGACTGATAGCTTTAGACAAGAATTGAGTAGATTTATAGAATCCAGGAAGTAGGTGATTCCTTGAACACATGTAATTACCTATAAGTACATCATATATTAATTGTAGTGTACATTTAAATACAAATATATACATACACTTGTATAAATATACATGCACAAAGGGACAAGAAAAAAGGTGCTTCTAATATTAATTTATCTATGTTTCGTTGAGTTGTTTGTTATGGTTTTTGCTTTGTTTTGTTGTTTTGTTTTGTTTTATAAACAGTTTTTGTTGACTCTTGTGACTTTGTTTCTGCTAAGATCATGAAACAGAGAATAGTCTGCAATTCTCAGCAGGTCTAAATCAAAAATCTCCATGTCTTTTTCTTTTTTTCTTCCTTTTTTTTTTTTTGTTTGTTTGTTTGCTTGCTTGCTTTTTCTTTGCTTTTTTTCCCGTGTTTAACAGAAAAATTACATTTCTTCACTCCTCAGCACATCAAACAACATAGCATAAGTAAAACTGCGGAACTACACAACTAAAGGATTTGCTAAAGAAACAGGCTACAAAAATGCACTAGCTATTAAAAAATTATACTACACCTGTGATTCACCCTCTGCTCAATGTTTCTCTCCAAATATTGTATTTCAGTCACAAGATACATAAAACACTGTATTTCAGTCATAAAACACACAACTCACTGTTGTTAAAGCGCATGAGGTGGTATGGAGCAGCAGTGGCATCTACTGGCCACAATCATGTCTCAACACTGAAAATATATTAAATAATCTCCACTAATCTGTTTTAAATACCATGCCTCTTTGCTGACAAATGTATAAAGAGGAAAACCCTTCACCTTTCCACCTCTGGTGCCTAGAGAATTCTATTGAAGGTGTGTTGTGGTGATGCAGGAAATAGGGCCATTTGAGCATGTTTTATATATATATATCACAAGCAATGGAAATAAGTCCTATCACTGGTCCCAGCCAAGCAATGTCAGCCCCAGAATTTACAGGTTATGCACTGTGTGGAAAGGAGGAATATCCCCTTCAAAAGGGAAGCCAAAGTGGAGAGTTACATTTTCTTATGAAGAAAGTACAACTACCTGAAGGGAGGTTGGACAAGTTGAGGGTCAGCCAAGACACTGATGACAAGCAACAGGACTAGAGGAAATGGTTACAACCTGCACCAGGGCAAATTCATGCTGGATATTAGGAGATACTTCACTGAAATGGTCTGTCCAGGACAGTGGTGGAGTCACCATCCCTGGGGAAGTTCAAGTGGTATGTGGACCTGGTGCTTAGGGACATAGTTTAGTATTGACCCTCCAATGACTGGCTGAAGGTTGGACTGGATGATTTGAGGTCTCTTCCAACCAGATTCATTCTGTGATTCTGTGAGTATGTATCCAGAAAGATGGATATCTAGAAAACTCCACACTTCTTTATAGCAGGTCTTTTGTGATAGGACAGGGGATAATTGTTTTAAACTAAATGAGGTAAGATTGAGATGAGGTATTTTGTGAGGCACCATCACTGCTGTGAAGAAGTTTAACATTTCCTGGTTTTGAAACTATAGTGTTTCATTGAAGGATAAAAGATGTGATGGCAAAATGGACTTAATTATTGATTTCTCAGGTCCCCCAAGCACCTGCTGTTCAGAGAAGGACAGTAGATCACAGCCCAGTGAATTTCAGATAATATCTAAACAATAACATGTTATCTTAATTTATGTGACTATTTTCTTTACGTCCTCCTCAGGGCCTAGTCTGTGTCAGAGCATGTAGTAGAGATGTGTAGCAAGAAGCTCAGAAAGCTCTTGGGTCTAAATTGCATTTTGTCTGCATAAGCTGACTTTTGGACCATTTTAGGACCAGCAGAGAAGCAACGCTGCTCATTTTCCTCGGTCCAAATCAGAAGTGCAACTGGTATATGAAAAGTCTGGCCTATATATCTTAAGCAATAAACATACTGTGAAGCCACTAATATTCCTGCAGGTTCTTCTTTGAGGACCATCTGAGAGGAAACAAAATAAATGCAACTGAGAAATTATCCTGGTGTGGAATTGCTTCTAAAAGGTGTCTCATGTCAGAGACCCTAAAAGGTCGAGAGTGTTACTGCTTTGATGAAGCAAAAAATCCAAAAGAAATGTGATGAGCCATGTCCCCAGAGTACTTTGCAATTCTAGGAAAACCAAAGTACATTTACACAAGCAGCCTGTGAAGGTTTGCTTCATGTTTCTTAGTCTCTAAACTCCTGACATGTACCTTGGGATGCATACAAATTTGATAGGCCATCTTAAGGCAAGAAACTGAGAAAACTATGAAAATGTTTCTTACTGTTTAATGGTGGGACATTTAAACTCCTTTGTGTGAAGGAGGTTTTTCTTTATAAAGTTTCTGGAAAGAAATGGTTTCCTACAAAGTTTGACTCAGGTCTGCTCACCCAGTATCATAGATATCTATTTTGTGATATGAGTAAAATATTGATTTAATTATTCTGTCTAGAAAATAGACTACTAAATGTTTATACTGAAGTTGCCTAAAACTAGTGAAATTAATCTTTCTTTAGGCATCTGGTTAATGCTAGTCATTACATCTTGATTCAGCCACGAGCCACTTGATACCAACTGTATCTTGATCTGTGAGGACCCAGTTCCCTGGTTAGTTCAAGGGTTATGGCCTC
The DNA here is from genome assembly GCF_014839835.1 of Dryobates pubescens. Taxonomy (NCBI): domain Eukaryota; kingdom Metazoa; phylum Chordata; class Aves; order Piciformes; family Picidae; genus Dryobates; species Dryobates pubescens. Next base: position 115,442,290 of record NC_071657.1, on the reverse strand, counting down.
CAGCAACATGCAGCTTTCACAGGCAGCTTTCAATGTCTCCAGGGACATTAACTTTTTATGCTTAGTTAAATGGAGCCCTTAAACAACCTCAGTAGAGAGGTACTTTCAGAGGATAGTTCAGAAATTTGGCAGAGAGCATGATTCAGTCTGCAATATATGATCTAACTCAGTTGTTACTCAGGTTTACACATTGAGAGTTAGGGAGACTGAATTTCAAGTCAAGTAATCCTGGGAGAGCTTTGATGGAAAGTAGATTTTTGTTTACTATATATATAAACCAACCAACAGAACATAATGACAGTCATACTGAGTCAGATCAAAAATTCTCCTAGCCAGCTATCCCATCCCAAGAACAGCCAGAGGTAGATAGCCACTTCTTACAAAGAAAGGTTGGAATGAATAGTTTATAACACCCACACAGAACCACACCTTGTGTTTTGAGTGTATCTAGGAAGACAGATCATTGACTAAGTATAAGAGGTGGGTATGTTTGTTGTGATGTTTTCCCAGAATAATCTCCCCAGGTCCACTACTTTGTGGTTCTGACACATCTTGAGTTATAGGATGTGATTCCATGCATAGAAAAACCAACCTCCCACCAAAAAGAAACCAAAGCCCCAAACAAAAACCCAAAACTCAAAACTCTAAAAGCCTTGAGTTTCTTCCTCCTTTAGATTCTCCAGTAGGTATCTGAACTCATGGAGAAAATATAAACCAATCATCCAAAAGAACCCTAGCAGGATTTCATCAGCATTTATTCACTCAGGATAGAATTTAGTAAATATTAAAAACACTTCTGGCAAACATTCATTCATATTTCAAACAGGTGCTTTGTGCTTTTCATTCCTTTTTGCACTGTTGCTCATGCAAAGAACTAATTGGAGAATGTTATGGGAAACAGCTGCATTCACATGCAAACAAGGGTATTTGCTCATGAGCCCAGGTATTCATTATCAGTGTATGGTGAGTGTTCTCCCCAGCCCACCAAAGTGTTTTGGCATGTGTTTAGTCTATACCAAAGGCATCATTTCTGTTTTAAAGCAAAGCACAAATATATATATATATATATATATATATATATATGTGGTTTTTTTCTGGATAATGTTGCTTGTGCCACATATCACTTCATACCCAGAATATTCTTCAACAGTTCCATTCACCTTAGTTGGCCAGTGACTCAAAGAAAAGCAAAATACACATGAGCAGTCTTAACTGCAGGGGACACTGTGTGAATCAAAATAGAATCATACAATCATTAAGGGTGGAAAAGATCTCTAAGATCATCCAGCCCAACTATCAATCCAAAACCACCATGGCCCCTAAGCCATGTCACAAAGTACCATGCTGTAAGAGACTAAATCTTGTCTCTCTTGATGTGAATCAACAAAGATAAAATCATCTTTGCTGCTCACCAGACTGCAGATGCCCTGTAAGACCAGGAGATGGTGGAAAGTTGCAACAGAAATGTGTAATGGGCAGACACTACTGGGATTGACACCAGTGACCTCTGAGAAACCAGTGCTCACCAGAGTACCAGTAGCTGGCCAGGCAAAACACTCTGGAATATTTGTTTCTATGTTTGTATGTTTACTGGTTTTCTGGGTGTCCAATGTCCATTACAGCTGATGAAGATTTGGTCAATACCATCAAAGTATCAAAGGGAGTGACTCAGATTACCCCATTTTGCATACTGCCTTATGCAGAAACCTAGGTGTAGACACCAAGACCTCAAGTCATTTGCTGAAACACAAACATATTAAGCAACCTATGGTATTTGAAACTGCAACATGGCAGACACCACAAGCTCTTTGCATGCAGAAACTCTCCTGAAGCAGGAACTGTCAAAAGCATATTCTTGGACACCCTCCACCTGTGCTACTTCATACCTACATTTCATAGCAACACATTTCAATTAGGTGCTTAAATTTAGACAGCGGTAGTGTTTCCAAAAGACATAATAATTGTTACTGTGAAGTGGAGTGTTCTTTGATTATATCATCTGTTGAGCTTTTTACAGGCACTTTGAGGAGGGGTAAAACTTCAAAGAACTCAGATATAACAGTTAGCGTCTCTACAAAATTTTAAGAGGAATCATTTATTCCCATACCTCTTTCTAAAATACATTACCCACTCCATCTCTAAAAGAAATATATTCAGTGTAAAAAGGACAGCAGTATGTTTTGATGTTGAATAAAAAACGTTAAGGTACTACTATTGTATTGCTGTTTACCTGACCTTTCTCTCTCAGTTTATTATGCAATTCTCAGTTCCTCCAGCAATGCTTTTAGAATAGCTAAATGTTGCCAGTGCAATAAACTTTAGTCAATAATTACAATATTTTCACACTGAAGTGTTCTTTAGGCCATGAATAAAAAAACAAACAAACCTGTGAGCATGAAAGAGTTGCTACATGCATGAGGTTTGTGTGTGTAGTTTGGGTTGAGGTTTTGTGGTTGTTTTGTTGTTGTTGGGTTTTTTTGGTTGGTTGTTTGGTTTAGGGGTTTTGTTTGGTTTTTTTTTTGTTTGTGGTTTGGTTTGTTTTGTTTTCCAGTATTGCTATTTCTTGTTGAAAAATAAAATTCAGGGACAGCTGAAACTCTATCACTTTGTGTCATTTTTCACATAATATCCACCATGAAAATTGCTGGAAAAGATCTGTTTTGGTGCTGAAACAGCTGTTGATATCTAGATTTAACTGCTATTAGGTATTCAAACTGCAGGTCTGGAGAAAACCAGGCTCCAGCTATTCCTATTGCCATTCTGCAGTTACACAATGATGTGCCTTAGCCACTGAGTTTCTGTGGTCTGTCTCCATAGACAGAAAGTTATTTATGCAATTTACAGGCAATATCCTACACTGCAAATGCTCCCCCCAGTTTTAACAGCTTATATATTGTATTCTGGAATGAAGAGCCTGACATTCTAGATTTCTGACTTGATAGGGGCTGAATTAACGAGGCAGGACTTATAAAAATATAGTTATCTTTATTTTTCCCAAAAAAAAACCTGCCCCAATATTAGGTATAAAACTTATTTGATTATTTATAGGTTCTATCTGGTCGTGACTTCTACCAGGATGCTTATGGGCTACTTTAGTACAATTCAGAGAATTCAGAAGATGGAAAAGGCTAAGCCACAAAATAGCTTTACTCCGTTTACAATCAGAGGCAAGCCAGGAGCCTTGGGAAAGGGGATGAGAATGCCAGATTGTACTCACAAGGACGGAGCAGGAATTTGGTACTGGTCCCTAGGTCTCTCATCACTGGCAGGCTCCAGGAACTGCAGGTTTTATAATCCAGTTTGTGGATAATGCAGCACGATCCAAAAGAAAAGGATCCGCCAGAATCAAAGAGCCTGTAGACAGGGCTGCTATGAGAGGAAACTCATGAGCGGCAGCACTGCAAGAAAGCTGCAGGTTTCAGAGCAGGCAGGGTCACTCCATGGCAGGCAGGGAGCAGGACCTCAGGCAGGCAGGATCCAGGGAGAAACCAGGCCCGAGTGGAGTGAGCAAGATGAAGGCAAGAATGAGAGCAGGAGCACAATGATGGCGAGACTCCCGATTGCTTTCTGGTCACTCTATTTAAGGCATTTCTAGACGATGTGTCCAAGGCCAATATATAATGGGTGTGAAGCATCCCACTTAATCATAGCTCCCAAACCCAGTGGACTTAATCATAGCTCCCAAACCCAGTGGACTTACCCCATGGGGCAGGAGCCTCTGCCCTGGCAGGAGGAATGGGCCCTAATTACCTGTCCCCAGGCAATTTTGCACCTTGGAAGGCAACTTGGTGCCTTTGTCTTTCCCCATTCAAACCTCTGCTGATGGAGATGGGGGAAGTGGGGTTTGGAACACACCATAATAATTTCCCCCTGAATTAGGGAGGGAGGACCTATTCTCCTCTTCAGGATAGAACTGATTAGCTTGGTGGCATATAGAGCAAGAAAAGATGAGGCTTTGGTTTCTAGTCCTTTTCTTATACGAAGCAATCTTCTCAGCTGAACTTCTTTGTCTCAAAATAACATTTATGATTTTCATCTACTGCTGTGGTGCAGATCATTGCAATATTTCCATGATGATGCTGATCCTGACAGATAAAAATGTTGAATGTGATGGATATATTTGAATTTAGGAATCCAGCTTACAAGTGGTGCTCTGTGTCTTTGATATGATGAGTGCCTTAAGACACAACAGCCTTCAATATTAATACTGTATCAGAAAGAGGACTAGAAACAATGTAAATTATTTTCACCTTCAAAACAGTATCAACATGAGCTATCTGGTTCTTGACACATGAAGTTTAGCTTAGTCTTACAAGGCTCCTGTGAAAGGGATTTCATACTGTCTGTCAACAACCTATTGTGATTGAATTCTTATTAGAAAATTTTCCTTAATATGGAAGGTAGATATTCTTTCATTCTTGTCTCATTCCTGCTGATCAAACAGTGTAAATTTCTGCTTTTGTCTTTGAAATTTATGTAGTTGCATTATTAAGCATCTCTTTTTCTATTAAAATAACTGCAAAATGTTTAGAATTTCTCCTGGCATGAATTTTCTAAAATACTCATCCACTCTGGTGAGCACTTTGAGGAGCATCTTCCAGTCAGGTAGATGAACCTAGTCAAACATTACTGAGATAATGAATTACTGAGGTAATGAAAATTGTCTTCTGAAAACTGAGTAATGTGGTGTACTTCACTGGAGTATGGAGTTACTTTTGGTCACAGCTAATGAAATGTTATTATTTAATAAATCTTGGTTTATAGTGTGATATTATGATTATATTATATTATATTAATTATATATATATGGTATCATTTTGTAATAATACATTGTGAAAAATAATGAATCATAGAATAGCTTAGGTTGGAAGGGACCTTAGAGACATTTACTCCACCATCCCCACCACAGGCAGGGATACCTTTCAACTAGTCTCGGCTGCTCAAGGCCTCATCCAACCTGACCTTGAAGACCTCCAGGGAGGAGGCATCCACAGTCTTCCTGGGCAATCTATTCCAGAGTATCATGACCCTTGTACTGAAGAACTTCTTCCTTAGACCCTGCTCTCCCTCAGTTTAAAACCATCCCCACCTTGTCCCATTGCTAGATACCCCACTGAAAACTCCCTCTCCACCCTTCCTGTGGTACTCCTTCAGGTATTGGAAGGCAGACATAAGGTATCCCCAGGAATCTTCTCTAGGCTAAACAACCTCAGCTCCCTCAACCTATTCTTATAGCAGAGGTATTCCAGACCTTGGATCATCTTTGTGGCCTGTCTCTGGACTCACTCCAAGAGATCCTGTGTTAATATCCTGCTGGTGATGGAATGGTAGACTAGGCTAGACTAGACTAGACTAGACTAGACTGAGATAGAATAGAATAGAATAGAATAGAATTAACCAGGTTGGAAAAGACCTTCGAGGTCATCAAGTCCAACCTATCACCCAACACTATCTGCTTTTAAAGATGAGAAGATCAAGTGGAGTTCCGAGAGTGGGGAGTTGAGAAACTTATTCACAAAATAATCAAAACATAGCTGTCATCTTTATTTTACCTTTGCCTTTCTGAGTAATGAGACACTTGTTCCAGCAGATGGTGACAGAGAACTTCCAAAAAGAGAACTGAATGCTGTGGGCTTCCATTCCCCTGTCTGTGTGGTTTTGTACACAAAAGGGGAATCTGAACCCATCAAAATAAACAGAACAATTGCTTAGTGGTCTCACTACAGGACAGTTTCTTGGTTTGTGAACTGTTTTATACCTCCTCTAGGATTCTGGCTTTGTTCCCCAGAAGTTCAGTTTTACAACATAATCTGGGAGGAAATACAAAGCTGTAATTGTTATTACACTGAAAATTTCTGTCCTAAATCACAAATGTTTTGTGAGACATTCCAGCCTCCTCTCCTTCTTTTCCCCTGAGATAATCTGATGCCATAGGTTAGCAATTTCTTGATTTCATTCCATTTTGAACTGAGAGTGTTTTGCAGAAATGCTGTCTTTGCTCTTAGTCTCAGTCTTCATGTAGCATACTTCTAAATAACTGAAATAAACATTTTAAAGTTCCAAATAAGAACAAGTAGGAATGAGGGAATTGGATTTAGTAATGCAAAATTCAGTAGCCATCTCAAATAAATCATTGATAATTTCTGGGGAAAAATGTACATTTTGGAGATGCCATATTTCATAGGGGGAAGAAATAAATAAAATTAAATTTTAAAAAGTAATAAAAATATCCACTTTTTTTTTTTTCATTAAAAGCTCCCAAATGAAATAACATTTGCACATAAAATGTGTACTGAGGTTTTAAACCTACTGAAACTGCGTTTTAGTATTCCAGCCTTGTTTACCGATCTTCTTAGAAGTTACAGGGGAAAAAAGTCATGAGTTTATGGACTTCAAAGGTGCCACTAAGTTTTTCATTAGCTCAGATTTTGATAAATGAATCTGAAATCATCTCTTAGACACTTGGTGAGATACCTTGAAACCTACACCTTGAGTACTATGTCCACTTCTGGGCCCTTCAGTTTAGGAAGGATGTTGACTTGCTGGAACATGTCCAGAGAAGGGCAGCAAAGTTGGTGACGGGTTTGGAACACAAGCCCTGTGAGGAGAGACTGAGGGAGCTGGGGTTGCTTAGCCTGCAGAAGAGGAGACTCAGGGGTGACTTTATTGCTCTCTACAACTACCTTAAGGGAGGTTGTAGACAGGCGGAGGTTGGTCTCTTCTCCCAGGCAACCAGCACCAGAACAAGAGGACACAGTCTCAAGCTGCAGCAGGGGAGGTTTAGGCTGGAGGTTAGGAAGAAGCTCTACACAGAGAGAGTGATTGTCCATTGGAATGGGCTGCCCGGGAAGGTGGTGGAGTCACCATCATTGGAGGTGTTCAGGAGGAGACTTGACAGGATGCTTGGTTGCATGATTTAGTTGATTAGGTGGTGTTGGATGATAGGTTGGACGCGATGATCTTGAAGGTCTCTTCCAACCTGGTCTATTCTATTCTATTCTATTCTATTCTATTCTATTCTATTCTATTCTATTCTATTCTATTCTATTCCATTCCATTCCATTCCATTCCATTCCATTCCAAAAAACTAGTTAATCCATTTCACTCATATATTAAAATTACATCAGAGCAAGACACACTTGACTGCAGTGGGGGATGCACATCCTGACCAAAGCATCAATGCTGCCTATCTGGTGTTGTACTCACATGAAAACTATTGTATCTGTCTGCCTTTTGTTACTGATCATAACGTTGAGAAGTTATCAGATTCTCATAAACTTTCCAAGGCCTGTTTCTGAACTTGTATAAAATGATCACTATGAAAGAAGCGTGTAGATTGCTGTTGTTTACTGTAATAAAAACAATTGAAAAACATGATGGATTTTTAGCTTGCTTTTCTGAAAAAGTAACAGAACATTTTTGTGGTCAAGTAGATTTTCCTTGGAAACCTAGATTATTTTATAACCCTGAAGGAACTTTATTAATCTTACCCCAAATCACTGTGATTTGGAAAAGATTATGGGAATACTTCAAAACAAAGATAAGATCAAAATAAAATGTCTTAGTTTACCATCCAAGTAGAAATAATTTGCTTAAGGTCAGTCTGACACTAATCTCATTGTGTCTGAGCTAATCTTTTAGGATTATGGCAACAGTCTTTCATTGCTCTGGCCTTCACTTTTATATTACTAGGTAGAATTACTAGGAAAATTGTATTTCCTAGGTGATGCTTTATTTGTGTCTCTAAGGAAAACAGCAGATCATGGTGGAAGAAAAAAGATTTGATGGGAAAATGATGATCAGTCAAGCTCCTGCCAGATTGTTTCTTTATTTTATTCCTTTTTAAAGTCTTTAAAATTTGATTTTTGTTAAGTAGTTTGGACACAAGGTTCTAATTCAGGAACTCTATAAGGGAGAGAATATACCTCCCATGACTGCAAAGCAAGCCAAGAGTTGCCAGGAAATATCACATTAAACCAGTTGAAAATTATTCATTAGTAAAATTGTCACATAATTTAAAAACAGATTTTGCATACCTGGGCAGATTTGGAGAGTGCTTTCAGGTTTTCATTCTAAATTATAGACTCCATATTTGTTCCAACAAAAACCGAGCCCAAACACTCTGTTTTATTGTCTGAGGCTTTAACCACAAGTTGCAGGCTGCCCAAGCGATTGAGGGTGAAAAATGTGATGATTTCCCCACTCTGAGCATCTTCATTCTCTTCCAAATTACCATAGGAACATTAATTTGATTGTGTACTTCTTACAGAACTGTTGATTAGCGATCTCATATTAATTACAGTAATTACATACACATCTAGCTATAGGACTTTTAGGCAGTTCATAGCAGAAGAACATGAACCAAGATGTTCTTGATGCAGAGTAGCTAATCAGCCAACAGCTGCTGTTGGTCCCAGAGTTGCTAGTTAACACTTGAAACAGTTGAAACAAAGGGACACTTTAAAAGTTCCAACGAATAAAAACCTTTTCAAGTCATTGAAAAACAAATGTGCCTTGTCTGTGTTCTCCTCTTCATCTGCTAACATAACCGGGGACTGGAATCAAATACTAAAGTGAGTAAGCAGTAGTATGAGAATCATCAAAGGAATGTTGTGAAGACATATTATTAGGGAACAAAGAGAATATGTTTAAGCAGGGGAAATGTAGTCTTTGCAAATCTAGGTCAACACATCTACTTTAAAAAGTGCAAAATATGTGTTAAAGTGGTTTATCTGCAGTAGTTCTACTGTGAGAAATGTTTCTGTCCTTGAAACACTTTTTATACATCAGAGTGGGTGATGGGAAGATGGATTTTATTCAGTGTTATGTCTCTTTTCTGTATTTGGTGACCAAAATCACAGATCTGGTTCCTGTTCCTTCATGTATTATATAAAGATGGCCTGGTACAAGAATAATACATTCTACTTCCATAAAATTCAGGGTGATCAGCATTTACTGCCTGTGATGCCTGAAGTTACAAGGCATGTCATGGTAGACTTACTGATTTTAAGATCTGAAGAAACTATTAAATCATCTACTCTAACTTCCAACTGTGGACTCTTGTACCTTCCACAAAAGTATTAATGCAGCATTAGCAACTGTGAGGATACCATATCCATTTTTCATTGGTTGTTGTTGTTTTTTTTAATTTAGTTTGTTTGTTTCACCAAAAGCTACTCACCTCTGCTGCCACATATGTTTGGATTCAACTTCCACTCTTCGGTTCTGGTTCTGGTTCTGGTTCTGCTCCCTCTGCTGTGTTACAGCCTCCCACTACACCCCATCTTTCCTTCCTGTGAAGCAGAGTGCTGTCATCTCTATCTTCACAGTATTGAGTCTGTACTGGAAGGATTTTTCTGCAATCCTTTTAATTTTTGTGGGCCTTTTCTTTCTACTAAGGTAATTAAATTGTTTGTGTAAACAAACTGAATCCCCTGCTTTGCTTTCTATGCAAATGAGAGCTCAACCGTGATGGAAATCATATTTGTCCTTATCACTAAATTCATCACACAGCTTCTAGCCTGGAAGCTGCATTGCGTTCCCACTCTCAAGAAGCTGCTGCATTGCCCCTGTTGCAGACCTTCAGTTTTGTGTATTCTCTCGACAGATCTGACTAGATTTATGCATATAAAGGAAACTTGTGTTGTTTGAGGTAGAAAAAGACCATAAAATTGTTTAAGGAAACATGAAATGGTTTAGTTACACTCAAGGCTAAGGCCTAAATAAATATCCTGGTCATGTTCCACTGAATGACAAGGAAAGTTAGGCCAACACATGTTTAGCTGGATCAGAAATCTACAGTTATGCTGACTTATAAATCTGGGTCTAAACCTGCAGTAAATCTAGTTTTTCCCAGGTGAAGAAGTGACAAGAATAACCAGTATTTGGCATCCAGGTTCACAACTTTACAAGTTCCCCCGAAGTTGTGGAAATCATTACAACTTTCTGAAAAATTGCCAGAATAATTTGTTCTCCTCACTCTCTTAGTTATTTGTTATAATATAAACCATTCTATTTATCCTTCTGAGAAGCAGATAAATACCTTGAAAATTTGATGGTCACCGATTTGCTAAGCAACTCATGAGCTGATATTTGTTTTCAAAAATTATTCAAGAGAACACACAAGACGAACAAATTCACTAAATAGCTCAGAATGGTATTGGTCAAGTTGTACACTTAAATCACATCTGAAAGCCTACCATCATCATTATTATACTTAAAAAAATAATAATTTAAAAAGGCCTTTAGGAAAAGAAAACTCTTTAACTTGTACAGTTCTGGAAAGCAAAAGCACTGATTACAAGGGAAGTAAGAGAGAACAGAGAAATTCTAGTAAGAGTATGTAGGACAGACAAAAGTTTTTTGATCCAGGTTTCTTACTGTTTGAAGGCATCTATTTCTCTTACCTGAATAAGAAGTGCCATTTTATGTACATACCCTAGTTACAGGTTGAAATATAGATTGGGTGAAATCTGAGCTAGTGAGATGCATAAGGCTGTTCACACTCTGTCAATTCATCTCATTCTATTTCAAAACCAGTCCTCATTAAGAAAACTTTTTCTAAGTAAACTGTGTTTAGTGGCATTATTCTGGAACCATAATCTTTATCTTTAGTAAAATTCAGAACCTTGACCAGGAAATTGTTTGGAAATGCAGCCTGCTCATGTCAGAGAATAATTAATAGAATTAAATAAATGCATATTTAAAGCCAAGTGTGGCCACCATGCCTGCAGCAAGGTTCACGACATGTGAACTAGCTGCCAGACAGAAGATGGATTTAGGGTTAAAAGAGTGTCAGAGGGGTTAAAAGTGCATTAGAAAATGAACTTTCATGATTATTGTTTTAAAAACTTTTTGAAAGTGTATTAACTGTGGCATACCATTGTCATATTAGATGACGAAGGTAGCTTCACTGACCTAAAGATGTCTGTAGCAAAGAGAGGATAGTATCTACAGGGGTTAGCATCATCTGTGGTCAAGGCGAAGCTACAGAAAAAAGATTACTGAGTAAATAAAAATAAAAATACTGAATAGTTTAAGATTCAGTCATGGTGTAAGCTTATTCAGCTGGCAACAAAGCAGCTGCACAGGCACTCAATCCTATCCAGCAAGTGTGGGCTCCTGCTACACACTTAAGACCTCCCAGCAACAGACCACTCCAATGTAGCTTCCCTCAGAGTCATGATTTCATTCAGGAGAAATCCTCTGCTCCAGTGTGAGGTCCTTCATGAGCTGAAGATGGGTTTCTTCCCTAACATTGATCTTTCAGGGCTACAAGGGCTCAGCCTGCCATCTCACCTTGGGACAAAGGGGAATTACTGTTTTGCATGTCTCCCCTTTCCTTCCTCACTGACCTTGATGTCAAGGGAGCCTCTTGAAGCTTCTTACAAAAGCCATACCTGTAGCCCATTCCCCTGATACCAAAACCATGTCAGGTGTGAACGTAATTCAAATTCCATATTTATTCTCAATGGAGAATTGCACTGCTATTTGATGTTTTCTGAGGATATTGGGGAAAAAACAAGTTTATAGGCAGTACTCCTTCATACTACATCCATTGATATATTTGGGAAAATCAGACTATCATTTGAATATACAAGACCTGAAGGATGACATGTGCATCCAGCAGTTATTCTATTTTCTATGAGCATGTCAGCTGGAGAAATTATAAGATAATTTTATGATCTGTATCCCTACAGGACATAAGCTTTCCCCTAAAAGATTTACATCATAAAGTTTTCACAAAGAGATTATCTATGATTTTTTTTCCAGAGATATAAAAACATTGATGGTAAAGTGACATAAAAAGCCCAAGTAATTTCAGTGTATTGCATTAGATAAATACTGTCCTTAAACAGCAAATTTTAGGTGAAGTTTGCCTCTGAATACACTAAAAAGCAATGGCAAGAATTAATATCCCATCTAATGTATTCTGAGTGTTTAACTGATGTATATAGACAGTGCTAGCTAGCCATATGTGAGTTTATTCTCACCCATAAGCAAACCTGTGGACATTCAATAAAGTTTTAATAGCTTGAAAGCATTTGAATTCAAGGATTATTTGTGAGAAATCTAGGATTTTTTGATGATGATGAGTTTTGTGGCCAGAAGGTTGAGAAAGGTGATTCTGCTGCTTTACTCTGCTCTGGTGAGATCTCACCTAGAGTACTATGTCCAGCTCTGGAGTCCTCAGCACAAGAAGAACATGAACCTGTTGGAGTGGGTCCAGAGGAGAGCTACAAAACTGATGAGAAGGCTGGAAGAGTTCTCCTATTTGGATAGGCTGAGAGAATTGGGGTTATTCAGCCTGGAGAAGACAAGGCTTCAGTGAAACATTCTTGTGGACTGTTAGTGCTTAAAGCAGCTTATAAGAAAGACGGGGACAGTCTTTTTAGCAGGGCCTGGTGTGATAGGATCAGGAGTGATCACTTTAAACTAGAAAAGGGATATTTAGATTTGATAGTAGGAAGACATTTTTTACCATGAGGGTGGGGAAACACTGGCACAAGTTTTTCAGAGAGGTGGTAGATGCCACAACCCTGTAAACATCCAAAGTCAAGTCAGATAGGGATCCAATCAACCTGGTGTAGTGGAAGATGACCCTGCCTAAGGCAGGGAGGTTAGATTAGGTGAACTTTAAAGGTCCCTTCCAACCTAAAACATGCTTATGAATTTGGGTATATTTATTAGATGCCGAAATAGTTATAGAATAGAATAGAATCCCCCAGGGATCAGTGCTGGGCCCCATCCTCTTTAACATCTTCATTGATGATCTGGATGAGGGGATTGAGTCAGTCATCAGCAAATTTGCAGATGACACCAAGTTAGGAGCAGATGTTGGTCAGTTAGAGGGTAGAAAGGCTCTGCAGAGGGACCTTGACCAACTGGACAGATGGGCAGAGTCCAATGGAATGGCATTTAACAAGTCCAAGTGTCGGGTGCTGCACTTTGGCCACGGCAACCCCATGCAGAGCTACAGGCTGAGGTCAGAGTGGCTGGAGAGCTCCCAAACAGACAGGGACGTGGGGGTGCTGATTGACAGCCACCTAAACATGAGTCAGCAGTGTGCCCAGGTGGCCAAGAAGGCCAATGGCATCCTGGCCTGCAGGAGCAGGGAGATCATTGTGCTCCTGTACTCTGCATTGGTTAGGCCACACCTTGAGTACTGTGTCCAGTTCTGGGCCCCTCAGCTTAAGAAGGACATCGAGACACTTGAATGTGTCCAGAGAAGGGTAACAAGGCTAGGGAGAGCCCTTGAGCACAAGCCCTATGAGGAGAGGCTGAGGGAGCTGGGGTTGTTTAGCCTGGAGAAGAGGAGGCTCAGGGGTGACCTCATTGCCCTCTACAACTACCTGAAAGGTGGTTGTAGCCAGGAAGGGGTTGGTCTCTTCTCCCAGGCAACCAGCACCAGAACAAGGGGACACAGTCTCAAGCTGCGCCAGGGGAGGTTTAGACTCAAGGTGAGGAGAAAGTTCTTCACTGAGCGAGTCATTCGTCATTGGAATGGGCTGCCCAGGGAGGTGGTGGAGTCACCGTCCCTGGAGGTGTTCAAGAGGAGATTGCACGTGGCACTTGGTGCCATGGTCTAGTCATGAGGTTTGTGGTGACAGGTTGGACTCGATGATCCTCTTCCAACCTTAGTGATACTGTGATACTGTGATAGAATGGAATGGAATGGAATGGAATGGAATGGAATGGAATGGAATGGAATAGAATAGAATAGAATAGAATAGAATAGAATAGAATAGAATAGAATAGACCAGGTTGGAAGAGACCTTCAAGATCATCGTGTCCAACCTATCATCCAACACCACCTAATCAACTAAACCACATAACAAGAAAGAAATTGTAAAACCTTTTTTAAGAGGCAAGCAATCTAGTGGTACTCAGCCCTTCTCTTCCAAGAGAGTAGCCATAACTTTCCTACTGAAAGACAAAATTTTTCACATTCCTATAAAAGATACAAATTGAACAAGAAAGAAGTGAAAATAAATTTCTGTTCTCCCATCTGTCACTGACTTGCTTTATGTTTCTTAACCACACATACCTTTTTTTTTCTCATAAGAGAATTACCAGAATTTTTTACAAGATGTAAGGCAGTTTGACTCCAAAGAACGCCTTGTCTTTATCCCATGATTCCCCAGCACACATGACCATGACTCTTGAGCAAGATCTCATTCAGGCACCCTCTTCTGTCCGCTTCCCATTTCAATGAGAAACTTTTGGATGAGTAAACTGACATTATTACATTCACCAAATTTCAGTTTTGCTCAATTAGCAATCGCTTCAATCTTGCATTTTGATTGATTAGGCTAAAATACCATAGTGAATTTCCATCCTGGAGGGTATAAAAGCTCTTAGACACTGAGTGTATGTGTGTCTCATGTATCTCTCCTGACTGAGCTGCTGTGGGTAATACACTAAAATAAGAGATTATGTGAGGCAAACTGAATTAAAAGAAAAAAATATCAAAAATTGAAGACAGAAAAGTTAAATAGATTGCTTTAAACTTGCTAATAGAAAAGGAAGAGATTGGTTGGTTTTCTTTCTCCTTCTAATAGTAGTGAGCGCCTTTATATAAGTGGCTTCTTGCAGATATTAAATGTAACAAATACAGCAGGGAGTGCTTTTGAAATAGCTGATGAATGGAAACAGTAGGAAGAAAAAGGAATAGGAATGGGATGAGGGATAAGGTACTTCATACTTAACATATTGCAGACAGAGAGATAATTCCATGAGCCAAAAATATCAATCCACAGACTAACATTTTGCTGCATAGAATGTAGAGCTCCATCCTCAAAGTAAATAAAAAAATCCATCTTCTCTCATTTTGCATATTTTATTTAAATTTTTCACATGAAAACCAAAACCCAATATCAACCTCACTGTAAAGGAATGCTGCCTGTTGTGGAACCCTGGATTTAAGAGAATAAACAATAAACCCAGCACTTAAGCTGCTGGACAGAAACCATTCTCAAAGCTTCATTTTGGTTTCAGCAGTTTGGGAGGTGAAGGAAGTAAAACACTTCAGTAGTGAGGTGGATTGTGAACTGGTTGAAGGAAAGAAGTCAGAGAGTTGTGGTCAATGGGAAAGAGTCTAGTTGGAGGCCCTCAGGGGTCACTACTGGGACCAGTGCTGTTCAATATATTCATCAACAACCTGCATGAGGGCATAGAGTGCACTGTCAGCAAGTTTGCTGATGACATAAAACTGGGTGGAGTGGATGACACACCAGAGGGTTGTGCTGCCATTCAGCAAGACTTAGGCTGGAGAGTTTGGCAGGAAGAAATGCAATGAAATTCAACAGGGGCAAGTGTAGAGTCTTGCCCTGGGAAAGAACAACCCCATGGATCAGTATAGGTTGGGGACTGACCTGTTGGAGAGAAGTGAAGGGGAAAAGGACCTGGGTGTCCCAGTGGATGGCTGACACCATTCTGGAGTGTATTAGAAATGGTGTGGTTAGTAGGTCAAGAGAAGTTCTCCTCCCCTTCTACTCTGCCCTGGTGAGGCTACATCTGGAATATTGTGCCCAGTTCTGGGCCCCTCAGCTCAAGGACAGGGAACTGCTTGAAAGAATCCAGCACAGAGCCACAGAAATGAAACATCTTCTTTACAAGGAGAAACTGAGGGAGCTGGGGCTCTTTAGATTGGAGGAGACTGAGGGGTGACCTCATTAATGTTTATAAATATGTAAAGGGTGAGTGCCAAGAGGATGGAGCCACCAGGCTCTTCTTGGTGATGCCCAATGACAGGACAAGGGGCAATGGGTGGAAGTTGAGGCATAGGAACATCCATGTTTTTTTATTGTGAGGGTGACAGAACACTGGAACAGGCTGCCCAGGGGGTTTGTGGAGATATTCAAGACCCCTCTGGATACATTCCTGTGTGATCTGGTATGGGTGATCCTGCTCTGGAAGGGGAGTTGAACTAGATGAACTTTCAAGGTCCCTTCCAGCCCCTAACATTCTGTGATTCAATTTCTCAAGCTTCCATTATGAAATACATTGAAAAGAAGTTGTTTAACTGGTTTTAAAAGCTGATGAGGCTTAAAAACTCATTGTAGGTTTCTTCTGCTTTCAAAAGTATCCTTCATTCTTAAGAATAAGCGTAAACATAGTTTAGTGTGAGAGTAAGAGTGTATCTCTTGCACATCCTGTGGTGTCTGAATGTACACTGCAACCAAAGGACTTAATGCCATTAGAAAATTATAATAGGCATACCAGCCACTTGTGAACAAAGCTGTCTCAAGCCCAAGGATTGACAGTAATTTGTTTATAATTAGACTGAATGGCCAGTATATGCCTATTCCCTTTATCTTTACTGGAATTTATTTTATGGACTGTCTACAGTTCTTAGCATTTCTTCTTATGTATGTCTTTCTAAAATTTCTTACTATTTCTTTAAAGAAATAAAGTGTTAAATGTATATCTTGCCAGTCTTGTGTTTGGATGAGTCCCCTTCCCTTTGCTTATGTTTTGGATTTGTGCTGGAAACCGTGCTCATAATATATTTATGGGATATTTTAGTTACTGCTGAGCAGTTCTTTCACAGTCATGGCATTTTCTCTTTTTCACACCTCACCACAATTAGCAGAGTAGGCTGGGGTTGTGAAAGAAACTGTGAGGGGACAAAGCTGGGACAGCTGACCCCAACTAACCAAAGAGATATTCCATGACCTATGACATCATGCTCAACATAAAAAACTGGGGGAAGAAGAAAGGGAAGAACAATTGGAGTTATGGAATTTATCTTCCCAAGTTTAGCTTTACGTTTGTGCCTGTTTACTGAGGTTTACTCAAGAGATCCCATACTAGATGGTCTTGGCTGTATCAGAGGATGAATTCTGCATGGTTTTCACCTCTTTAGAGACATTAAACACACACTTAGCTCTAGGGGGTTCAGTTATTTGATGTAACCTCTTCTAAAGGGAATGCAGAGAAACAACATAAACAGAGCTTCTATCTCTTGTGTCCTATATCAAAGAATCATTAACTACTTGTTGATGCCATGCACGAGTAGCTATTCTGCCAGCAGGAGTACAAGATCTTGTGGACTATATTTAGCAAAACCTATTGAGTTCCATTTCCACAGTGTATTTCTAAATTGGCCAGGACACCATCACCAAATTATTGAGCTTTAACATTGACACATTTTGGGCAATGTGAGCATAGTTTGCCCAGACATATATTCTCTGGCAATCATGCCTTTTTTTATATGTGTAATACTTTAGTTCACATCTTTTAATAATGTGGTCCCATTTCATCTGTCTAGTAAACACAAAAAAGATTTCTGTGTGGTCCAACATAGCATTAGAAGTGTTTTGCAACATATTATTGTACCCTCTGCAGCTTCTGAAAATGAAATTAGAATATGCTGAGTTTCCAGCAGGGCATTTAGTTTCTTCCTTTTAATTGTTTAACAATTTGTTCTCTACTGTGCTTGTGCAACCAACTACAACAAAACACTGAGAGATCTAAAGCTCTTGCTTTGCAGCCACAAAAGCAAAAGAAACCTGCACAGGAGGTTTTTCTACTGGCAGGCATTGCCTCCAACAACCATTCTGGGGAAGGATGTCCTCCCAGGCCTGCATCTGTTCTCCTCCAAGTACTCTGTTGTTCTGATGTAGAACCTCAGTTTAAAATAAGTTTAAACAGGTTTAAACTGAGTTTTAAGTTCTTTGGGGATTGATCCAAAAAGAAAGGAGAATAAATTGGCAAAATCAGCAGCTTAATACAATATTCAAAAAAGGTCAGACATCTCTATGTACTGAAACGTTTTCACATGGGAGTATTAGTGTTAGTGTTAATGTTGTTTTGTTTAGATTTTTCCCCCAGCTACTCATTTGTGCCTGGTGACTTAATAGTAGTGAACAACATAAATGAACTTCTTACAAGGAGATTGTAACAAGACCCTAAAGATACATTTCAGGTATTTATGAACTGAAGAAATTTCCAGGTAGTTATAAATCTTGAAAAATTGTTTTCCCAGATTTCCACTGCACTGAGACTTGATGAAAATTACTGTTGAATCTGGTTTTAAATGGTTTTTAATCTGAGTAAATCATCAGTACATTTTGTGTACTTCAACGTATATATGTGTTTACAAAAGACGTGTTCATATGATGAACTCGGATAGCTGAACTGCATCAGTCTGGAGTCTTAGAATCATGGAATCATAGAATAGTTTGTGTTGGAAGAGACTTCCAAAGGTCACCTAGTCCGATATCCTGTGCAGTGAGCAGGGACATCCTTCCTTCATTAGATCAGGTCTACGGCCCTGTTGAGCCTGACCTTGAATGTCCCCAAGGATGGGGCCTCAACACTCCCTGGGCAACCCGTTCCAGTGTTCCACCACCATCATGTCTTTGTGAAAAAGTATAAATGTTGTCTTCTACCCACAGGAAATCATAAAATCAGGAAGGGAGAAGGACATTTGCCAACATAATAATTATCCCCAAAGTCAAACTATTTGCCAAATAATGTTTTTGATGTTGACTTTTCAAGGTTTACCTGAAAAATAAATTAAAAAACATATTATATTGTTAAGTAAAGATGTAGCACTTTCCTAGTGGTGTGTATATATATATATATATATATATACACACACATATATATATATAAAAGAGGATTAGGCTATAACCATGAAAAAGTCTTCTGGTTTTATTTAGATAAAGATATCTTTACTTGCAATTTCAGTCAAAGTTTCCTTTATTCTCACAAGAGATTCAGTCTCAATGACCAAGGTAGTAAAAAATATGATGTATCTATTTCTTCTTGGAAATTATTTGCCTCAGGTTTACAGAAGTGCAGAGGAACAAATGCATTACTTGAGATCTTAACATGGTTTAACATTATCATATAGCTACAACAAAAAATGCCACTTCTGAAACTTTATTGGAGAAGATCATATCCTCAGACCAACAGTGCCATTTGTCAGTGCAAGTCTAGTCTTTCAACTTATGTTTCACAGGATCATTCCCTTGATGTTAGAAATGCTTTGCTAATATCCATCTATAAAAATTGGTGAAACTCTTCTTCCTCCTATTTTCTTGGTTCAAGAAACCATTTCCTTCTTTATAGCATAGCTTTCCTGTTCAAGTGGTTTCACATTCTCTGCCTCATCCATCTCAGAAATGTGTCACTAGCCACTATGGGCACATTCAGTAGTGTGTGGGCTGGCTGATCACTTAATGTTCATCTGTTAGTATTTGCACTGTCTTCTCTGGTGTTCCTGCCATGTTGCTAAAAATCTTCCATTAATTTCAGTGTATATTTCAATGTGTTTTTCAGTTGTTTCTATGTTGTTTTCCAATCTGTGGTTGCTGCACAGAGCTTTTGTGCTGCAGACTATGGCAACGGACTATAGCAATGGACTGGTGCTTCTAGACGAAAACAGTATGCACTGCTTAGTTACTCAGGATCTGGCTCTTTAGGTGACATCCTGACTCCAGGGAAATCACATATTTTTCCACTTGCATTAGGAGGGATGGGTTTTCTCTATTCATTTGCTTATATGTTAAAGCATTGGTCAGGCAGAGAAAAAATAAATATCTGTTTAAGAAAAAAAAAAGTTTTGCAATTTTAGGAAGAACCAAAGCTGATAACACCACAAAACAGTTAATTTGTTATCAACATAACACATGGCATCACTAAAACTCTGGGATCCTTTCTAAGAAGCTTGGTTTGAAGCTCTTCCCTCTGCTCCCATCCCCTGCTTCTCAGATTTACCATTTTATTAAAGGCATATAAACAAACAGCACAAGACTCCTTCTGGTTCAGAAAAAAACTCAGAATTTGTCTTGGAACATGGAGAAAATTATAGTGGATTAATTAGGTATATTCTACTCCACCATCTACTAGACCTGACACTCTCTTGCTTCAAGGAAAGCAAGACATATTGGATGTTGAACAATTTGAAGACAACACATGCTGTATTCTATATTGTCTAATGAAAATATACCTAAGGAATGAAGATGGAAATGGATTCAACGTGTCATCCTGGACTTTCATTTTGAGATTGTAGCAGAAAGGAAAGAGAGGACTATAGTATTGTACACCGCAATGATGGCTAATAAGAAATGATCCCTTTCCTGCTCTCCTTGTCTTTCAAGCTGGCATTAATATTATATGAATTGCCTTTTTCATATTTTCTCAGTGACCGGACTACTGTTTGTGTGTGAGAATCCACAATGTTCATCTTGAGAAGTATGAGCCACAGTCCTTGTTTCATGTTCTTGGCAGAACATTTTTGGGTTCCTTTCTACCTTCCAATCTATCTTTCTGCTTCTCCAGCATGGTCACTATTACAGCTTAGTTTCCATAGCCAATATCAGTGAGCAAGCCTTGGAACTGACAGCTGCCAGTTCTGGACGGCACTTTTCCAGAAACTGTGAGGCCACATATCTGAAACCCAAAGCTATGGCATTGTTGCAGGAATCCAAGCCTGTTACTGCACATCAAAGACTTCCATCTCTGTCAGACCACATGGGAAATCTGTAGTGTTCACCTAGACTTTTGGATGCAGTGCCTTATTACATAAAAGACAGGTACAAAGGTTTGATTGCATGGAGAAGAGAGAATGGTGCTTTTGGTCACTGACTCTGCATTGCTAGCTCTTGCCAGACTGCTCTGCAGGTCATTCAGACAAACACTCAACTTGGATTAGACACACAGTGAGCTGTATGTTTCCACTTTCAATATCATAATATGACCTTCATTTGAAAGACAAAAAAATTCTCATTCTTTGTACTCCAGGAATACGTTATTGCAGTGTTATAGTTGTAGCTATAGGCAGATTTTCCAAGAACACTCATTGGTCTGACTCTGTTCCTAATAACATCAATGGGAAGGGATTTAGATCACAACTGTGAATTTGCTGAAGGGTAACACATGGTTCATTTTGTTAAATGGGATATATCCCTCTGCTCTTGACTGTGAATGCATTTTTTTCAGCATGCCCGTGGCTGTGTGACAAAAGGCTTACTAGGAAAGAATTGAGCCTTTTCAATATTTGTACAGGATCCTGAAAATTAATTTCCCATTAATGCAACTGAAATATTTCTAAGTTATAAAATTTAGTGTTAATAGTATAAAATAATCAAGGTGCTAAAGATATCTGTGTTTTATTTGCCTAAGATACATTGCACATATTGATTTCCTTCCGGTGACTTTTCAAGTGTTTGGAAAAGACTTATTTTATTTTGATTGCTGGTTTGCTTTTCCCATGGAAAGCTTGTGTTTTATCCTCAGCTATTCTATGCAGCAGATGTGAAAATAAAGACAATGTCTGACATGTGATCTTTTTAAAGTTTGTAGTCTTCATGATTTAAAAGAAGTAGGCCAATCTGAGTTTGTAATAATATTATTGCCACCCTGGTCTTCATTGTCTCACCAGGGTCAAGCTTTAAAATAGGTCAAATGATGGCATAACTCTGCATGACTAGACAAGAGAAAAACAAAATTCATGCTTGTTTGGTTTAAAATGGAAAACAAAGCTTTGTTCCAAAATGTAACCTTTTTAAAACTGGTATGAGAAAATTGCAATGTTCCCTAGGAACATGTTAATAATATTTAAAAATTATTGTTACATTATATATTACTCTGCTGAGAAAGAGTACTTTTGATGAGACAAATCCTAAACATTTTCCTGTAGCTGTTTCCATCTAATCTTTCTTTCATCCTTCTAGGAGGTCTCTTGAAGCAGAATGTCCCATAGCTATTGTTCTTCACCACAAACCTCCAGATGCTTGATGAGATTAAGAACCTACACTAAAAGAAATTATTTGTCATAGTCTGGTGATAAACATATTTTTATTTTAAAATTATAGACTTGTTTTTTCTGTCAAACTTTAAAGAGTTTGGTGATAATGAGATCTAAGCAAGTGAGTAAACAATACTTCCATGTCAGGTTTTGTTTATTTGGTTATTTTGTATATCATCTACCTGATGTCTTGACTGGAGCTCTAACTCCCTCTTGAAATCTGTCCTTCTGACAAGTTTCCCAATACAAGGGGATACTTATAATTTCTCTTTCTCATCCACAGATATGGGGAAGGGATATGGGCCTAAGTGTTCTTTAGTTGATGTTGATAAAGTCAAGGAGAATGGTAAATCCCTAAACTATGTATTTTAACATAGCTTACATGGATGGACAGAGGGCTCTTGTCTTCCATGAGGTTACCAACACTGCAGATGACAGTAAAAAACAGAGTATCTCTTGCAGATCTTCTGGAAATGTTCTTAGTTGTGTAGTCAATAACAATGTTATGCCTCTGTCATATGTATCAAGGGGAGATGATGAAATAACCTCATTCTTAAACCTGGTCAAGAAAAACAAATTTCTTGGTTACAGTTGTGACTGTACTGAAAATGAAATGGCCTGTCTCCAGCCCACCCTCAAAACTCAACTCCATAGTTATATCACACCCCCCCCTTTTCCTGCCCTTTGTTTTGTTGCTTTTCTACTTTATAGTAGAAGATGACTTCATTAATTTCTTCAGTATGCAGTGACCATTTAAGTGATTAATAATTATTATCCAGAAATATCTTCGAATGGTCTGGATTGGAACAGACCTCCAACGGTCATCTAGTCCAACCCTCTCTGCAGTATACAGCATCATCCTCCACTAGATCAGGTTGTCCAGAGCCCTGTTGAGCCTCACCTTGAATATCTCCAGGGATGGGTCCCCAACCACTTTTCCAGGCAATCTGTTTCAGTGTTCCACCACCCTTGAGGTAAAGAGCTATGTATGCACAAAGTTTAGTGTTTAATCAGTGTGCAATATGTAATCAAAGCTTGTTGCACAGAGTTCTAGTAGAATCATAAGCAGGAATCAGCTAGGAGATTGTGCAGAATAGGATGGATGAGGCAATATGTGCTTCACTGGAGAGGGCATCCAATTGAGGTTGCCCACCTAGGAGACATAACTGTTTTTCTTCCTATCTGACTACTGAGGAGAGTTTTCACTTTTCCATTCTATCTTTTTGCTTGTTTATTTGCTTCCTCTCTGTCCTCTGAGAGCAACTTTAGCCTTCAAGTCAATGTATGCCATCAGCTAGAAATTCAATGAATAAAACTTTGTCTATGTAGGTCCTCTTCTTCATGCAGTATCCTCAGCATCACAATAGGTTCAAAGATCCAGATAATAATCTAATTATGCCCCAAACATGCCCTGGAGATTGCATTTTAAATGCAGTGGAAAATGATTGGGGGGAAACCTTGTATGATTTTGATGTTATGTTGTTCTTGTTTGGGACAAAATCACAATCAAATCCAGTGTTAACAGCAAGTTACACCAGTTTTCCATCTATCAAGTTTTAAGCTTGTATTTGTTCTGTGGATGTACAGTTGTCATAGGTTGAGTTGAATCTGCTGCTGTTATTTTTACCATGCTGAAGTCATGCCAGCTTCAGAAAATGAAAGTGCTGACTGGAGCAAAGTATTATTGGGCTTGAAGTTCAGATTGCAACATAGGAGGCTTCCTGTTCTGGTTGCTGCTTCTGGGTTCCAGGTTCATGAGTGTGGGCTCTTTTCTGCAGGCATGGCAGCAAAATGGGTGGGAGTTTGGTAGCTGGTGGTTTTGGTTTTCTGTTTTATGCTGTTGTTTTTTTTCCTTGTGTTTCACTGTGCTGCTTCTGCAAATAGGCTAAGTGAAGGTAATCATGCATTGTCTTATTAGATTAATTAGATTATTAGCTAAGGTAATTATTAATTGTGACTATGATATCTCATGTTATATTAAACTCTTATCTCTTTATCTCAGCCCTGAGTTTTGTGTCTTACTTTTTCACCTCACTTTTGTGTTGGGGAAGCAGGAAGTTTAGCCTTTGGGCTAAACCATCACAACAATTTATAGGGCTTCTGAATATTTGTTGCATGAAAAAAAGAAAGGAAGGAAGGAAGGAAGGAAGGAAGGAAGGAAGGAAGGAAGGAAGGAAGGAAGGAAGGAAGGAAGAAAAAGAAAGAAGGAAAGAAGGAAAGAAGGAAAGAAGGAAAGAAAGAAAGAAAGAAAGAAAGAAAGAAAGAAAGAAAGAAAGAAAGAAAGAAAGAAAGAAAGAAAGAAAAAGAAAGAAAAGAAAGAAAGAATGAAAAGAAAGAAAGAAAGAGAAAACAATTTTCTTTAACCTCATTTTCTAAAAAAAACTGTGGTTAAGATGTGAATTGCAGAATGCCCAATGGTTGTCAACATTTTTTTTTTCCTGTTATGCAAGATACGTTCCCAACCTCTCTGAATCTATGGAAATAGCAGTGCTGAACACATCATTTTCCTTATCAAACTGTCATTGCATTTGCTGAGCTGCTTGACTGGTTATTTCAGAGAGGGTAAAAGTATTCAGCAGCCAGGTATGTTTTAAAAGAAAGAAAAAAAAAATTAGAAAGAAAAGTAAAGGTATACAAAAATAATAATAGCAAGCAATTCTAATATTTTATACTTTCTGCTCTACTCCTGCTTATTACTAACAGTGCTGCTGTCTTTCTCAAGCTATATTTAATGATATTTTTACTTTTCCAGCTGTAGTGTGATGCATTAGAACAATTTTGCCTTTTTTTTTTTTCTTTGCAAATGTATCAATGTGATCTTGACAGGTAATCTTGCAATCTTGCACATCAAATTGGCCACCCATTCATGAGCTAGATGATGTCTAAGCTTTGATATATTCATAGTCTATGTCCTTATACTAGCCTGTGGTTAATTGGAAAGAGAATAGAAAAATGTGTTCCACAGATAGTTCTTGCCATTTTTTACATTGAGTTGATTATTGGAGATAGCACAGTGAAAATTCTCTTCGATGATAGGATTTGCACTTGTTATCACCATATGCTAAGTAGCTTGTGCAAATGTTACTCCTGCTCCTGGCTAATAGTTGTATCAGCTGTTTACAGTCTGAATTTGCATTCTCTTATTCATTATCCGTTCATGGTTCTTAATATTTTGTTGTTTGATTTGCTTTTTCACAGATTAGAAATCCCTGGATCTGACATGGAAATCTACTACAATAAATAATTGCTTATTTAAAAATGAATAAAAGGAAATATTTCAGTAATCAGATACAGAAAGAAGTAAAATCATACCCTTTGTTTAATTGAACTATGTAATTTATATCTTTTCAATTAGCTACTCTGGTTCTGCTGCAAAATCTTTTGTCTTGCAAAACTAAAAAAATTCTATGAGGCATTTTAGGTGTGTGGCAGATTTGTCAGATAATGATGGCTGTGGCAATCACTGGCCACAGATGAGTTGCACTTCAAAGGAGCCAAAAATTATTGATTGGAACTAAAATATCAAGAAATAACTTAAGATTTGTTCTCACTGATCAGAATTAATTCTGACATTTTACCAGCCTTAGCTTATTCTATTAAAATCAATAGAAGTTTTGCCTTTGTGTCCACAAATATGAAATTTGCCCATGAGTTGCATTCAGTTTTGCCTAGATTATAAATCTTTCCTAACAAGGGCACTACTATTCAATATATCAGGGAGAGTTTGAACTTAAAATAAATAATGTATTTTATTGTATGCCCTCATTACTATATCAGTAAACCTTGCAAAGTAACTTACTTTTGTTGTTTCGAAGTGCATCTTCCAATAAAGTACCTGCTCTTAGTCAGGAGATAGACCATTTGCTTTGTCACTGTTTTCCAATAGTTAAAAATCTTTACTTTTAGAGGAAAATCTCAAACTGTGATTCACTTTCATATGTTTGAAGATTTAAACTCAGTGGTTGCAAACTTGTGAGAATATAGGAACGTCTCCTCATGAAGACACTGCACATTGTGAAAAGGCTGCTTGTCATTCTTGAGAAGCTAAACAGATTAAGTTCTTCAAGACGTAAGTCTTCTCCAAAACTCAAATAACTCTTGTTGATTCTTTTTTTTTTTTTTTTTTTTTTTTTAATAAACAGCTGCACTGCAGAGGTATTGGTCTCAGTGCAGACTCCTTACAGATTCCACAAGTCAATCTTTAGTTTAGAGGTCAAAGGATTGAATTAACACCTTGGGCCCAAGATCTGCACCAGATCAATTAACTCATTCAGTTCTTTCAGCTGTTACTTTCCCAGGCACAGTTTTTCCTATTGTTAGTGCAGTCCTCATTGTCTGTTCCCCGTTGTTTAACACTGCGCTGCCTGTGTCTAAACACTTGAATCCAACTTAATTTAGTGGGCTGTATTTCAGTTGTGAACTGATCTGACTTCTTCATAACTTCTCACATTTTCTGTTATTATGTCACCTACTAATTTTCTTCTAATTTGTTTATTAAAATACGGACTAGATTAGGCTAGTGCTTGATTATCTGTTTCATCTCTTCCTCCTCAAACTGGCAATAGTTCTCCATTGAACTTTCTGAGAAAAGACAGTTAGCTAGTTCCCAACCCACCTAATGTGCTTTCTTGACAACATTTAACCAGCAGGTAGTGAAATACTGGGTTCCACACTCTACAGAATCTTAGCATGTTTGCAGTTATCAAGCCTGTAATGTAAAAAAAGAAGAAGAAGAAATATATTGACTGGAATGAATCAACTTCCCAGTGTAATAATTTAGGAATTTATACCACGATAAACTTCTCCTTGAATTTTGCTTGCATCAAATATCAGGTTAATTGTGTCCATAGTATCCTAGACCACCTTGCTTGTCTTCTCTGAATAAGAATACAGTGTTAGGATTTGTCCAGACTGCTGGTCTTTTCTCTCTATCTCTATCTATTTGTGTTATCTATTAAGAATTCAGAGCATGAACTAAAGATGTCCTCCATCAACTCTCACAGAATCCATCCATGCAACTGCCCTGGCCTTCTGGTTTAAAATTATTTATTTCTGAGAGATATTTAACACCCGCCACAGCTACTAATGGACTGGAAAATACTTTATCATGTTTATATGATTCAAATACATCCTCCTGCTCCTTTCAAGATACAAACCAGAAATACTGAATAACACATCTGTCGTTAAAAGTTCAGCCACTCCCCTAAGTATCAGGCTTTTATTATAGCTATCATTCATTACCTACCTTATTCCAGTTAGTTAGAGATTTTGCTTTTTCAATTCCTTAATTTCCTACAACTTATAACTTCTCCTTCAAGTTGATAGCTCTTGCTTCCCTTTTCTGTTTTCTAAATATTGCCTTACATATTTTAAGTGCTGCTTCCAGTCTTTTTTTCAGCCTGAAAGAGTTAGAACTAATGCTGTCCATTCTTGTAGGTGTGTATTTTTGACATTTTAGGTACTTCAGATTTACTTTTTTAAAAGCTTCTGGATTCCTCCTTTTATATATAATTTCTCCCCCTCTAATCTAGCCTTATGTGTCTGTTTTGACAAAGAAATATGCATGGATGGTGGAGAGGCATCACCAGCCTCTTGTCCTGCAAGCACTCCCTAGCCTTGTATGTATTTCGTTTCTCTTAATGCTGGAGTGTTTACATCACTGCTTAGTAGATAAGTGTGTAAATTCTGTAAATGGAATATACTCCAAATTCTACCTGATTCTACCCCTTCCAGCTAGGAATTACCCACTGAGCTTCACACAGATCCAGCCAGGAAACATGGGGTAGTTGTGAGGCTCTTGTACTGAGATTAAATTCAGAAATTAATTTAGGAGATGGATTTTTTGATTGCTTATACTAGTTCACAGGGTGTGTAACCTTGTTTCACAAGACAACCAACAACCTGTTGTATACTAAATAATTCCTTTTTATCTATACAAATGAATAAAAATTTCTTAACCCTGAAACTGGACAAAATACTTTCAAGCACGGGTCTTTGTTAAAAAAAAAAATAAAAACAAAACAACTGTTATGGTTCAAAATTATGCATACATTTTACTTCTGCCTACCTGAGACTTACCGCTTTTATTTTCAACAAAGAATGTGTTTTACACTGTGTATAGAAGTGAATTATGCACTTACCCACCCCTTGTAACTTTAGACAAGGTATGTTTGATATGATTTCTATGAGGAACTGGCCAGCATATGATGGTTTGGTTTTGAATCAGGTATGGATCATAAATTGTTAATTTTTTTTTATCACTTGTAAATAGAAAAGCCATTGCCTTCGGCAGGGCATCAAGATGCTCAGTATCTACCTGTGTAATCTTCTTATATTTGCTGCTGTCATCCTGCTTGCTTATATCCTGGCCACTGTTATTTATGGTCAGCTACTATCTTATTAGCTTGTTAGAATAGAGGGTTTATCTTCTTATGTATTTGTATAGCAGTTGCAGTGACAAGAACCATGATCCTGACATGCTATATAAATAATAGTAGGAATCCTTGCTTTTGAGATCATAGATATAGATTAAGGCCTTTAAAAGGAGGCTGAGGGGATGTGGGATGCTCTCCACAGCTTTCTGAGAAGAGGATGTGGAGAGGAAGGTATTGAGATGTTCTCTCTTGTGCCTAGTGATAGGAATGGTTCAATGGTTCAAAGCTGTGCCAGGCAGGCTTTAGACTGGACATTCGGATACATGTTGTGACAGTTTAGGCTGTGCCTTTAAAAAAAAATTCTGAGCAAATCTACAGTTGGGTGTAAAAAGGAAAACAAAGATAATTCTAAATGAATTTCATTGGTCAGATGAGTGGGATGTGGTTTTATGACCTTACATTCTGCTCTCATTCTGTTCTCTTCTGTCTTTCTGATGGCATGCTGGCTGTCCTGGACAGAGAGAGACTGATTCTCAGCAAAATTTGAGATGCTTTTGAGCTAACTAAAAATCCCTCTAACATATCTCTCCTTTTCTCTTTTCTTCTAATTAACCAGAGGAAAAAAGGAGGGGAGAGTTGGGGGGAGCGGGGTGGAATCCTCCTGCCCAAAGAAGATTTGTGTGCTGTTTTCTTTTTTTGTAAATACCTGTATAATATTGTAAATACTGTATATTTTTGTACATATTCATTGTGTTCCTTTATTGCTTGTAAAATACAGCTTCATTTGCTTCTCCAACAGGGTTCAGCCGAGTTTTTGTTGATGTGTGTGGGTTAAACCATCACACATGTCTATATCAAAAGGGTATCCAGTTCTGGGCCCCTCAGTCCAGTTCTGGGCCCCTCAGTTTAGGAAGGACATCGAGACACTTGAACGTGTCCAGAGAAGGGCAACAAGGCTGGTGAGAGGCCTTTAGTACAAGCCCTATGAGGAGAGGCTGAGGGAGCTGGGATTGTTTAGCCTGGAGAAGAGAAGGATCAGAGGTGACCTCATTGCCCTCTACAACTACCTGAAAGGTGGTTGTAGACAGGAGGGGGTTGGTCTCTTCTCCCAGGCAACCAGCACCAGAACAAGGGGACACAGTCTCAAGCTGTGCCAAGGGAGGTTTAGACTCGAGGTGAGGAAAAAGTTCTTCACTGAGCGAGTCATTCGTCATTGGAATGGGCTGCCCAGGGAGGTGGTGGAGTCGCCGTCCCTGGAGGTGTTCAAGGGGAGATTGGATGTGGCACTTGGTGCCATGGTCTAGTTGTGAGGTCTGTTGGAACAGGTTGGACTTGATGATCCTTGGGGTCTCTTCCAACCTTAGTTACTGTGATACTGTGATACTGTGGTATTCAAATACTGGAACAGACTTTCTAGAGTGGTGGCCAATGCCTCAAGCTTTTCAGTGTTTAAATAATATTTGTATATTGCCCTTGATAATAAATACACTTTAACTGTTGGTCAGCCTTAAAATGGGTCAGGCAGTCAGACTAGATGATCATTTTAGATTACTTCCAATTGAAACAGACCTGTTCTGTTCTGTTCTATTCTATTCTATTCTATTCTATTCTATTCTATTCTATTCTAGATATATACTAAAGCTGTATTTGGCCACCTATAGTATGGAAGGTTTTGTCTCCAGTGTCTTGAAATGGTGAATCCAAAGACTACCACTTATTCCAATGAGGCTTCTGTAGAAATACACTGAATGAGAGTATTAACACATGGCAGTGCTGGCCTAGTGTTGGTGCTTTCCCTCCAGGCACTTCTTTAATGTGAGATTGTTTCTATTAGAGGGGTCAAAGAAAGAAAAACACCTAACAGTCATCAGAGACCTTTTCAGATTTCTTTGCAAAGGTGGCAGAAAACATGCTATTTCAATTTATTAATCTCTCTATGATGTGGCCTTGAGAACAAACTCTTGTAACAGTCTTTGCACAAGGTCTGACCCTACATCTCCCAGCAATGCCAGGAGCTCTCTTCCTACCTGTTTTCTAACAGCCTAATACCTGATGCCTGTTTGTCAATTCTTTTGCCATCAAACATCTTGTCAGGGGGAAAATAACAACTTGCAGCAGTACCTGTCTTACAAGGCACTAAATCTCAGTAACTGAGATTTTTCTGAGTCTGTGAACTATGAAGAACTGACAAGCATTGTTAAAAAGTTACCAATTTCATTTTAAACTGCTAGTATGATATTCATCTGATTTCAGGAGTATGTTATAGAAGTTGGAAGATCTATGCATTTTGCAAATATCAGGAAGTATTTCTGAGTCTCACATCATGCTTATAAATCTCAGAACAGTTTCACCAATTAAGCCAATGAATCCCAAATGAAAAGCTCCAACAGTTTCAGTTGTAAATCCTGACTTTCTTTCTACAATACAGGGATAAGGAAGGATTTACAAACCCTGTACTGTCACATACTGAAGAAATTTTTATTCTCAATATGCCTGGTGACTATATTTGAAAGAATTAGTGAGTAGAAAGTTGCTGACATGATCACAAAAATGCAAAGAGTAAACTCCTTCCAGTAGAAAGGAAAAGAAACAGAGGAGGACGCTGAATACTATCCATGAAGATTTTTCCTCCTACTTTGAAAACTAGGGCAGGGTATATTTAGATTGGATATCAGGAAGAAGTACTTTACTATGAGAGTGGTGGAACACTGTATACAACAGATTGCTGACCTTTTAGGTTTCAATTTATTTTACCCATCAAGATTTGAATTTAACTAGAAAAGAGTATGGAATCCTAAAATAGAAGATTTCAATGTTGAATTTGAGAAGCATGCATGAAAACCAAATCAGAATATCACTAAGTGGTGAAGAAATTTTTCTTTACAGATACATCCTCAAATTACTCAGCACATGCCAGGTCATTATCAGTTCCAGAATCCAAATCCAAAGGGGTCCAGCACTGCTAGTGAAGTTCAAGGACTTTATAGCTGTTCAGAGAATACATGCATTGTACATCAAAACATGCATTCTAGTATATAGTAATGCTTTATGCTGGAAATGCAGAGGGATAGGTCTCAGCATTGAAACAGTTTGCCTTCAAGTGTCTGAGCAGAGCAATGCTACCTA
This sequence comes from Dryobates pubescens, assembly GCF_014839835.1. Classification (NCBI taxonomy): domain Eukaryota; kingdom Metazoa; phylum Chordata; class Aves; order Piciformes; family Picidae; genus Dryobates; species Dryobates pubescens. Next base: position 115,411,030 of record NC_071657.1, on the reverse strand, counting down.
AATGTTTAATTCTGTCAGTAGTTTTGGAACAGATTGCCTACAGCTTTTTCATATGAAGGAAGGTTTAAAGGAAAACAACAATGCTGTAGTTAGCAGTGAGAGCAATTCCTCCTTGCCCTCACAGGTTACCAGTTCAATTCCTTATACATGGAATTACTAGAGTATCATAGAATCATAAAGTCACAGTATGGTTTGGGTGGGAGAGGATATTAAAGATCATCTAGTTCCAACCCTGCTGTCATAGGCAGAGACACCTTCCACTAGACCAGGTTGCTCAAAGCTCCATCCGACCTGATCTTGAACACTTCTAGGGAGAGGCAATCCACAGTTTCTCTGGGTAACCTGCTCCAGTGTCTCCCCACAGTCGCAGTGAAGAGTTTCCTCCTTACATCTAATCTAAACCTACCTTCTTTAGGCTTAAAGCCATTCCCCACTGTCTAATCACTACATGTCCTTGTAAAAAGTCTCTCTCCAGTTTTCTTTTGAGCCCCCTTAAGGTACAGGAAGACTGCTGTAAAAATAATATATACAAGTTGGAATATGAAGCATAAGCTTGAAAAATAAATATTTTTTTATTTCCTTATACTCTATCAGCCTCTATTTTGATAAATCTCAAAGTATTCCTTCAGGAATGAGAAGTATAATTTACTCTCTTCCCTTGCATTGTATGATAATCTTCAGACATTCTCAGAAAGATTAAATAAAATGTTATTTTTAACAATGAATGACTAAGTACCAACATGGTAAAAATTGAGGTAACTGATGTATTATTCAAGTACATGATCCACAACTATTTGAAGCAAATCCACTTACTGATCTTATCTAATTCAATGGCTTTGGATCAAACTCTAGTACTTACAGGAGCTTTTATTTGCAAGACATTTAGAAACAAGTTCAGATAAGAATTTGCAAGCAGCACGAGTGTTCAGCCTACTGATAAATTTAAATGGACAAACAATGCATAAATAAACATTTATAGGTCAATGTTTATCATATTATATAATAAAACTTTTGTAGAATATTCTGTTAGTAGACTTTTCCTCACAGACATATCATTTAAAACATGTCTGTATACACTGATTAATATCCAACCTGACAGGGAATTAAACAGTAGTAAAACAAAATGTTGCTACATGATTAAAGAAAATTATCTTCTAAGAATTATTTTATGTTGCTGCAGTGTTCCTACTGCTGCTATATTATGCCAAAAAATACAAGACTAATCTAAGAATTTTACTGAACAGCATTAGATGGCAGTCTTGGATGTGTTGTACAATGAGCATTGAATGCACCAAAGTTCAGAAAAAAATAGTATGCTGGATTAAAAGCTACTTCTGCAGTTTGACTTGTCCTTGTTTAAATGGGTTTAGATCCCATAACTTCTGTCATCTGTCACAATAATAAATCTCTAGTCTGAATAGCACAAAAGGAAACAGTGGAACAGATTTTTTTTCAAAAAATATTCTTTGGAATAATGAGAATATTTCTTCTTTTATTGTTATTTGAGTAAACGACTGTAGGTGCTTTTCATGGGCTTTTCTCTAGTTTTCTTTGCTTTTGTAAACAGCCATATTCTCTTTTAAGGCCTTCAGAGACTTTTCTGCTGCAGCCTTCTAGAAAATCTGATACATTTCAATAGTGTTGCATCAGCCCATTGAAACTGCCTGCTTCCTTTGAAATTGTTTTCCTCAAAGATGTCCATAGTCCCTGATCCTGAGATACAACAAAAGGATAGTCAGAGAATTGATGGAAAGAGGAAAGCTAGCCCCATAACACATTTTTGTGTGTGTGCAGACTCCTCCAATTATGGCAGCTGCCAATGTGTGTTTGAGCATCTGGTCAACACACACGGTTTCTGGCCATGCTTATCCTTGGCTGGTGTCCTTGCAATAGTGACCTTGAAAACTGGTGGACTGTCAAGCTTGCATCCTGAAGCTGCTTATGCATACAATATGTTCAGGCCTGGATGTAGAAATGCTTATTTGCTTTTCTTATTCTTTGATGTAATTCAAGCTCAGTGTATGGATCATTCTTCTTTCCAATTTTTCCTTTCACTGAAACTTCGTTCAGGATAGTGTTTCTAGAAAAAGCAGTCAGTTGAATACAGTTCTGTGATATGGTTCCCGAGGTCACATTTACGGGTCTATAAGATGAAAATAGGCAACAGATTGCCACCACAAGTTACTGACTTAATGCTTAGCACAGTACAAATCAAGAGTAAGGTTTTGAAGTAAATCTGATCATCTGTGCAAACTTGGTGTTGGACTGTGTGACCTGGACTCCTTATGGATATAACTCAAGTGGATAATGAGATCCAGCTCACACCTGGTGTGATCAAACTTCCTGAAGGCATTCAATCCCCTGAACCCTGCAGGATAAATACTCATAGTACAAAGGTGATTGAACAAGTAAAAGAAAATTTGCAAGTAAAAAGAATAAAATTGTAAATTTATCACAGTCAGCTTGGTTCATTTTTAAAAGTTAATGGACAATTTAACTATAAAAGTTTATTTATTTTCTTATTATTGTATTAGCATTAATATTATTTGTACTAATACCTCCTAACTCCTATATAGAGCTGAATATATATCAGAGTGTTTTACAAAGCAGGGTGCTGTCATTATTCTTACAGTTACCAAAAACAGGCACAGAAAAAAAATTACGTGGCTTCAGAAAGGTGTCTTTCCATGCCCTTATTAGAGCCAAAAGCAAAATCAAGACCAATGTAATTACAATCCAGTACATTATCTAATAGTCCATAATCTCTTTTGACATAACTCATTTGCCTGGTCTACACAATATAAAATAAAATATTATTGGGATTTCTTATTTTTTCTTGCTAGTGGAGCAAATAAAATTTATATTGGCTAAAATGTGCTGTTGTAAAGCACAACGTAAAGTTGTATAAAGAATTCCAAATCCAGCTGTGTCCTGCAAACCTAAAATCATTTTTGTGGCTGTGAGACCTCAGCTGTTTTCGTTGGCTCAAACAGTGCCTAGATCACTGCCTGAAGGGAGCAGAGGTGCAGAGGAAACGAGGCTGCTCCTGCGCTGCTCCCCTCCACCTCACTGCCCACACCCAGAGAAAAGCCATGTGGCAAGGCCCTGCTTTGCACTGCCTGTGTCCTAGAGAAGACCTTATGGCATGGCCCTGCTCTCCTGACACTGCTGCCAAGAAATTGGAACTGCTCCTGAGACAATGCCACCATTCTCAAGCTGGGAAAATGGTGCTATCCCTCCTATCTGATATGTATTTTTTCCCCACTGCTTTTTCCTCCCATTTTCCCTCTGCTCCAGTTCAATCTAATAAACCCAATTCATTAGCTGTTTGATGCTGTTTCACCTTTATTTACTCCAAGAGAATTATCTGAACCTTAGCACGGCTAACCCCCACACCCCGCCAACCAGGGCTGGTAAGGGGAGGTCTGGGCCTTAACAATGGCTTTTCTCTGTATTCACTTCTTATGAATAAAGGGATAAGGTGGGAAATAAATCAAAGTACAAATTATTTATTAGTTTAAAACTCTGCCACTCACGTAACTTTATATACAAAAATTAAGAAACTATTCTCTACAGGTTTGTTGCTTGGTTGCACAATATCTCCAGAATATGGGAACAGTTATAAATGGTTAAAGATTGGAAAAGATTGAATCCAAAAGCAATGTTTTATCACAGTATCACAGTATCACAGTAACTAAGGTTGGAAGAGACCCCAAGGATCATCGAGTCCAACCTGTCCCAACAGACCTCACAACTAGACCATGGCACCAAGTGCCACGTCCAATCTCCCCTTGAACACCTCCAGGGACGGCGACTCCACCACCTCCCTGGGCAGCCCATTCCAATGACGAATGACTCGCTCAGTGAAGAACTTTTTCCTCACCTCGAGTCTAAACCTCCCCTGGCACAGCTTGAGACTGTGTCCCCTTGTTCTGGTGCTGGTTGCCTGGGAGAAGAGACCTTACTATCCTTACTATCCTTACTAACAAAAGGGTAAGTATTTCCTGGAGACTTAGGAATATTCCAATTACTCATAACGCTGTTTTCATATTGTGAGAATTTCTCTGGTTGTCTTTTTTACTCTGGAAATCCTCTAATTACTGTGACTGCTTAATCCACACATGTAGGGAGAAAAACCTAAGGAAAAAGAGCACAGGTGCATTTCAATCCATTTATACACTGTGCTAATTTTGTGTCACAAGCACTACCTTAAAGCATATATTCCAAGACATGTTCAAACTTGCCCGGTGCAGGGTCTGCCCAACGTGTGGCTTGGGGGAGGGGCCCGTGCATCAACTGATCACAGCCTTGGGGAAAGGGGGAGGTGCCTTCCCCCTTCTTTCCCTTTTCCCACACTTCTCTGCTTTCCCCCCCATCCTGGCTCTGCAGGGTGGGGAAGCGGTCTTGGGATTACTGCCACATCACTCCAACAGATCTGTCTTTTCTGCACTGAGGATGCTAGAGCTGGACACAATATTCCAGGTGCAAACTAAGCAGAGCAGAATAGAACATCATTGATGAATTAAAACAGTTCTGGTCCCAGTATGGACCCCTGAAGGACACTACTCATCATCTATTTTGGGATATTGAGCTGTTAACCACAACCCTCTGGATACAACCATCCAACTAATTCCTTATCTACTGAACATCTACCAAGTCCATATCTCTCCAATTCAGACAGAAGGGTGTTACAGGGGACTGTATCAAAGGTTTTACGAAAGTCTGGGTGAGTAATACTTGTTACTGTTCCCTTTTCCACTGGTGTAATCATTCTATCATATGAGGCCACTAGGTTGTTCAGGCAGGGCTTGCCTTGTTGAAGCCATGGTGGCTGTCTTGAATCTCCTTCCTGTTCTCTATGTACTTTAGTATAGCTTCTAGGAGCATCTGTTCCCTGATCTTTCCAGATACAGAGGTGAAGATGACAGGTCAGTAGTTCCCATGGTCTTCTTTTCTACTCCTCTAAAAAATTAGTGTAATATTTCCCTTTTCCAGTCACTAGGGATTTCACCTGACTGCTATCTGTGATTGTTCGAACAAAATGTAGGACAGCTTGACAACTACATCAGCCAATTCCCTCAGTGTCAATAGACTATGCTGTAACAGTATCTTAGTGCTGACTTATGTGCTACCCAACACAAGACAGAATCATAATGAAGATGAATTAAAACACTTAGAAGTTTGATCTTCTTTGACTTATGTCTTTGCTGTCACATAAAGATGTGAGTTTCTCTGAGCTACAGTTACCTTTAGTAGTTTTGTTATTGTTTTTAATTTCTGGTTCAAATATTTTGCAGGCTTCGTCTTCAGGAAAAAAAAAATCCTGTTGTAATTTCACACATGCAAGCAAGTCCTCAAGGTGCAAGGAGAGGAAATTATTTACCCCCTCCTACATAAAGAAAAGTATCAAACTCTGGTTTCTGATAACTTCAACTATCTTCAAGGACAAAGTGTTCCATAAGAAAATTCTCCTATCTCTTACCTATAGTCTGTATCTATGAAGCAGAAGCATCTGATTCCACTTCCCAGTTACTTTTTGAATATGTGAGAAACATAAGGTAGGAATTATCAGTTTTGACATAGATGTATACAATTGTATTAGCTGTCTAAACACCATCTATATTCAACACACACAAGGATTTCTTCCCTATCCTAAATCAGACTTCTAAAGTAGGTCAGTTGCATTAGACTCTAAAAGTATTTATTTGTCTACCTGCATGAACAGTAATTTTTGGTTATCTCAAATGCAAAACACCTACATAATAGCCAGCTTATGCTATATGAGGTGAATTCCACATGTAAGTGACCTAGCCCTGAAGCTACAGTGGGATGGCATGTCATTTTTTGGACAAAAAATGTAATACATTATGTACCTAGGCTTTTTTCCTAATTGAAATTGGCCTGTTCCCATGAAGGAAATTTTAGTTTTGATGAACCAGCACTTTCCAACATAACTTTTTATATTATTTCACAAAAAAAAATATTTTATTTTTTTTTTGCTTATCTCTCCAAAGAAGTATGAAAACACAAGAGCTACCTATCCTTAAAGGACTTCCCAGAACCACTGCAGTCTACATTCTAATTTTATAAATTACAGTATTCTATGTAGCTGTGTAGAGTGTGTCCCATATATAGATGTTAATGAAGAACATTGGATATATGTGCAATTCTATGCATTTTATTTCCTTGATTACAAATCATGATTCAACAAAGAAATGCTTTTTTGGTTGTTTCCTTTAAAATAATCCATTAATATAATTATTATTTTTATTAAAAAGCCTTTACTGAAATGTTTTGATATCTAGTTTCTCTCACCACAAGAGGTTATATACTTACATAACCAAAAACTTCCAAAAAAATTAGAAAGATTTAAAAAAAAAATCTAATTCTTGAATTGTAGTTAATTTTTCATCTTCTGAATTTCATTTGCAAATTAGATTAAGACTAAAGATCCTGGTAACAGCCTTTGTAGGGTCTTGCAAGACTTGTCAATGCTCTGAAAATCTGTGGAAATGTCCATACTTTACATTTTTAAAATATAAATAAGCTGAATTTTAATTTAAATTAAGTATTTGTGCAGATTATGCATGAGGAAGTCTAAATCTTTAATGTGATATAGCCTCAGGTTAAAAATTAGATGATAGAAGATAGCAAGTGGACCTTAACCTGATAACAGATCAAAGCAGATTTAAAGGATAATCTTTGATCACCAGGCAATGGAGTATCTGATATTCTATGGATTATCTGATGTCTAAATATGGGTTGGTTTGTTTTGTCATAGGCCATTGCCTGTGTTTATGGGTTACAGTATAGTTCTGTCAGCCGTGTTTTCACTCACATTCTAAAACAGGTGAATCTCATATATCTCAGGGGAAAAAAAAGGAAAACAAAACAAAAACAAACAAAACAAAAACAAGGTTTAGGAGAGACGGAAAACCCAAGTAAACACAATATAAAGTTAGAAAATCCCCATAGATATGCTAAAGCTTTTCAGATTCATGAACAATAGAATTTTGTAACAATTCTTCATTTGCATTGTATAAATGACAGTCTTTGTTCTGTGGGCAGAAATGCTTTGTATTTGTGAACTATGTTTAGTTTAGTACTGCTTAGAATTTCCTTGTTCACTCTAAATGCCAATAGAATAGAAAGACAAAGTAGTGATATTAGGCTAACATAACACACAAGCTCTTGTTTTGATAGCTCATCTGTCTGTGAGCCATCATGTTTGCCCACCCAACTTCTTTGTCTGTTTTACTTTGTACAGTCTTGCGGGGAGCAGCCAAAGCAGCCAGTGATATCTCAAAGTGGTTCATAGTGCTGATACTGGAAAAGGAAAGGTCATGTAGAAAACAACAGTAGTGTATTTGAGAGGGTGGAGGCAGTTATAGTTTCAATTGTCATTTGCAATGACTTTTAAGGGGTAGAATAAAGGCTCAAGTCTGTAACAGGTTTGTGACATTACAAAACCATTTTCTGGTTTCATGTGGGACAATGGCCAGATTTTTAAACTCACAACCTGGTATGTTTGGAGCAAGTGTTTAAATGTATTATGACCATGTTTGAAACTCTGACAATTTATCTTTTGAAAGTGTGATATAAATATTTGTAGGGAAAGAGCTGTCTTTGGTGGGCTCAGTATTTTTCTACCAAAACTGTCTAACCTGAGTGCTCCAAATTAGGTAGAATTTTGAGCTGCCAGCTCAAACCAGGACAGAAAGTCACAAAATGAAAGAATATGAAATATTTGGAGAGGGTGAAAAGCTTCAGCTCTTCCTGACTTCTCTAAAAATATCCCCATGAGTAAACAGCTCACACAGGAGAGTGAGGGCCACTCAAGCATCTCCATCTGCTAACAAACACTGAATGTACTTCAAAACCCGAATGGTATGGAAAGATAATTGTGAATCTGGAGTAGTGAGACTCAGATGGACTCAGAAATTATTGTCAAGGTTTAGTATTTATGCAAGGAGCCTATTTATTATTAATTAATTAGTAATTAAAGCACTCTCATAACAACCTGCTTTATATCAGATATATTTGCTTCAAATTCTTTGTGTTTCAAAGGAGTACATTACTAAGACTGGTCAAAGCTACTCTTGCCTTGCTTGAAATGTGTGTTCCAGTGAACAGCACAGATCTGTTACAGACCATGCTAAGCCAAGAAGTGTGAAGAGCTTATTATTTCAACATGAAACACTTAGCTTTGTTTTGTGGAGATTCTTGATCAATATTGTTCCTTAATTAAGTAACTACTTAAATAGACACTATTCATACACCCTTTTTTGGTTGAAATTCTTTGCCAAAGTCAATTGAAATGCAGGGAAAAAAATCATGTTAACTTCCCCCCCCCCCTCCCCTCCCCCCCAACAAATCAATTATTTGTTAAATATGTACTGGCTCATTTCTGTCCCGTTTGGAAATTACCTTCCATCACCTATTTTGAACATTTCTTAATTCACCTCCAAATAATCCATTAACTCTTCTGAAACTCAGAGCATTAAAAGTATTAAGTAATGCCTACATATGAAACTGCAAATAGTTAACCTGTACTCACACTTATGTAATGAAAAAAAATACACCTTGAACTGCATATAAATCTGTTGCAGAGTATAGGTAATGAACGTAATGATTTGGAAAACTGTCCACAAATATTTTGAGTCCATTATGAGTAATGTTATGTCAAAGATGATTATTAGCTGTGAGGAGGAAAAGTAACAAATAACAGAGAAGGTAAGATGACATTTTATCAACTATTTTTCATACCTATATTTCAAAATTCTCTGCAGAAGATTGTAAGTGACATTAACTGTTTTTTTAGATACAAATTCCAGGAGCAGTAGGTTGACTGAAGTTACATAGCAAGTTAATGGCAGAGATGTGAGTAAAACTGAATCAATAAAATTGAAAATTGAAGTGAGAAAAAACCTCTGGTCTGATAATGAAAAGAAGAAAGTGGTTTGGGGTTTTTATTATGTTGATGGGGGGACTACCTCAGCAGATGGTGGACTACTGTAATATAGTTTCTGACTTTTAAGCCTTTGGCTTAACTTTTTAAAGGTTTCTTCTTCTTCCACTCCTTTCATGAGGCCTCACTGATGGCTTTCAAGGTAAAGATAATATTCTTCTGTAATTATAGTCTTCTAAGAATTTGGACTTAATTGCACTTCTTGGAGATTGGTCACTAAGGGCTCAGACTTGAAGCTATAACACAAGATTGTCAACTTGTCTAATGATGTTTTTTCAGACCTACAGTGAGGATAATAGTGTAGGTGTGATTAGCTAATAGAAATAAAAAAGATCATGATGCTTTTGCAAACCTGTCTGCAGTAGTCCAGTGTTTGATTGGCAGCGAATTAGTTTAGAATTTGGCAATAGATAGCATTTCCCTTGAGATTCAGCAGGCATGCCCTGATGTTATTGCCAATGCAGTTAATAAAGGTGTTAGAGCACCTTTAAAGCTGTCTTGCATGTTCATTATTCATTTAACATTGCACTTAACCCAATACTTTTTCCCTTATAGGAAGCAAGTTCCTGTTCGAAAAATGCCAAAGTGTAGACTGAGTGACATGCAGAAGCTTTTGCTATCTTGTGACCCCCTGACACTCAGTAATGAAACCAGTCTTCAGTGTTTGTGTAAAAAGAACATTCGATTTTCAGGGAAATGTCAGTAAGATTATTTTCTCTTCTTCTTGCTAAACTTTATTTTTATTTTGCCTTTTTTTACTCTTTTTATGTTTTGTTTTGTTTTGGTTTGGTTTTTTTTTTAATCATTGTTTAGGTCCAATATGTATTTCAGGAGCTGTATTTTTAGGCAACAATGAACAATTCTGAAAAAATATATTGACGTTTTGACATTTTTTCTTACCATTTGAAGAATTTTGCTTGTAAACAGGCATGGGGGTGTGTGTGGGGGGAAGGTAAAGGAAATACATGTAAACAAAGTACGTCTCTAGTAGTCAAAACCTGACATTTCGCATATGCAGACTGCTAACCTAGGTGCACTTTCAGGCTAAGGAAAACATCCTCATAGCTCACAGAGGAAATTACAAATACACGGGATCTGCATTAAGGTTACATTCACATACAGACTACAAAACAAACCCAGGTGCACAAGATTCATAGAGAGTTATGAAAAAGGAATTAATCCTTAGTAATGGTGGTGACTCTGTAAAGTGTATTTTTTAGTCTGTATTTTGTGATCTAAACATAATGACTGGAACCTGATCAAGTGAGTAATTTTTTATTTTCGTGTGTGTGTGTGTGCGTGAGTGCTGAAGTGAGAAAGGGGAGGGAAAGGGAAAAGGACTAGTGCAATCTATATTTAGTTTGGTTTTGCTGTTGTTCCTTATTGAAGAAAAATCCAAAATATTTAACTGCTCTGCAAAATCTGTTAGTTGTAAAAAATGAAAGCAAAATGAAGCCTATATTTTGCTGGCAAAGGCAGCCTCCCAGTTGAAAGAAACAGCGGCTTCATACTTCGATCAGGTAGATGAAGGAAACAGCTCAGATCTCTTGACTAACTGTTCACTATGGTGTAGTCTGTCCACCTGTGGGAAGATTTTACCCTTTTGATTTCATCTGTGGATGGTATCCTAGTATGTGCAAATTAAATATTCATTAGCACTGAAACTGAAAAACAGGTGCCCCATTTCTAGACCGTATGTCCTCATTAATAAGGAGCAATTTGTCTCAAAAGGCGTTTCAGCATTTCATGCAAAGTAGGACAGCACTAGTGGGAAGAACTGAGGAAGAATGACCTCAGAACATCCTTCTGTCTGGTTCATTCTCCTGAGAAGTCAGATACTTGCATTCTAGTCTATTTATCAGGGGAATATAGAGATTTTAATAAAATGGAGCAATGTCAACAGAGACTCTGATCATATCCCACCTTAGAAAAGTTTTTTACATAATACCTGTAGGATTGGTTCATTGAACTGTCTTCAGATGGAGGGATGTCTGAACCATAAGACATCACTGGACCAATTAATTCTATTTAAAAAAAATCATTCTTGAATTAGAAGAGAGTTCAAGATGTTCAAGATTATCCCTTTTAGGGGAGAGGAAAGATACTGTGTGCAAAGCAAATCCTCTGGATCTAATGATTTTAACAAAAGTATTTATTTATTTTTTTATTTATGTGGTTTGAAGACTACCTTTGCTGGTACATGGAGGAATGGTATCCTGGTCTCATACCTAACTTTAGATAAATAGGAACTTATATATCTTGACTAAACTCACCTCTCTTAAATAGCAATGACTGTCATTGTCTGTCTCACCATTGCTATCATCCTCATGAGAAGTATTGAACTAGTTGGAAGGAAGAGAATATGGGCCTAAAACTATGTGCATGTATGTGTTTCTAAGAAGAAATGGACTTAAAGTCATGCAAGAGTGGCTGGAAAACTGGGACCTCATAGACAGCAATAAGAATTTATTGTTTAGCTCTTTGTGTTCCAGAAATAATACAGTGCATTGACAGTATGACCCCCAAATCACTGAAATCAAAGGGAATGTGACTGATCACTGCAGCCCATGCTGAAACTATCTGTTAAAGGCTGATTAAAACTCATTCAAGTCAGAAAACTCTTGTTGGAACCATGCTTCAAGCTGTAAGCAAACTGATTCAGAAAATGCTCTTCTTTTCATTCTAATAATGCACTTCATGGAGAAACAATCACAGAAGTACTCAGGCATCCATTACATGCTGAGGTTCAGCGCAATAAAAAAAATTGTACAGTGGTGCTCTGTGTTGATGTGAAGTGCAGGTGACAAGTATGACTAAGCAGCACAAATCTGTGCTACACAAGTTCAAATGTTACCATCTCATATTGTCACCTCAGATTGTCTTACTCCATCTTGCTACTCAAGATCCAGTAAATATAAGGCATACAGTAATGCTATTTCCTTCTGCACAGAGAAAGCAGAGTTCATGCAAGACAACATATCGTAGTCTCATAACTTTTAACTAATTATTCCCACAATCCTGAGTGTTTCAGACAGTTAAGAGAAAAATGGCCTATTTCAATCCCATGTGGCAATAAAAACTCAGATTTATCTACTGTAACCTTGAAATGCCTTTCTATTGTTTCCTTTTATGCATTTTTTCACAAAGTTTTATATCTTGTAGAAGTTTCTTTTTGTACCTTACTTGATTTCACTAAACGATTTACATCAAGAATTCTTTTCCTAAATGACCTTCATTTAGTTGGATCTAGATGATCTTTAAGGTCTCTTTGAACTCAAACCATTCTACGATTCTGTGATTCAGTGTGACCGAAATTCCCTCTTTGCCTTGAAAGGAAGTTTGTTGAACTATAGTTTAAGCTTTACTGTTAAAGTGCACGGAGAGGTATCTAAAAGATCATGAAAGAGCTATCTTTGTGCTTTACATTTGAGGCTTTTAAGACTGAGCTCAGCAGAAACTGTAGGAACTATGGCATGGAAGGTGTTATGTCCAAGCCCATGGGCTCCTCATGCAAGAAGCATGCTTTACAATTTGAAACGTGAGTTATAATTTGCTTCTAACTTGGCACCTTCCATACTACTTTTCATTTAGATATTCAGCCACAAAAGTCACACATTTAAATGAGAAAGCTATGGATGTGAAAATTATGTTGCCTTCTATCCTGTGCAGATCTAGGAACTGCAGTGGGAAGTTAATCAGTGCTACAAATCCTGTTGGTGTCTTTACACATGTACTCTTGCAAACACACATTCAGATTCTGTCTCTTCACCTGTTGTACCAAATGTATAGAATGAACATGTGCACGACATACAATTCATTGTTGGACACCTCATCCCAAAACTGTTTATAAGTTTGTTCATATTTATCATTAATATAGCTCAGCATTATGGAAGATTACAATGTCATTGCATAACTTAAGAAATGGGTTTCTTCACCCTTAAATACTTGCTTAAATTCTGAAGCTCTGTGTAGAATTAGCTACAAATTTGGGCCAGGATGCTCCAAGAGATCAAGCTGAGATTTAATTGAAAGCTACTGAAAGCACAAATTATAGATGTTCTCCTCTTGATCTGACTCTTCTGGGGTATAATTATTTCAAATAAATTTGACAGTTCTTATTGTTTAACCATTGTCAAGGTAGTCAAAGCTACCTAGAGATCTAGAGAAAAAAAATGGCACACTGAATTTAATATTGCTCAGATTTGTATTGGTTTTCTCCTGGCCTCACAGATAATAAGGAAGCACTGCTATGAAAGAGCAAGCAGTAAAAAATATTAAAAAAATAAAAATCCTTTCCTTCTGCAGCTGTATGCAGAGACCTTTGTAGGATCTTGGGCACTGACTCATGTTTCAGTGGAAAGAAGGGAAAGCAAAAAGTGGGAAACAGTCAGCAAGTGCAATGCTTTTCTGTGTTTCCCTTTGTTTTAAGGATTACTTGATGCTCTGACATTCCTTATGATTTGAAGAAGCCTCAGCTCAAATTCTTTGTGCTTAACAAAGCTCTCCAAGTAACTTTGCTTTGAAAATTAGCACAATATGCATTTGAGTCAGGCTGTCACAAGACAGCTACTGACTACCTTCCTTCAGTGAATTATGGTCTGGTGATTTGGATTCTTAAAGAATTTTCTGTTGCAATCCTTAACTGTAAAATGAGAACTGCACTTCTTCATGCTATCTTGAAAGGAGAGGGTGGCTCTGCCATGAAGCTGGAGTTCATAATTCAAAATTACATGGTGAAAAAAGGAGGGAAGAAATAGTACAAGACTGCCTGATAGAACAAAAATTTGAATTACATGCACAATGAAGTGGTCTCAGCAGCAATATAAACGTATTTCGCTTACATGGCAAGATTTGTTAGTGGGAGGGTTACAGGTAAGGCTTCTGTGAGAAGCTGCTAGGAGCTTCCCCTGTGTTCAACAAAGCCAGTGTCACTGGCTCCAAGACAGACCCACTGCTGGCCAAGAGACCGAGCCAGTTAGTGTTGGTGACAGTACCCCTGTGATAATGTGTTTAAGGGTTAAAAAAAAAAAGGACAGCAGAGACAATGTGTGACAAACTGACCACAACCACTATTCCCTGTGCCACTTTTGGGGAGAAGGTAAAGAAAATCAGTAGCAAAACTGAGCCTGGGAAGAAGAGAGAGATGAGGGGAAGGTGTTCAAAGATTTCGTTTTTATTTTCTCATTATTCTACTGTGATTTTGGTTGGTAATATATTAAATTTGGTTTACAGTGATGGTAGCTGCTGAGTGATCTCTCTCTGTCCTTACATCAACCCATGAGCCTTTTCTTATATTTTCTTTCCCCTGTCCAGATGAGGAAAGGAAAGAAAGAGTGGCTTTGCTGGGCACCTGGTGACCATCCAGGGTCAGCCACAGCCACACAGCACACCTAACCAGGAGAAAAGCTAAAAAGAACCTAAAAATGTGCTCTATCCCTATGACCTCAGAATCCTCAGAAAACATGTTATCAGAGAGAAATGTATCACTATACTTGCATAAAAGCCTGAAAAAAACTTCTGAATGCCAAATCCCAGGTGGATTCCATACATCAAGAAAGCATGAATTGCATATTTGTTAACCAAACAAACCCTTGGTACTTGCTAAGACAATTGGATATGGACAGAAGACAGCAGAAGTGCTGTGGAACTGCCATGATTTCAACTTCTTCTGTCCCTTCAATCACCAGTTTGTTTTTAAATTAGGAAAAGCCACCCAGACTACACAAAGAAAGTATGAGACCTGCAATATCCACATCAAAAGTGAGCAAACACCACCAACTTGTGTTTACCCTCAATTATATCACTGCTATGGAGATGAGCAGGATATTTATGAGGGTGCCTACCCAGGCCATTACTGCTGTGCATGAAGCATGTGACAGCCTGTAATGGACATGTGAGGTGAATGCAAAGAGATGCTCTCTAATGGAAAAAGGATTGGATTCTGTTAAGTCCCTGTCAGCATCAGTCTTGAAAATATTAAGAGAAATAATGAAATATAATTAAAAAATAATTTTCTTCTAATGAAACAAAATTAAATACTAATCTGGCTGCTGTTTAGGAAAATAAAGTGTAGGAGTATCAGCACCAGGATGTCTTCGTGCTTAAGGGAGGAACAAGAGTCAGTCATTAAGCTGTCATTCTGCTCACCTCCAGAGCTCCAAAAGGGATGAAGAGCTGAGTGAATGGACCTACCCTGGTGAGAAGAGGCTGCAACGTGCAGAGCACAGGGCTGGATGATAACTGGATGAAGCTTTCTGCTTCAGCTTTGCCTTGTGGTGTGAACAAAACTTTCCCTCTATCCATTTCCATCCTTTATCTCTCTAGAGTGTACAAATTGCTGGATCAGACCGCTGGAGTTCATATAGCCCTTGGCTCTGTAGATGTACCTAGAGAAATGTCATTTCTGCAAGGATTTAGAGCCATGTGATCCCCTTTACGAAACAGCAGCAATGAGAAGAACAATCATGGTGGGTCCCTTATGTCCTTGCTCCGTGAAGAGCTAAGCTGCTCCAATTCTTTGTCCTATTTATTTGATTTTTAATCTAGGATATGGAAATGAAGAACAATAATTTTCTAAAAGTAATATCTGGAAAACAGGCACTCCTATTCTGTACTTGCAGCACTGTAGAATAAGATAGGTTAATCCTAACTAATCTTTCCCTTTTATGCAAACACTTGAGCTCTACAAAGCAGCATTAGTAGTAAATAGTAAGTAAATACATAAACCTGTTTCCCAGGCAGAGCAATATAGCTTCCATCAGCACAAACATTTGTGTTTGTTGGGTTGTTTAGGGTTTTTTTTGTGGGTTTTGTGTGTGTGAGTGTTTGTTGTTATTTTGTGGTTTGTTTTTGTTTGTTTGTTCGTTTGCTTAATTTTCCTGGTTCAGGTGACATTTTTCCCTTTGGACTGAAATAAAGCTTCAGTAACATGTTGAGCTCAACAGAGTTGAAGTCCATACAATATAAAAAGTCATTTCACTGTCCATCCGTATAGCATGTCAAAAAATCTGTGCATAAATTGGGAGATGGCTCTCCATGTGTCCTTTTCACCTCCCAGCAGCTGGACCTGTGTGACTCTTCCAGGATAACTAATGATTTAAATTCCAGAAGGCATCACTGAATGGAGATTATTTTTACAAGATGAGTTAAAAATGCATCTTATTGTACCAATAGTAGAAAGGTCAGGGCATTCAGGCAAAAGCTGCTCAGTGTTATTATGAGCCCAAAATTTGGAAGCAAATCTCCCTGTACATGACCTGTAATGCAAACAGAGTTGCCTCTGGGATATCACAGTCCTCTTTGAGGATGGGGTTTCCAGCTCTTGAATGCTACATCATCAAGGGAATACAGGTAGAATTTCAGCTTGAAGTGGGAATTGACTTCAATTTCTGTTCACGTGATTGTTTGTTGTGTTTTCCAAGACATAAATATACACATATGTATCCAATATCTTTAATTATTGGAAGCTCCAGCTTTCTGTTTTCTTTTTAGATGTTGCTTGTTTGCAGAATTCCATTCTGTTGGGCTGGTTCCCTGATGTCAAAGCAACCTACTTTTACTGAAGAGTTTAACACAAATCAACAAATCACTCAAACTTTTATATGATATGGATGGCTCATAGTGAAAGATGATGCAGAAAGTTATTAAAATTATTGTAGCAGAACTTACCATTCTAAGCACAGAAAAAAACACACCTTATATCCAGACATGATGAGCAAAGTTGTGTAGAAGTATCTAGATTTTTTTTTAATTTTATTTTTAATATTTCACCTTTCCTAATAAGTGTCCTCAAGGAAAACTGAACCAGTGATTTCAACATGAAGCACATTAAAAGCTTTTACTGATACCTGACTTGGGAATGATGGCTCCTTAGTGGGAAAACCATGAATTCAAGTCTTTGAATTAGATTACATGTGGGAATTAGCAATCAGTCCCCAGATTTTGCTTACTGACACAGACCTGAACTTGTGCAGAAAGGCTTTAAGTAGAGATTCCAATTCCCATTGAGTTCAGTGATGTAAGGTAAGGCCCTAACACAGTATTTTTGTGACTGAATTAAAACCCCCACATGTTCAAACCACATCCACAAATCCTTGGCTGAGATAAAAAGGATACAAAAGATACTTTCACACAGAAATAAGCATTTACATGCCATATTTTCTTTTGGTAGGAAAACATGTTACTAGAAGTCCTACAATGGAAA
Organism: Dryobates pubescens; assembly: GCF_014839835.1. Taxonomy (NCBI): domain Eukaryota; kingdom Metazoa; phylum Chordata; class Aves; order Piciformes; family Picidae; genus Dryobates; species Dryobates pubescens. Next base: position 115,393,859 of record NC_071657.1, on the reverse strand, counting down.
ATATGTCACAAAACACCAACCATAGAAGCAGAAATTAAATAGAAGTAAACCCTCAAATTGTAGTCAGAACTTTGATAACTCCTGCTATCAAGAATGTTTATACAAGTTTTAATGTAAATAAATTGATTTTAAGATAAAAGGGAATTGTGCTCCATTGCTGTGGAGCTAATACATCCCTGTTCCCAGAAGACTCCAATATCTTATGCAAATTAAACTGGTCTTGGATACTGTTGCATTGTTTGTTTGCAGCATAATGGGAAATGGTACCCATGACTATAGTGTGTTAAAGATCATGCTCTGGTAGACCTACAAATGACTTCATCATTAAGATTTCCTTTCGCAGCCCTCAGAGGGTCTCAGTGGAACACATCCCGATGATTACAGCCACATCTATACAGCCACATTAAGTGAATATTCCAAATGACTCATCAGTCATAAAGATTACAGAGAGGAGGTCTATATTGTTTCAACATATAATTTATTATTTTCATAATGGAAATTACAGAATTATTAATTATAAACAGCAGCATTTTAACTTCAGGAATAATTTAAGCTGGGTTATATACCAAACTTGGCCTTGCTCATCTTCATTAATGATCTGGAGGAGAGAAAAATCAGTATGTTAAGAAGAATCACTACCTGTGTGAAATTGGGAGATACTGTCAGCTCCAGTATGGACAGATATAATACAAAGGGACCAAAACCACATGGCAAAAAATATGTTTTTCAAACCTAACAAATATGAATACACACTGGAGAGAGGAAGAGAAGAAATAATCCAAAATTGGATGCAGTACAGGAACAGCTACAAAATAAGATAAAAAACATAAAAAGAGCTTGCAATATTGCATGTAAGAAAAATAACAATAATAATATTAGAAGTAGAAATGAGTAGAGGCATATTTTGCTTTGCTGAGACATAAATGCTGTAAAAATGTCTGAGTCTTAAATAGATGGTGCTTTATAAATCGTGGTGCCTAGGTAATGTGATGTCTTCCCTCCCTGCATTTTACTCATTCCCTCCCATCCACCCTCTCTTTCCTTCTCCATCCTTCCTTCTTTTCTCTCATATAGTCGTCCTTTCCTTGGGCAACTCTTTTCCTCCTCCCAATATCCACGTATTCCCATCTTCAGCAGAAAAGTTGAGCAGTCTCCCTCCTCACTCTCAAGTCAGGGTTCTGGAATTGAATGTTCTCCATTTTCCAGGCTGAATGTTTTCCTGACACTCCTATTTTCACAGCCAAACAGAGCTCTCCTCCATTATTGGATGACAGCAATTGTGGGGGGACTTATAATGAATACTACTAGATTTGTAAGCCTAAGTCTGAAGCTTCATATCTGTGAATTGTTTAAATTAATTTGAGCTGTTTTTAAAGATAACATCTGCATTTTAAAAATAAAACATACCCTTAGTTTCGACTGGGCTAGTGTAAATAGACCATTAGTTGAGCTTTTATTACCATCCTGAGATGTATTACCATCCTTAGCTGTAGTAGGCAATTATGACTTTGTTCTTAAAGTGTTTTCCTAACTTGCTTGGCACAAAGGTGATTCTTTTTTACTTTTGTTTGTTTGTTTGTATTGTTTTTTCATTTCTCTTTCCTCTTTTTTATTTTTTACTTTCTTTTTAAAATCTGCTATGAAATATTTACTCTTGAAACATATATTTTCAATAACATATGGTAAATTCTGAGTCTTGCTAATATCCTGAGTGTGCAAACATGGACATACAGAAGAACCCACAAATTCCATCTGTGGAATCATCCTTATTTTCTATACCAGGTTGTTTCTACAACAAGAAAAACATGACTGCCACTTTTTTTTTCTTTTCCTTTCCCTCTGTAAATATAGGCTTTGAATTGGGTCCAAGCTGTTCAAGGGTCTAGAGAGCTCCCATGAGGAGCAACTGAGGGAACTGGGGGTTGATTAGCCTGGAGAAAAGGAGGCTCAGGGTGAGAACTTCTCATACTCTAGAACTACTTGAAAGGACATTGTACTGAGGTGGGTGCTGATCTGTTCTTCCAATTAGAAAGTGATGGGATGAGAGGAAATGGCTTCAGGTTGTGCCAGGGGAGATTTAGGTTGGGTATGAGGAAAAACAAAAAAACAAAGCCCCCACAAAACCAAAAAAACCCCAAACAACAAAAAACTGAAAGGGTTATCAAGCCCTGGAACACATTCCCAGGGGAAGTGGTTGAATTATCATCCCTGCAGGTACTCAGGAATATGGTTTAGCAGTAGTTTTAGTAGTGTTAGGTAAATGGTTGGACTCAATGACCTGAAAGGTCTTTTCCAACATAAACAATTCTATGATTCAGACATTCTTTGGAACCATTAAAGTTCTTATTGATGGAAGTTTAAGATTTATGTATGTATGACTTTTCAATAACTTTCATAAATCAACGATAATTGGGATCCATCTGTCAAAACTGAGACATCTGAAGAATATGTTCTATACCTGAGTTTATTCCTAAAACGAAAGGCTGTAATGGAGAGAAAAAGGGAACAGTAGAAGGTATTCTTGTATTCTAAATCTGGTGATGAGACGGAAATTGTGAATCACCCTCTGAAAATGTTTATTTCACTACTGACTCTCAAGAGAATTCAGTTACCTGCTCAGATGTAGCTATTTAACTTTTATATTTCCTAAATTAAGTGAGATGAACCACACATTATGTGAGTAACGTGGAACAGCATTTTGTGGGATTGACAGAACTCTAAAAATAAGTTTTGACTATGAAATGCAGCTTTAACAAATTTCCTGCAAACTTGTTGCTGTAAAGTCTGAATAAAATCAACACTTCTGATAATAATAGTTATTCACTTGAATCACAATCCAGATAAGGATCAGTACATCCTATGCAAAACCTGGCAGTAACATAAAATAGCAGAATTGTGAAAATTTTCAGTGCTGCTTAGTTATTACATCCAAACAGTCGTTGGTTAGACATAAGTCGTTATTTTGTTCTTGTCTTTGTCACATTTGTTTCATTTACAAGCACTAAAAATATAGAGGTTAAAACAAATGTCAAATATGCTTCTTTAAGAATAACATTCTTCCTGAAAAAAAAAAAAAAAAAAAAAGGAAGAATTATATTAGCCCTGAAGTAGTGGATTAGGCTGTGTTAGCTCTGGGGTCAAGACTTAGCTTTCAATATTTACTTGAAATTCTTTCCTTGTGTTATCTGGTACATCCTGAATAAGACACCAGTGCAACTGTGGCATTTAACAGAATGTTTAATGTAACAAATTGGTTCTTTTTAGCCATCTTAATCTATACAATAGCTCCAATTTATAATGAGTTTTACAAAGCCTTCTCTTGTGATAAAGCAGATGCATAGATAATCAAGCCATGTAAAAATGACACCTTTTGAAATATATTGAAGGTTATTTTGTGTCACACATATAACCTAAATTTCTTGCCTTTAATAGTACAGGAAAATTGCAATTCCCATGTTTTTCCAATTTCACATTGCACTTCCAGCAAACAGACTCCATACTTCTTTCCATATTAATCTTTATACTGGAAAAAAGCATCCTTCAAAAATGAATTTAGCATGTCAACTCCCTGGTGACAAAATTTATCATGAAGTCTCACTTTTCCTGAGAAGCATAAGGGGAAGGATGGGGAATGAATGAAGAAGTGATAGGTTGTCTTCATATAGACATGCCATTCTTAGCAAGCATTTGTCGAACTCTTTTGACACCCTGAAATTGTGTGAGGCATTTCAAAAAGCAAACTTAGATTTTTGTCTTTAGCTAGAATTCAGACTAAATTCAATGTGACACAGTAAATGTCTAAAGACAGAGAAGAGTAAGGGCAAAGAAAAGAAGGTGGATGGAAATGACAGTAATAGTTCACAGACATGATCAAGGAGTTAAGAGGTGAAATATGCAGTGCGTCTGCATAGCAGAACTTGTATACTGATCGTAGATAGCACAATAACATTTAAGTAGATATTAAATGAGATTGATGTGACATTGGCCTCTGTGGAAAACTTTTGTTCTGTTATTACTGGCCTTATAATTGAAACATAGCCAAAAACTTTGACCAGAAATCAGCAAACCAACCTTTGTTGCTGACAACAGTTTTGATATTATCATCGAAACTCTCACATGACATATAGACTCACATGCAACTCCTGGATCAATGAAAATGTTCACCAGTCTCCAGCTGTGATTGAGAGTCATTCTCTGTGTGAGTTGTTACCGTGAAATCCTGTTCAGTGCTACTAGGGTGGAGAAATAGGCTTGGTAAATGAGTGGTTCATTATCAAGCAGATCTGATTCATTATTAGGTATTCAAAAAGCTCATACTCTGAAGACAGGTGCATATCTAATATGACAGATTGGTTCACTTTTACACTCTGGGCAGAGAAATCATTCTCAGCTTTCATCATCACTTTGGTACAAACACTCTTCCTGGGAAAAGTCTCTTTAAAAGAAATGTCACTTCACTTTACAAAGAAATCCACAGCAGCCAGTAGCCATAGATACATCTTCAAGTACCCTCTCAAGGAATCCCTTCTTGTGTTAAAACAATAAATTGGCACATTCAGTCAGAGTTGTATGTATCTGCTAGATATCTGCTTACCTAGTCAGCTATTTCAGCAAGCTGGTAGGGGCTGTTTCCTGAAGTGTCATGATCCTGCTGAAGTGCAAAACCTTCAACATTTGTACTCCTTGCTAGAACATAGACCAGTCTCCAGCTATTAGCTTCTTCACATAAATGTCATATGCATTTTCATTCAGAGTCATTTGAAGTGCTTTGAGTTAGTCAAATCCACTTCGTAAGGCTGATAGATATAGGACAGGAATTCTGAGACACCCATGCCCTACCGGAACAGTGAATGATTCATGTATATTTAATGTTCAGGCAACGGAAGGGAGAAATTGGTATGGAGATCAGTTTGAGATCCAGACACACGTTTTGTTGTCTCTGTACAGATAGATAGAGGTCTCATTTTAGTCAGAGGAGACCTAGTCAAGACAGAGAACAAATCCTAGTGAACAGTTCAGCTCACTCTAAGATGAACATCTAGGTCTGAATTCAGTTGACTTCTACCTCCCTTTGAGACACTTTACAGTCTCCAAGACAACGTAAGATTGGTACTGTGACAAGCACCCATGGTACACCATCTCCTTCTGGAGTAGCAGCTGGAAGTTGAGAGGAAGGGTAATGGAGAGAGTATAATTGAATGTTAAGTGCCTGAAGTAGAATCCCATCTGTACTGGGCCACAATAAACACAATTGCATTCTGAACTGAAGATATGGATCTTAATTTTCATTGTGGCATGCCTTACAGTGTCATAATTTTTGGAAAAGTAAAGTAAGCTTCAGTAAGTCACAAAAAACTCATGAATAGTCAAAAATTTCTGGATTTTGATTCAAGGCATATGCTGCCTAACATTCATTGCAAAAACAATACCCTGAGAGAGGTTGCAGTGTCCTTCCACTCATTTTTGTTTCTATTTATTTTTTTATCTCTTTGAATCAAGTGACCAAACAAGTCATCTTTCAGCATATTTATTGCTTTCTCACAGCACCTTTCTACATCATCAAACTAGATTTTAGTGCTTTCCTTACTCTCTGTTTTCTGAATCCATGACGTCAATCAGTTTGATCCCACTAGCTTCCCATACTTGACATAACACCTTTCTGACTTCCAGTACCTTATGGACATACTAATCTACATAGACAATTTACAGCAGTCTTCATTCCATAACCTCAATGGCAGCAGCAGCTAGTATCACAAGCCAAATCCAGTTCCAACACTACAATGATTCAAGTTCCCTTTTTTGTGATCTGTTCCTCAGATAAAGCTAGATCACACATGTTTTCAGTGGCATAATCACTCTTTTTCAAGACTTTTTTTTCTTTATTTTTTGATGCATGCAAACTGGAAGCAAGCCATGGCTGAGGTCAGGCTCTAAGTAAGATTGATTCTAGGTATATGAGGACTTTGAGGAATCCTTTATCTTTGTGAACTCCTGAAATGGATAAAAGCACAGCTTTTCAAGTTCCCTGATTGAAAACCATAAGAAGATTCACAAATAACCTGTTTTCTGTACTCACAGGAAGCTCACACCCACATAATGTGTCCTTAAACCCCTTCTTGTCCTTCACAATCACTGTAGTTTTAGAGATAACCTTAGTCTCGAGCCTAAGAGGATGAGTCAGCCACATACTGAATCCTCTGTGTATCTCCTGACAAAAGAAAAAAACCCACAACTTAGAAGCTTCCCTTCTTTTGCATTCCTCTTTTGCTTTATGTTGTACTAGATTTGCCCTGTTATCAGTTTATAGGGAAGTAAATTATTTACAGATATTTTTTCCAGCTACTTCAATATTCCAACACTTTCTTAAAAAAAGAAAATAATTAGACAAGAAGCTTCAACAATGAAATAACAACTCCAATTAATACTGATATATTCATATTTTATTAAGCTATCAAGTAATAGTATCTTTATAATATGTATGGAAAAATATAAGAAACACTAAAATGCTCAGAAACATTTTGTCCATATAGTTTTGAGCCCTCCCAACTGCATCATAACAGGAATTTCTCACCAGAATAGAATAGAATAGAATAGAATAGAATAGACCAGGTTGGAAGAGACCTTCAAGATAATCGCATCCAACCTATCAACCAATCCAACCCACCTAAACAACTAAACAATGGCACCAAGCACCCCATCAAGTCTCCTCCTGGACACTGCCAGTGATGGTGACTCCACCAACTCCCTGGGCAGCCCATTCCAATGGGCAATCACTCTCTCTGTATAGAACTTTTTCCTAACATCTACCCTAAACCTCCCCTGGCACAGCCTGAGACTGTGTCCTCTTGTTCTGGTGCTGGCTGCCTGGGAGAAGAGACCAACATCCTCCTGTCTATAACCTCCCTTCAGGTAGTTGTAGAGAGCAATAAGGTCACCCCTGAGTCTCTTCTTCTCCAGGCCAGGATGATTTCTACTCTTGTTGCTGTTATTCTTTTATGCCCTCTATTTTCTTTTATATTGTGTTATATATATATATGTATGTATTATTTTTTATTATTATTATAAGAGGTTTATAGGGATATTTTACAGCATATAAGTGTGAGAATAATGGCTTCAAAAAGCAGTTGCAGGACATGTCCCTGTTTCATAAGCTCTTCTTCCTTTTTTTATAGACAGTCATCATATCTCTTTTTTGACCTTAAATTTTCAGAGTTGGTAGAATTGTCCTATTCAGGCACCTACTTACTTGCTGCTGGTATGAGGATTTAAAGCTGCAGATGTGTTAAGCTTACATCAGTTTCCAAATTTATGTCATTTTAGCTAAAAAGGTTTGAAGATGTGCACATGAGTAGTTCAGGCAACATTTCCAAGGATATTGAACAAACAAATTGCAACAGAAAGATTTTACTATGTAGCTGAGACAACATGGATGCCATAATCTTCTGCTGACACAATGCAAGACTGTATCTACAGTTTAAAATGTAGGTAAGGAACAAGGAATACACTTTCAGGGAAAGCTCCTCTAAATCTGTTCTTTCAAAAAGTGGTGGCTATACAGCCCACTTAGGCATTATGGCTCTATAAAGGAAACAGATCAGTGGCCTTGGTATGATGAAATTTAGCAAGATGAGCAATAGCTTGAGAACACCATTTCTGACAAGTGTGATGTTAAGACCACTAGATACAATGTGGGCCCACTTTCATGTTGCTAAAATCTAATCTAATCTTATGTTTCCTCTTGAAATTATCTTCAGAAGCCTAAATGCACTTTTGTAGGTAAGGGGGATTGTCATAAAAATCACCTGAATCTTGGTGGTTTTTCCAATTTAGTGATTTTGGGCTTAATTTGAAAAATACCATTAGAAGTAAATGGAGAATTTAGCACAGAGATCTCCTGTAACAGATGTGCCAGTGAGCGCCCAGGCTCTTTGAGACACACTGCAATATAGGTGTGATATATCATATGCATCTTGTTCTCCAGAAAACCTTCAATCAAATCCCTTCTGGAACTCAGTTACCCATGTGTAAAATGGGGGACCAGAGCACCCTTTATCTGATTGTTTGTATGGCTCATGGCAGACAGTACAAATATAGTGTGCACTTTGTTCCCAAATTTCACCTTACATTCAGAGAGCTCTCCTCAATATCTTCTTGTAGTTTTAGTTGTTTTATTCCTGTTGTACTTATACTATAATTGCATAAATAATTTTTTAAATTATTATTATTATTTACATCGTCATTGTAATCTTTCTGTCCTCTGGCCATGATTCAGGCTGCGGTCAGAGTGGCTGGAGAGCTCCCAAACAGAGAGGAACCTGGGGATGCTGATCAACAGCCACCTAAACATGAGTCAGCAGTGTGTCCAGGTGGCCAAGAAGGCCAATGGCATCCTGGTCTGCATTAGGAATAGTGTGGCCAGCAGGAGCAGGGAAGTCATTGTGCCCCTGTACTCTGCATTGTTTAGGCCACACCTTGAGTACTGTGTCCAGTTCTGGGCCCCTCAGTTTAAGAAGGACATTGAGACTCTTGAACGTGTCCAGAGAAGGGCAACAAGGCTGGGGAGAGCCCTTGAGCACAAGCCCTATGAGGAGAGGTTGAGGGAGCTGGGATTGTTTAGCCTGGAGAAGAGGAGGCTCAGGGGTGACCTCATTGCCCTCTACAACTACCTGAAAGGTGGCTGTAGCCAGGAAGGGGTTGGTCTCTTCTCCCAGGCAACCAGCACCAGAAAAAGGGGACAAGTCTCAAGCTGTGCCAGGGGAAGTTTAGGCTTGAAGTGAGGAGAAAGTTCTTCACCGAGAGAGTCAATAATCAATGGAATGGGCTTCCCAGGGAGGTGGTGGAGTCACCATCCCTTGAGGTGTTCAAGAGGAGATTGGACGTGGCACTTGGTGCCATGGTCTAGTCATGGGGTTTGTGGTGTCAAGTTGGACTCGATGATCCTCGAGGTCTCTTCCAACCTTGGCGATACTGTGATTCATTTGCCCAAACACAGGCATCTGACATCATTCCAAATGCCTCAGTGATGCTTCCTGGCCTCCACCTCTCTTACATCAGTCTGCCCTTTGCAAAATCTGGGAATGACACGACATCACTCCAGTCTTCCCAGACAGCCTTGATTTGGCAACTGAATCAAGATTCCCCTTTTCTAGCTCCTCCACAGTGATGCTGCTTTCTGGATCTTTCATTGTCCTTCTCTTGATCTTCATCTTCTTTCATATACAATGCATAACTACTGGCTATGGCTTGCGCAAAGCAATCCCATTAATACAGCCCAGAAGGGAATGTGCCCTTTTTTTGTCCCAGGACTACAACCATTCACCTTCACAATGCTAAAATTTCAACTTCTAGGGAGTTATTTCTCTGTTAAATGAAATTGATTTCCTTCTCAGATGTACAGCATTGGGATTCAAACCATTCTACAAATTTTTCATGCAACTTACTGCTTTGGTTTCCCCAGGGTTTATAACCACTGTATTGTCCCTCCCTCCAGTTAATCCAGAATTACAATCCCAATATTGAGATCCACACTGAAAAGTATAACTAGGATCAGGCTTAGCACAAGCCCATCTGATAGTGTTCTTCGAGTATGGCAGAGAGTCTCTTACTATAATCCACTGAGATACGTTGATCAACAAATGAAAATTCAAGCCTGGCCAATCTAGAGAAAAAGGAGCAGAGAGATGTGAAACAAATTGACTAAAAGTAAGCAACAGAGCCTTTTCATAGAGAGAAATCTAAAACAAAGCTTAAACTAGAAATCAAGGTTCGATCTTAACATTGTATCAGCTGTCACTGCTTCATTCTTTTATGATTCACTGCTGTGCTGTTGCTGAGAGGAAATTGCCTGAAACAGGATTTTGCAAAGAATAAAGTAGTACTTAAAAAGAGCTCCAGAATAGCTGTGTGTATGTTCAAATGAAATCTATTCAACTGCTCACTTCTTCCATGTACAGGCAGAGAAGACCATAATAGATATTAAGAAAAGGTAATTAACTTGTATACATCAGGGTATATGACCGCAAAGGTTAACAAACACAGCAACCCAAATACAGTGAACTTCTCTTTTCTGGTGTATTATTCCTCCCTGCAGCTGCTGCTGCTATTAAAGAACCAAAATATTCTGAAATGGAGATCTATGAGATCTCCATGGAGGGATGTCTTATACTAAGGCTAATATCAGTTGCAGGAAATTCTACCCGTTGCTGCTGTCAAAGTGTGTTACAGTTTGCTTTACCCTGTCAAAATCCTTCTCTACTCTTTCCTGAAAAGTTTGTATCACGGGCTATGGGCTGTGGTGCAGACTGCATGCAGCCCAGGCATGAAAACTAACTGACAATGATTTATTTTTTCAGGATCCATTGCATTAATCTCAGGATCCATTGCATTTCAGGTCCATTGCATGGCCAGATTTACCACCCACATGCAAACTGGACTTAATGTTCCTTCCAGGATGAATTTCTCATGCAGTCAGTCAGCTTTGAGAAAGTATCAGTACAAATTCTGGGTTTGCATTGGAGTTGCAGGAAAGTCATTAATCTGAGCAGCACAGGCTGAGATGGTTCTTTCCACTGGTTCAGACAACCCTTCAGCAGAAACCTCTGTCAGATTGGAAATGAAGCCCTGTGTAACTGCTGCACGGATTTTACCTGTGGAACAGCAGAAATCAAACAACCCGCCTAGGGCCTTTTGGTTAAGAAATTCCCTGAGAGATGAGATATCTGAGTTTAAAAGTCTCCGCCTTATATGTTGAACCTTGGGATCTTACCTCTGGGTAAAATTAAGAGGAACAGCAGGGAGAAAGTACAACCCAATGACTTCTGTGTATAACCTGGGCCATGAATTTGCAATGTACATACACTTCTGCTGTGAAATGGTCCTCAGGGACTCAATAGTCAAAATGTAGATATACATTAGTTACCAGATGGAGAGTGAAAGTATCTGTTCTGCTGTGCTCATTCTGCATAATAATCATGAGATAATCCAGAAATGTCTCTGAAGCTAGTTTCAAGAGGATCACAGAGAAACTGAGAACTGCAGTCACTCCCATATTTCTTTATTCGGTCAGAATGGCAGAAGTTGGTAGGTAAAAGTTGGCTCAAGTATGAATATACATTCCAAACTAGAAAAAGGAACTCTGACTTATATTTTAATGTGTCCTATATGCTAGAATCAGGTGCCAAGAACTACCACTAATAATTCAGATAAAGAAATAAGTTAGCTTTTAGCCCAAGTAATCTCCAAAGATAGGTAATAAACACAATACATTTCAGAAATTGAAACTAAAACAGGAACTAAATTAAAGGTGATTGGCTGGAGAGATCTCACTTAATCTGTGAAAAAGTGGATAATGGCAGAAATCAGTCTAGTTGTGGTGTTTAGTGATCAGTCACCAACAAGAACATTATTACTTTCCACTGTGGCATTTAGATAAGGTAACTCAGAATGAACTCTAGATCTCAGTGCCTTCATTTGCTGATCATTCGACATTCATCCTTTTAAGCGAGTTAGACTCCTTCATCATATCTGTGCACATTGCTGGTTCTCTGAAGATATCTGTCAGTTGCTGTATTCTTTGCTTAAATTATCATAACTCGTAGGGGCTTCCTTAAATCTTAGGGGTATTGTCGCTATCAGTAGTCTGCCATGATTTTTTTTTCTTATCACTCTAGCACCAAAAAATCCTGGGAAATATTATCAGTTATGTCTGCAGGGAAAGGAAATAACTGTCAGTCTGCCCTACATTCTAGAGAGCTCCTCTGCACCCTGGAAACAAAGCATTTGCTGGCAGTTTGACAAGCCCTTTTCTCTTTAGTTAAAAGGAAAAATAATCAAAAAGATCAATAGGAAGTGTCAACTGCATGAATTTTACTGGATTGGAATTACTTTCTTGTGTTGCTGCAGGCAGAGACTGACTACAGACTCATACAAGGCTTTAATGCAATCTTTGGATATGGTTGTATTATTCTGACTAGTTCTTGGAAGTTAAGGGTGGCAGAAGAGGATTAAGTGAAAGCTAAGATTTTGCATCATTTTGTGCACTGAAGGAGATATTAGGCAGAACATATCCACTGGCACAAGGTGATATGCACACAAACACTTCTCATATTTCTGAGAGTAGAAGGTGTAGGCGGTGTTTCTATAACACTTTTCAAGCCCATGGAGAACATGGGCCTGATGAACAGAGATCAAGACTCTGAGACCATGGGGATGGCAGTTAATAAGCAAAGAAACAACATTTTTTATGTAATAGTAAATTCAGTGGAAAAGATGGAATTTTAAAAGTACTGTTCTAGACCACAAGTCTTATGAGGAGTGACTGACGGAACTGGGACTGCTTAACCTGAAGAAGAGGAGTCTGAGGGGAGACCTTTTCCTGCTCTACAACTACATGATAGGAGGTTTCAGTGAGGTGGGAGGTTGTTCTCTTCTCCCAAGTAAAAAGTGACAGGACAAGATGAAATGGCTTCAAGTGGCATCAGAGGAGGATTAGGTAAGACATTAGGAAAAATTTCTTGACTGAAAGTGTTATCAAAACTTGCAACAAGCTGCCTAGGGAAATAGTGGAGTCACCATCCCTGGAGGTATTTAAAAGATGTGTAGATGTGGTGCTGAGGGACATTGTTTAGTGGTGGACTTGGCAATGATGGGTTAATGGTTGGACTTATCATTCTTAAAGGTCTCTCTCAATCAAAATGATTCTATGACTGAAAACATCTGCCTGTGCAGCTAGAATCAGAGTATAGTTGCAGCTTGGAAAAAGTAACTATGCATAGGTGTGGGATAAAAATACATTTCTATCAAATAAATTTATGCAGAAAGAGGGCTAAGAATTCAAACACACCTACACAAGATGTTTTGCACCAAAGATAATGCCTTGCATTTATTCAAAATGTATTTTTCCTTACTCTAAAAAGGTATATTTTTTTCTTCACTTCTTTTCACTTTTACATTTGCCTTATCCAACCACTAACCTAAGCACCCTACTTTATCTTCAAACATCTTATTATAGACACAACTACTAGCTGAAAGATAAAGCCTCCGTAGTTTCTATTTAAACACATCCACTAAAGAGCTTAGCCTGAGAAAGGGCATAATAAACAAGCCACATCCTATATAGAATTGATGTTCTATGTCCTTGTACTTCTTCACATCTCTGATCACCTGGTTCTTTATTTTTGTGCTAGGCACAAGATTTCGTTCTTTAGAAATATGTTACCAGAATAGCTAATATTACTAATTCCTTCGTTGACCATTGCAAACTCAGATACAGTCCTTTCTACTGAAGCAAAAGCTCAGCATTGTCATTGTTGTTAACAGTATTCTTCAGTGTTTCTTCCCACTTTATTGGGGTCTGCAGGCTTACAAAAAAGTTTAACTTTCCTTTATTTATTGCCTGCAAAGCCTGCAGAAATATTATTTTTTAAAGAGCAAACAATGTGAGACACAACATTAGCAGAAGTTAAAAGAAATTCAGCTGACTGGCTAATGGAAGGAAAAATCAATTATATGAACATCTTTTCAAAATTCAAAGCCCTTTATACTTTTTTTGTTGGTGGTGTTTTTTTGTCCTTGGGGATATTTTATTTGATGTAACATTGCTATTAAACTAGCTCAGCTCAACTGAAAATAGTATTGACTAGAATATTGTAAACTCTTCTGGGCTAGCACAACATTTCTTTGTGTTCATGCAACTTAGTTGTAATTAGAGCCCCTGGATAGGCCTTTTAGATAAATAAAAGTGAACCATTGTAGGACAGTAGGGAATTTGAACAATAAGTTCTGAGTATGGCAGGAAATAATGGCAAATCACTGTAACTGGCAATGTTTTCAAGAAAAAGTGGGAATGCAAAATTAGAATAAGCTTGGTAGAGGTGTGGAAGAACTGCAATTAGAAGCTTCTATTTCATCTGTTTTGTATTACTTCCCAGCAACCCAGCTTTTGAATTCTGTTCTTGTAAATTTGAAACCAATAGTAAAATCATAAGGGATACCATGGAATCAACAAAAAGTTCCTTTACAATCAAAATTCCTTTCTGGTAATTCTCAGGAGACTTTTTTACATGTTTTCTTTCCCACCTTTTTCTTTCTAGATTTAATTAATTTGTTCCACTGACTTTCCAAAATTGCTCAGAGACAGTCTAAATTTTCTGACTTCTGACTTAATTTTTTGATGACTGAAAAATGCTGTTGTTAAAATTACCACAGAAAACAAACAAAACAAAACAACCCCCCTAAAAAAAACCCGCACCAAAACCACATGAAAGATTAAGCAGAAAGCTGAGGCAGAGTTATTTAAACTCGTCAAAATGGAACATCTGAACTTTTCCCTAACATTTGGAATTTTGCCAGTTATACATATTATTATTTTACTTTTTTTAAAAGTGCATATAATGTAAAGAAGAAATCACAGTATCACAGTATCACAGTAACTAAGGTTGGAAGAGACCCCAAGGATCATCAAGTCCAACCTGTTCCAACAGACCTCACAACTAGATCATAGCACCAAGTGCCACGTCCAATCTCCCCTTGAACACCTCCAGGGACGGCGACTCCACCACCTCCCTGGGCAGCCCATTCCAATGACGAATGACTCGCTCAGTGAAGAACTTTTTCCTCACCTCGAGTCTAAACCTCCCCTGACACAACTTGAGACTGTGTCCCCTTGTTCTGGTGCTGGTTGCCTGGGAGAAGAGACCAACCCCCTCCTGTCTACAACCACCTTTCAGGTAGTTGTAGAGGGCAATGAGGTCGCCTCTGATCCTTCTCTTCTCCAGGCTAAACAATCCCAGCTCCCTCAGCCTCTCCTCATAGGGCTTGTGCTCAAGGCAATCATGTTCTTGTGAGGTATTGTGTACACTCTGGAACACTAAATTTCAAGGAAGAGGTCTACAAAAGCTATTCAGTTGAACAAGGACAAAGTCAAGCAACAAATGTAGTCCCTCAAGGAACAGTACAAGGACCAGTCTTGTTTAACGCCTTCATCGGCAACATGGACAATGGCATTGAGTCCTCAGCAAGTTCTCCAAAGACACCGAGCTGTGTGGTGCAGCTGACATGATGGAGGGAAGGGATGCCATCCAGAAGGACCTTGACAGGCCCAAGTTGACCTCATGAAATTCAACAAGACCAAGTGCAAGGTCCTGCATCTGGGTTGTGGCAATCCCAAGCACTGATACAGGCTGGGCAGTGACTGGCTTGAGAGCAGCCCTGAAGAAAATTACTTGGGGGTGCTGGTGGATGAGAAGCTCAATATGAGCTGTCAGTGTGCACTTGTAGCCCAGAAAGCAAACTGTATCTTGGACTGCATCATGAGAAGCATAGTCTGCAGGTCAAGGGAGGTGATTCTCCCCCTCTACACAGCTCTTGTGAGACCACCTGGAGTACTGTGTCCAGTTCTAGAGTCCCTGTTACAGGATGGGTATGGATGTGCTGGAACGTTCCCAGAGAAGGACCATAAGGATGATTAGAGGTCTGGAGAACCTCTCCTGTGGAAAAAGACTGAGGGAGTTGCAATTATTCAGTTTGGAGAAGAAGAGGCTCTGAGGAGACTTTATTGTAGCTTTCCAGTATCTTAAGGGGGCCTACAAGAAAGCTGGTGAGGGACTTTTTAGGGTGTCAGGTAATGCTAGGACTAGGGGGAATGGAACAAAACTAGAAATGGGTAGATTCAGATTGGACATTAGGAATAAGTTCTTCACCATGAGGGTGGTGAGACACTGGAACAGGTTGCCCAAGGAGGTGGTGGAAGCCTCATCCCTGGAAGTTTTTAAGGCCAGGCTGGATGGGGCTCTGAGCAGCCTGGTCTAGTGTGAGGTGTCCCTGCTCATGGCAGAGGGGTTGGAACTGGATGGTCTTTGAGGTCCCTTCCAATATTGACAGTTCTGTGATTCTGTTCTGTGAATAATCTAGAAATCAAAACATATGAGGAAAGACAATAAAAATTGTATGCACTTAGCTTAGTGTATTCAAATACATTAAAAGATTTCTCACAAGAGTTTCTGTTTTGAATGTTAATGTGTATTCCATTATAGACAACGAAAAAAAGTACATAGTTTACCATAAAGGAAGAGAGATTCAGGTTAAATATGAAGAAAATAGAACAAAACAACACCCCATGTTAGAAGGGCTGGTAAGGCATTCAAATGTATTACTTGGAAAGGGATAGAATCTCAGTTGCAGGTGACTTAAAGTATTTTATCAGAAAAACAGAATGGGAGAAATGATAGATGATGCCAACCTTGCTGCCAACCTTGCATTAGAACTAAGGCATTAGCGAGACTTGTCCTGGCCTGATTCAAATTTTTTTTTTTTTTTCTTTTTCTTTTTTTTGGGTAATATTGGTTTCTTATTACAATGCATCTATAACAGTGACCATTTGTCACAAACCAATGCAGCTCTTTTGATTCTACTTAAAATATCATCCTTTCCTCTGTAACAAAAGGTTTAATTTTTAAACACTTCTAATGGCGCTCTGAGGGATCTAAAGACAGAAAGAAGGGTCAAAGGGTTATATGCAGCTAAATAAATGAAGGTTTCCCAAGGAGACTTTCTTGCCAGTAAGAGAATTAGAAGTCACTGCATGGAATGCTTTAGCAGCACTTGTTATTCATTAACAATAATGAGAATATTTATCCTGCGCAAAAATAGTTAAAAGGTCATTCAAAAACACTACTGGGAAAAATAATTTTATGTATTTATAAATATATTAAATTCAATCTTGAAAGATGGTATTGTAATGGTAACAATTAGCAAATGCTTTGACTGAATTTCAAAATTTATTAGTTCCCTCAGGTCAGTATATCATCCCTAGGACAAAGAATTGCCCAGGGAATAAAAAGGGGAAGTAGAGAATGTTCAGAAACAATTACATCAACTGGATCAGTCTCTGGAGCCTGGACATTAATTTGTGGAACAAATAAAGTTAGTGTTAATTACTCCACAAAACAAAGGTTACAAAATAGGATCATATTTGCTCTGCTGCAAATTGGTCCAGTTGTCTACCTAGATAGAACATCATGCATTGATGCTGATGTTTCATCTTCCTCTTGACCACCTGTTTTCAACTGGGGTCTTTCCTGTACTTCAGAAGAATATCAGGAAATTAATATTACCTTCTGTGAGAGCCTGGACCTTCTACTGTTTCAGACAAGGTGTGGCCATGCTTGGTCTGAAGGAGAGCTGCTGGTCAGAGCTGTTCCTGGCAGATGGTTTAACAATGGAAAGAGATGGGGTTTCCTCTTTCCTTGTGATAAACCACTGTAAGGCCTGTGACAGACATTACACTGGATGGGCCTCATGCAGAACCTCTCTTTATGAACTGGGGCACATTGCCCAACCATGCCCAAAGAGTATAAAAGGACTACAACCTCTTGGGTTCATGTGTTGTGTCTTCCACAGAAGCCCTTGCTGGATGTACACCCACCACTGAAGAACTTGGACTAATCCAGTGAAGATATCACTAAATCTAAGGGTGGTGACCTCTTCCTTTCTCTTTTACTTCTTATCTCTCTTATTTTTTTCTTCTCCTTTTTCTTGTTATTTCCCTCTCCCCAGCCCAACCAAGCATCCTTAAGGTGCAAGTGATTGAGAGCTCTCATTAGATCAAATAAACATAAATCATCAGCCTTTTGGTGTTAGTTCATCTTAATTTACTCCAAGGGAATATCTGAATCTTAGTACAACCACCCCACTATCCCGGGTTGGCTCAGGAAACCAGGTTGTGACACCTACCAAGCAAACACAAAATCAATATTATAGATGCATTTTAATATTACGTACTCAGAGTAGACAGAAAGTAACAAGGGGAATTGTAGAAATGGCAATACTACTTTATCACCAACAGCAGGGTTTGAATTCAAGTTGGGCAAAAGAGTGTGTGCAAAGATAACATAGATTAGGATGTGCACATAGACCTTAAACTCCCACTGTATGCCTATAATTGATTTTTTTCAGTGTTCAGGTGAGTCTTGCAAAATCTTCTAAGTATTATTAAAGCAGTGAAACTAGAGTAATTGTGAATTACTGTTCTTATTGTAGTAAAAGAATGTGACCTCCATCAAATAGGAGACTCCAATGAGACAAAGGTTCTTCAGGCATTGAAAAGAAGATTCTCAGTGCTCTCAAACATGAGTAAATGTTGATGTTATGCAGTAGATTCTTTATAAATACATGAGATAATTTTATTTGCAGTAAGTAGCAGACAATCCCCTTATAAATCTGGAAATCAGAAACAAACAAACAAACAAAACCAAAACCACAGCAAACAGCAGCTATTTTATCATGTATGTATCGCATACACATTGAAATTCACGATTATGACTAAACTATACACAGGTTTTGTTATAAATATATTTAAAAACCTTTACTCTTCTTCATGCCCAAGGAAGTGTTTCTTACCTACTATAAACCTAGCAAAGGCTAAAGTGCAGATTTCCTAATATGTTCATTGCAGGGAAAAACTGCTCACTTGGATTACTTTTACCAGCACTCATTAATTAATTCTCATAACACTCCTGTAAGTATTAGCATCTGTTAAACATTAGCACACATAGACAGATGAATCCTTTGTGACTTTCTTTTGTGCATTTGTTTTTCCTCAAAGACAGTTGAGAGTTATTAAAATTCTTTAATACTTGGACACTGAGTTATGTCCAGATTTTTGCCTTACTTAATGCTGGCACTCTGAGAAAATCTATTTCTTTTTTCATTCTTTGGAATATGGACCACCATGATAATAAAAAACAATGCAAACCCATATTTATATGTACAATCTTTTCTATATTTTGGTAATAGTCTGTGGTGGGTTAATGCCCATCTCTTAACCTACCTGTGTATGGGGCTGAATTCTTTTGGTTACATGGGTTAATGTGCAAAGTAGGAAATAGTACACATAATCAGCTACTTTGGGCAATAAAGCAATAAATAAAGCAATAAAGCAATAATAAAGCAATTCTGACAATTCTATTCTGCAATTCTGGAATTCTGTTGTGAAGCAGCGGGGTTTGTGCACTTCATTTGCTACAATCTTCAGTTTCTTGCATAAAGTCTTATTACAATCTTTTTTTCTCCCACAGGCATAGCCCTTCTGTTTCTTGTCTTTCACAGGAACAGCCCTCATTTAGGCCACAACTGCCCAAGAATCCTAACCATATAACCTGCTTTGAGATCCCTTTGCCTAAACATTAAAATCTGCACCCTATTTGAGTTAGATATCTGGATTTCTTTTACAGTCAATGGGGAAAGAAAAGTGTTCCTAGAGCATTTTTTATTTCATAAAAAACACATACTTGCAACATGAATTGAGCCCTAAAATGAGCATTTCTCCCCCTAGGTTCTGCAGGGATCTAGCCCACCAGATGGGGTAGGAGTGCTACACACATCCTATAATCTTCACAAAAGTCTCCAAATACCAGCTGTTTACTTCAGTTAGCTATAGACTTACATAAAATCATACTAGGCAAAACACAACAAAAAACACTTAAAGCTTTTCTTCCATTCTGATTTTGGTTTTGATCATTCCTTGAACCTTCACTAATAATCTTTTTGTTCTTCTACACATGGTTTTTCCTTCTCATTATGAGGATGAGCTGAAGTCATATTCTAGCCCCACCTAGACTCTTCCTGAGCTGATCAAGAAATCAGGAGAAAAATTCTCTTGCCACTCTGTCTTCTTTTCTGCTTTTTTAATCTCTGTGCATCATGCTCTGTTCTTCTTAACTAACCATAAACATTGGCTACCTTACTTGTTTGTAATACCATTTTTCAAAGCAAAGGGATAGTAGAAAACAGATTTTTTTAATGTATTAAAAATTAGATATATTTTCAGATTTTGCTCTCCCTATCAGAAGGACTTTAAGTGATTCTGGTCCTCAGTGTAATCCTGTTCATAGATAACTCTCTAAAACTTGGGGTTTTTTGATTTTTCTTCTGAGTCTGACCATGATGAAGTAATACACAGCAGAAGATAGTCAGCACCAAGAAACATACTGTTCCAAAAATGGAACTGAAATTCCTAAACCCTGTACAAGGTTATCACAGACTTACTGAATTGGTAGCACAAGAAAGTTAAAGCTAGAAACAAAGCTGACTGCCAGCTGTGAGCCTCAGATGTCTTTGTTTTCTTTATGCAACACCTTTACACTTCCAAGACCTTCCTATTGAGAAAAATAAGCACTCATGGGGACAGATACAATGTAGGTCTCTTAAATGACACCTTAACTTTGCTCTTCTGTTGTTTTATACTGAGACAATTCCGAGTGAATGCAACCCAATATAAATATGCCCTTTTTATAATGGAAACAATACAGCCCTTACCAGTGCCTCAACCAGGCTTGGCTGGGGATGGCTGTGGCTCTTTTGACCAGCAGAGACTTGTATTTAGTTTAAGGATGCAGAGATACTTTTAGATTTTGACTAAGATGATACGAGATGTAAAGTAGCTGTGCTCCTCAAAGCTGCAGAGAGGCTTTTAGATGATCTGTTGTTGAGTTCCAACAGTTACGCTTTTTCTGCAGTTACAAAACTACTAACATTTCTAAATTCACATTTCTGTCATTCCCATCACCTGAGAATGCCATCTGCTGTTTATCTCAAATATATCCAGCTTTCCATAGCATATTTTTTTGGGATGTTCTCAAATTCCATTTTGGTTGGACTTTGTTTTTCATTTTGTTTTATTTTTGGCTTATTTATTTAGTGATGAGGCTGTGCATAGTGCAAGGCACATGTGTTTTGCTGTACTTTTCCCTTCTGTTGTAATCTGTCAAGCAATGTGTTTTAGAACAAAAAAAAAAAAAAAAAAGAAAAGAAAAGAAAAAGATAGTTCTTCGCTTAGGCTGACAGCCACAATTCTTAATATCACCCATCAAGCAACAGCTCACAGGGATTAATCCACACTCAAAATTCTTATTCTCGTCTTACAATACATCCAGTGTACAATCAAGTTACCCAGAACAGTTATTATTTTTTTTTTCCTGCAATATACTGGCTTGAGTAGCAGAATATATTGGGATGCATTTTCCCAGGTGGTGGTGTCTTTTTGACAACAGGCTGGGACTTTTTTTTCCCCCCTGCCTCTTTTTTTTTTTTTTTTTCCCCAGAGAGTTATCAGGGAAATGTGTTCATTTCTAAAGAAGTCTTGTTAGGAAGTCTTTTGAAGCTCCATGTGAAATATTGATAAGTACTTATGTTCCTAAGGTATTTTGATGCAGACCCTTTCTCAATCTATTCTTTCAGTGATAGCTTAATGTAATACTTTAAATAAGTGTGAGATTCACTTACCTTGCTGGCTAACCATAGTAATCAAGGCTTCAGCTACAGTCAATGGAGAGACATATCTGCATGGAGCAGGTACCTGCAGGATGACAAAAATCTTTCTTAGTCACTGCCTCTCCTATGACTTTAGAGGAAACCTGTACAACTTACTTGATAAAATAGCTGAAGTTTAGATGGCTCAACTTAAAAAAAAAAAAAAAAAAAGGAAAGAAAAATGAAATTAAATGGTTGCCAGCCACAAGTGGTGTGTTTCTAAGTGTATATTGGGGAAAATATTGTTTAACATCATTTATAACTTGGATGTTAGAGAAGGATACATCCTTAGCCAGTTTACAGATGATATAGAACTGAGCAGTAGCTGACAGATCTTGATAGACGGTGAAAATAGGCCAAATGGAAATTCATTAACTTAAGCAAAGGAAAATGCAAAGCCCAGCACATGAGAAGGAATAATCCCATTCATCACTATATGTTGGGGGTATTATTGTTGTGTCAAAACACCTAATGGGACTTGGGATGGGTAGCAGGGAGAAAAGAAGTTAGAAATAAATTTTTCTCAGTGTTGCACAGACTCAGACCATAGGGTAATAGACACAAACTGAAATAAATGAAACTGCACTTAAATATAAGAATTTTTATTTTATTTTATTTTATTTTTATGATCAAGTACTGGAACAGGTTGCCCAGCATGGTTGTGGAGTTTCTTTCTGAAAAGACTAAAGGTCTGTATTTCTCATGCTGCAGAAGAAAAACAAAGGCTGAACTTCAGCTTTCTCTCAAATCAGAAATTGTACTGTACAAAGAATCCTAGTCTGGGGTTCTCACTCAAAGATACTACATGATCTTCTCACTGGTCTTCTCACTGGTCAGGGAATCCTGAGAATCGAGTTAGAGCTTCATTCAGCAGCCCAGATATAAGTATCTACTGCAGTTTGGAACGACCTAGAATACTCTAGGCAGTCATAAAAGGCTGGGAGATGGAGACTTTCGCATTGAATACATAGAATATAGAATACATAGAATAAACCAGGTTGGAAGAGACCTTCAAGATCATCGCATCCAACCCATCAACCTATCCAACACCACCTAAACAACTAACCCATGGCACCAAGCACCCCATCAAGTCTTCTCCTGAAAACCTCCAATGACAGCAACTCCACCACCTCCCCAGGCAGCCCATTCCAATGGGCAATCACTCTCTCTGTATAGAACTTTTTCCTAACATCCAGCCTGAACCTCCCCTGGTGCAGCCTGAGACTGTGTCCTCTTGTTCTGATACTGGCTGCCTGGGAGAAGAGACCAACAAATTGCTGACTTAGCAGTTAAAAAAAAAAATACTATATGTTTCTCTATATGTTTCTCAAACAGCAGCTCAGGCTCCTGGTGCCTTCCTTTGGGATGGAACTGGCATAAAAAATAGTCTGCTACTAATTGACACCTGCAGCAGTACTGCTTGAAAATGTTGATGCGTTGTAAAGTGTGCTGAATAACATAAATATTTCAACTGGCTTTGTTACAGTCCTACTTTTCTTGTGTGAGTGCACATAGAGTGGTGGGGGGGAAAAAAAGTGAGATTGAGCTTTTAGATCAGGATGAACTTGTGAATACCTTGGTTTAATTCTTGTAGCGGTGGCTTCTTTCATAAAATATCTTTTCTTCTTTTTAATGAAGAAGGATTTCAGCCAACATCTAAACTGTACATTTCTGAAAATCTTTCTTTAAAAATAAATGCAGAATAAATGAGAACACCAAGATTTCAGGCTTGGAGCAGGAAGGATTATCTATTTGCTAGAATATAAACCTGGAAATTAGGGCACCCAGGTTTAGCTTCCTTCTCTGTCACAGGTATTTTATGTTATCCTAGATAAGTCATTTTGCCTTTCTGTGCCTCTTACTCTCACTTGTCAAATAATTCTTCCTTCTTTACTTCTGTGGGATATCATAAAGCATGTGAAGTGTCCAGATTTTATAGTATTAGTTGCCATAAATGCATCTCAGGCTGTCAATTTTACACTGGTGACAGTACATTTTGTTAGAGAGTCCAACAGTAATGTTGTCATTATGTGGCATAACACACCAGAGTCAGCTTACAATTTTGCAGAAATAGAGATTTGGGTTTTGTTTTATTCTTTTAAAGTTTGTTTTATCATAGCAATGGTGGGTTAGGGCTGAGTAACTTATGGCAAAATTAGGTGAGGATGAGTGGAAGAACCTGTGTAGGAGGTGAGGCAGTCAATCAGAGGCAGTCAGTCAAAATGTGCTGCCTGCTATACAAGGTGTTGGAAGAAATGAGGGCAGTGACTTCCGTTTCTGGCATACAACATCCCAAACTCCCCAATTCCTCCTTTACTATCACTAACAGTAATCACGATTGATTTGTTAACCCAAGGGTTTCTTAACCTACACAACTGTTCTAATATTCCTAAACCAAACTTTATAACAAAGGCAATATTCATCTCAGGTATGTGAGGTTCAGAATTATCTCCTAAGCAAAGACATCCCTAGGTTACCTGAGCCATGTACCCCAAACTAGCATATATGACCCAATACCTGAAAAAGACATGTGCCTTCTTGGAGAAGCAGATGAAGATAGTGCTTGAATAGCTATGGGTGTCAGTGGTTGGAAGATTAAATTAGAGTCTTTTTCTCATGCATCTAGAATTTATCTGAGATAAACTTAAAATAGACCAACAGACCAAATATTGTATGCCTCCACTGCTGCTATCTGCTCTTAATTACAAAATGTAGTCTTTCTCTGAACATCAGTTATGATGTTCATTATTCATTTTTTATGAATCCCATTTTTGGCCTTGGGCTGCTCTACTGCACAATAATTAACGTTATGCAGAACTATTAAAAAAAAAAAAAAAGCACCAAAAAACCCACACCCCAACCTAGAGCTTTTATGGATGGAATTTGCAGGACTGTAGAAATCTTAGGTATCAAAGAACTTGGAATGAAGTTTGGAGCCTAAACGCCTTTGTAATCCTGTCACTGTATTATGAAGAGCATATAAGAAGAAGGAGAAGCCATGAAGAAATACCTTTGCCATTCTAATAACTTAGAATCATAGAATCATTTAGGTTGGAAAAGACCTTAAGATCATTTAGTCCAATCATTAACCCTACCATACCAAGTCCACCACTAAGACATGTCCCAAGCCCCACATCTACATAGCTTTTAAACACATCTAAGGATGATGACTCAAACAATTATTGACAGAGAGTAGTCCAAGGGATAAACTAGGGTAGGAAGTTATCTCTTTATGAACCTTGGACCCAGGGAGTTAGCAGACTTCACTAAGAAGTGGGTCAGGTCTGCAAACAGGGCCTTCCACTCTCTTCAAAAGTGAGTCACCTATGATGTGTGTTTTTTTGCTTCAGTGTTGTGATACAAGGATTAGTCCAACTTAGCCTCAATGACACTTCCACACTAAGTGACTCTTCATCCTCCTTGTTATTTGACTCTCCCCACAGAGCAGCGTATCTATTTTGCAAGGGCACCCGGGGACGTGCAGTAGCTACTGGGGTGACACACCAGCTGTGTCTGGCAGGACTGCCCCCTATCCTCTAAGTCATTGCTTTCTGGAAGATGAAGACAGGACAGAGGACAGGGAGACCTCTATGTCCTAAACTTTGTCTTACTGCTGGCCCTGTTACAAGGAAGTTAAGGTCTGATTCTACCAATCTATCTCCCTTTCACACTGCCTTATACTCTTTAGGCTTTCTACTTTGTCCTTCAGTCACCAGGTAGCTGATCATCCACCTGGTCTCATGACATACAACTGTTGTCTTTACCACCCTCCATCCTGAGCTCCAGGTTCCTGCACTCCCTGCAGACAAAAACCTAGACACCTGAGGGTTCTCTGTTTGGTTACTTACATTTATATCAGCCAAAAGAAACAAACAGATGAAAACATTCCAATTTCAAATAGTATCTGGTGGAGAGTCCTAGCTTAATTTGTTCATGCTAATGGATGAGTGTTTTTTCCCTAATTGACAGTTTGGTGTGGGAGTATGGACTTTTTTGTTCTCTGATTGCTTCGGACATTGTTACAGTAACGTCTCAATTGATAGCCTGGCACTTCACTCCCACTTTTTTCTTCATACTACAATTTCAGAGTCAGTTAAGCCATCTGATGATGCTGTTTAATTTTCTTATAAATACAGGTTTTCAGAATGGGAGAACTGCTGCTGAAAAATTATAGCACAACAGAACAATTTTGACATTACTTTGGACAACACACATCTTTTATTTCAAAATTATTATTGTGATGCCTCCATCTAATCTTCAATTAAATTGAGAAGTTAGCTTCAGCAAAAGTACAATAACTATCATCCATTTCTGCACAAACTGATTTAGTATTTGTAGTGTGTAAACCTTTAGGTATTGTTTTTCCAAATTAATAAAAAAGAAAATGTACACACAAAAAATTAAATCTCTTTTCAAGCAGAAAAACATTTGTATGACAAACTCACATTTTTGCAAATATCACATTTAACTCACTTTGTGCTTTGAAACCTCTAACTTAGACCCCGGGGACCCCTCCTCCCAGGAGGGAGAAACCATGTCCACCTGGGTCAGGTTTCTTTTGTCCCCTGGGGGAAGCAGGGCTCTCGCACCCCTTCCCCGCCCAGGGTGGTGTAACCCAGCACAATTACTTTGGTGATTTCTTCTATGCTAGAAAAATTACTGGCCTAATGGTAAATTTGCAGTGCATGCATAATGAATAGCATCAGTCTTTCATTCAAAGGTCTTTAGAAACTCAAAAACCACTATGGGATAAGTGTTTATCTTGTCTGAAAACCACTGCACTTTCTGTGAAAACTCATCAGCTAGTCTTCTCATTTCGGTCTGTATCTATCATTGTCCTTAGCAATTTGTAATATACGATATACTAAAACTAAGCAAGTATTTCCCTAGTTTTGCACATCTTTACGGTCTCTTATGGGACTCATAATTTTGGAAAAGAAAGGGACCTATATCCATGCGACAGATCAAATGTCATATGACATCCTGAAGCATGTAAGACATTCATATATGTTCAGTAAATATGACATTGGAGTCATGGGAGACCAGTGGTCTTCTGGAGCAGCATCAAGAGATCAGTGGATTTTCCTTGGGACACCTCAAATGGGAGCAGGGGCCCTCATGAAACTAATGAATCACTTCCAGGGAATGATACTTCTGATCTATGCTAGATGTCTACACTGAAGTAAAATGAATCTCATCTTAGATCTTTAACACCTGTGAAAGAAAAATACAGTAATTGACTTCCTACTGACACTGAAACTATACCTGTGAGTTTCAGTCTACGGGTGAGATATCAACAAGTAGGTATGTAAATCAGGATACAAAAGTATCTAGTTCTGTTTCAAAGAATCAAATGCTTCCCACAAATCCATACATGTTTGACAGGCAAGAAAGGAGTCCCAAAAGTTTCAGAGTTCAGAAAATGGAAGAGTTTTTCAGAGTCAGGATCTCTGAAGGTCAAGATATATCATAGAATAATTTGGTTGACAGAGGTTTCTGTAGGAGCTTCCTGCTCAAAATGGGCTCATCAGCCTGCAAGAAACATCATTTCCATGCACATGAGATATGTGGAAAGGGCTAGTGAACATCAGCATAATCATCTTTCACTGCTCTTTTGGGGTGCTTTAAATGGACAGGTCCTGACAGATAAACTACAGCTAATCTCCATATTTTTTTAGAGCTTTTCCAAGCCAGATAAACTCCCTTTGCCATCTTACTGCTTTCAATAGATGATAGTCATTACCTATAACAACATTTTTACTGAAGAGCGCATATTTTAATTGAATTGAGTCTTTTTTAGCTGGTGGTAGGATATGCTTATAACAGAATAAATGTAAATGAAACAGTAAAAGATTTGCACCACACACTTCAGTACACAGAGGAAGATGAACATGTTTAAAAGGAACATGTGCTTCATTGTCTGCATGAGAATTCACAGAGAGAATTAGGAGTTTCATCTGCTAATGCTTAGTCTTTTGCTGTCTTCCCATTTAGGTACAAAAGCTTTTCATTCATTCAGCAAAATGTAATGCAAAAGCAAACTTTAGATTTTTTCCTAAACAAAGAGATAAAATCTTAGGCACAGATTATCAGCTGGTGTAAATGCACTCCTTGTCTCTATTTCTCTGTGCCAGTTCCCATCAGGACATTCCAAGTTCAGTTGTAGTCTCCAGCACTGACATTTCTGAGTGAACTTTGTATACCCACAACCTATACTGAAATTACTTTTGAAAAAAATTGAAGTTTTCTACTGCATTAAATGAGAATTGTGGCTAGAGACAAATGTTCCTTGGTTTGTTTTTTCTTTTCAAACTGACCATTTCACATGACTAGTTATTCTTGTGAAACCTAAGTATTAAATTGAAAGATAATACACACATACACACACACACACACACACACATATATATTTAACAGGTTTTAGCTGGAAAGCAGAAGGTTTTGATCTTCAGCCACAGAAATATTAAGTGCTTCATTTTGCCATGAAAAATGGAAAAATGTAAATATTCTGAGAAAAACAAAACAAAAATGTTTTCTGACTGTGTTAATAGCAGCCAAGGTTGTTTTGTTATTGTTTTTTTTTTTTCCCTTTTTTTTGGTTTGTTTTTCATGGGTATTTTATTATTGTTGTTGTTTGGGGGTTTTGTTTGTTGGGTATTTTTGTTTGGTTTGGTTTTGATTTGTTTTAAATTTGAAATCTAAATGGAAATTATCAGAAGTAAGGCACAAAGGGGTTTTTTATTCATAAGAAAATTCAGGAGACAAATGGCTTCTTTGCATTTCACCAGTGTCAAGCAGAGCAAAACAGTACTTGGAAACATAGCACTGTCTTCAGTGACTAGCTGCAAAACTATTTGAAACTGCTCATTTCTTTTTCTGGCTTAGCAAAGCCTCTGATCATCCTGTAACTATAGCAACATAACCACAAGCTGCTCAATTTTTGACACTTTTTGTGCATTGTCTATTTTTTTCCAGAATATAAAAAGATAATGAGATACAGGCACTCTGCTTTGTTTGCCTTGTTTAGCTCTATTTAAATAACAAGTGATAAACAGAATGAACTAAAAATCCTTCTGTCTCTAAATGCTTATAATGTTAATATTATTTACCCAAAGACTTAGAGGAGGTGATACATTTTCCTGAATGTAGGCACATAGAGCCATTTGAGATACCCTATGGGCTCCCAGCTGTTATCCAGCTGTCACAGTAGAACAGTAGATGATTGGGAGCTTGGAACTAGACACCTATGTCTAGGTGATTGAACTGCACCAAAGACTGACCATGTATTTTTTAAAAGATCCTTGATTCCTGCAAACAAGATGACTGAACATTTCATTACTGTAAAGCATCCAGGTAATGGCAAAATATTGGACAGGACTATATCAAGTTCTATAAAACCTAGTGGGTTACCTTTCACTCTAAAGCTTCTTCTCTTGGAGTCTTCTTGAAATGTAGCAAACCAAAAAGTTTGGAGTGGAGCTTCGGGATATGCCTGTCAGGTAGAGGTTTAATTCAGCTGCCTGTACAGAGGCTTCTTATGCAATCTAAGAAGCCATTATTTTACAATGCAGAGTGATGCAGTTTTCCTGTAGGTCTTGAATCATGTTTGCCAGTCTCATGAGGTTGTCTCAGTTAGAGCAAAGCAACCTGTGGTTTTGCAAGGATCAAATAACTGCCATGGCTTCATGCTTATAATGAATATCCAAGCTATATAATGAAGATCTGATCAGAAGAACTGGAAGCCTACCTATAGACACACATATGTAAGCGTACAACTCTCAGCCTGGCTAGATTCAGTGTATAAAACTGAACACTACAACTGAAATTAGTTGAGGCATTTTAGGGTACCTGATATAATGTCCAAAATAAAACAAGATATGAAAGGAACTTTTGTCTTCTGCATTATCAGCTGGAGAAAAAGCAGAATATTTTACAACACTTCAGATTATACCAATAATTTGGAAACTGAGTCATTAGACATTTGTGTGGACAGTACAATACAGAGAGATTTTACTCGTTCTTTTAATCATGTCAAAGACATACAAGTAGCATGTAAAAGGACAAAACCTGTGGGAAAAAAATCTACTATTAATACTACAGCTAACAAATCAAAGTGAAACAGCAAGTATCACACAGCTCATCATATTGCTAGTGCTGGCAAAATAAATTGGACATTTTAGTGCTATCAAGTAAAGTATTCTGATTTTATATGGCTCAAGCTCACAGACTGGCCCCGTAAAAGACCTATGTCCTTCCAGTTATGGAAGCATGAACTCTGATTATTATCTGATCATTCAAAATCTAAAAGTTAAATCACCAAATGTACAACATGGCCATTCACAGTCCATTTCTGGACTTTCTCTGTAGTCATTAGAGAGAAAAAGTTTAGGATGCAATACACCAAAACTACTCTAGATTTCTTTACACTAGATTGAATTACATGTTACCAGGTTTATTTCTCTCCATATTAAGAGAGGACAGTGATACAAGCAGATTAGATGCTCTCCTGATAAAAAGAATACATAGAATACACAGAATACACCAGGTTGGAAGAGACCTTCAAGATCATCGCGTCCAACCCATCAACCAATCCAACACCACCCAAACAACTAACCCACGGCACCAAAAGAAACCATTGTGGAGCATGCTTCCATAATGACCCCCAAAAGTCTAAAAGACAAATACATGTCTGAATAAAATCAACCTTCTCTGACTTTATTTGGATTCTATCTATGTTTTTACAATATGTCCAAACTCAAATCAGTATGTGTTTTGGTTTTTGTAATCATTCTGATAAAAAGTCTCTCAGAGCAAAGCTGGTCAAACTTTCACTTGGTGAGATAGCTTTCTTTATCTGAGGTTTATGGCATTATTCTTGTGGAAAACTGCAAAAATAACTTGCTTTTTGTGAAACTTTTTCGTTTCTCAAACAGCTCCAGGAAAGTTGAAAAGCTTCCCCTCTCCCTTTTTATTTTGTTTCTAGTCTTTAATTTGCAAATAATAGCACATTATCTTATTTCGTGTCTGTAAGGATAAAAATTGGATTGCTCATAAGAATTAAGTTAAGCAAGAACATCATTGTTTGCAAAACCAAGATATAACCACACAAGTTTGCCTTTCATCTTTCTCTCTCCCTCTCTCTTTCATTTTTTTCCCCCATCCTTCACTGATTAAGTAAATTACTACCATCCAAATGGAGGGGGGGAAACACTTATGTTCCAGATGTCCTGAAGTCAGAGAAAGAATTTAACATATCTAAGCTTGTAAGAAGTGAATTTCTAAATAGCAGTATTTCAGTCACCAAAGAACATAAAATATTAGCTCTGTATCATCTCACACATACAATCATAAAATTGAATGCTTTCACAGAGATAATGATCACACAAATTTAAAGTCAGTGTTTCTAATAAGGAATGTACATAATCAGATAAATAGCTATGAGCACTTGCAGTCAAATTCCTTTCTTTTTTTCCCACTGGTCTTAGTGTTATTACAACACTTAACTGGAAGGCATAAACACAACTTTGCTTTCCATCCTTGTTACAAATCTCCCAAATCATCCTAATCCAATTGCTGGTCACTAAACCAGTTACTTACCTACCTGCCTTCTCCCTAACAATTCCCAACTCCTCAATCACTCAGAAGTTGGTTGTGCTTTGATTGATGGCAAAGAGATGAAAATACTAAGTAGAAGTGTTTTTGTAGGGCAGGAAACTCTGACCAGAAGTCCTCCTGGTTTTATTGCCTTCTTTCCTATATTTCCTCTGCCACAAGAATGAGAAGCTGCAGTACCTCAGTCTTCATATTAGTTCATGCTCTGATGGATGAAACCCTCACACTCTTATGAGATGTGAGAAGTATTAAGTTACCCTCATACTTTGGATATTCAGACTACTCCCAGTCACAAGTCTTTCCTTTTCAGATAGAGAAGAAGGAAAACCAGAAGAACTGGACACTGCCTATCTCTTGTCATCGTGATGTTTTTGAGAAATTAGGAATGTAAAATTTAAGGTGTAGGAAGGAGATAGCTCAAAATGTGAGTTGTTCACAAGATACTATAGCTATCACTCTGATCTATTTGAATTACCTGGCATAAGTTTAATTCATTAGCTTCCTCCCATCCTTTTAAGAGATGATCCTGAGGTTCAGGTCTTGTTAATAAGAATATGCTTTTTTAATGTGAAAATTCTTACCTGAAAGAGAAACAAACAAACACTTAATAAAGCTTCAGTCAAGTCCAACATAGTATAGTCAATACTACCAGAGAGGGCTGGGGTATTTGGTTCAACACTACAGGCATCAGGAACAATATATTGAGATGATATTGTTCTGGTCTTGCTGGAGTAGTTACCAATAGCAAGTAGGAAAAAAAGTAGTGGTCCATTCAGTGACATTGATTTTGCTTGTTTCAGTGTGTTAAGTGTTTTTTCTATAAGCTGCTTGGAACACATTTGAGAAGTCTGGCTAATGACATGTGAAATCATAAATACAGTAAAAACTATTACACACTATAAAATGTGGCCTTGCAGTGTTATTAAGTAGCCTTGTTTCATTATAAACACCGTATAATCATGGCTGATGGAGTTTAAACAATAATTCACTGCCATTTGTTTTGATTCAGTGAAGATAACTATGTCAAAGGTTTGGCTTTAGCTACAAATGTTTAGACACAAGGAGAGAGTCTAAGGGTAGCCAGTATTCATGCAATATTATATTTTCTTTAACAAGCAGATCAGTACCTTAACAAATTCACCAATGATTCTGAAAACAAAAAAACCCAATGTAAAACACTGAATATAAATACTTTAGGATTCAATGCAGAGATCTATTAGTTCAAATTGCCTTTCAAACAGCTGCTGTACCTTATTTATGCAGTATAAACAACCTATGAAATTACAATTTAGATTAGTCTGTATTCATTCCTCTCTATACATGAAGTAGGAACATAGAAAAGTGCTAGTCCTTGATTTTAAGTGTACAATTCAAGTCAGGTTTAGGACTGAAATAACATCTATATTTCAGATGAAAGTTCTGACTGTCTATTCTTTCTTTAATACTGTTTTTTGTGTATTCCTCATGGGTTGGTTGTTTGCTTGTTTGTTTTCCCAGGAATGGTAGTAATTAAACTAGCACTATGGGAAACTGAATTGATCATGCATTTCATACATTAGGAATGAATTTAGTGTTAGGAATCCACAGCAGAAGAGAAAAATGATTGTTAGGGTTTTGCACTCAATGTTGTCTCCTCATTATATTATCAGATTTGCACCTCATTCTACAGATAGAGTCATTGCCATTTAGACTCTATTATTATACGTGGAGCATAACTGATTTTCAGTGTGCTATGTGTTTAATTGTATTGAGTACTGGCACCTAAAGAACTACAGGGATAGGTTGCATAAACTTAGGGTAATTAATATCATTATGGAGCAAAAGAGAGTTCTTTTCTTAAGAGGAAACCAGATTCTGATGCAGCACTCCTTGTCATCAACTATTTTCCATCACTTGCATAGACTTGTATTAAAGTGAAGTTGGGTATGAAGGGTTTTCACATATTTCAGTGTGATCTTCTTTGCCTTCAGCCTCTGTCTTGGTTGTTTTGGCAGAACAACTTCATTGTGTGCAAGGATCAAATATTCCTTAGTT
Source organism: Dryobates pubescens (assembly GCF_014839835.1). Classification (NCBI taxonomy): domain Eukaryota; kingdom Metazoa; phylum Chordata; class Aves; order Piciformes; family Picidae; genus Dryobates; species Dryobates pubescens. The sequence goes on along the minus strand of NC_071657.1, from coordinate 115,360,907 downwards.
TCTTGTTAGATATGATCATCTACTTTAATATCAGTGCAAGTAGTGTCCAAGCCTGAAAAATTAGAATTTGGTTCATCTGGTGGATAATATCTTTGTCCTTTTTTTATTCTTCTTTTTTTTTTTTCCCCTTTTTTTTTCATTAGGAGGAAAGAGATAAAATGTATCAATTAATTTTGAGTCCTTCCAGTCAAAAGATTCCTGGTATCAATTCTAAAATAGTGTGTTGTCTCTATATTTACATTACATTTGGAATTCTGAAGTCACCAGGCAATCTGCATGATCTATCACTGCAGAAGGGCATTGAGATGAATACTCTGGACTATTTGAAAATTAAATCAATAGATATTGGCATAAATAAGGTATGTAGTGATTGACCAAGCTTCCAGCTTATTTCTACCTTGGTGTGCCCCAAGGATCAGTGCTGGGCCCCATGCTCTTTAACATCTTTATTGATGATCTGGACAAGGGCATCGAGTCCATCATCAGGAAATTTGCTGACGACACCAAGCTGGGGGCAGGAGTTGATCTGCTGGAGGGTAGAGAGGCTCTGCAGAGGGACCTCGACAGGCTGGGCAGATGGGCAGAGTCCAACGGCATGAGATTTAACACATCCAAGTGCCGGGTTCTGCACATTGGCCACAGCAACCCCATGCAGTGCTACAAGCTGGGGTCAGAGTGGTTGGAGAGCAGTCAGGCTGAGAGAGACCTGGGGGTGCTGGTTGATGGTAGACTGAACATGAGCCTGCAGTGCGCCCAGGCAGCCAGGAGGGCCAGTGGCATCCTGGCCTGCATCAGGAACAGTGTGGCCAGCAGGAGCAGGGAGGTCATTCTGCCCCTGTACACTGCACTGGTTAGGCCGCACCTTGAGTACTGTGTCCAGTTCTGGGCCCCTCAGTTTAGGAAGGATGTTGACTTGCTGGAGCGTGTCCAGAAAAGGGCAACAAGGTTGGTGAGGGGCTTGGAGCACAAGCCCTATGAGGAGAGATTGAGGGAGCTGGGGTTGCTTAGTCTGGAGAAGAGGAGACTCAGGGGTGACCTTATTACTCTCTACAACTACCTGAAGGGGGGTTGTAGTGAGGCGGAGGTTGGTCTCTTCTCCCAGGCAACCAGTACCAGAACAAGAGGACACAGTCTCAGGCTGCGTCAGGGGAGGTTTAGGCTGGAGGTTAGGAGGAAGTTTTACACAGAGAGAGTGATTGCCCACTGGAATGGGCTGCCTGAGGAGGTGGTGGGGTCGCCGTCGCTGGGGGTGTTCAGGGCGAGGCTTGACAGGATGCTTGGTTGTATGGTTTAGTTGATTAGGTGGTGTTGGATGATAGGTTGGACATGATGATCTCGAAGGTCTCTTCCAACCTGGTTAATTCTATTCTATTCTATTCTATTCTACCTGTTGCTAATGTGTCACTATGACATGCTCTCAGTAGATCATCTTATTTATTGCCAGTATGGCTAACTTTGAGCTCATACTTGGTACCTGCTGAAGTAAATAAGGTTGTATACAAAAAACCCCAGCTGTATGATTAAACTTGATGTGCTTTTATTATTTTTTTTTCTTGTCTGTTGATCAATAACAGGAAAACAGGAAAAATAAATCAAAAAATCAGCAAAGAAATAAATCACCACTTAATACAATACAATAATACACAACTCTTCAATTTTTGACTGATTTTCATGAGCTGGTTACAGTCCTCCATGGCAGAGATCACAATGAATAAAAATACAAGATCCACATAAAAAATGAATGGTTATAAGTACGTATAAATGAGAAACAGCAGTTTCTAGACTCTGAGATCTGAGAAAAAATACCTTCAAACTGATGAGGAACATCTTTATTAGCTTGAGTCAGGCACACAGATCCAACTGCTTTTTCTAATGGAAATCTCAACTGTCTGATTTTTCTATATATACCAATTCCAGCCAAACACGAGGACAAGAAGTTGCTTTTTGTTATTAGTACATTGATGACTACCAACCCAAATTCTTTTACTTTCTGACTAGCCCATCCATAGAAAGTATCACAGTATCACAGTATCACAGTAACTAAGGTTGGAAGAGACCCCAAGGATCATCAAGTCCAACCTGTTCCAACAGACCTCACAACTAGACCATGGCACCAAGTGCCACGTCCAATCTCCCTTTGAACACCTCCAGGGACGGCGACTCCACCACCTCCCTGGGCAGCCCATTCCAATGACGAATGTCTCGCTCAGTGAAGAATTTTTTCCTCACCTCGAGTCTAAACCTCCCCTGGCACAGCTTGAGACTGTGTCCCCTTGTTCTGGTGCTCGTTGCCTGGGAGAAGAGACCAACCCCCTCCTGTCTACAACCACCTTTCAGGTAGTTGTAGAGGGCAATGAGGTCACCTCTGATCCTTCTCTTCTCCAGGCTAAACAATCCCAGCTCCCTCAGCCTCTCCTCATAGGGCTTGTGCTCAAGGGCTCTCCCCAGCCTTGTTGCCCTTCTCTGGACACGTTCAAGTGTCTCGATGTCCTTCTTAAACTGAGGGGCCCAGAACTGGACACAGTACTCAAGGTGTGGCCTAACCAATGCAGAGTACAGGGGCACAATGACCTCCCTGCTCCTGCTGGCCACACTATTCCTAATACAGGCCAGGATGCCATTGGCCTTCTTGGCCACCTGGGCACACTGCTGGCTCATGTTTAGGCAGGTGTCAATCAGCACCCCCAGGTCCCATTTGTAAAATGCTGCAGGAGACCTTGAACAAACCAGCTTTTACCAAATGAGGAACTGCATGTCATCATTTAGCATTCCAGAGCACTGGAAACCTTTTGTGACCTGTTAAGTCTCCCATGTCTCCAGAATTCATCAATGTTAAAGGATGCCCTGTGCCTCTCCAAGAGAAAAAATGTAATTTTTGGCTGTTATATTCACCCAGAAGCTGTGAACTACTGAAAGCTGCATGTTATCCTGAATTAGACCAAGAGGATTAAGAGAACCTGAATACTCCAGATTCTATCTGTTTTCAACTTTCTCAGTGATGTGTTACAGGAAGAAAAAATGAGGTATAAAGCAAACAAGAAATTATTAAGGTCTGCCAAATATTTGTTGGTTTTCTTTGTGAGCTTTCTAGGACAGAAAATTGTGTTTTCATTAATCACATACCTATAGTGTCTGCTCTCCACAAGCTTTCAGTTTTTCTCAGATAACAAAAGCTTCAGGATTTTCATCAAAAAGGCATTTTTTTTTTTTTGTATCTAGAAATTATCAATTTCAAAAGATAATTTGCTAAGCTGAGTCACCATGAATATTATTATTTACAATCAATGCTGATTCTCACTGTGGAACCTGAGGAGTCTTTACTAAAAGCAGGATTGATAAATGCATGCAAGCTGTAAGGCCAACAACTTCAAAACACCTTAACATCTTGTAACTGCCTGTGGTGTCCTGTGAAGACCCTATTTCTTCTGTTGCATCATCCACCCTTTTTCCCCCATCACTAGAGCCTGAAACACATTCCCCTCCTCTGACATCGGTATTCTGTCTAAAGCAGTTTGTAAATGAAAAAGAGAAGTTGAACCAGAGAGTCTAATTCAAATAGTAAACAAACTCTGGAAGTTAATTGTAATGAAAAGATTGTTTCTAAAATTTTAGTGCATGTTAACCTTTTAATTGGACATCTTGCAGGGAAGGAATACATCCTATAAAGCTTTGCACATTTGCATCACTGTAAGATACACACACAAAAAGGATGTCATGGAATGGGCAATCTCTCTTTGCCTTCAAGTTTCATTTTAATCTTAATTGGTTTGATACTGCTAGCTTTTCTGCTTGGCTGAAGGCAGAACTGGAACCTTGTAAAGCAGGCACTTTTTTCATTTCTTCTGTGTTTTAAGTGTAATAAAAGAACCTTCACAATTTCCTTATAATTTCCTTCACGTCAATTCCCTCAGGTTGCTAGCTTCATTCTAATTCTTTTTTTAAACAAAGGTACTTGGTCCTTGCTCTTCTTAGCTACCCTTAGCTTAACCCCTAATTTGATTCTGTCAGTCTTTCCCGTTTGTCACTCAGAAGAAATGCACCAGTAAATAAGAGACAAATTCTTGCTACAAAGGAACAAAAGTCGAGGTTTCCTTTATTCTTGTCCTATGCATCTTGTGGAATATTTCACTTTGCTATTGTGTGGTATCCTGCAATAAATCCATCCAAAGCTAGAAAATGCAAAAATTGAGGTTGCAGTGAAATAATACTTCAGACTAACAGCACAGAGTAGCACATACCAGAGTGAAATCTAGCTTTTTGTATAAATCAGTGCCAAGGCTGTCATTTGCTTCAGTAGGTCAGGACTTCATTTTTATCTTTATAAGAACTAGCAGCATAAGCAATCCTTTTCTAAAATTATGCATAATTCAATACTGAAAATTCAAAATGTTAAGCTAAAAAACAAAACCAAAACCTAAACACTGCTATACCATTATCTTTACAACCATGACCTAAACCATTCTTTTTCCTTTCCTTTTAAGACTTCAGGGATCATTTAAGAGAGATATTCTAGAAGTCTTTGTGTCTTATATATCAGAGTATGGAATCTGAGATTGCTTGTCTTTTGTAGTCAGGGCTGTAAATAAAACAGCCGGTATTTCAAGATTCACTCTAACTCATGAGAGAAAGTACTCACTACTCAGCTCAGACAGCTAAGAATTGGAAGGAGAAGGGGACAGACATATAATGATGAGTTGTAATCACAGGAGATTGGAATAACCTATAGACAAAGAGTCTCTATAAAGTGTGTATACCATGCATTTTATACATTCTCCTAGGAAATAAGTAATTTTTTTAGTCTCATCTTTTGTGAGACAGCCATTTATACTTTCATATAAAGAAATAATATCTGACTTCCTTTTCAATTTTTAAAAAATTTATTTTAACATTGCAGTCATTGAAATTATTTTTTTTATACCATTACTGTTACATAGCATATTCTAAATTGTTCTTTAACTCTTTGACTAATTATTTCACCTGGGGCCCATTACAGTCAACAGAAATTTTTGTCCTGCTGCATTTTATGGCTTTTTTTCCCTCCTGCTGAATTCCCTTGGAAGTTTTGGCACTGGTTTAACTAGGAGTAGGCTCTGGTTTAAAAATTGTATTTCTGATTTCAAATACAAATGCATATTTCATAAAAAGATCTGTTTGATGTTAATAAAGATTCTCCTGCTGGAGGACATAGCAGTGAAGAATTACATTTTAGGCAACAAAAATACAAGGGTTTTTCTAAGAATAGACTTCAAGCTTGCAGTCAAAACAAATTTGGAAAACAGCAAGAACCAATAAATTAGGTGATAATGATTCTAATCTAACTGTATTTTAGAAGTATAGTCCAAGGGGTTAAAAATATGGTAATAGAAATGGTGTAAACCTTTCAAGTAAGAATGGTTATGTCATCGAGATAATATGACCTCTGTGGAAAGAGTGAAAGAAAATGAAGATAATTAATCTGAACAAACTAAGATGAGAAATGGAGATATTTGATTTCAAACATGAGGAGAATAATTCTGCATGGGAAGAAGTGATTCAGGATGGTAAGAGACCAGTCTTCTATATTCATAATGGATGGAACACAGAAATAAAAAGTAAACATCACTAGGAAAAAAAAAACCAAGCCAGTTCAGACAATAGGAAAAAAATTCCTGTCAGGATGATAAAGTACTAGAATAGACCATTTAACCTGTTCTGAGAGATTCCTAAGAGTGAAATATAAATTAAAGTAATGTGGTATATCTTATCTTGTTAAGGGGTGGATAGCTGAATGAACTGAGTACTTTTTGTCCTTTCACAGTTATTTTTCCTCCGATAAGAAAACATTTTCCTTTTATAAATAAGATTTATAGGAAATGCCTTTGTGAAAAGTTTGGTGGGTTTTTTGGGGGGGTTGTTTGTTTGTTTTTGTTGTTGTTTGTTTTAAGGAATGTGCTACATTGCTACATGTTGAGATTTGGATTTGCCTTCTTTTGAACTGGCTTTTTTCAGTTATAATTTCAATACACAAAGTGAAAATCCACAGGAAAAGAAGGAAATGGCTTGAGATTATTCCAGGGTGAGGAGAGGTAGGTGATGAGTTTTTTTACTTTGTGATTATTTACTTTTAAAGTAAATTTAAAGATTATTCAAATGTATTGATTAATTCAGCTTTGGAAAGTAGTAGAGTTTTGTAATGTCAGTATTTCCTGCAGATTTTTGTTTTTAAATCTATCACTGTATCAGAAACATGCAAGTTTTCAGTATTTCACTTTTCCAAAGGAATACATTTGCTGATGTTAATTTTAAATGAAAGCTCCCTTAGAGTTTAATGATATGGTAATTTTGTCATGTTTTCATAATATCTTCTCTGTATAATCTATGAGTTCCACTGAACTTTATGGAACTGTTGTATTATGTCAACCAGGAGCTAGAAATAGTTTTCTCTTTCTGGAAAAAAGCAACAGTGTATGCAAGTGATACTGGATAATAAAACTTGACTTGATCTTGTTCTGTGGAAATACTTCACTAAAAAAGTCTGTACTTTGACTAGCAGTGTTCTTTGTTTCTAGGACTTATCCCTCTCTGTGTTGTACTTGTGGAGAAAATCTGAGTCATGGTTGCCTCTGCATACACCAGCTAACAAATTAAGACAAATAATTACGTGTTTCTTCTAAGACTCACTATAAAAGCAACACCACCATCTTTATTTGAACACAGAAGGAAAAATATATTGACAGAGGTGAATCTGACACTTTATTCTGCTCTAGTAAGACCTCACCTGGAGTACTGTGTCCAGCTCTGGTGTCCTCAACACAGAAAGGACATGGACATGATGGAGTGGATCCAGGGGAGGGCCTTGCAAATGATCAGGGAATGGAGACATCTCTGTTATAAGGACAGGTTGAGGGAGATGGGGTTGTTCAGCCTGAAGAGAAGACTCCAGGGAGACCTAATAGAGGTATTCCAGTACCTGAAGGGGGCCTACCAGAAGGTTGGAAAAGGACTGTTCAAAAAGGCCTGTAGTGACAGGTTCTGCTTCACAGCAGATAAAATGTATTGCTAATCAGGTGGGGTTTTTTGTGGAGAATTCCCTCTACTGACACCCTCTTCTTTCTCTTTTGGATGCATCCTTTTTAATTCTGAGTGTTGATGTCATGGTATCACATGTATCATTTTCCCAAAAGGCTTTTGACATATTAATGTGCTGCAGATATTTTTGAAGTCTTCTAGACTTCCCTGAGTATTTTCTAGATTTATTAAACAACTTCCATTGGGGAACTCATGGAATCAAAAAATTATCATCTGCTGCTTCTACTGGACTAGAAATTACTTTGCTATGATTAAAATTAGATGGATTTAGGTTGGACAATAGGAGAAAGCTTTTCCACAATGAAGATAGTGGAACAGGTTGCCCAGAGTTGTGGTGAGGGCCCCATCCCTGGAGACATTCATGACTGAACTTGATGGGGCCCTGAGCAAGGTGATCTAGTTAAAGATGTCCCTGCTCATTGCAGGGGGGTTGGACAAGATGACCCTTCCAAACTGATGTGTTCTATGATTCTATGGCATGATGACCTCGTAAAAAATTACGAACAGAAGTTTGTAATGAAAATTTCATTGTCTGCAGCATCATAGTCTGCTTTGCTATCTTATCTAGCAGTAGTATTACATGAGATTAGTTTTGTTTCTTTATTCCTAATGTTATTCCTCGTTGTGTGTACCCCATCCTGAAGTTAAACTACCTGTTTCTTATTATTTATACTTTTCTTAATGTTGTCCCAAACACTAGGACATTTTTTCATTGAAGTAGGAGATTTCATCCACATGTTTTTGTTTTTTGGTTTTTTTTTATAACCAAGTTATAGAATCATAGAATAATTCAGGTTACATGGGATTTCTTCAGGTCTTTAATTCCACTCCCTACTTGAACATGGGCTAGCTTCAAATTTTGATCAGGTTGCTTAATGCTTTGCCCAGTGCAGTTTATCAAGGGCCATGCTCCAGTTTGCCTTGCTTTCAAAATTGTTTGTCTTTGCCCAGAAAGAATTTCCATTATCACAGCTCGTGACTGATTCCTTTTGGGTTTTGCTTCTAACTGAGTTGGTCTGGCTGAAAGTTAATGCTGGGGTGAAACTTCAACCCACCACAGGTTCACAACTCTGAAGAGTCTGACTTCATCCCCTACATATTCTCTCTTCTCCTTAGGATGAAGGACACATATATTGTCATTTTTAAAATACTTTTTGTACATAATGAATTTTGCTTTTCCATTTCAAACTACGCATAATGTGTGTATGTAGAGACAGAAAGAATCCATGTTATTGTGAATGTCTGCATTTTCTCCTATGAAATAAATATCACAGTAGTTCCCAAAACAAACCAAAGACTAGCCCCATGATTCATCTTCATCTGTCATAATGAGATCCAAGATAGTTATCTCATGCTGAGGGTAATATTTAAATTCTGGAGCATGAACTCTAAATACTAATTTTGAGTTTGATGATATAAGAATACAATACATATTACAAAGACTTGTATGATTTACTTTAAAGGTATGATTCTACAGCTGCCTAAACACAAGCAAATTGAATCTCAGCCACCCACCCTCCTTCTTATATGGGTCCCATGTAACCAGCTGGTGAGCTTGTTAAAGGACCAAACTTAGCAAGAATCAGCCTCTGCAGAAGATTGGTGTTTAGCTGGGAATCAATAATAAGAAGCTGACAACCGAGGCCCTGAATGGCTTTTCTTCGAACAGTGAGTTGAGGCTCTAACAACCTCTGTCTTCTTAAGTAAGTGCCAGTGTTTAGCTCAGTGTCACACATCATTGTATTTTACAGAATTCTTAGTGTTGTAATGTAATTTCAGCTGTTGCTAAAAATGAGAAGCAACTTTAATGTTCAGCACCGCTTTAAAAAGACATGCACTGTGCAAGTTAGTCAAAGAAGATTAAACACACTTTTTTAGGGTCATAAAATTAATTCAGTGCTGCTTTATTTTTTTAATTTTTTTGGTGTTCTTGGAAGGAAGCTGTTAGATCAGTCATATTTACTGCATCAAGCAATATCTTCATAAAATAAACAGAGAAAGAATTAATGCTGTGACATTATATGGAATTTACAGACATGATGAAAGTTTCACTCATATTGAAGGTGTTTCTGTTTCTGTCAATGGAGTAACACCAGCTTAATTCCCCAGTGATGGAGCTCTACTTCTGTTATTAATGAACAAATTGCTATTTTCACAAGGGTTCATAAGACATCCAGTTTTTCCTCCCTGTTTATTTAGGAGACTCTTAAGGCTTTCTTTGGGGATCTCATTATTTTCTATATGGCTAGAGAAAGAAATGAACAGAGTCCTACAGGACATTTATGTATACATAAAGCAGAATAAGTTATCCCTCTAAAGGGAAGCAAGAAGAAATGGAGACGAAATCAGGAGCCACACAGGCACAACCTTTCAGGTCTGCAAACTGTGAAAGATCTAGGTGCAATATTTTAGCTTACTTTCTTTGCAATCTTTTAGCTTACTTTCTTATCACCCTTAATGATTTTATGATTATTCATAGTCTTCTATAAATCAGAGTAAAGAGTTGTTTTAATATAGGGGGAAACAAACCCAAACCCAGTGGATCTGATTCGTAGATTATGAACTTGAACATAGCTAATTAGAGCAATAGTGATCTATTCCAGCTGAGCACCTGAAATTTTCTGCCCTGTGCTTAACCAAGTGAATGACAATATTTCATTTGGTGATTGGTTGCTAATGTGCTATGCTTCATGTGTCAATACTCCCTTTCCTAACTACAGGCAAAGACAGTAAACTGAATATACAAGTGACACATAGACTTTTATTACAGCTCAATGAAGTAACACTGACTTACAACACACTTACCATTACCTGTCCCACATTTTTTCACGCTATCTTCCAGTGGATCTAGTGAGATTGGTTTGTTTGTTTGTTTGTTGTTTTGTTTTGGGTTTTTTTGTGGCTTCACTTTTCCATTTAAGCTAAATTTGATGACATGATGTAAGCATTAAAAAGTGTAAGTGGATAATTGCATGAAGAACAGCTTAAATTCTTAAAGGACATATGTCAGGAGGATGGGAACAGTCTTTTACCAGTGCTGACCAGTGACAGGACAAGAGGTAACAGGCACAAATTTCAACATAGGGATTTCCATCTCAATATTAGCATGAACTTTTTTACTTTTAGCCTGGTGGACCACTGGAACAGACTGCCTACAGAAGTCATGGAGTCTCCAGCTCTGGAGTCATTCAAAACCTGCCTATACACATTTCTGTGCAGCCTGCTCTACGTGAACCTGCTCTGGAAGGAAGGGTTGGACTAAATGATCTCCAGAGGTCCCTTCCAATCTCTGTTATTCTGTGATTTTTATCAGTGTCTTCAAATATGCTGCCATTTTGAATCACCAACAAAGAGATGGAAGTGCTGCAGTACACTGCTTAATGTTTAATTTGGTCAAGAAAAAAAAAATAATGGAAAGACAAAAAATAGGGATGGTCTTTAAGCTCATTCTTCCGTGTCTATCAAGGACAAAAAGGAAAACAGATGTGGACCATAAAGGAGACAGAAGTGAGAGGATTTCTGCTCCAGGGGGATCTCCCTAAAGTAGATGGAAGTGAGACATCATGTTGTTCAAAGACATAGATTCATGACAACTTTAAGAGAGGACTGCAAAATCTATATCTTTGCTGTAATTTCCTTTACAAAGTAAGGTTAAAAAAAAAAAAGGGGGGTGGTGGTGTGGTGGAAATTAACAACATCATTCACGTCTGTTGACAAAATATTATAGTGTCCTCCCTACTCTATTCATGAGGTCTGTGGTGACAGGTTGGACTCGATGATCTTTGAGGTCTCTTCCAACCTTTGTGATACTGTGACCATTATAATTATCTGCATGCATTTCATGGCTGAAATAAAATAAAATGCAAGATTATTGACATTTTTCCCAAGTTAATAGAGTCACCTTTTCATTTAGAAGAAAAAGCTGTATACTAAATCACCCTCTTCATGGAAGTGTGCCCAGAAGTGTTCTCACACAGGTTTAACAGGCTCAAAAAGATTTAAAAGCCTTTTCTGTTTACAGTATAGAATCATTCAGGGTTGGAAGGGACCACAAGGATCATCTAGTTCCAACTGCCCTGCCATGGGCAGGGACACCCCACATTAGATCAGACTGGCCAGAGCCTCATCCAGACTGGTCTTAAACACCTCCAGGGATGGGGCCTCAACCACCTCCCTGGACAACCCATTCCAGGGCTTCACCACTCTCATGGTGAAGAACTTCCTCCTCACGTCCAGCCTGAATCTCCCCACCTCCAGCTTCATTCCATTCCCCCTAGTCCTATCACTACCTGATATCCTGAGAAGTCCCTCCCCAGCCTTCTTGTAGGCCCCCTTCAGATACTGGAAGACCACAATTAGATCACCTCAGAGCCTTCTCTTCTTCAGACTGAACAGAAGGTTCCGAGGTGACTTAATTGTGGCCTTCCAGTTTTGTTTAAATGTATAGCCCTAATGGAAAGATATTTGAAAAAATAAAAGATTCTGAAGAGTTCCAGCATGTAAGGGGAAAAAAAAAAAAAAAAGTATTGAATACATTATTTTGTCTCTTTTCCTTGGAACTACACATGAAAATACATTTCACTTGAGATAAGATTAATGTGAAACCAGACAGGACAGGTGGCATCTGTTAAACCTGCATACAAAGTACATTGGAAACAAATTATAATATAGATTTGTTATCACTTATCCTTCCTGGGTTTTTTTGGTTGGTTTTTTTTTTTCCTCCAAAAGACTATCCTGGAAATGTATTTCCACAGAAGCTGTGGCAAAGATGTATTAAAGCTGGGTAAAACTTAAAGACTACCACTTTTAGAGCCTGCATTGGACTTAATTAAAACTTTAGGAAGTTTTCTTTATCAAAACAGATAGACAACTACATGGTTTGGTGACTGTGGAGCTGGTAATAGATTGATGTCAGTGATGCAAGTTCCTAGTCTGATTTTAGGCAGATCTAGGACTTTACCTCAATACACTGTGGTCAAAGCAGACTCTAAATATAACTCTTGGTCGTTCTAGAGCTGGAAAGGAAGACATTCTCTGTTACTTTTAGATTTACCTCTTATAAAAACTTTCATGATTTCCATAAATATTTTCTTTTTTAATGTATCAGAGGGTTGTCAAAATCATACTTTGCCAAAACATAACAAGCCTTAAATAAGCTTAGTGTCTTAGAGAAAAGTTGCAAGGACACTAACTGAAAGACAAAGTCTCAGTGTTTAGCAGTGATTAAAAAAGCAAGAGAGACTGAAGGATAAATTAAAATTGCATGAATTCTACTAAATATTAAAGCCACTATAAGAATCATTCTCATTAACATACCATATATATCCCATTCAGATTTGATCACTTTGTCCTTACAAGTAAGTGAAAGAAAGCAAATGGTCCTGAGAAGGGCAACAAAAGATAATGAGAAGCATGAATGCTGGGAAGGAGGACCTCTGTGAAAGAGAATTAACAAAATATAGTTGATGTTTTGATAAAAGGGAAAGAGGAAAGTTGTTAACAATATAAAAACATATAATAGAGGAGAGAAGTTAATCTTGAAACTTCTCTAAGTGCTTTTTTTCTTATTCCATTTCAGAAATACGAAATGGCAGAGGGTGTAGGCAGGCAGATGAGGGTTGTATTTTGGCATACAAATTTGTACCATGATATTTTTTGAGGCACACACATTTGAATGCTAAAAGAAAAACTAGAAAGATCTGTAAAAGTCAGTCATTTTGACACACAAACCACATCTTTCCCTGAGAACTTTCTTTCAAAGAAATGAATAAGCTTTCCCTTATTCCATTTTAAAAACAAAGACATGTTCTTAATATAAATAGCTGAACTTTTATTATCTTTTTTAAAACCCTGTGTTTTTTTCTCATCCTAAGTTTATGCTCACAATGGCTTAACTCAAAATCCTCCCTTCTCACAGTTGGCATGCCCTACAATTTGTGTGCATTTTTGCAGACATCTCTGTGACCTCCATATGTTAGATAGCATTCCAACAGTTGCTTTGCAGAACCCCAAGCCAGTTACTATCATACATGTCTAAAAGTTATGTAATTTTATATAGCAGGTACTAGGAGCAGCTCCAGGGATAAGCAAAAGTTGCTATCTAGAACAACACACTTGTTGAGGAAGTGGTAATCTCTCTCCTCTTTCTTTCTATTTGGAAGAGTGCAAGAAAATCAAGTGGATGCTGTTATCAGTGATACTGGAGAAGGAAGTTCAGCAAACAGGGTGATAATTACTTTTGGGGTGAGTGGATTGAACCTACATCAGAAAATGTTTCTGTTTCCACTCTCTTCATGCTTGGGTAGCAGAAGTAGCAGAAAGATCTATATTCCAATATTTTTTTTTTTCCTAGACACCAGGTTTAGTTCAACCTCTTCTTTCTGTTTTTTCACTTCTTGTAATCTACCTTTGTCCTAAGCCTTGAGACGGCAAAATTCAGTATTTCCTACCCTGCTGAGAGGCGCTGTGCAGTCAGGCTCTCAGATGTGGCTTCTATCTCTCAGACTGCTACTTGTGTAGCTTGAATGTCATTTTGTTAGGTCAAAGATGCTGCAGGTGAACACTCCTACAATTGCCCTCTTAGAGACTGTACATTTGTTGTCACCAGGTTCTTTTCCTTTTAATGGCTTATTTAATAACTTGAGCTTAAAGTAGGGACATTTTTTATTTGTTAATCCAATACAATAATCAGTAAGATATATATAAGGACATTCATTAGTTTCATAAACTCTGGATGAAACATTCTGTATGGGAAAACTCCATTAACTGAATTAACTCAGTCTCAGTAATTTTTAAAATAAAAGATATGTCAGTGTGGTCAGTGTGTGGAGAACTGGTACTGCATGTCTCAGTAAGAAAACTGATGTAGGTGTAGGATGAGAAAGTGGATTTCACTTTTAAGAACAGGAATTTTTTTAGAGCAAGTAGACATGCAAACTGTTGAACATTGACAGCACTCCTTTATTACTTTTTTGCGGCTCATAAGTTCTTAAGGCTAATTATGAAAACCTAGAGGTCAACACTATCAGCTATTTTCCTGCCAGTCATACTCCCACCTTAAAAAATGAATACTATATATGTCAGTTTTTGCTATTAAAGGTTTTGAACTCAGATAATTGTAACAGTGTTGGTACAGAGTCACCCTGAAAAGAGAAAATGCCAAATACAGCATTTCTTTTGCTGTAGATATGGAGGCTGTCCACCTCCAGAAGGCTATATCACAACAGGCTTCACTCACAAGTTCTCCTTGTAGTCATAAGAGTTAAAAGGCTTTCAAAAAATAAAGCTTCTGGTTGTTTGGGGGTTTGCTTGTTTTCTTGTTGTTGGGGTTTGTTTGTTTGTTTTAAACCAAGCCTTATAACTAGTGAGCTGTTTTGAGAGACTCAACTGCCCTCACCTCCACCGCAGATGAAATTAAAAAGCAAAAAACTTCAAATGGGTGTATGCACCCATCTAATAATGCACACCATGTACTGTGCATTATTAACTCTCCAAGAAGAAGTCTACTGCTGCAGAAGATAACTGAGGAACCATGTAGAAAGATTCCAAAAAAAGAGTTAGGTAAGTACAAACTAGAATAGCAGTTTTATAGTTGTGTTATCTTGGCTAGACAGAAATTACAAGGCCTGCCAGTTTCCTTGCTTTAGAGCACAAATTGAACATATCCTTGATTTGACAACCAATGTCCTGCTATCCTGCAGTGTTTCTTTTCAGGATGTCTTTGCAGACAAAAATAAAGCCCAGTTACACCAGGTGACCACGAAGGCCACTCTGTCACTCCCCTGCAGCAGCACAGGGAATGACAGCTGTGCTCAGGTCATCACAAGTTGTCTCTGCCTCTCCTTCCTCACACTCCTTTGCTCATCTCTCACGTCCACATATGTAAGATCAGATAACACTACTTGGAGCAGGTCCAGAGGAGGGCCACAGAAATGGTCAGAGCAATGAACAGCTCTCTTGTAAAGGAAGACTGAGAGAATTGGGGTTGTACAGCCTGAAGAGAAGGCTCTGAAGAGACCTTGTTGCTGCCTTTCAGTACTTAAAGGGAGCCTATAATAAAAGTGGGAACAATCTTTTTATCAGGGTCTGTCAGGATAGGACAAGAGTGATGGTTTTAAATTAAAAGAGAGTAGATTCAGACTAAATCTAAGGAACAAAGTTTTATATAGTGAGGACAGTGAAATACTGGCACAGGTTGCCTGGAGAAGTGGTGGATGGCCCATCCCTGGAAGTATTCAAGATTAGATTGGATAGGGCTCTAAGCAACCTGCTCTGGTTGAAGTTGTTCCTGTTAAAGATCCCTTCCAATCCAAACCATCCTATGATTCTATGACTTTTGCACATTTCCAATAACTCAAAAACTTTCTATGTTAGTAATTTTACTTGATTTTTAAAATAAAAATTATTTTAATAAGAAGGAAGGAAGGAAGGAAGGAAGGAAGGAAGGAAGGAAGGAAGGAAGGAAGAAGGAAGAAAGGGAGGCAGGAAGGAAAGAAGGAAGGAAGGGAGGCAGGAAGGAAGGAAAGGAGGAAAGGAGGGAGGGGGCGAGGGAGAGATGGAAAACAAACCAAAACAACGTTGTGCTGGCCATTTGTACCAGTGCTAAAAAAATATCAGCTATATGTTTTTCCTTAAAGAAATGATCACCTCTGAGAGCAAAGTATATTGTCACAAACTATCTATGAGTCTCTCGCAGTGCTTTACAAAAAGCATTTTTCTACTACTTCAAATACTGAGCAGCAGCTGGGAGTGATTCAAAGCTTCCAACAGAGTTCATGACAGATATAAGGAACCAAAGAGAAAAGAAACACAAAAAGACACTGTCAGTTTGTGACCAACACGGGAGAGAGAACCAGGAGGTATTCAGTGTGGTTAGGAACATTGAATCATTATCGCTTGGAAAGCCAGATTCCAGTGAACTCACTACTTGTCTGTCCTGGAAAAAAGTAAGTCAAAGAGTCTGGCACACACAATCAAGGATTTGGAACAAGTCTTAGTTTCTGATTTATGTGTTCAAGACAGCCTGAGACATTTCTCCTACCAAGCTTCTCTAAATAGAAAGTATAGCAAAGGTGTCGTTGATGCACAAAGCAAGTTGTCACTTGGGAAATTGGGAAAATTGTGATTGTATATGGTCTTTGAGATATATACGCTCTTTATATTTAATATGATTTTTTATTAGGACTAATGTGAAACAAAGGAACTGTTCCAGATTATAGTCTGTGCTGACTGATTATCTGCTCTGCAAACCTTCAGATGCAGATAATGTGTCTAACAGCCCTGCAGAATGTAGTCTTCATGAATCCTATCTCTCTGGTGTTCATATTACTATCTATTTTCTCTCAAATGGCTCACCTTTTTTGATTGCTGAGGTACCTTAGTGATATCTCAGATAAATCACAGTAGGTGAAAGACCAAACATGTTACTGGGCTTTTTATTTGGCTTATGACAGAAGCTATGTTAAGGGAAGTAAATGTCAGCTTCTGAAAATGGCATCAGAATGATGAAAAGAATCTAGTTTTCTTCATTTCATTTTTCTTAAAAAGCCCATGGAATAGGGTTATGCACATAAGACATGAGCAGTTGCTATTAAATGAGACTATTAGCTCAGATGTTTGCCCTTTTCTTAACTTGGACTAACTTAAACTAAACATGGATACTTCACAGAAACAGCAACACTAGGAACCTAGTTATCTCAGTTTCTTTTATAGTTAACGGAGAAAACCCACCACAGAATGCAGACGTACTCTGAAGTTGCCCATATTTTTCTGCTAGTCATAGAATCACAGCATGACTGAGGTTAGCAGGTATTTCTGGAGACTTTCTCCTCCAATATCCTTTTTCAAAGCAAGTTAACCTACAGCTGCTTTGAAAGGTTTGGATCCAGTTGATTTTGAATATCTCCAAGGATGGAAACCCCACAACCACCATGGGGGAATCTGCTCCAGTGCTTGGCCACCCTCGTTCATTCTTATGTAATAAAATTGTACAGAAATGTGGGTTGATTAGGTTTACAGATGAATGATGGATTTAAACATCTCAACTAAGACAGGCTTAACATAAGTGAATTACTGACTTCCTATGAACTATCAATACTTGGTGATTTGTTTGTGGGAATTGTTTTTGTTTGTTTGTTTGTTTATTTTTCCTAGAAATGTCTATGTGATTTAAACATTTGTAAACAAAAAGAGCAGACTTTATGGGAGGAAGCATTGTTTTTTCCTAAACAAAATACCTTACTGCAAAGAGTGATGTGTCCTTTCTAATATTACTTCCTGTCCTTATGTTACCACATCCTTTTCTCCCTTCTTACAATTTCAGCTTTTACAGAAACAAAGGAGAAACCTCTTCATTCTACAAATTTCTTAATGCCATTTGATTTTCAAGGTCGCAGACATCCCATTATAACAAAGAAAATTATTTAATTATTGTCTATTAGACTCCCTCAGGCCCCTTTTGTCTTCCAACCTATTTGCTGGAAGAAGTTGGAGAAGATCCAACAATATAAGAAATACATATGTTGGGTTAGTGACGTTCATCTGATGAACTATCAGAGGATTCATGGCTGTTGTGACAATTAGTGGACCTTATGTAGTGTGGCGTAAGTTCTGGGTTTGTTCCATATACAACTGTGAATTCTTCAGTCTGTAAAAGACCTCAGGAGGCTTTTTAGAAAATTAATTTTCTTGAGATAAAATGAACCCTATTTGTGTCATAGCTGACAGCTGCTTTCCTAGCCTGTTTTTGAAAACCTTCTGCAAAGGCTGGTGCAGACTCTGCAAGCAACTGAGAAAACATCTTCTTTGCCTCACTAATATTATTAGAAAGATTTTTTAAGAGCAAATTTTCTTTACATTAAAATTCAATCCTTGTTGTAATCAAACGTCCATTGCATTTGTCCTGACTGCCCTGGCCAATAGAAGAGCAAGCTTTATACGTTAACCTTGTAGCATCTGTCCATCCATCTTTTTTTACTATTTCCAAGTATCCATCTCCTTCTGCTCTTCATTTAGACTCAGTTTGATCAGTCTTTCTTAGTAAATTATGGAATTTTGGCCTTCTGATCTTTCCCATATTTTTCTGATGTATCTTCTGATTTGATCATCACAGGGATCTGGAATATGGTGGATATTGGTTACTCATATTATATGATGTCCTTTATCTTTGAAATAATTTTCTTCCTAGATAGTATTTATAAAATCTCTTCTTTTATTCCTGCCTGAAATTTTAGCCCAGCCTTACATGCTTAGGGACCTTAACAGGCTGAAATAATACCACTGCATGAGTGTGCATGATTATCACCATCCATCAGTCAGGGAGTGAAAGACTTTATGTCTTCTGGAGGCTTGAGATTTATTCCTTCAGGTCACCACAGCAGCTAGTCATGAACCCTGTACTCAGTTAATAATAAGTCATAGTAGCCAGTCAGCTTGCACAGAATGGGGAAGATGTGATTTCTCAGGAAGGCTCTTCATAAAAGGTAGGCTGTATTGAATATTCCTAGAAGTGTGAATAAAATAGGAAACTTCCAAATATGGACTAAGATTAAAATATTAAAGCACATGTGAAGGAAAAATAGCTACATAGAGAAATCACCAAGGTTGTCATTCTAAGTTCTAAATTAGCATGTGTTCTTTAAAAAAATATTTGCTTTTGACAAAAGAATGCATAAGAATGGAGAGGAGCATGCACAGAGGTTCTGATGGAATATACCCACTACTTACACCTAGTGGCTTTGAAAATGATGCTACAGATACTAGAGCAAGATACAAATAACAGTGTTACACATTGCAGTCAGGTTAGAATGAAGCAGAAAATGCCCAGTTATGCTCTACAATTATTATTTTGTTCATGTTCACTAAATAATGTAACTGTAAAAACTGCACATGTCTTTAAGGAACCATTATTTAGATTTATCCATCACATTTCAAATTAGCTACTCTTTAGGGTATCTTGACCCAACACGAATGATATAAAATTGTATCACTCAAATGCTTTAGAGTCTATCAATGCAATTCAGTGCACTCAACAGTTATCAAAACAAAATGCCTGTTCCCCCATGTAAGCACAGGTATCTTCCATGCACTCACCTGTTTTGACAACCTCAGCCACTAACTAAGCACCATGCAGCAATTCACTCATTCCTCCCCATTCCTAGTTAGTCTTTGTCTTGGGTTAAACCATCTTCAGTGGAATGAGGAGGAGAATCAAAACAAAGAAGTAAAACTTGTGGATTGAGATAAGAATGGTTTAATAACTAAAGTATAATTATGATAAAATAATAATAATAGTAAGGAAAATAACTGGGGGGGGGGGGGGGGGAAGACAAAGAAACAAATAAAATACAAGACAGGTGATGCACAGTGCAGTTGCTCACCACCTGCTGTCTGATGATCGGGAAACTCCCCTGAGTTTCTGTTCTGAGCATGACTCTCAAAGGTATGGAATATCCTTTTGGATAGTTTGGGTCAGCTGTCCTGGCCATGCTCCCTCCCATCTTCTTGTGCACCTGCTCACTGGCAGAACATGGGAAAATGAAAAATAAATTAACTTTGGATAAGTGCTACTTAGCAACAACTAACACAGCAGTGTGTTATTAGCATTATTCTCGCAACAAAGCCAAAAAACAGCACTGTACCAGCTACTGGGGAGAAAAAATGCAGGACATAAGCAGCCAAAATCAGGGCAATGAGACTGCATGACATTTATGATAGGACAGGCTATTGATTTTATGTTTGGAATCATTATTAAAATTACAGTGTAACACTGGAAAATGATCTTAACTGTTCTCACTACAGTCTTCATGACCTGAGCTATAATCCAGAGCATCTTTATTTCAAAATCTTATGTGTAGACCAAACTGATGTCTGACTGTAAATCCCAATGCAACAAGTGATGTCACTTCCTTTTAGGAAGACCTACAGTCCTGTCTGCAAGGAAGAACTTAAGTTATCTTGCCTGTCTGACATGATAGCAAGAAGAGATATCTAAAGATCCCAAGCCCATTCACTCTGAGGCATGAAGAGTTCCTTATCTAAGTCTTCATAGGAACAGTTACAGAGTTGCCCCAGAGCAACCAAGGATAAGCAGTGTGAAGAAAATGGTTATTTTACTCTTGAAGCCAGTAGGACAAGATGTATTCTATAAAATATCATAGAGTTTACAAAAATTATTGATTGTGCTTTTCTCCCCCAGGTTCAGTTCTGTAACATTTGAAAACACAGAAATATTTATCCAGATATTATCTGCTTGAAGGAGGTGAAGATTTCTAAAATTTTATTTTGAATGCACAAAGAGAAATGCCCATTCAGCCCAACACACAAAGTTAGTTGATATAGCAGATATTTCTTCCTATTGCAGATTAATTTGCTAACAACACTTCGATTCTTACACCTACCTCATCAAACCATGCCTCTGGACTGTCTTCTTGTTTTTATCACTTGAATAATACTAGCACAGTGATCATACTGTCAAATTAGGAAGAATACATTTATTCTTATTCACATAGTGCAAAAAGTGTATCCTGGAACAAAAATAAGATGGATTAAGTTCATATAGACCTTGTTTGGAGATCGCATCCTTTCTCAGATGAACATTTATGAGAAATAAGGGATGATATTAGCTAATGCCACTTAAAGAATGTTTAATGAAAGTGTTTGTGGGCATGACTGCATTTGACGTTAATGATTTTGGTTGGGGTAACCATTCTATGTTCTGCTTTTGTGTCTTAATCCTCTGATTTACAGGAATTTGAAGCTCAAGTTATATGTTCTTCAGAACAAAGGATGCTGATGGCAAGGTTATAGCAACATAACCTAATAAAGATTTATGTTTAAAAGCTATCAGGTTTGCTAAATTCCAATTTCCTTTTTACAACCTTCCCATATTATTTCTGGCACCTTTCTCCTAGGTAGCTATAGCATCATTGCTTTGCTGTATTTTTGCTTCACTTCAAGAAAATTAGAGACTTTTCCTTTAAAAATTGTTTTCAAGAAACTGTGAAGATTCTGCAGCTGCATTTCCTGGTTGAACAATCCCTGATGAGACCAGGAGGGAGGGGAAGCCTCGTTACAGAAACTGGAAAGCAAATACACAGGACTTGGCTTGCTACACATAGTCTTTTGCTAGAGTGCGCACAGCTGCGGCGGCCCCAGAAGCATGGAAGTTGTTCTGAGGCAAGACGAAGAAAAGATAATATAAGCCTTGGGAGAGTTATTTGGCACTTCAACATAGAAGTGCTTGTACTTCCATCTGGGTTGTATGCAAAACTGTGGAAGCCAGAGCTATATCCTTCTCCTTGGGCTGTTGACAGGAGTTTGGCTCTCACTTTAATGGATTTTTTATATGTTTGCCAGAAGGTTAGAACCATAAAACCTGTGCTGGAAATGGCAACATATATTGTATGTATGAGCTCATACTGGCAGATGGAGGACAGAAAGTCATACCAGTTCTTTCATGTCCTTTGAGTCTTGCAGTTATACCTCACAATGCTTCCTACTTTTATGCACTTGCTAGCCCTTTTCCAATATTGTTTGCATTAGCTTTTTCCACTGTTGACTAGGTTTTCTCAGCATAATTCATGTCTGGCCAAAGTGATGCCCAAGTTACTTGAGCAACCAGATGCTTCTTTTACTTCAGCCTTTCATTTGACAGGCTTTGAAAAAAAAGAGTGCATCCAATCAATCCACTTTGTTCTCTTCAGTACTTTTTCATAGCAATGGGAGTTACTTCTTAAGTAAAAATCACTCTCTGTGCTACTGACAGAATTAATGAAGGTGGAGGATGCTGTTCCATTCAGGCATAATGGAGAGACCCACAGATGGTATAAATAGATGGAAATCAATTGACCTAAGCTCTGTGTGTGTGTGTGTGTACACACAGGGATGCATGTCTGTGTATGTGCATGTATACTGTCTCCAGTGATATGTCACGTAAATTTTAATAAGAGTAGTACTCACAGAATTTTCGGTGGTGGCAGCCATTCCTCTCCTTTGTTTTCAGTTTCTAAACCATTGTTCTCTAAGAATAGCACTTGTCACTACAGCTGTCATATTCAGTTTCCCAAATAACTTCATAAACTAAGGAATGATAGGATATATTGCAGAAAAGAAGGACTAAGTTTGTTTTACCAAGCATCTGAATATCCTTCCTTCTACTAAAGCAGAATAGATAAGCTGACCACTCTTAAAGGCTGAATAACTTCCATTGTACTCTTTAGTATCCCATTAAAAAATGAATATTCATATGGTGACGATAAAGGAAGTACAATAAAAGCTTGATTTGGGCCCAAGATTTAAAAAACAGAATGGATCATTTTGACCATGTCTGTTCTGCTCAACTCATGCCAAAAATTTTCACCTAATGATTTCTGTTCTGAGCTACTGTGTGTGCTTTCTTTCCACTATTTCTTGCAAACTTCACTCTAGAGATGGAAACAATTGTGGAAAAGCTGGTAATTGTGTGCATAAAGCTTCTTGTTGCTCTGAATTAAAGTGTTCTCAGTGAGACAGGGAGACCTTCAAACACTTCAGCCAGCAGAGAATCACTCCCAGAATAATAACTGCTCATCCATTACCAGATATAATGTTTTGACTCACTCAATACCACTCGGACAAACTCCAAGAAGGTCAGGGAGGATAATTTTAATTTAAACTGAGTTTATTGCCTTTTTTTTTTTTTTCACTACCTCCAGAGTGAGAGCTTTAGTCAAAATGTAATATTAAATATTCCCAAATTTTCTTAGTGGTTTTGTGACCATTTGTTGTATGTTTAAAAAAATCAAGAGCAATATTATTTCACTTAAAAAAAATTATCCTACCAATGCCAAAGAAATGTTTTCCATGCTACAAGTTACTGTTTGCTTTAGAAAACAGACAAATGATTATTTTAGTTACAGCTCTGTTTAATTCTTTTTAATTCTTTGTGGGTGTTAAGGCTTGGAACAAAAGTATTTCAAAACGGATCGAAAGCAATCACTGACTGTCTTTGGAAATCCACATTCTTTGGAAATGTAGGCTGCTTGACCCTGATGGTACAAGTTAGTTCAAACCAGTAAGAAACATCTCCATACATTAGTAATTGCTTGTTTCTCCCCTGTCTTTCATATATAATTTTGCTTCTCATCATGTTTATAACAGAATTTTATCTGGGAACCTGAAGAAACAAAAGCATGAGATGTGAATCTGTAGTAAAGTGGACTGATAACACACTACAACCTTTTTCATAGGTAAAAGAGTTTGCACAAATAAATTTACAGGTCTCTGCAACCAGCAGTTTGCAAGGTAGTGTATAAATTTGCCACAGTGGTTAAAAAATACAGTTTTCTGATGAAGTAGGAACATGATGCAGCATCAAAGAAGAGACAGTTAAGGTAGCAACACCATCTTCACCTCTGCTGTAGACTGTGAGCTCACCTACCAAAATACTATGATTGTGTTTGATAAATAACTGTAAAACAAACCTCTAGCAGAGATAAATCCAGACCAATCAATTGACTTCAGTTCACACCACATCAATAGCTGGCTTAATGCTAAGACCTGGCATTTAGAATTAAGGACAGAAAGGATTTTTTTGAGGAAAGGAGGTGTATTGGCTGCCTCTGAGGAGGGAAGGGAGACAGAATTGGAGCTGGAAACTGTTCAAACCAACTTACTTCTAATGCTATCAGATCCTTAATCTCTCACAGGAAGTAGGCTTGTATCTGAGCAAAAGAGAGAGAAATTTCTGTAACTATCCTAATAGAGCTCTGGACACCACCATAAGCTCTTTACCAGAGATGGAAAAATTATTCTGGCAATTTCTTTTGCCTGGACTTTCAGAGTTCTCTCTTAATTTTAATAGACAAATTCTCGAATATTCTTTAAAATGCCAGCATCACTACCTATGACACTACCAGCTTAGAAGTGAAATTAGATGACATGCCTCCAACTGCTTTGATGGGAGATTTTACACAGACCTATGAACATGTGAGCATAAAAAGATTTATTGCCAGGAAGCACCAAGGAAAATAAAACACCTACTAAAGCAATCTCTCTTGTATTCTGTAAAACTATTTTATGGGTGCAGATGTACAAATCCCATTGGTAGCATTACTTCCAATGAACTGGCTGCTCTTTCAGTCTACCAGCCAACCCCACTCACATTCTATCAAATAACATCACAGTATTTTTCACTGTCTTTCGTAAGTGCTCCTGTGGGGCATCTGTCAGTTTACATAACAGGAAATAAAGTGCAGAAATTGTTGGACTTTAAACATTTAAACAATATGACCATAGAAGACTACACAATGTGATGAATGATATAGAAGCCCATTGCACATCAAGTCAGCAATAGTCCTGTAAGTTCTGGCTTTAAAGCATTCTTGCCATCTTTACACAATAAAGAAATTTTGGATGTATTTCCTTCTGTCCTGAAAGGGTTTAAGTCTCTCAGTATCTCTGAAGATCAGTGAGCACATAGGTTAATTTTATGATTCCATGCAAGAGATTGTTGACTTTGTGAAAAAAAATCCATGTCTTCAATTTCCAGGATTTCTATCATATTTCACAAATCATGTTATCATTTTGTAAAGCCCCTGGGTGTCAGAGTTTGGGTGAGCCTTTCAGCTAATGCTAAACACAATAATAAGACCTCTCTGGATCTTTCAATTACTCTTTTATCCTTTTCCTACTTTTAAATAATGCTTATATCAGGATGAGTTTGATTTTTAAGTTAATGATATTATTTATTTTGGAAATGTTAGTGGCATGATGTTTGGAACTGAATACAATTGCTAGAAGCAGGCAGTTAAATGTTGCGGTGAGGGACAAATCTGTATTCTTGAGTCAAATCCCTTTTAATGGTTCATATGTTCACTGGCTCACCTTAGAGAGGGATATATATAACACACAGCCAGTTGAGGCTAGTTGAACCTATCAATTTTTGGAGCCAATTCAATCGGAATAGCTGGTTGAGTAGTCATTCACATATAGTCCTTTCTGGCATTAAAATTCATACATTTTCCTGGCAATCTCAGTCCTTTTGCTAGTACAGTATTGATTTATACAACAATAGCATAGGAGGTTTCTTCTTCCAGTCTTCCAATCTGTGTATGCTAAGGGTCACTGCAGGCATCCTTAGGTCCAATCACACTGCACATTTTATAAGCCTTGGATAATACATAGGTCACTAACTGGGACACTGCACATTCATCTGATTTGCTGGCTGAATGCTGGTAGGACTTCAATATTTGTTCATTCAGCATTGTATTTCTAATTATAGCTGTTAATAAAAGTTCTTTCACAGGAATCATGCTGGAAAAGAGAATCATGCAACATCTATTCTCATATTTATTCCCAAAAGGTTTCCTCTCAGTCATGTCCCTGACTGACTCAGATCTCAATTTTGTGTAAAGAAGACAAAGAAAAGGTTATATGGTTATCCACAGAAAGCCGAAAAAACATACTTGGTGCCATGCCTTTTTCATTGTTACTTGGAAACCATTAAAATATTAAAATGTCTACAAAAGCAATAAAACGATCACAGGAGTATGTGGTGATATTTAATTTTCCCACAAGTTAAATATCACTGATAATTAACTGTTAGAAGTTTATTTTGAAATGACATTTCAGTGGAATATCAGACCTTTACAACATAATTAAAGGTTTTCTCATTGTAATGGTGCCCTATTCCTGGTATGAAAGCTTTTCGCAACTCTCTGTCTGCTTCATAAATGATTTTTTTTAACCTTTTTTTTATTTTTCTGCCATATAATGTGGCTGTTCCTTGTTTTGTTTCTCTTTTAACTACTGGTCATAACCATCATACTATGTAATTTGGATCTCTAAGACAGTAACAGAGCTCTTTTTTTCTTTCTTTCCTTTTTTTTTTTTTTTTTTTTAATTGTTTGAGCTGGCACTTTTCTCTGATTAGGTGGATTTTTGCTGCCAGTCTAAAAAGCCTTTGCTTTTAGTAAAGGCACTGCTTCAGGACATGTTTATCTCATGTTACAACAGAAGAGAGTTAGGCAAATAGAGCTGTATTGAAAATGTCCCCCAGCTTTTACCCGAAGCAGCATTTTGACACTCCATATATATGCATTTTATATATATTAGACCAATGTGTCATCTAACCTGTCATTAAAAGAGAGAACGGTACGTATCATTACTTGACTCAGAAATCTTAGGAGGACATTTTATAAATCCCAGATCAGTCAATCATTGCTGTGGTTTTGCTGTGGCCAGCACCTTAGTGCCATCGAACTACTTGCTCACTCCTCCCACACGGTGGGATGGGGAAGAGATTCTGAAGGGTAAAAGTGAAAAAAAAAGATAGGTTGAAATAAAGACAGTTTAAAAAGTAAAGCAAAAGTTGCATAGAAGAAACAAAGCAAATCAAGGAATGAATTCACCATTTCCCATCAGAAGCAGGTGTTCAGCCATCTCCAGGAAAGCAGGGCCCAAAGAAGGTGTGGATGCCTCATTGCTGGAAGTTTTTTAATACCAGTGTGGATGAGGCTTTGAGCAACCTGGTCTAGTGGGAGGTGTCCTGCCCATGGCAGGGGTCAGAGTTAGCTGATCATTATGGTCCTTTCCACCTCAAGCTATCTTATGATTCTATGATTGATTCTCTGATTCTATGATCCTGATTGTAGGTGTAATGGTGGGAAGACAAACACCATAATTTCAAAGACCCTCAATCCCCTTTCTGTCTTTTTCCCCAAATTTATGTGCTGGACATGACACCATATATCATGGAATAGCCCTTTGGTCAGTTGGGGTCAGGTGTCCCAGCTGCATCCCCTCCAAAACCATTATTCTACTGGCTACTGTGTTATCAGTAGTGTTTCAAGCATAAATCCAAAATGCATCCCCATAGAAGCTATCATGAAGAAAATTGACTCTATCATCTCACCAGTGCAATAATATTCTCCTCTGATCCTCCTTTAAATTTTAGTCTCAAATTGAGGTAAACATTTTTCATCAAAGAAGCCCCAAATTTTAATTTGTTACAGAAACATGTTAGTGCAAGTATTACAATAATTTTATGGATGAGATTGAGATACCTTTGTGCATTATTATCCAGACATGTGCTCAGAAAGGGATTTCACTGGTATTCAGAAGGGCTGAAGGGACAAGAAGTTTCCATCAACACTAGTAAATTAGATTACACAAGAAAATTTTCCTCATGCTACTAGTTTGTTTTAGTAATCCCTAGCTGTTTTTCCATGAAAGAAAAAAATATCCTCCAAGCATTTCCCAAACACAGTCTGTGATCTAGAACAGAACAGAGACTATTTCTAGTAGATAGCTGGAAGGGTACTGTCTTTCGGGGTAAAGGGTTTAACAGTGTTCATTTAACTTGAGTCATTGTATGGAGGGTATTCTCAATGCCAGAGAACAGCAAAATGTAATGGAAAAGATAAAGCCATTATGTATCCAATGCTTCATCACTCCAAGAGTTGGCAGGGCATAAAGAAGAACAATATAAGCTTACTTTTGGTTGCTCATAAGTGAACATTACTATAGCAGGAAAGAACTTGTAGTAGAATCGTAAAAGAGTTCATCATGCACGTTTTGCTTCTGAGGTGTCAAAGGTGATCCAAAACACAACCAATATGGCTTTATATAATGGAGAGAGCAGTCAGCACAGTAATTGCTGTGGGCTGTTAAATGCATTTTATACAGGTCACAAAGCAACCTTCAAGGCATGATTCCAATCTAAAACAATTGCAACACTAGGCAGTGGGATACCCAGAGGCTACCCTGGGCTTTTGTGTCAAGGATACACCTCTGAAATATCTTAATTTTGAAGATATTTCTCACTAGAGTCTCTAAGCTCCATGACTTTCAGATATTTTTCTTATAATTTATATTTTATTGGTTAAGAAAAAAAAATCTTAGAGGCTTTACAGAATAGTTATTTTCATCATTACTTTTGTTTCCTTTTTGTTTCCTTTTAACAGAGTTTTGCTCGTAATTTAAGCTCTGACAAGTTGAAAAGTAATGTAAAGGGTATAAATATACTATAAACTTATCCTGTATCAGATGGAAGAAAAAAGAGAAGAAGAACAAAAAATAGTTTAGCAGAAGGATGAACCCTTTTATTTCAATATCAAACAAAATCCTCAGGTCAAAACCAAGTTATGAAAGAGTTATCTTCCAAGAAACTACAAAGAGGGAGTCTAGGGGAACTCTGCTGTCTGTATTCATATAATATTCTAGACAGGGATCATCTCAAAACATGTCACAATAACAATCACAACAATGTCAGAAACATCTACTGAAGTAGACACAGAGGCTTTTGGAGAAGATGAAGAGATTTATGCTGTCGAATGTGAGAAGAGCAATGCCTTATTTCTTAGATGCATTAATAAAGTTCCTTCATGAGAATGATCTTATGCTGAAGGAAGTAACATGAAAATCATGTCCAGAATATGAATATAATAAACCAGGTAGATAACGAACTCAGATTTTTAAACAATTATAAATTCTGAAAGGGTTAATTTCAACAAAGGTCTTTAGAAATGCAGAGACTCAAAAATAGGAGACCTCCAGGAAACTCCAAACCCTCTTACAAAGCAAGAAGTGGCTTTCTCTCCATTTTACAACTGGAAAGAAACTGATAAGCAGAAAGAGGGAGAATCTGCATAAGGCAAGTGGCAGCCAGAAACCCTCAAGTTTCTGGATCCCAAGGAACCTACTGTGCAACAAATCACCACGCTCCCACAGTGCTATTGAAGAGGTATTGGCAGCTCTGAGAAAGCTAGTAAGGAAAATTTCATTCTAGGAAAAAAAGAAAAAAAAAAACCCACACAACAAAACAAAAAAAGTATCACAGTATCACAGTATCACCAGGGTTGGAAGAGACCTCAAAGATCATCAAGTCCAACCTGTCACCACAGACCTCATGACTACACCATGGTACCAAGTGGCACAACCAATCCTCTCTTGAGCACATCCAGGGACAGTGACTCCACCACCTCCCTGGGCAGCCCATTCCAATGGCAAACAACTCTCTCCATGAAGAACTTCCTCCTCACCTCGACCCTAAACCTCCCCTGATGCAGCTTGAGACTGTGTCCTCTCATTCTGGTGCTGGTTGCCTGGGAGAAGAGATCAGCTCCCTCCTGGCTACAACCACCTTTCAGGTAGTTGTAGAGAGCAATGAGGTCTCCCCTGAGCCTCCTCTTCTCCAGGCTTAACAATCCAGCTCCCTAAGCCTCTCCTCATAGGCCTCTCCTCATGCCTCTGCTCAAGGCATCTCACCAGCCTCGTTGCCCTTCTAGTGACACATTCAAGTGTCTCAATGTCCTTCTTAAACTGAGGGGCCCAGAACTGGACACAGTACTCAAGGTGTGGCCTAACCAATGCAGAGTACAGGGGCACAATGACCTCCCTGCTCCTGCTGGCCACACTATTCCTAATGCAGGCCAGGATGCCATTGGCCAGTGAAGTGTACAGGGACACAATGACTTCCCTGCTGGTTCATGTTTAGGCAGCTGTCAATCAGCACGCCCATGTCCCTTTCTGTTTGGCAGCTCTCCAGCCACTCTGACCCCAAGGAAAGTAAAAAAAAAGCCAAAAAACCCAAACAAACTACCCAAAAAAACCCCAAAGCAAAACAAAACAAAACATATCAAAAAACCACCAAAAAACAGAACCAAAAATTTAACTCCTAACTATTCACAAACATCTCTTAGATGTTAAAACCTTTATCTAAATGTTAAGACATTTCTATAGTGTATTATGATGTTCACTTTTCTGTCCTTTACCTCCATGCTGAGGGTCACCTAACACTGCAGAGTGCATTAAGCTGAGGAACATCATAAGAAAAAGATTAGAAGTATCTATCTTGAGTGAAAATGCTGAGACCATTAATGAAACAGCTGCACACCACATTCACCGGCAAGCTGCATTTGACTAAATGATGGTATTAGCCTAAGGAGTGTTCAGTTGCTTCTTCTCTCCTTCTGTTTGTTCCTATTTTCTTTAAATGACGTATGACAGAGATAAAGATTGTGAGTTGACAAAGACATTCATCAGCACGTTGGATAAACTCGGACATAAAAATAAAGGATGGTAGGGAGGCAAAAGTCTCTTCAGGAGATTTTTTTTAAAGTGTTGCAGAATTTTACTGGGGTTACCTTTTCAGAACTTC
Source organism: Dryobates pubescens (assembly GCF_014839835.1). Classification (NCBI taxonomy): domain Eukaryota; kingdom Metazoa; phylum Chordata; class Aves; order Piciformes; family Picidae; genus Dryobates; species Dryobates pubescens. The sequence continues at coordinate 115,330,699 of NC_071657.1, read as the reverse complement.
ATACAGGCATTACTTAGTAGAGATAAACAAATAAAGTAGCTGCAAACCTTGGCAGAACCTCCTAGGCAATCTCACAATAAAAATACAATTTTCTTCTAAATGCTTAGCAATAGCCAGAAAAGATGTATCCAGTAGCTTTACACTTGGGCAGAGATATCCTATTCCAACTGACAAAGAAGCACTTATAAATCACAGTTAGATATAAATTGGAACTATATCTTTGTAAAAGAAAGCTAAAATTATTAGATAATCAGGCTTTAAATGTTTGCAATCTTTCTGCATCAGTATTGTCACAATCATTTGAAAAATCTTATCCAGAAAAGGTTCTTACTAACGTTTGTTGTTGGTTTTTTTTTTTCTTTTTGATAATCTTATATGCTGCATTCAAACTGTATTTGGTTCTAATCTACCTGAAGTTGATAAACACATATGTCACTAGCAGAATAGGAATAAAAATCATCAAGTAATTAATAATCGTTGTTGGTCTGGTACTTAGGAACTGAGGCATTAATTTTTTATTTTTTATTTTAAATAATTTTTCACATCTTTTTGGTTTTGTAGCTGTGATTCCTCTTCATTCCTTCATCATGATGGCTAAATGGATATAATTGACAGCAGCAGTTGACTCATTGACCCAAGGGTATGCACAGAAACAGAGGCTACCAAAAGGGTTCGATAGATATATGCAGGTGCCAGGTTGTTAAGGTTTGTGTGTGAATAACCATTCCAGAAAATCAATATGATAGTTGTCTACTGTCAAAGACAGTCAAACCAGTTTGCAGGTAATGTGATGATTTTTGTTCAAGCAGGTCAGACACCATACATAAGAATTTATAATGAAAAAAAAAGAGAAAGAAATAAGCCTATGATTAAACAACTAGGAAATATATTTTGTAGCAGTCAGGACACAACCAGTCGCAGACAGAGATTGGCACTAATTATGTTTCCAAGAAAACAAAGAGATTTTGAGCTCCATCCATGGGAAGGGAAGGGAAGGGAAGGGAAGGGAAGGGAAGGGAAGGGAAGGGAAGGGAAGGGAAGGGAAGGGAAGGGAAGGGAAGGGGAAAAGTAAAGCAAAGCAAGGAAAAGCAAAGAAAATCAAAGCAAAGACAAGACAAGACAAAAGAAAAGAAAAGAAAAGAAAAGAAAAGAAAAGAAAAGAAAAGAAAAGAAAAGAAAAGAAAAGAAAAGAAAAGAAAAGAAAAGAAAAGAAAAGAAAAGAAAAGAAGAAAAGAAAAGAAAAGAAAAGAAAAGAAAAGAAAAGAAAAGAAAAGAAAAGAAAAGAAAAGAAAAGAAAAGAAAAGAAAAGAAAAGAAAAGAAAAGGAAAGGAAAGGAAAGGAAAGAAAAGAAAAGAAAAGAAGTGAGACACTGACAACTAGCCCCAAATGACTCAAGAAAACATACAAAAGTTGTAAACAACTGTAGGATGTAAAGAACCCCCTTCGATTTCAAATTGTTCTGATAACCATGCAACTACATTACACAGAACTTGCCAGTGTCTAATTACCATGACGTCAGTCATCTAAGTGCTGAGTTACTTGCTGTAAACCTTCATCTAATCCTTCTTTTCACTGATTTAACCCCCTACCCACACAAACAGGAAGGGAATAAAAGACATAACCTGTCAATCAGTGGTGATAACACCCCCATACAATCAAGCAGCAGAGTCCAGGGGAGGATTATGCATGGGAGAAATAACAGGGTTATCAACTAGAGAAACAGCAAAGCAGTCAAAGAATGGGTAAGGGCATAATAATAGTAAATATCCTGGGAACAATTCTAAGCAATTCATTCCAGTAAACACAAATGCACATTGTATTAAATCAGTGTTTTTAAAGAGAAGATAGTTTGTCCGATGCTTAGAGAGATTGTGTAAGAATGAAGTGAGCTGGTGGCATAATGAGTGTTGTTACTTCTCTTTTCTGTGACTTTGACCCAATCTATTGCTGTTTATCTTTCTAAACATACTTGGAGGCTAAATTTCAGCAAAGATCAATAAATATCTATGTTTTGTACATCCAGTTAAGGTATCTCTCCAAGAAAGAGATAATGAAAAGGCTGAAATTAAAGACAGGATTTGTCTTCCATTTTGTTAAATGCTTATCTTGCTAGATCTTCTAGGAACTCTTAGGAAACTTTGTTCTGGCTCTCAGAATAAAAGAAATGCTAGAAAATACATCCTACACTTGAAAGAGAACTATTTCTCAAAGTGCAAGTACAATTTGCAAACACAAAAACCTCCCATTCCTAGAGCTCATTGGCAAGTTGTTCAGTGAAGTGACTGTTCATTAAATATCTGCTATGCACAACTCAACTCCTTTCAGAAGAGTTAAAATACAGTTATCACAGGACTATGACAGGCTGGAAAGATTCTTATTCTGAAGAAGTTAATATGAATGACCAGGGCACTCACAGGGATGAGCAAAGAGTCTGTTCACAGCTTGGATAAGTAGATGCTTCACTGGGTAAATAAACCTAGCTGTATGGCCAGGCCAGAAGATTGGTAGTGAACAGAGTTAAATTAAGTTGGTATCCAGCCTCAAATGACGTTCCCAAGAGTTCAGTTCCAGGGCCAGTTCTCATAAATAACTTTTCCAATGATCCGGATGAGATGATTGAGTGTGATCTCAGTAAATTTTCAGGTGACACTAATTTGGGAGAGAATGCTATGGTTGAGGATAAGAAGGTTCTGCAGAGAGATCTTGACAGGCTGTGTTGATCAGCTGAGACTAATGGAATGAGATTCAAAAAGACCAAGTGCCAGGTCCTGCACTTGGGTCACAATAACTCCAAGGCTCTAGGTTTGGGGAAGAGTGGCTGGAAAGTTGCCGAACAGAAAAAGACCTGGCAATGTCAATTGACAGTTAGATAAATGAGCCAGTGTTGTGCTCAAGTGGCCAAGTAGATCAACATCATCCTGGTCTGTATAAGGAATAGACAAACAGGACCAGGGAATTTGTTGTTGACTTGTACTCAGCAACTGGGAGACCACGCCTTGAATACTGTGTCCAGTTTTGGGGCCCTTACTACAGGAAAGACATTGAGGTGCTGAAGTAGGTCTGGAGAAGCACAGCAAAACTGGTGAAAGGAGCAGCTGAGGGAACCAGGATTGATTAGTCTGGAGAAAAGGAGGCTGAGAGGAGACTTTATCAGTCTCTACAACTACCTGAAAGGAGATTAGGTGTCAGTCTCTCCTCCCTAGTATTAAGTGATAGGAAGTGACCACAAATTGCAGCAGGGAGGTTTAGATTGGATATTGAAGAAACTTCTCCAATGAAACAGTTATCAAACACTGGAATAGGTTCCCAGGAAGGTGTTTGAATCCCCATCACTGGAGGTGTTTAAAAGGCAAAGAGATGTGCTGAGGGAAATGATTTACCACCAGAAAGGTTAGAGTTATATAATGTTTGGTCTCAATCTTAAAAGTCTTTTCCAATAGCAACAATTCTATGATTCTATTCTAAGTACAAAACTTTTCTTGGACTGGGCATAACAGTAGACCTCAAGCCTGGTGAAAGTCCTGGCCTGATATAGAACAGATCTCTCTTCTGTTTTCATTCCAGAGCAGACATACTTTTGAACTCTCCAGAATTTTAACAGGATAGAAAAATACTTTCCATGCAGTGCTACTTACCATCTGAGACTCTGAGCAGTTCTCTCTATTAAGCTATCTTTATAATTCTATGCAGGTTTGGGAAATTATGGCTATCCTTCAGCTCTACATGCAGCAGAAGCATCTCAGTCAGGTCACCAGAGAAGAGTCCCCCCAAACCTGGGATTCAGAATGGAACAGATGTTTAATATAATACAGTTGGAGAAGAAAGACTCAGTCATATCTATCTTTTATATTAATATGTCTCTTGGTTAAAATATTGTCCAAAAAAGGGCAGGAAATTATATTTCCCTACCACTCCTGCATCTGATAGATCACTGAAAGAATGAGCTAGCTGAGATCACTCCTTATTTCTTCCACAAAGATTACAACTCTGTTGAGGGGAAGAAAGCAAGATGTGGTGGGGAGGAGGATGGGGAGTTAAGAAGCAGCATGACTTTGTGATGTAGTCACACTGAAGTGGAGAGTTCTGTTTTGAACTGCCTGCTCCCACACTGTTTCCCTTTTGAGCCAGTGGCTCTACAGGATTCAGGATTTTTCCTCCCAGGTAACATCTTTGGCTTCTTGCTTTTGCAGTCCTTTCTAAGCAGCATCACAGAATATTTTCATGTTCAGAACACAATATAAAACAAACAAGCAAAGACTGTTGAAGCCAAACATCACATCATTTTTTTTCTGTCTACTTTTAAAAATGAAGCAGCTGCAATCACTGCTTGGTTTTGTATGAGCCCCTCAGCCCTATCAGTCGAGATTTGCTGTTGAACTGATGAATAGCATGGCATAATATCCAAAAGCTATTTATATGCAGTGACACCTGGTCTGTAGCTCAGAGACCTGGAAAGTACCAGGGTTAAGGTGTTTGGTAAGTGTTGGACTCTACAAAGTTGGGGGTGATGAATACATCCACTTAAATCATATTGTATATGGCAACATCACCAGTTTTAGACATCTTGTAAGTTTAAATGGAAGTAATCTTGGGAAAAAAAAAAGGGAGGAAATTGAAGCCCAGCATTCAGCTTCCCCTTCACAAAAATGAGCTCTAGGTCTCCCTTCCCTTTCAGACATTAATAATACTACTGTCCAAAAGAAACATCTTGTCAGAGATCTTTCAGAGTATACAAAGAGTCAGGAACGACTGGAAGTTTGATGTATCCTCCTCTATATGTTCCTCATAAGCCAGGGAAACAGCAACTAAGATTAATGAAGTCTCTTAAGATTACCTGGTAAAATGTGAGTCTGTTCCAGCTTGTGCTATAATTTTATAATTTTTTTTTTCCTGTCAAAGCAGTCAGAAGTAGTCTTAGAAGTCTTGGGTCCTGCAACACATATTTGTTGTGTTGCTTAACTGACAGTCAGCATCTAACACATAACTTTTAATTATTAATTTTTCAGTGATAGCCATAGGGGCATTGTTATGGCTCTCTGAATGGGGAAAAGGCAATGGACATTATAAATAATTTACTAAAAATGATATATGCAAAATGAGAAAGCACTGCTGAGCAGCACATAAAGAGCTGTGCTTCAATGGCTACTGTAAAATTTCATACAACTAGAACTTGAACTGTTTCCAGTCCATAAAAGCCATCTTATGTCTGCCTCTTGATTTAGAAAAGAATCCACGGTGTGTTGATTACACTAATTACAATTGCAGTTGAATTGCTTCTTATTCCTCAACCACTAGGAACCATAAACACATCGCCTTTGTTCTGTTTGAACAATGTGCTTGACTTCAAATTATGGGCATAGAGAGATTATATTCTAAATAATTTCATACTCTGTGTATGGAGAATAATGAGATTTCATTGCATAAGATCCACAGTGTGAAGTGTCCCATTTGATGATGTAGTGCTGACACCAGGAAGAAAAATAAATGCATAGCATTGCAACAATGTAATGGGTTACGGCAAACCCCCTCCCCACCACACGCAGAAATAACGACTCAAACAAACAGATTGCAAAGGTGATGGAAAGTTTAAATAGAGAACAGTGAGTGTGTGCAGAAAACTAGAAACACAATGACAAGAGAGACCCCAAAACAGTCCCAGAAAGATCCCATCCCCACCTGAGGGTGCACCCAAAACCCCCAGGGCTCCTCCTTCCACCCCCCCGCTAGGCTAGCCTCAGCTGGCCAGATCTGAGACTGCCCATCCCCTCGTGGCCTTGGGCCTAGCCAGGTCCATGGCCGGGAGATCTCTCCCCCAGTTACCGAGTGTTGGAGAGGAAGAAAAAGAGGAAATGCCAGACCCCACCATAAAATTTATAGTGGTGCAAGGGATTATGGTAGAAATACATAATTTCCTGTGTCCACCCACTGGGCTGGACTTCTGAACACAGGAAACACCCCCGTAGCAGAGGGCACCCAGCCCAAACTACAGCAAACAACAACAACAAAGTCAAAAAGAGAGAAGGTAGCTGAGAAAACAGAAAAGGTGGAACACGGGTTTGGAGACTGAAGATGGTCTAAGGATAAAGGAAGAGTGGCAGGACTCTTGAAGGCTTTGCATTAAGATACACAACATGTACATGAGAGGATCTCTAAAAGCTTAAGATTGACCTTCTTTTCCTAGATCCATTTGACATGGACATTGTAAAAGGTAACTAGCATATTCAGAGGCTTAGAAAGAACCCTATAAGAAACTCAACAATATTATTGTTAAAATTAGCTTCTTGTTAGCACTAGAGTGTGAACAGCCTGACTGAAATTCTTTTCACTCCCATACCCCAAAATGAATTTTCCTGTTAATTATTCTATACTCTGTCACATCACAGCTGGAAACTTTGATTCACAATTCTTATTAATTGGCACTACAGCCGTAACACTGGACAGAAGAGGACTGTGCAAGTAGAAAGTGTTTGTCAGAGAACTGAACTTATGCAGAGCAATACACACTTAAGGTAGAAAGAAAAGTATTGCTTTCTTGGGAGAACAATCATTTCCATACCCTTTCAGAACAGCCGTGCTGTCCAAATATTAACTGGTCTGAAAGCTACTTTGCCTCCAAAGCCCAATACTTTCTGAGTATTCTGGGTGCAAATCAAATGGAGTTGCCCAGGATCCCAAACTATAAAAAGTCATCACAAAGCTAAGATAGGTCACAAAACAATCCCTAACAGAAGGGGTCAGTCATTAGCTTCTGGTCAGGATCTACACAGTCACTGGCAAAGATAACATGACTACCCTAAGTTTGAGAACACATTGGATTACCTGTAATAATCTTGTTGGACAGGGCTCCATGAGTTAGCCAGACACATACACAGTGAAGTGATATTCTTCAATGACTCTGTGTGAAACCATAGGAAGAACTCCCTACCTCCAGTTCCTGTTCTGAGATTCTTTTCTCATAGTCAACACCAAAAGTCAGAAAAAGCTCAACTTCCTGTGTCCTCAGAGATAGTGGATTCTGGAGCAGAACAACAGTCCAGAAGACAACTTCCATTCTCCCAACTTTCTACCAAAATCTTTCCCCAAATTCCACAAAACTTATCTGAAAGATCTTTTTCTAGTTATTCCTTGATGTTGACTGTCTTCTTTCAACATCCACTTTCCCACAGTCAACAATGAGCAGAATTCTCAGAACTAAATGTAGAGAACTGCAGTTAGACATCTACCCCTGAGTTAATCACACTGGGTTACCTTCATGATCTGTAGAAATACAGATCTGTTCTTAGAGCACGATCCATTTGAAGTCTACTTTAAGATTAAATTTATCACATCCTGGAAATAAAGATCTCTACCCAGGAGAGTAAAAGTAGTTTAGAGGAGTCACTCTCATCATGTTCATTGTCTAGACTTTGGTGATAAATATCCTGGGACTTTTTCCTCATTCCATTATGAAAATATTATTAAAATTGAGCGGTCTCAGTTTTGCAGCACTCAGATTTTTGTTACACCCACCATAACTTTACAAAAAATATTTATATGTCCCATATGGTCATATAGCTGAACTTTGATTCATTAGTAAATGTGAATTTACTTGAATTATAAATGAATTGTAAACCACAGCATATAATAAATTGTTCTGTCAATGAGAAAAAATACTTACAGCTATTTCAAATGATAAACACATCTATTAACAAGACTCTGACTCGTAGGTTTAAAATGTGGTGGACTTGTTTCTTCAAGTAAGAGAGGTTATCTTGCCTGTTGGCAATTTTCTAAGGGTTTCCAGTACAGTCATGACAATCTTGTTGCTTTCTTCCAAGTTTTTTTTCTTCAGCTATTCAACCTGGTTTGATTTGGACTTAGTGTTCATTGGAATTATGGACAAAATGACTTTGAAATCTTTTTGCAATGACTTTGTAAGGATTATGAAATCACTCAGAAGCAAAGGAAGAAGAAGCATTCAAGTAGCTCTGGCTCATGGTCTTTCTTTGAGGTTCTCTGCCTGGCTTTAAGTACTTACATGCCCATCATCACTCAATCTTTCTTAACAAGAGTATTTTTCATTACTATTATTTTAGAAGTGATTTGTAATAACCCAGAAGTACTGGAAAAAATATCAGACATGCCTCTTTTTTTTTTTTTTTTTTTTTTTCCTCCCCTTCACCCAAAATATATATTTCCTTCCACTGTGTACAATCTGTTTCTGTGGCAGTGGATTGAGTTTCCTAGGAAACGGTTGCAGGTCAGGCCTTGATTGGTTGTGTTGTCAGCTTGATTGCAGTGTTTCAGACGGTGGGACCTGTAAGTGCAGCTCCAAAGCAAGTAAATAGCGGGCGATCCAGGAGCTTTGCATTAGTGGTCTGAAAGAAACCACACAGATGGCATTTTGAGGGAGTGTGTGACACAGGGGGCACTAGTTTGAAGAGAATAGGAGCCAGCAAGGGATTAGAAAAGGGTGGAATCAGAGGTGTGGACTGGACAGATGAGATAGAAGACTTTAGAAGACAGGAGTTTGGCTGCCATAGTGTCTTCTCTCAGGGAAGGGGCAGATGACAGTACACTTCTGTGGTGGTCTGGACCCTAAACCTCTCAGTTACAGGGACTTGAAGGCTTTGTTTCATCCTCAATGACCAATTCAACCACAACATTTATAAAGAAAAATGGGTATATTAATAGAGTACTAAGAGGACCAAAAAAAAAAAAAAAAAGAAAAAAAAAAGGAAAGATTTTTACACTGTAGCAGTGTAGCAGTTGGGTGCCAGTAAATTAAAAGACACAAATACTAGAGAGAGTAACATCTTTGTATCCTGCGACCTTTTGAGAGGAGAGGAGGTGTTTGCCTCAAAGGGACATCTCTGATCCTTCTTTGTTTATGAATCAGAACAGTAAGACCACAAAGGAAGAGCACACACTTCAAAAAGGAAACAGCAAAGGTGAGAAAAGCATTTCTGCAGGGCTTCCTGAGCTTTGTTTCATTTCCTTTTCTATCCAGCCAAGTACATGGATAATGAAGAGTTTTCTGTAGTTGTATGCAAATACGGTCACATACATATTTTTTCCTGGTTAAATCACATATGAAATTTCTAAAATACAATTTCAGATATACAGAATATCTACAATGAATCTAATTTCTCTTCCCTTCCCAAACCTTCCCTTCCCAAACTTTCCCAAACCTTCCCTGTTTCCTTTCCCTTCGTTTCCCTTCCCTTTGTTTCCCTCAAAAATAAGTACAAATTGAAACTTCAAGAGAATGATAATGTTGTATGCTTCTGATTTATTCTGCCAAATAAACTTTCACATTGGTTATTATGTCATGTTCTGACTCCTTAATGTACTTGATAAATTATTTGGCAGGCAGACATGCCCAATGCTCAATAACTAACTGTAAATCTATGGGGGGGGAGGGGGGAGGGGAGGCACGGTGTGGGGGTGGTGGAGAAAAAAGGAGACAATGTTACTTGTTTTCCATGTGTGAATTTTCATTTATTTTCTCCTCAATTTGCAAGCAGATCACTTTCTGTTAATTAAGTAAAAAGTACTTAGTGGAATTGATCCGAATTCAGGTCTAATAGCACAAGCTAATTCTGCTGTTAGTTTTAGGAAGCTGGTGGCAAAAAGCATCCATCAAGACAAATTTGTTGGGGCACCACCCATGGTTAGAGTCACAGTGAAATGTCTGCAGTTTAACAGCTTGCCTGTGTGTCAGTTAAATACCAGGGGCTGCACTCATACTTCAGGCTATAGAAAATGCAACTTACTGTAACCCTCTATAACCTGCTATGAAATAAGTTGGAAGAAAAAAAAAAAGCCAACCCCCATTTTTCATGCTTTTTACAGGCTTGCACAGAAATTATCTCAGTTCATCTAACACATAGCAATGTGTTAAATTATGTTTAATAGACACAGCCCATGGTGATGGATTTTTTTCAGTCCATGACAACAGATCAAACCCTTCTTTATGTTTCACAAGTTACAGAAAAAAGAGGAAGAGAGGCAAGACAAAGAGATGAGAAGCCATCTGCTGTAACACAGAAGAGAAGCAAAAAGTTAGGAGGAACAAACCCTCTTTATTTCTTGACTAGTGCCCTCCTCAGTTAACAGTGCTGCTCTTCTTTTAATAGTGTATCCCTCTTTTATAAGCAGATGTACAGCACTCATTAGAGATAATCCCTCATGCTCCCTCATCTTCCATTTCCCTGCTTTACACAGATAACATTAGTTACTGTACTTTTATTGCATTGTTCCTTTTTGTGTACACAGAGAACTATCTGCATTACAATAATCTGTGTATGTCAAATGGGATTAAGAAGGAAATTGAATGAATCAGTCACAGTTACACAGTAAATAATCAAGGAAATTTTAAACAGGAATATGCGTCGCTATAATCATGCAGGTAACACTAATTGATGCTTTTTTATTGTAACTTTCTTAATCCTCAATGCAGACATTAAATGAGACAGAAATTATTATTTTTCCTTAATAATATCATTTTCTAGAAGAGAAATGCATATTCCAGGCAGTGAATTTGCTAACATCCTTTTCATGGTACATAGAGGGAGCTGTTGGCATAGGTTTGTTAGACCAATCACAGTGAAAATTTTCCATTGTTACTAAACACTTTATAAGGTTTCATTATTACTTTAACTGGAAAAATCATACTCTCATCAATATATGCATTAAAAAAAAACAGTCTCATGAGTTTTAGGTACATAAAGAATAAATGAACTAGCATACAATATTCTGCCTTTTGCTGGGCATTACATTCATTAGTATATTAACTCAAATACACTTTTTTTTTTCCCCTGTTCAATGATGTAAAGTTAGGGAACGTTAGCTTCACAATTTATAAAGTATATAAAAATGTAACTGATAAATGAGGCAACTGCACATATTCTATCATATATATTTGTATGAGACACTCTTCCATTATTACTAATACTACAGGACAGTTTGAAAGCTAGCAGCTGGGATTTTGTCATCGGCAGAGTACAGGGACAATACTGTCCTTGAGTCTCACTCTGACAGCCCTCAGGAATTCTTTTCAGACTACTGCTGAACTAAGAAGCAGGCAAATAGTTTAAGGGGAAGCTCTTACCTCAGGAAAGGTTTGATGCTGCTAACTGCCACTGAAGAGGAAGCAGGACTCTTATTCTGTAGTTCTTCTTCTCCTAACATGGGTATCTAAACCAAATGTGGCAGTCATAGGATCTGTTAAGGTAGTTAGGGAAAAATACTTGTAATAATGAAAAATAATAATTAATCCACTTTTATTTTTAAATCTATAGACTATTTTGTTAACTTCTATGCTCATCACATTTCATTGCTGAAATTCTTGAGTTTTCCAGATTCCACATGTCATGTGCAGTGATGAAATTCTTAAATAAAGTCAATTCCCTCTGCAGTTCTAGTTCAGAAACCCTCAGAGTGGAAGTTCTGGAAATGATAAAAGAATTATTAATTCCAAAGAGATACCTGGCAAATCTGTTTGAGTTCACAGTTTCATAGTGCAAGTGAACCCTGGTATTTTCAGCCAGGTGAAGGTTGAGACCCTTAAAGTTTATATGAGAGCTGAACAGATAAAGATATAAATAACATTTCTATATTGTGTAATATAATCACAAATTTTAGGAGCTTTTTAAGCACTGAATTCACGGGACTTGTAATAATGGGTACAAACATGAACATAGGAATTTAAACCTGAACATGAGAAGGAACTTCTTTACTTTGAAGGTGACAGAGCATGGGAACAGGCTTCCCAGAGAGGTGGTGGAGCCTCCTTCTGTGGAGTCATTTGAAACCTGCCTGGATGCTATCCTGTGCAACCTACTCTAGGTGAACCTGCTCTGGTACAGGGGGCTGGACTAAATGATCACCAGAGGTCAATTGCAAGACTTCTAATTCTGTCATTCTGTGAATGTTTTGCAAATTTCTGATATTGAAAATGTTTCTCAGTAATGAGTTTACTTACTCTGATAGTGAGCACATAGATTTAAAGTTGTATGTATGAGGTCATGTATCCATATTTCATCTGATTTATTTGGGATTGAACCAAAAGGAGATTATTTGCAATGCCCAGTCTGTGTCTGACCTCCTCTTCATTTTGTCAGTGAGACGCTTGACTAACTTCAGTCTAAGTCAGAAAGAGCCCTCTGCTTCAGCTCATATGTAAATAAGACATCAACATTGATGGCTGAAATAATGAGGACTTCTGAACAATTTGTCTTTATCTCAAATTTTATATCTATCTAGTATTTAAATCAAATATTTCATTTCTTACTTGAGGCCTAAATTCAATGTGATACTCAAGAAGAAGTTAAATCAATGAAGAAGAGCATGACCAGCAGGCTAAGGGAGGTTCTTCTCCCCCTCTACTCTGCCTTGGTGGTGCCACACCAGGAGTACTGTGTACACATCTGAGGTTCTCAGCTCAAGAAGGACCGTCCAACAGAGCCATGAAGACAGTTAGGGGATTGGAGCATCTCTTTTATGAGGAGAGGCTGAGAGACCCGGTGCTGTTCATGTTGGAAAAGAGAAGGCTGAGAAGGGATCTTATAAATCCATAAAAATATTTAAAGGGTGGAGGTCATGAGCATAGGGCTGGGCTCTTCTCATTTGTGCCCAGTGATAGGCCAATGGACAACAGGTATAAACTAGACCACAGGAAGATTCACTTGAACTTAAGTAGAAGTTTTTATTTTGAGGGTGCCAGAGGACCAGGTTGTAGGGTCTCCTTCTCTGGAGACTTTCAAAACCTGCCTGGATGCATTCCTGGGCAACCTGATCTAGGTGTACCTGCTTTAGCAAGGGATTGGAGTAGATGATCTCCAAAGGTCCTATCCAAACTCGATCATTCTGTGTGATTCTGTGTGATTTTGTGTTTCAATGCATACACATTCCAAGCAATTTAAGTAAAGCTATCAGATAGCTGTACATTTTTTAATAGCAGTCTAAGCAGTTGCCTTGATTTCTGCTTTAACAAGTGCACAAAATCTGAAGAACCCATTTAATTATTCAGTAATTTGGTTTTTAGCCCAAGTGTTCTAAAAACATTTTTTTTAAAGTGGATTTTTTTTTCCCATTCCTAATACAATATTTTAAACTATAATTCCTCTAGAGCAGTTTATGATGGACCAGAAGGGGATTTTTAGTTTAGGATAGATGTACTGAAAAATGGAATATGGAAACTGTTGTAATTCTTCATATTTGGAAGAAATCTACATACTAATCTTAACTAGAGTGCTTTCGTTTCAGTTCATGACACTAACAGCTGCTGTAACTGTAGTGTTGAGGCAAAGAAGCTCTGTATTGTGAAAAATATATATACTAAATTGTTCCTAAGTATCTCAGAAGATCTTTCTGTTGGTTTTCTTTATCTTTTGCCAGAAATCTTGTATAGTCACAATCTTTTGCTTTTTGTGTGTGGTGGGTTTTTTGGTTTGGTTTGGTTTGGTTTGGGGTTTTGTTTGTTTGTTTGTTTGTTAGGGTTTGTTTGTTGATTTTTGCTATTGTTTTGGAATTGTTTGTTTGTTGGGGGATTTTGTTATGTTGTTTTGTTTTCAATGAATTGTATTCTCCATAACAATAAGTCACAAATAATATGTAAGTACTTACTATGGAGAAAGTCAAGATACCCAGACAGCCTATACTAGTTCTTAGGTGTCCATATAAAGAAGATAAGGTAAGTCTGAGAGAGAGGACCTGAAGTATTTCAAAACATTTGCTCCCTCCTGGATCAAGACAGGAACAGGTGATGACTGCCAGACATCACAGATTATCTAGGAAAAAGAGTCTGGATACACTTTTCTTATCTGTGGATGGGACTGAAAGTCCAATTGATAGTGATTCAGGGCATTGGTAGCTGGTAGGTGACATTTGAAGTCTGCTTTTTTACTATTTTTCTATAGTCTTTGTTAAACATAGGGAAATAAGATGTTGATGGTGCTTTATGACATCTTTGGACACAAGTAGAAAAATTGTGAGCTATGTTTACCACACATCTCAGTACCTTGTTTCCTGTTCCTTTTCCAGCACCCCACTTTTCCATTTTTATTGTTTTATTTAATAATAAATATAGGCTGTATACTTTATAGAGATAAGGATTTTCTCTATACTCTGGGTCCTGGTTGCAAATTCTAATATTTATATTCTTCACTTCTGTAGAGGAAGAGCTCTTGTTGATGGGAGAACTCAGTTTCTCAGTACTTCTTTTGACTTCTTGTTCTTAGTGAACAGGAAACAGCTGCAATTAAGAATGTAGGTCAGCAAAAGAATAGGAAATCCACAATGGATTGTGATTTTTTAGGGGACTTGTAAATTATCCTAGATTCTAGATAAATTTTCTGACCAAAAATGTTGCATAAACAGTCATTTTACTACCTCTGAAGCCTTTTAAAAAGAAATTTTTATATATATATGAAAATTATTGTGAGCTGTAGTATGAAGAGAAGTAGCAAAAAATTAAAATTAAAAAATGGTTCTGGAGATATTTCATTGGAATAAGGCAAGATCTGTGGCAATTCAACATGCATAATATTTGCATGCATGAAGTGTCAAATCATACTTCCAATAAATGGCTGAAACAAATTATTTATTCATTATTTCTACAGTTATTATTTATTATTTGCAAAAGAAGAAAATTAGATCATGCAAAAGTGATTCAAAACAGAACTTTGACCATTCTGCTCCACAATACATATCTTACAGGTAAAAGTTCTTAGTGTAACTGGATTGAATGAGTAAGAATGTAAAAATTCATAAGTTTTCTTTCTGTGTCAGGATAAAAGGTATGAAATACACCGTTTCCTGTGCCTGCCTTATTGAGTTGGACACTTGGACACTGGAGGTGTAACTTGTGTGGCAGTAGCAGGAGGCACCCAGTCTAAACTGCCACAGGACTTGAAATTAAAACTCCTTTACCACCTATGAAATGACCAGAATATTGAGAATATTTGGGTAAGTCTTACTATTCTCTCCTGTTAGAATTCTTCCACTTGAATGAATAATACAATCACCTTTCCTGTAGTTAGTTAAAGCAGTTTGGCCAAAAGAAGATAAAAACCATAAAAATTGGTCGTTCAGACAGAACATGAAAACTTCTTTCTTTTCAAAAAACTTCCTCAAAATGCATCATTGTTAAGTATGTATGAGTGGAAATGCAGGTTGCTATTATGTTAGTTATTAGAAATGCTGTTTGAAGAGATTGTTCAAGGAGATACAAGATGTGGATATGCAGAGGGGAAAGCAAAGCAAAGGCTTTCTGAAGGCACATTGGAAATCCCTGTAATTTATCCACTTTGATATTTTAGTGTAGAGTATATGAATGCAAGTCTAATTCTGCCCAATCAACAGCATCAGATCTTCAAGCAATATAAATCACAATGTTTGCAGTTCCAAATTGCCCATTTTATATTATGATTATTTAAGTGAATAAGATAATTTTAATATAGGTTTTAGCATGTTGGTGAAGTCTCTTTTCCTTAATCTCTCATTTATAACTGGGTATGACTTCATAGTGAAAGCACCCATGTGGGGACTATCTTTTGAAGTGTATGCTGCAGAGAGCGAGCATAGATGGTCCAAGAATGGGTTCTCTTGTACTACTGCCATAGTGTAAGAGAATACAATTGCTTAGATTGATTTTAATGAGGGCTTACAACAATTTGATGTTATCCCCAAACCAGGACAAGTAAATGAGAGAAAAACAAACCAGCCACCTGGGATAGATGTTGCCTAAGTATTCTTGAATTTCAAGAAAGTTCAAATCCTGAATCAAATCTAAATAAATAGGACAGCATTTGATTTGAATTCAGATGGACACTGAAAAGGGGTCTGTGATAGGCTTTGTGCTTGAATCTAATACTTGTGTTCTCGTAGTAATTCTTGTTCATAGTGGTTACAGCTGTAAAACATCTATCACGCAGTGTCACCCTTTCTCTGTGCTACACAAAAAGTCAACAATTGAAATAATTTCCAGTCAGTTTTTAAGCTGTACAGGTAGCTTAATCATCTTATTTGAGAGTTGTGAAACCTTTACCCACTCTGTCACTATATTATATCATAAGGAGTTCAGTTTTCCCTCATTTTGCACCTAGAGAAGTGCAAATCCCGAGGTACAGGAACCCTGCAAGAAATAATCTCAGTATCTCCTTTCTAACCTTCTGAGCTTTGAGTTCTGTTTTCTTCATTTTCTCCTTCTCAAACCCAAAATCTGTAAGTTTCCAGGAAGGAGATCCATGTCCTGCTTGGACCAATACCTAGAAACACACTTCACACACAATACATAGAATACATAGAATACACAGAATACACCAGGTTGGAAGAGACCTTCAAGATCATTGCGTCCAACCCATCAACCAATCCAACACCACCCAAACATCTAACCCACGGCACCAAGCACCCCATCAAGTCTTCTCCGGAAAACCTCCAATGATGGCGACTCCACCACCTCCCCAGGCAGCCCATTCCAATGGGCAATCACTCTTTCTGTATAGAACTTTTTCCTAACATCCAGCCTGAACCTCCCCTGATGCATCCTGAGACTGTGTCCTCTTGTTCTGGTACTGGCCGCCTGGGAGAAGAGACCAACATCCGTCTGTCTACAACCTCCCTTCAGGTAGTTGTAGAGAGTAATAAGGTCACCCCTGAGTCTCCTCTTCTCCAGGCTAAGCAACCCCAGCTCCCTCAGCCTCTCCTCGTAGGGCTTATTCTCCAAACCCCTCAACAACTTTGTTGCTCTTCTCTGGACTCATTCCAGCAAGTCAACCTCCTTCCTAAACTGAGGGGCCCAGAACTGGACACAGTACTTGAGGTGCATGTATGTAGCACATAATTCCCAAGATACACCTTGTGTATCAAAATGTCCCTGAAAATTATCCTCAGTGTTTTATAAAATCCTCATCCTTCTTGGTTTGTCATTTCAGAGGATAATTGTAGTCATCTATTTGTACAGTGTCTTCTGCATCTGTGAAGATACAGTAGGAATTCACCATCTCTTTAAAAGAAAGGAAGTTTTAAATGCTAGCTGACATTACAGTGTATTTCCAGGGAAATTCATTTATATATCTATTAATTATCTCTACATAAAAAACAATAAAATAATAATAATTTCCCTCAAATGACTTTTAATGCTGATAGGGTTAGTTAACATCCCAGTCTTTGGCTTGTTGTATTTATTTCTCATCATATGAAAAGAGCAGAACATACAATTTTCATCCTGATTTTATTTTTTTTCTTAAGCACAAGTCCCAGGTGTTTCATTTTTAAAAGATGTTACAGCAATAAAAATGTTATTAAAGTGTCTCTGTTCATGCTGTTATAGTCGAGGTTGTGTCAGCATTTCCATTACAAGCTCATCTTTTCCAGAGGAAACACTCTGGTCCGCTGGGTAAATAACACATTGTTTTACTATGGCACTCACCCAGGAAAACTAGAAATATTCAAGCATAAGATTGTTTAGAATATTTTCTTAATTCCTTACAGAATATGTTGGGTTTTAATTTTTTCCTGTGAATGAATAAATCAACTGCTGGCTGCCAGCAATCACAAATTTCCTTGTACTACAAACTATGTTAGCATTATTTTTACTTAGATTCTTTAATTTTTTTAAATGAAAATATGGAGAAAATATATTTCTAATTACTATCCTGCAAACTGATCATTAAGGCAATGCTTTGAAACTTTAACTAACCCTTAGAAGTAGTGTGAAAATGGAGATTTTATAGGGTCTTGAAAAACAACTTCAAAGCAAAGTTTTCAGAGGTATTTTTTGGGTTTAAAATAACATCCTGATTTTTCAGGCTGTGTTGTACACTGCAGAACTACTCCAAATCCTAGGTGACTTCTGGTATTCCTGTCTTAAGTGACACAACAAAGGCTGCTAAAGGAATGATGCAAGAAGAAATCAGAAATCAAGAGATCCTTCCCTCTAGGTCCCTCTTGAATTGGATTCACCTCAGTCTATTAATGTATTATAATCCAAGTCTGCTTTCTCAAGAGGCAGCTCACAGACCTTTCAGATTCAGTTTATACGTTTTGAGTCACACATTACTATTTCTAGAAACAAGCCCCTTGTTAATAACACCACATCTGTTAAACTGAATTTTGAGCTCTTCCCCTACTCCGAGGGTGTGTTCCTGCAGTTCAATGATCTCTTAGGCCATTATCATGTCATATTTCCACCCTCATCCTGCCTCATCTGAGCTTGTAAAAGGTCAAGTTCCATTACAGCAGCTTGAAAAATAAGTGGTTTGAATTTCATGCCTGAACTCTTCTCTCAGTATTTGTTTTCAAAAAATATCAGTGTCATTAATAAAAGGGATGGGTGATGCCTGAGCTTAATATCATTTAGCAAAGGAGACCAAAGTCTTCACAGCCCCAGGTCTACTTTTGTGGTTGTTTATTAATCTCTGAATCCTATAAGACATTAGTTTTATTTTACTGCAGCCAGGTTTACTGTAGAAATACTTAAGTCACATCTGGAATTTAGGATTCAGGTATGTCAGAAGATGTACTAACACAAAGAGATTTTTCTTCTCTTAATGTAAGAAAAAGGTTGAGAAATACTTTCAGTGGATGAGCTAAATAGAGAAGAAAAGCTAAAAGGAATATTTTAACCATCCTTCACATATGAGGAAGGGTGGTATTAAATAATATACCTTAAGCCACATTGAAAGCCAACTGAGAAAGTACCCATGTCCTGCCTGTAGTCGAGCAAGCCTTGACTTCAGCCAAAATTTCTAGTATTTAAACATTAGGAATTCACAAACAAATAATTTGTTTAGCCTATTTAAACTCTTACGTCTACCACCAGAATGCAATTTATTAATTTTTGTGCTGTTTTTTATTGTTAAGACATGCTTTGCAAGATTGTAATTCATCTGGTGTACTGATTTAAAAAACCTATCCTTTTACTGTTCATTTAGATGTTTAACACTAAGTTCACTTATTATATTAAGCTATTCTTTTCTCATATCCTTAAACTTTGCAAATGGTTTACTCCTCTGTGTCAGGACATAGATCGCTGTCCTTCTGCTCCAAATTAAGGTGAAATCTTTTTCTAAACATAAAGTTGTTACATGTGTTTATCATGGGCAACACAAGGGTGGGTAGAATAATGCACTGCAAGCATCCATCTCTCTGTCTCTGTTAAATTGTGGAGGGAATTTTGTTGTTGAGCTTAACCTAGGAAACTCAACTTGGATGGTTACAAATAAAAACGTCCAGTTTCTGTCTCCCTTTCTGTAAGTATTTGAACCTGTTTTGTATACAAGAACATACTGATATTCATTCTCATATGAGATATCTTTGCCTTATTCATTCTCTCTCATTAGTACTAAATGGCCAAAGGAGTCAATCTTTTTGTAGAGGTTCACTGATGTAAGGAAGGTTCTCCCATCTCCAGCTAGGTTAATTTAAACCAAAAACTCCAAATAAAACTATTCATGACTCAAGCATAAATTGTTTTGAACAATTTTGCTTGCATCTAGTTTTCTGGAATGAAATATTTTTGGCTATGACTGTTCTTATAAAGAGAAAGCTAATGATTTTCTTCTGAGTACAACATGCGGATAATTAAGATAATGTTTTTAGCAATCTGAAGTGTTTAGCTGCCTTCATACAGTATAAATCTTTTCTTTTGCACCCTTCATATATTTAATTTAACTAAGAAACAAAACAGTAGAAAGAAACATGATAGCTTGCATAATTACACAATTCAACATCATATTTTTTAAAGTCGTTTTCAATCTTGTGCTTGGTAATTTTCCCCATAACTGGGCAATTTAAGTTTGGGTTTTGGGGTTTTTTTCTGTTTCTTCCTCCTTACTTTATTAAATGCCTGTGTCTAAACATGATGCATTTTCTTTCAGTTTGTGTATAGCTGTATATATGTCCTTGCATAATATGTATATGCATTTACATGTGCAAACACAAGTACATTTGCACATAAAAATTAGAAGGGACATGTGTTCATAAAAAAAGTATTTAACCAATTGTTAGACTTTGGAAATATACTCATACAAAGCATCCACTTACTTTGAAGTTAAATTGGAGAGTGATTATTAGTAGCTGATAAACTGAGGAAATTTTGGTAATACCAAGATAGTGGAGAAATTTGTTTTCATGAGTTGCTGAAGATGGTTGATGAATAAAGTATTTTGGGTGCTGTGTTATTCTTTTGATGTTATTCTGAGAAAAGAAAAAAAAAAAAAAAAGCAGGGAACAATGATGAGTTTGAGATGTCTTACACTGGTGAAAGAGGGAAAATGACAAAAGCTATTCCATTTGAAAATACTGCTTTTATCTCTCAGATATTTTCCTTTTAGATTCAGGTGCACCTTGTGTACCTTAGTGCACTGTGGTTGCTGACTGCTGTTTGTGAGAAGCTGATACAAGGTAGATCTGACCTGGCAACTGTGTGGGGGCTCACAGTCATCACTCAGTTTCAAGAACTCATCTACAGAAAGGAA
Organism: Dryobates pubescens; assembly: GCF_014839835.1. Classification (NCBI taxonomy): domain Eukaryota; kingdom Metazoa; phylum Chordata; class Aves; order Piciformes; family Picidae; genus Dryobates; species Dryobates pubescens. The sequence continues at coordinate 115,310,237 of NC_071657.1, read as the reverse complement.
GGACAATTCTGCAGCCAGGATACAGTCTTGTTTTAGAGAAGGAAGTTTTGGGTCTCAGCTTGCTCAGAGGCATACAATGGAGAGAAGATACATTGGAAAACTTCTATACAAACAATGTAATTGTCCCTACATGAGCCAAAATGCTTGAATGCCAACCATTCTGCTGCCGTACCAGAGAATATGATATAGAGCATAGCTATTGGTGGAAATATTTCAAGCTACACTTTCTAAAAGAGCAATATTTGGAATGTTTTATTGTATTGTATGTAGTGTTTGAATATTATTCCTTGCAAATTTTCTAAAAGCTGAGTAAAGTATTTGAGTGCACTCTATCTATTTTGTTTTTTAACTGCTAGACAACATTCTCCACTGAAAATCTGAACGGAAATAATTTTGTAGTTCTGCACTTTTGTTTAGAGAACTGTTTCAACACTGACAAAACTCTTGCTGTGAAGTCCTTCTCTGACCAGTCAGATTTTTCCCCTTAATGCACACACAGCAGCATTTTCATGGATTTTATTGTCCACTGAAAGGACAATAGGAGTTTAGTACACTTAGAATTTATCTAAGTGCTTTCACCATTAAAGTGGTCAGCTTAAAATAAATCATTTTTAAATACAATTTTTGCATTTCTGAGCAAAGACATACTGTTAACTGTAGATGTGGTGCTAAGGGGTATGGTTTATCAGTGATTTGCCAGTGTTAGGTGTTAGGTTAGGACTTGGTTGAGCTTAATTGCCTTAAAGGTATTTTCCAGCCTAAATAATTCTGTGGTTCTATGATTAACAAGAAGCATCTCTCTGAAAGGTTAGTGTTTTGCATCTGGCTTTCATTTAGCTTGCTGAAATTTCAGATAGTTTTAGATCTTGTAGGTAGGCTGGATTTGGAAACACTGGAGAAATGCAATAGTAATTTTAATGCCATTTGAACTCAGTTTGATTTTTTTGATATTTTACATCATGATCTTTCCACACACGTAATTTGATTTGTCAGTAGATTTCCCTGTACCTTTCAGACATGAAAGGAATCACTATTTACATTTCTCAAACAGGGGATGTCTGCAAGCATCCAAAGAAGTGATTTTTTCTGACATTCACATGAAAAGTCATCAGCTAGGGCTGAGAGTAGAAGCTTTGGCCCCTTAATTTGTATGGGCTTTCAATAGACAATCACAGACAATCACAGGCTGTATAAACAGCCAAGGCTGCTTAGATTTAAAATTATTAACCCTCCTGCTGCAATTTCTTTATCAACAAAGCATATACACAGTGTTCAACTGGAAACTACAGAGCATGACAGTCAATGTGTTGCTATAATACTTGTTGTTATGAATTAATTAGCTGATTTGCATTTATATAGTGCACTTCATGCAGAAGCAACACATGGCATTATACACTTAAACTACATTACAATTAAACAGAACTTCTGCTAGAAAAGTCAAGATGAGGCATCCATAAAATCCCACCCAAAACTCAACAAAATTAAATTTCCGTATCTCTGATGGGAAGTAACTTATTTAAAAAAATCAGACCTTTAACAAAGGGCAACTAAAGTCTCAGTTACAATCACAGTGACTGATCAGCTGTTCAGGGAGGTAAGTGGAGATGAGGACAAGATGTGAATTGCATGAAAGTACTGCAGAACCAATTATGCATCTGACAGGAAGCCAGCGTAGCATACTCAAGTGCAATGTGATAAGCCAGTGCATGGAAGTGACCATTCCAGATGCTGACTTTAGTTCAAATCAGGGGCTTGTACAATGAATGGTCAAGGAAGGCTGCAAACACAAAGTGGCAATAATCCAACTGCACTGTTATAAAATGTGAATCGGGAGCTATGTATCCCACTGAGACACAAATGTTCTAAACTTACTAAATTCCTGTGATGGTTAAAATGAAAGCTGAGCAGCACAGCTCACATCAGCTGATTAGTTCCCTCAGATACCTTTACTCACACACTTATTAAAAAACAAGTAAACAAACAAAACAAACAAACAAAAAACACAAGAGAGAAAAAGAAAATATTTGTCATGCATTTTTCTTTATTCTGACAATTTTCAGAGTCCTTTCTTAACAAGCAATCATCAGTGGGCAAGGCAGTGATAACCAAAGCTATAACTAGTGTCTATAACTTCAGATTCTGAAGTTGCAGCTCCTTGGCATTACAGTTCAAATATTAAATGAAACAAGACTGCACGGATCACATGCATCCCATATATTACATCACATACCTCATGTTCTTCAGGCTGCACAAGTTGCCTGTGGGATTTTGCATATGCATCTTTCACTCACCATCATTATAAATTTAGGGGTTGTCATCACCTGAGATATCTTCTCTTTCTTCAGCTCCTAATCAGCTGTGATCTTACATGGTCTTGATAAATCAGAGAGAAAATGATAATAGGTTGCTCCTGGTGTATCCAACCTCACTCTATAACCCTGTGCCACAATCCAGGAAAGATGGGGGGGAAAAAAAGCTACCGTGGGAATTTCTTTCCTGGGCCACTGGCATAAGAATTGCACTGTAAGAATTTGAGTGAGCTTGTGGTATTTGACCAAAATCAAATTATACCTGTATCAGTGGTCAGCAACAAATTTGAGCAGCCTAGTGTAAATGTTGACAGCTAGAAGTTACACACAAATGGGTAAGTCATGCCAGCGAATTGCATGAAATAAAAATTGAAATAAATAAATATCTCAGGGAGAAGGAAAGAAAAGGGGGGAAAAAAAAAGGCAAAAAAATAAGGGAAAAGTAGCAATCTGCACACCCATGGAAAAATTACTGGAGGCAGATCATCATTATTAGAGCAAGAAAAAGATGTCCCTAATAACTGTGTTATCTGCCATCAAATCTCCAGAGACAAAAATAGACTCATTTGCTCCGAGGTTGCAGGGGTTACAGAGTGAGGCAGGAACCACAGAAAAAGAGATTGATACCAGGGATTAAAGATCACAGCTGTACAGAGAGGAGGTGGAAACAAATTGGCGCTGTTTCTGAAGCCCTGATGAAAGAAAATGGTGCCTTGCTAGGGAAGGTAACAACTGAAAGATAAAAGTAGAAAGAAAATGTTTTAATATTAAAGCTGAGCAAAGAGTTGATAATGAAACTGAGCTGCAGTTTTGCTTAGTTTTGTGCTTCTTCACAAAGGAAGAGCTTGGGCTGAGTTTCTCAAGGTGAGCAGTCCCAAACCAATTTATTATATTTTCAGGTGAAAATGATACAGGGGAAATTGTGATTTCACCAGCTTAGATACAAACCCAGCCAAATGGTTATCCATCCTGGTGCACCGAACTGTTTTCACTTTGTTATTGAGTTACCTCAGGCCTGACAATGGCAATGCAGAGGTTTGTGCTCATGCAGGGCTGGATCTGTCAAGCTTTGCAAAGCTTAGACCGAGTTACAATATAACCAACCGAAATAGCTGCTGTAATGCTTGTCAAATCCCCGAACATAGCAGGCATTAGATTACAAACCATTAAGGATTAGACTACTACCTACTGCAGGAAATGCTAAAAAGGAATATTTCCACAGAGTTGTAACTCTTGTGAGTAAGGTAGGTGGACCCAAAATGCATAATTACCTGTTCATGGGATTGTCTTTGCTCAGGGGCCTGGATGTACTTGGTGGGTAATGAGAAAAGATGGGGAGACCCAGTGTGTACCTCAAAGAGATCTAACATTAGGGGAAAAGTAATTTGTAATGTGAGTAATGCGAGTTGCATGTTGCAGAAAGTAACATAATAAGAAGGACCCAGACTGATGAAGGCTTGCAAGGATCAAGAGTGACACAGTCGTTGAGACCAGGTTGAGTTGGTGTCCAAGAACAGAATACCCTGCTTCTCCTGTCCTGAACACTCCCAAGTAACATCTGGAGGAGCAGAAGAACATTTTTCTAATAGAGGACTGAGACATTGTTATAAGTTTCTATGCTTTGGATATGAGATAGTTTCAGTATGTAGATTAGGTTGCAAGTGTAAGCAAGAAAGGATTTATTTATTTTTTTTGTGTGACAATCAAATGAGATGGTTAAATGTATTGAAATGTGTAGAACCTGAGCGTGATGCAAATGGTATGGAATAAGGGGTGGAAATTGTATTGGGTTGAACTGAGATGGAGTTAATTCTCCTCACGGCATCTTTTGTTTTGTGGCAGTAGTTGATAATACAGCAGTGTTTTGGCTATTGTTGAATAAGTATCCAGGCTGTCTCCTTTCAACATTTCCCTGCCCCAAGAGTACATTGAGGGGTGGGCAAGATCTTGGGAGGGGACATGGCTGAGCCAGATGACCAAGACTGGCCAAAGAGCATATGATGTCATCTCAGATATAAGAATGAAGTGAAAGAAAGAAGTGGGGAATTCATCCATGGTGTCTATCCTCCCAAGTAACCACCAAGCTTAGAAGGCCCCACTTCCTGAGCCTGACCATTGTCCTGCTGATGGGAAGTAGAGACTAACATCTCTCTCTCTGCCTTTTGCTTCCATGCGGTCTATCGCTATTTGCTTATTAGTGTTACTAAAATTGCTCCTATCCTATTACTGGCTTTTATTATATTTTTGCCCCTCTTCCCCTGTCCACTTTAGAGGGGGAGGGATAGAGCAGCTTTGGTGGGTATCTGGCCTCCAGGCCAGGGCCAAACCACCACATATGCCCTGAGTCAGTTCAAATTACTGCTTAGTTGCCTGAGAATGTTATATAAAGTGAAGGGTTTCAGTGACAGTTTCAGCTGACAACCTTGTGTATCCAGACAATTTAGGCTCGAGGTGAGGAGAAAGTTCCTCACAGAAAGAGTAATTGGCCATTGGAGTGGGCTGCCCAGGGAGGTGGTGGAGTCCCTGTCCCTGGAGGTGTTCAAAAAAGGATTGGACATGGCACTTGAAGCCATAGTTTACTCATCATGAGGCGTTAGGTATTAGGTTGGACTTGATGATCTCTGAGGTCTTTTCCAACCTGGTTGATTCTATGATTCTATAATTATAACACCAGCAAAAGAGAATGAAAAAGAAGAGCACACCAAAGTGAATTCTACCCACGGATGAAATAAAGATAAGAAGCTTCATTATGTTACCAGAGCTAACATTCCAGATGGTATAATCCACTCAGGCAGAATCTTGCCCCTGGTCATGTAAACCAGGGGATAAATGTACTAAAATTTGGGTTAGGAATTGGGAGTCATCTTTACATTGTTACATCTTGCTTCTATGGAGACCTAGAACGGATAGCCCTTACCTCATGGGGAAAGTGAATATTTAGCCATAAATTTGTAACCTCTGATGATTAGGTAACACACACGCAATGTTTCATGCAGTTTTCATGTTGTTATAGCATAGTCTTTCTTTTTAAGTTCTAATAGGGTCATTCTTCCATCATGTGTGTGAAATCCTGTAGTAGTGCTGCATATGATTCATAAGTGAAGTTCAAATTAATTGTATACTGTGAATGAATCTCAGCTTTATCATTTGCTCAGGCTTTGCAGATAAATCTGTAAGCAAATCTCAAATAAATGGTCTGGTTGAACCTTGCAGTCCAGCTTCTTCTTGTCACACTGAAAACAGGGAAAAAAAAACCACAAAAAAAACCCAACCCTGCCCAAACCTTATCCGCTTTCTTGAGATTATTAATATAGAAGCCTAAATTTAGTTCCCAAGTTACAGATTTAAAATAGGGATGGTCATAATCTAAAGAAGACATTTGAGAAACTTTATCCCTGCTTTTAAATATTTTTTTTCCCAAAATGTCAAAAAATTGCTGAAATATCAGCCAACTCAGATTTTGACTGCTTGCTAATTATGTAGGGATGCTGATTTGCTAGAACAATCAGATGATATTTTATTACACTACGGAAATACAAAATCTAGTGTGCATTAGATGAGCACAGTCTAGATATCTTGATAGCAAAAAATTTGTCTCTGTTAAATCTTATTCCCTTGTCCTCCTTGGAGCCCCACCATGGTTGTCCATGTGGTGAGGATACATTACAGTGCTGGAGGGGAACTTGGAAGAATTTAACGTGAAGCTGGATACTTCATCCTGCAAAGATATTTTTATGTGCCCAAGCAACTTCAATGAACTCATCTTTTATATGTGCAGATGAACATTTTGTATGTTTAGTTATATAGCCTGTAGTAAAGAAGTGTCCATACAGTGATCTTGAATTAAAAGTGTGGTCATACAGTACATTAACCATGACATTTTCTTCAGTGAATGACAATGAAGAGATTGAGAGTGGATTAGGCCAAAGAGACAAGAGAAATGTTCCAAGGTTTTAAGGAGCTATTTGTCCTTATATCTCACTAGGAAACCCTGGAGCAGAAGGGTAAATTTGTTATTTTAAGTGAGGTGTTGAAAAGCTGTAGAGCAGAGAAACATGTTCTGTATGCTGCCAAAAACAGGTTAAAATGGCTTAAAAATGAGTATAAATATTTTCTGCAAATGGACTTCTATTCTTTAAAGATTTTGAAAAAGCACCAGAAAAAGTATTTTATGGTGATTAATCATCATTCATTGAACTGTATAGAAATTACATTGAAACAGGATGCGTCATTCTTTTCAGCTAACCACTAGTGGCCAAATGAGGTTATTTGAGGACAAAAATATTACTGCTTACTACTTCTCTGGCTCAATTTAAAATTATAAAAACTAAAACAAAGCAAAACAAGCATATATAGATACAGATATAGATGATCTAGATGCATACACATACACTGTTTTGACTTTTTTGAACTTCTGTGCTTTGATGCTTCTCCAATTCTCTGTCCACCTCACAGGAAAAGGCTGGGCATTAGGACCATCAATGTCATATACATTCAGTAGTAGCATCAGAGTGGCGAAAATGGATTAATTAAGGCTATGTCTGCCTGAAGAATACCTCAAATATTCCTCCAATAAAGTAATTGTGCCATGACAAATAAATGCATCATGTCCATACTTATATTTGAGCTGTCTGCAGAACATCCTTCAGTTCTTGTTACCACTTTTCCTGCAGACAGGGGTCTCTCAGTGTTGTGATCCAGTTCAAGTCATGCCAGAGGAGCCCATGCTGTCTGAATAGTAAGATCACAGGGAAGGCAAGCTACTCCTGGATTTCTAGCTCTCTAAGATGAATAAAGAGCTTTTTTTTTTTCTTTTTTTTACAATACCTGCAGATCCAGAAATTTTAATTGTTGTCCTTCCAAACATAAAAAATACAAAAGAATTAGAAGGACATCTGAAACTTGGCTTATCATTTATTTATTTCTAGAAGATAGGCTCAAGGAAGTCAAGTGACATTTCAGCTACTCCTGCCACTAACATAACTAACATAAGGAGGTTCAATTCTCTCAGTTCCAGTGTCATTTTGTCTGCTTTCTCTGCCTGCAGAAACATAAATTCTAATTAATACATTTCAAGTTTTCCTCCCCTTATACTTTTTTGTCCTGCATAAATGAGCTAGTGATGGATTTCTGCAGAACAGTTTTCAAGCATCTCTGCACATATCTTCCCAGCATACAGGATCATCAGATTCACAACTTCCGTCTAAGTTGTTCTATGAATAATTTTAAAAGATGAATGTCACTGTGATCTGAGAGATTTATGACTGAAAGAGCACCTCAGCATGACACAGTAGCACTAATTCATACTGGAAAGGAGAGAATAGATTTGGAGTTCTGAGAGCATAGAGTTGGAGTTCTTTCAGAAGGGAAGTACATCTGCAATGATGCAGCCCTGCTCCCCAGTTCTGTTTTTTCTTGTTGTCAGGACATGATTTGTGTATACTTTGGAAGGTAGCTATGGATAGGTGTATTCATGTATTTGCTTCTTTTTATCTGTTTTGTTTTCCTCTTTTCTTCTTAAAACACAAACAAAACAAAAAAACTCACAGAAAAACCAAAACAAACCAATAAAACCTCACAAAGAAATCAGAATGTAAAGCTTGCTTCAGAACTTCTAATGATTTGCTTAGAGTTAGGGAGGAAGTGACCAGAAAAGCTTATAAAATGAACATCAATATTTGGAATCATGGAGTGATGGAATTTATTTTTTTCACTATATCAATACAGTGGCCTTTTATACCTGCTATTTTCAACTGGCTAAAATGAAAGCTGAGTTTTATAAAGAATGTTTTGAGGACTCAAATACATTAATTGGTGAACAAATAGAACCACAAAAACTATAGCCTGCAGTGTCACAAAGCACCTGACATCCTGAATCTAGTCTATTTTTTATTTAAATTTAGATAACATTAGAAGTGTTTTATTTGAATTAATTTCCCTTTTTGGACTATTTTCCCATGCAAGCAAAAGGAATTCAACTGAATTTACTTGTCTCCTCCCCCCAAAAAGCTTTGATTGTATTGGTCACTTCTAACCAAGTTTGTCAGAAACAGTGTCATTTAAGTGAAAGTCAGCAATCAAATTAATGAGGAAAAAGCAGAAAAATCTCATCTGGCAGATATTCTGTTTGGCAGGAGCTGTGGGCAATGAGCACATAAAGAGCTCCCAACTACCCTTAGCTTTATCATGGTATTGTTTGCTACTGATGCGATGGTGTTCTCTATGGCATACAGGGTAGACCTGGGTTGTTGTTGTAGGTAAGGAAGGAATAAAGAAAAGGTACCTTACGGTCCATCAGACAGAACTAGGTTTCATCCGCTCCACTGCTCACAGAACTACTTGTTTTTAATAGTAAGGAGCAATTTCCTACATTTGAGAATGTTGCTTGGCTAGACATAGGGAACAGTACAGCTTATGGGAATACCAAGGCGTGATAATTATACCATGGCTGATCCACTCTGTCATTAAAATCCCTCCTAGGAAGAGCTCAGCTTGTGAAGAGATTCTTTGATTTAGAGCCAGGAGAAGTATAATAACCATATACAACAATATGACTTGAAAAATAGTGTAAGTTAACGATATGCTGGTAAATAACTTAAAAAAAAATACTATCATGAAGGAGCTCTTGAAGAATAAGAGAAAAGGTAGGAGATGAATAGAGTTTATCTAAAACCATAATAATTCCCTCTAAATATAACTTACTCTGGAAATAAATAAAATATCCCCTAGAATGACTGTGATCCTAGTCATCTTAAAATTGCTAATGCATTACTCAAAGTTGCCATATATTTTGAATGGAAAGTATGAGTAAACCTTGTAAAATCACAAGAAATGAAATGCCCTGTCTTAAGAAATTGCCACAAACACCAAGGAGAAGACCTTGTCAGACTAAGACTTTTCACTTCTCATTATGACTGCTTCATTTTGTCCTAAATGATTAATTAATCCATAAGCATCATCTGGAATACAGATGTGCAGTGAATTGAGTGTGTCATGTTCTGGTGTGGCTATTAAAATTGTTGAGGTCCTAAGCATAAAGAAATCTCACCTTTGCCAGCTTCTTCTTCAGCAAAGTTTTAGGAATCTAACCTTTTATTTCCCCTTGCTTTTGTCTGTCTTTCTAAACCAAAATATGTCTTCTGAAGCTGAACAGAGAGTTTTATATGTCACTGACTTTTCTTTAAATGTTTTGCTTAGGAGAAGCAACAAAACAAATTTCACTCTGGATCAAACTATTTATTTATTTATTTATGCCTAGTTTGACTGTGGAGAGGAATAATCTATTATTTATATCCCTATCCACTCCACGCACAGCTCCTTCTCCAGGGAGAAGATGAGACAAAGAACAAACCACATGCGACAGATGCTGCTCATATTCTTTCATGCACTATGTGAAGGTGTTCACATTCTGCCAGGGTGAAAATGGCATGAGAAAATATAAAGATTGGAAACTCTAATGGTGTTCTGAGGAGGGGAAAGAGTTTATGTGAAACATTCTGCCTTTAACAAATCGTCCTAGAAGCAATTGCATCAAGATAGGGAAACCACTGGGACACACATGTTGCACCTTGCTTCTCAATTGTGTCTCCTCCCTATTCTACATCTGAGTAATATTTATCTTGTTAGTTCCTAGATGAAAACTGCACAAACTACCTACAGGTCCCTGTTGCTCTTGACACCATGTCTGAATTCAAACCACAATGAGCAGAAGTAGTAAGGGCCTTAAATTACGGAATTTAAGGAATCAGAAGACAGTAAGGAAAAATGTATTTTCCTTAACATAGAGCACAAAGCACTTGATTAAAGAGAGGGGAATGAAGTAGTGCCAATTAGCATAAGACAGTAATAGTACCTTGTACATATATCTATGTTCAAACAGTCTTTGAATAACTGCCATTTGCTAATTGGGAACTACATGTGTAACCAAGACAATTCAGAGTTTTTCTCTAGATTGGAAGTCTGCTCTTCCTTCAGTCCAAACTTTCTGTGTATTTTCTTTTAGTAACAGCTAGGAGATTTTTCAGCTGTCTTCATTATGAAGTCCAGTTTGTCAAAAATTAAACTGTCTGTAGGGAAGTTTCACTTTCCATGATTTTCTTTTACTGAAATATTTGTGAAAACATAACATTTTAAAATTATATTATCTGGGTGTTTTCAAGAAAATAAAGTTAAAATTATGACCAACAATGGCTGTGCTAAATAGTGTTAGCTTGCAATAACAATATAGTAGTGGCTGAATTAAATGTTGAGTATAATAAAAATTATTAAAACCAAACAGTTCAGCTGATCCACAGTGAAGATTCTTGAAAGTAATTTCAGATCATACAGTGATCATCACCATTATCATTACAATTTATCCCAACTGTGGACAGGAAAATGCAATGAAATCCTAAGAATGCTTGTATAAGGTGATATTTTGTCATTTTCAAGGTCAGGGTGTACTGTGAATAAGGCTACATTGAAAAGTTTGCAAATAAGGATAGACAATGAATTACTAAATTACATTAAACAAACTTAGTCAAATCACTCAGGGGGGAAAGCAGGAGAAATAGAATTAGCAGCAAGGAAAGTTACATCTACAACTGCATCTAAAAATGCATCTAAAAATATAGATATAACAGTATGGAAGGGAAGGACCTTGGGTTAAAAATTCCTGGTTTCTTCAAAAACATGACATGTAATGTTTGTTAATGGAAATTAGACAAGTATTTAAAAATCCTCTTTCAAATAAGATATTTCTCAGTGTCAGAAGACTTTCCTAGGTGTTACCATCAATAAACTAATTACCAAGCCTCTGACCATTGTACGTCTTAGTTGTTCCTTGGAATGTAGAACACATTTTGGTACCAGTTTAAATTATATGTACCCATAATAAAATGCTGACAATGGAAACATATCTTCTCTATGTTTTGTGACAATGAAAATGAAGATAGAATGAAGAACACAAATTAATTGCAGTATTTGCAAAAATCTGCTTGTCTCTTTTGAAGATGATGGCCAAATTCAGACTGAATGCATGGGAACAACCGGCCCAGTCCTCAGCAGTTCTGATTGTTCCACTTTCAGAGTCTGGGCAAAGAAATGTAGTATTACTATAATATATTATTAAATACATCATGTTATTACTTGTCTGAGATTAACTATTGTCTTTTATTTCTGAAAAGCTGTCAATGCTAAAGTCAGATTCAATCAAAAGACAAAAAGACACTTGACCATTTCCTATGATATCTGTCCAATTAAAAGAAATTTCTTGGCATTCATATCTGTTTTCTTGAACCAATGAGCTAACTTTCAAATGTTCTGCAAAGTTCATCACTGCACAATTATATTGTAAAAATAGTGTGTGAATCTCCCATAGAACCCAATACATCTGCATAGAAGATTTAAACAATGTTGTTATGAAATATGATCCCCTTCTTTAGCAAACTTCACAGAAAGAGAGCAATTCAGTATGCATTAAACTAAAATCCTGCATCCAAAATATAAACTACAAATGGTCATGAAAGCTGCCAAGGTGCTCTTCTCTAACTTCTCTTCATTCCTGTCATTCAACTTGGCAAAGTTTTGGGGTTTTTTGGGGGGGGTTGTTTGTGTTTGTTTGGTTGGTTTTGTTGATACTTGTTTGTTTGTTTGTGTTTTTGTGTTTGCTTATTATAACCTCAGAAGTCCCATCTTTAATATTTTCATCCAAGCATTCATGATTAGATATAAAGTCAGTTGAAGCCAATTGGAGCAAGATCCTTGAACGTATTTAGACATCCACTAGACTTCTACAGCACCAAACTCTGCTGGAGCCAGATTATGAAATATTGAGGATTTGGGTGTTGGAATCCTTCTGCTGAACTGATCAACTGAGCTCTTGGTGATATTCTTATAAACAGCTCAATAAGAATTTTTGTTATGAACATAGTTTTTTTGAGAAGTCTGGCTGTAGTCCTGGTCTGACTGGATCATCTCAATAGATACATGTCACACATTTCAGTAGTGTGAGAGAAGGCAAAGTTCTAGGAATGGTTTGCAGGCAAGAAATTAAATTTTTTTGTCAACTCTGGGATGACTCAAAAGCATCAGCATCAGAAGCTGCTGCTTGCTAAATTCCTCCCCCAGACAAAGATCTGATAACCATTTGTACTCATTTGTCCTCTCAAAAAAGGGCTAGAGAAATAGAAACAAATTTCTTGGAATCCCTGTAAAGTCCCTACTGATAAAACTCAAACTACTCATCCTTCTACATAGAATATGAGAGTATTTTAGGATTTTAGTTTTTATAAAGCGTTTCTTTTGGTCATTCCTGAGAATTTATGACTGAAGATTCCATTTTCTGTCACTCAGTGGAACACTTTCCTCAAGATAAATTTTCCCCAGAAAATAAACCAAACAAAATCCCATCAATCCTCCCCAAACATCCCCCCCCCAAACAAACAAAAAAAGAAAACCACAAAAAAAAACCCCTCACACCCAAAACTGAGACAAAGAGCTATTGTATTGTAATACAGTGTTATTCTTAAAGTTTAAATTACAAGAAACATTGTCAAGAGGTTGTGCAGTTAGAAAATGTCAACATGTTTTTGGCAAATATTATCATTAATTGATGACTCAATGTGTAAAATTCAAAAGAAGTGAGACAAATACTGTGAATTCAGTAAATGATAAGGCACCAGAGTCATAAATTTCCTCATTTTGTAAGACTGCATTTCATTTTCATGTTCCTGGGCCCCAGTCTGTTACTTCCTTGAATTCTTGACACTAGTCTGGGAGTCATCTTCTTTTTCATAATCCTGCTACAGATGGTTGACATTTATCTAAATTATGGTAGTGCTGTATAAGGTAAACATCCAGTCCTTATGGAGATTCAAATGGAAAGGCTCTAATGTGGAAGTTATATAATCTTGAAATCAGTGCCTAAAATAAGTCAGATAAATTGTCTTGAAAGTGCTTATTTTCTCTCAATTGGTTATGATGTAATTCACAGTTCATATAGAAAAGTCTATACTGTTAATTCATAAAGTTATGTCACTCAATTCCCACTTCTGGTGGTTAGAGCATATAAAGATTTTGGGGACAGATTTTAATTTCTTGGAAAATTAGACTTCTAAACAAGGAAGAACAAGTTGCCATTAAAAAAAAAAATATTCCTTTTGGATGAGAGGGAACACCTACAGACCTACAGGGATTGCTGTGGTTCCAACATCTTGCAAAAGGCAAACAAACAGCAATAAATATCCAGCTCTGTCTTGGAAAAATGATAATGGTTTCTATGGGGAGATAAGAGAGAAACCAAACACTGAAACTGTCCAAAAGAATAATATTTGCACATCTATACACACACCTCCCCATCCATGACTTGTTATTCTGCTAGTACCTAAGCAAGGTGCAAGGTTTCTTTTGCATTCCAAATAACAAATTTGTTTAAATAAGCTCTTTGACTGTTGCTTTCACATTTCCACTTGTTTGCACACAATACTCATCCTCAAGACTTCATGAATATGATAATTCCCATTACTGGCACTGATAATGAGATTATAAGTGAGTTACTAGAAGGTGGCAAATACCAGAGTGCATTCATTCCTTGCAGTACAGTCATATTTTTATTGTTCCCTCAACCTTTTTCTTCACATTTCTTCTCTCTAGTGTAAGTTCTGATGTCAAACCTCTTTGCTTCAGCATATCTGTATATCCCGGAAAGAAACAGTTCTAAAAGGTGATAAAGAGTTATGGAGAAAGAAATTAAACATGAGCATCCAAGTCCATGCTCTGGAGAAATGCCACGGTCTTTTGCTTGATCTCTTCATTCCCTCCAATACATGTAAACACCTGCATTTCAGTTGATAGCTTCTGAAAGATGAGCAAATAAAAAATATACTGCTTAGATGTTTTTCCTACAAACTTTGCTCCTGCATAAGTGTGTGTACATTGTTTAACTGAGTGGTTCTCAAATGGAAAGTGTTTGTGCTACTGTGAGAGAAAGAATATATTAATGGGAATATTTGGCTTGCTAGTCAAAGTTTAATATTTTTTTTTTCATCTTACATTGCTTCAGGATTTTTTTTTTTTTTTAATATTTCAGGGAAAAAAAAAAGATATCTTTCAATGAAAGTGAATTCTGCATTTGAATTTTAGAACTGTCTACTGTTGCACAACTGCCTACCTCATAATTTCATGAGCCACAAAGCAAAAGGCACAGCAAGTAGTGGAAAGGACTCAGCTGGTCAGAATCTTTGCTTTTATGTTATTTTTGAGGGGCAAAATGTAACAAAGAAGAAAGTGTGTGTAAATATGTAGAACCCCAGCAATTTAGTCTTCAGCAGGTCATGTTGCTGCACAGGCTTAAGAGCTAGTTCACATTGTTATTGAATAAAAGCAAAAATTATAGTTCCCATAGCAACGGACACAAAACATGCTGCTGCTATTTTCCTCTGAGAGTTTAAAGCCCCACATGTTTTTAAAGAAATATGCGTTGAAATGTTTTAGCTGCATGTATAGGACTTTGTGAGGTTTATTAAAAATGTGCTAGATTTGATGTATTCATCAGCAGCTATTTCTGCTGAGTGATTTTTAAGAAGGTCAAGAAAGCAGCTGCAAAAGTACTAATAGTTTATATGTATATATGCACTATACAGTTTTATTGTCAGCTGTTACTGGAAAGGCATTCATGTCTGCAAACTGAAAGGAAAGTGAAAAACTGTATAAAGTAGGGCACACTGCCCAAATCAAATAAATACCATACCTTGCTCCTTCCCTCTCAAGTGCTGAGCCTAACACAGGTAACATCGGTTCTGCGGGTGAAGACCTGGCCTCTCCTGGATGAATAGCTTCTATGTTTATGCTATCACTTTCTTTCTTTCTTTACCAACTACTTTAGAATGGGAGACTGAAGAGTATGTAATATGGGTTGCCATATTAGTTTAAAGCAGTAATCAGAGGTAGGAGCTTGGAGCGTTAACCTTTTAGTAGTAGACAATTAATGCCTGTGTTTCAGTGGTTTATATGAAAAAACCAAACATACTAAGAACCTAGCTTTTGTGGAGGATGAGAACAAAAACTCTTCTGTCGTATTTAAAAAAAAACCCTTCCAGCTAATCCTTTCTTTTGGAAGAAATTCTAGAGAGATAACTTTGTCTTGGCATACAGGAATTACAACTGGCAAGGAAGAGTATTATGAAGCCTATTTCTACTGGTGGCACAGACTTCTGGAAGAAATGCAAATCCAATTTTTAGAACAGTTCAGACTTCAGAGATCCCTTACCACTTGTTTGCAGAGCAGGTTTAGCATTCACTGAAATTTTATTCTTTTCCATTTGGCCTACAAAACCATCTTCCATCAGGTATTACCTTATGAGTCTTTTCCTTTTACTTTTCTTGTTAAACCAATGATGCTGAATTTTTGTATGGATCTCTGAGACAATATATGTTTCATGTACACTTCTATATAGGGAATATTAGCTTAGAAAATGCATTAACCGTTCTTAGTTAACTTTTGTGACTGTTTCAGAGGCAATTTGCAGAGTCTACAGGTTGAAAACAGCCGCCCTGAACTATTAACTGCATTGCTATAGTCTGTGTAATGAATTATTGTGGTTTACCTCTGGAGCTGATACAGATGTGACTATCTGTAGGCATTGTATAAGTTGATATACAAATGTACAGTACTAATATTTAATTTTAATGATAATCCATTGTAGAAGAGAGTTATACAGAGTCAGAGAAGCAAATGCCTGAAAAAAATGTTTGAGTAGAGATCATTGACAGTGAATAATAGTTTCACATAACACAAAATATCAAAAGAATAATTTACAGATAATATTAAGAAGGGTAAATGAAGAGACAACAGTTTAAAGTGGGAAAAAGATCAGGGTGTAGTGATCCAAAATTTCTGTTTGAAGGCTATATAATGCAAATATGAAGCTGGTAGTGCTGCATCCCATTGAAATAGAGTGAAGTGTACCATCTAATTGTTAAATATGGCTCCATTTACTGAACAAAGAATGTTATCAGCAAGACAAAAGCACTGGGCTATCCTGTGGGTAATCACCTCTCTACAAATGTGCAGAACAAAGAGTATGGATTTGTACAGTCCTATTCAAATTCTCAGGAATTATCATGTACAAGGGCCATATCTTTACATATAACGCTGGAAATAATGGTTCATTTGTTCTGCCGACAGTGCCATCACATAGATTTCCTTTCACTTATGAATGGAGGTGTCTTCTTAATTGCATTCATCTGTACATCTCTGCACTGTGTTACAGGATTGTTTTAGATTCACTCATTTAACAGGTGTTTGAAATCAACACAAAGACACTGTGAAAATGTTGATGAGATTTAGTACCAAATGCATTCACTCAGACCCAATCAGAGAAGAATGGGCAGAGGGAGATAAATTTGAATCAAATGTCTGTTGATGGGTAATAGAAGCATGGTTTGTGTTTTTTTTTTTTCCACTGGGATGTATGACTAGATCACTGAAACCAGTTACCTGCTTGTTCTTCCAAGTATACTATATAATCTAATCCATAAATGCAATAACCACTATTTTGAAAGTAGTTAAAATGTTGTCTTCCTCCTTTCATGTTGAACAGATGACACAGAATTTAATCTAGTGAGGCCTCATCTGGAGTATCATGTCCTGTTCTGGGCTCCTCAGTTCAAGAGAGACAAAGAACTACTGGAAAGAGTACAACAGAGAGCTACTAAAATGTTTAGGGGGCTGTGACTCTCTGATGATGAATGGCTGAGATACCTGGGACTGTTTTGTTACAGCCACCCATCTCATTCCTTTTGTCTATGGGGCATCCCTATAAAATTTGAGTATGTTTAGTGTATGGCTTTGGGCTCCATCTGTCATAACAGTCTTTCAGGTCAGGAAAGGTGGTGTATGCTGCTGTAATGTTGCATGGCAAAGCCAATTCTGGTTCCATGACTGATGCACTTGTCCAGCTCTATCATCGCTGCACTTTGCTTGGTTTCACTAATCATTAAACTGTGTGATTTTTCTGTAATACTCTGATGCAGCATATGTTTGCAATAGAAGTGTTGGTATATGGTATTATATTAGCAAATAACATCATATAATGTAGTTCATTGGCTATTCTTATGTCTCAAAATCAAATTCCCTTGAGGTACACTTTGGAATTCCCCATCCTTCTACATGACCCACCAAGTTCATCCAGGTTCTTGAGCAAAAACAGTCCCACAAATGAGTTTACTTTTGCCTGATACAGGAATAAACCCAAGCTGTTCTCCTCAGAATATTTTTATGTGTACTACAGGGACTTTATCCTGATTTAGTGCATGTAAAAGTTATGATTGGCTAAGGCCAGCCTGAGTGGCAGATCCTGCAGTGTTGACTAACCAGATGACCTTTTCTAAATTTGTCCCTCAATGTTTGAAGGTGTCATTCCCCATTTCTTTCAGTATTTTTAGCAGTCCATTGTCTGGTCTGATTTTCCCAGAGGTTTGTAGATGATAGGAATGTGATACACCCACTCAAGGCCATGCCTTTCAACCCTAGAGTTTGTGAGGCTGTTGCAGAAATGAGTCCCATTATCTTGACTCAGTTCCTTCTACAGTGTCTTCTCACCATAAGACTTGCTTTTCAAGGCTCAGGGTAGTGATTTGGGTGGTGGCATATGGCATGGGATATGTTTCCAGCCATTCCATGGTTGTTTCCAGCTGAAAACCTACATCTGCTCAGGAGTTTCAGTTGATTGCAAGGTGAGATCAACACAAACCCTTACATTTTGAGATAGGCTGAGAGTGCAACCTTATTTTAAGCAGCCATGCAGAGCACACCTTTTTGCCAAAATATATCCATTTACACTTCTACCATAGTACATGTACAATGAAGTGTTAGGCCTCTTGTTTTTGTTTACTTGAGTGTACAGCCATTAAACTAGCTAGCACAGCTGCTATCCTTTTAACACATAGCTTCTGTCCCAGCATATATACTATGCTTTATTAAATCCATAATTCATATTTCTAAGTTTCCTTTCTCGCATCAGGAGTAGTAAGCAAGAATAGTAATGATACACATCAAGAGTTATAAGAAAGGATGGTAATGATATAAGGATGTTGCAACAAACAAAATGTTGTGCAAGCTCCCCAAGAGCCTTCATAAAATTCCCCTGGCTTTCTGCTGAAGAATCACAGACCAAAAATGCTTCCAGCTACACAAATGTTTTGGGGATTTAGTTCTTAAGAATGAAAGCATCTGTTTTTTGTGTTTTTCAACTTCTCACTGGCCATTGCACATCGCACAAAGATACCAAGGAAGCTGTTAAGCAAGGAAAGATTTGTTGCAGGCTATTTTATTCAGCTGCTATTGTAGCAGGTTATAAAAATAAAATCAGTTTAAATTTATGGAAATGATACCAAAAATGCTTGCATATTTAACCTTAAAATCTTTGTTATAGAAGTGGATGATCACACATACTTATTTACCCTTTTTCTGGTACTGAAAAATCACTTCCATGAAAACAGAGCGTAAGCATGGAGATATGTGCATTACTATGTAGGTCAATTATTAATTGGTTTCAGAGGGCTTTATTCTTTAAAAGAAATCATCCTTTTATACTTACAGAAGACATTTGTTCCATTTGCAGTATAAATTGGGACACATGCAGTTTCCTTTGTTGTTCTCCAAACTATGATGAGTAAGCAATCCCATTAACTCAATGAGCAATATAGTGAGGCCTTTTCCAAAATACTTCAGAAGAAAAGCAGAAAAAATCTCCATAACCACAGGTGAGCAATAAAATAGCTATAAGGCAAAAGTATTGTTTGCAGTGTGCCCTTAATCAGTGGCTCTTCTTTTCATATCTCAGTGTGAAATCTCCCTATTTGTGAAGTTAGCTTCATAAAAAATAATCAAGGAAACTTTATAAAATCTGAAGGCCTTCACAAATTAGTTTCTGTCTACACCAAATATCCATTAGATGTTTACAAATGAACCACTCTCACTTAAAAATACTTTGTCTTTCTGTCAAAACTCTGGCTTAAATGAGAAGCATTTTTTGTTACTGAAAAAATAACATGGTTTAGTAATACCTCCATTTTACTT
This sequence comes from Dryobates pubescens, assembly GCF_014839835.1. NCBI lineage: Eukaryota > Metazoa > Chordata > Aves > Piciformes > Picidae > Dryobates > Dryobates pubescens. The sequence continues at coordinate 115,290,869 of NC_071657.1, read as the reverse complement.
AAAACATCAAAAGTTGCCTTAAGCAAGGTTGTTTTCTTTTTAGATAAATCTTCTAGACTCAGATTAGATGGCTAAGGGAATTAATAACTGTTTATGGTAGAAACTGTCTTTTGTGGATGAGCAGTTTGAATCCAGATTAGCCATGAGTGGACAGTGTTATCCTCAGTTCAAAACAAAGTACAGTCATAACTCAAAATGATGTTGCTTGCATCTGTATTATTACCCAGTACTTGCGTCATTATTGTACATGCTGTACTTCTCATGCCATTGTAAAAGAAATTTATTCCCATAGCCTACTGTCCATCATATGTTTTGCAATTTTCTTCTTTGTCTCATATTGTATTTGCTTTTTTGGAAAGCATCAGAATTGTGAGAGGGATTGGATGGCTCCAGGGGTTGATTGTATCATAGCTTCCACAACTGTTCTTAAATGGGTCAAACTCATAATGACTGGAAATTAATCATTACTATCTGCTGACTACTAGCAATATCTCTTAAGAATGAAGATAATACATGATGTGGCAGGAAGATGCCTGGCTGCCTGAGCATTTTCCTGTCTATTAGACTCATGAGAAAGATCACAAATGACATTATTTCATTGCTCTCACCATGACTGTTTTGCTCCAACAGTGCCCAATATTGCCTGCCAGTTCCTCCAGAAGAAATCTGGACATTGTTGAGAACTGATTTCCAAAGTAGTAAATTTACATCCCTAGTCTCATATCTAGAAGAGAAAATCAGACAGTCTCTGTGCAGACTGTTGCTATTGCAGAAACCAAGGCAAGGAAACCACGTTAATCAAAAGAGCTACATTGTCCCCAGGAAACTCCACACAGAGTTTCTACATTTTCTAAACCCTTTATACATTGCAAAGCTGAACATCTATTACAGTAGCACAACACTGTAGTTGAGATCAAGAGTATGGTTAGATTTATATTATCTTCAAGCTACAGAAATATTTGCTCACAGTTGTTACAAGCAGTCATATATGTAAAGACCACCTGGTGCAGATACTTATAAGGAAAAGATCAATAAAGCAAGCTGAGAAGTCTTGGCCAGTGCAACACATCAGAGAGTAAAGTGTAATTTGGCCTTGTAGGATAACATGAGAACTCAGCCTCTTGGAAAAGTATCTTTCAGAGAGGACACAGGAAATTAAAATTTATAACCTCTTCTTTGGGAAAAGGGGAGATCTATTTATGTGCTGAATTCTATTATCAAGAATTGTCCAAGATACTGAAATTATTTTGAAAATGAAAAGATCTGACCATAAAACATTAACAAAGTGAAAGTGAGGAAGTAACTCACTGGGGCAATAATTCATTTGCTTGTTATGAACATTTCTGTTCCATTTCTTTAAAAAGCTTTTCTTAGCCAAGACAAGCAATTCATAGAATGTAGCTAAGCTAACCACAAATAGTGACCAAGCTGGCCTCAGAAATGCACAAGCAAGGTTCCCCGGCATTCAAGTACTGGTTTGTTTCTATGTATGGATGGTAAAAGTCCATTTAGGGAATAAAAAATAATAGTTAACACCACAGTGTTTAATGCCATTAAACTACCTGTCTAGTCAGCAGTATCTGTGCTTAGAAATGTATTAGCATTTGCTGTTATCATTGCCAATATTTTCTTCTATCTCTGTAACTTTGTCCTCTACCCTTACCTCCTCTGCTAACTAGGATCAGATGAAGAATTTTTAAAACAAACACTTCTTTTCAATGCCAAGATTATTTTAGGGGAGTGATTTAAAGCATTTTAGTTTCCTCTTTAAGCAGCATCCCTCAAAAAACTTTCTTTTGAGTACGCTACTGTGTGAAATATTGCCACAGTGAAGTCAGCAAAATGACTCAAACCCATGGGGTGCTGAAATTCCTGCATCCTCTTCCTTGAATTCTATGGAGCTAGGATTCCTCCCCAACATTGTGTTTATTGCTGAGTGAGAAGAAATTAAAGCCACTAAGCAATTTACCACTGTGTAGATGTTTCTGTAACAAAACGGTAAGAATTTCCTGCTAAAGATGAGAGCAACTAAGCATTAAGAGAGGAGCTGTAGCTTATGCAAACAAGTGCCACTTATTCTGATGCAAGTGCACATCTTTTTTTCTTTTTTTTTCCCCTTTCCCTTTTTTTTTTTTTATTGGAGGGGGTGGGTGGAGGTGCAACTTAACCTGATTGAAATGTATTTATCTAATTAAGCATGAATTATTCCATTTACACTTAACTAGGCATGTCTTTGTAGTGATAGACAGTTCTGAAGGAATGCTATGTGTACAGTTTAGATAGATATCCAATGAAAGCTGGACTAACAAATTGATATGGAAAATATGCATATGAATTGGTGATTTGAGCAAAGTTCCTTTGAGAATAACTTTATTCCATTAATGCCCAGGACATGGAAAATTTTTATTCAAGGTAGGATATCAGGCTTTTCTTCAAATTTCAGTAAAAGGAAGTACAAACTATCTCTCATTACAGTATCACCCAATTTTAGGTCCAAAAAGTGATTGGGCAAGTATAATCCTTTAACTAATTGTCATCATTTAAGTAACTAATAGACAAAAAGAAAAAAAAAATGCCTTTGTGATAGCTTGCAGGATTCATTTTCCTCCCTGTTTAAATTGAAATGTCTGCAGGAAAGGCAGGGCATGGGCATGGCATGGGAAATTTGAACATGCACAAGCAGGGCCACAAAGAAATACTATTGTCCAGTCAACAAAAATAATAACTTCCTAGGAAATACTTCATTGTGACATCTTCAAACATGTTTAGCAATGATCTTTCCATGGAGAAAGACCTGACCTAAGTACCGTTCTTTCCTGTATTTAATACTGACCACTGAAGTACAGGTATTTGCTCTAAGTAGCATCCTAGTGCAAACCATTATAAAAATAAGTCTTTTATACCTGGAGGCCAGTACTGCTACAAATGGGAAGTCACAGAAACCCAAATGCCTCTTTCACTACATGCATTGGGTACATACATATGCAAGAATGAGCCACCGTCCACAAGCTTTGCAGCTCCCAGATGTACAAATCTGCAGTGTGGTGTCTAGAATCTAACTGCAGGCAGTATGGGATTTGTATTGTGAGAATATCTAGGGAAGTATATGTAAAATAAGTAGTGCTAGAAAGCCCTCAGGTTGGAATCCAGCACAAGAACTTTGTATATTTCAGAAATAAAATACTTGAAGTGGTACTAAAAGTTATTAACTAAATATTGGTTTTGAATAGGAAAGAGATACTAATTATTAAATATCAGATTAAGAAACTTTTAAATTAAGTAAAAAAATCAAAGGTTTTATGTCCCAAATAGGCTGGTTTACTCAAACATCTTGACTTAGATTATGAAATAAAAAGCAGAAAAAACATTTAAATTGAGTATGTTTTCAAAGAAAACACCTCTGAAGAGAACGATTATTTGCCCCTTCTCACTTTTTCTTTTTCAGTGTGAATGTTGGTTAACATTTTACTTTGAAGTAACACTAATGCCAGAGGAGTGATAGTGATTGAGGCCTAGGATGGGATGTGAAAAGGGATTGCTTCTGCCTGATACTTCCTTTGTAATTGCCTTTCTGTGCCTCTCTTCTTCGTGTTTTGGATACATGATCACCTTGAATCCTAAGCTTTGTGGATATGGTGGTTTTCTTACTATAGCTGGTGTTTATTTAGCATAATGGGAACCTTTAAAAATATTTAATGGTTTTACAGTTCTGATTATGAAGATACATTTTCTTATCTGTACTCTGGTCTACTTGTAGTGGTTTTTATGGCACTCAACTAATTGTAACTTTCTTTCAGAATTTCAATACATCTGTTGCAGCACTGTCACTGTTAACATCACAAATGTAATGCTTTTTAGCCATTCCAAAGACCTAGAATACCTCCAAAGCCCTACCAAGTACCTCTTCCAGCAACCAGAATGTCAGACAACTGGAAAATTGCTCACTTGTGTGGCATCATAGAGCAGCAATTACCTTTTTAAGACTAAGCTATAGGATAATAATAACAAGAAACCATCTAGTTATGCAAATGCTTTTTTATCCAAACCACATGATTTTTAGCTCTATACATTACTTGTTAGACTCTTTTGGTCTGGAAGCTTGTGGTCCTTGAGAGTGAGCTGCCGGTTACCAGCTAAAGCTAAAGCAAGACAGTCAGTCTGGGACTGTCTTTTTCCTCAAAATTTATTAGGTAGATAATGAATTCATAGCATCTAAATTCCTTAAAATACAAATATTTAGTTTTACCAGAAGCACTTAAAGACATCAGATATGGTGTGTGTTTTAAACACGATTCTGAAAGTAAGGTGAAACTCTTAGATGCTTACCTGTCATGGATTGAATTGAACCTGCTGCTGTTATTCGTACTTTGTCACAGTCATGACAGCTTCAAAAAGCTACAGTGATAAATGGATCAAAGTATCATGGGACCTGAAGTTCAGATTGCAACATGGGAGGCTTCCTGTTCTGGTTGGTGTTTCTGGGTTCTGGGGTTTTGAGTGTTGTTTTTTCCACTGGGATGGCAGGGGAATAAGGAGGGATGGGAGAGTAATATTCTGGTTTGGGCTTTTGGCTCTCTTGCATCTGCTCACTGCTGCTTTGTGCCATGCTTTTTCTTCAAATAGGCTAAGGTAATTATGCATTTTGTACCATGTTTATCTTCTCTCACTGTCTTTTTGTCTCAATTCCAAGTGTTTTGTGTATTATTTTTCCCTCACTTCTGTGTTGGGAACATAGCCAGGTTAACCTGTTGGTTTTGTTTGACCCATTTTGTTCTGATTCAAACCAAACCATTACCTCAGGGTCAGTTATTGAGTGTCTTGCTTTGCAGTTTTCAATGATCTGATTAATCTTATGTTATGCAGTATAGAGTTGTAAGTGAATCTGATTATACATATCCTAGAGGAAAACTCCCAGAACATGATCAATCTATTCAGGGATTTAAAGTGTGATTTATATAATTTGAAAGCTGTGTTTAATACAAACTATCATCGCACTTACCTTTTTTTAGAACATCTTGAAGGTTCAAAGAGTTGTACAAACACTGATAATTAACTCTGGGATTTTCAAAGAGGTCTACAAGTGGGCCACCCATCTACAGCTGAATTGGTTAGGTAAGAGCTGAAGATCACTTTGAAAAATCCTATCCTTGATTATTTTAAGCACAGCACTGCTCCTGAGAGTAGAAAATACTTTCTTCCTTGCTGTATAAATTTTTCTATGTAAGCCTTTATATGAAAGATTCCAGCTGATCAATGCCTTTATGTTATAAACAAGATTTTGAAAGTATGACTTTCTATAATGACAAAGAAGCACAATTAATGCTGTGTTAAGAGCCTCTTTATAACTTCAGATACTACAGGGTCCACTGCCAAATGCTGAAGTTTCAAGATGAAAATGAGCTATGTTTTATAATAGTATATAATAATATAATAATTTAATGTCAGATACCAGAGATTCTTCATGATCAGCAATACTAGGTATAATTATCTTCAAGTTATGCTACATTTCAACCAAGAACAGATTCTTAAAACCATGCATTGGTTGCAAGAAGTTAGAGTTGATATTCACATCAGCCCTTCAGTCCTCTTTCATTTTATGATTTCTGAATTTCTTTGTCTACGGCAAGAATAATTTCTTTACATTTTTACTGTCTTTCTATTATTTTTTTCCTCATCTGGCAAATGTAGAGTCAAATCCAGTCAAGTTTTAGATGTTATATTCTATTTTTATAACTGATTCTGATTTTGAGCCCAGGCAAAACAAATAAACCAAAACAGTGTTCGCAAAATGAGAATTGTTATTTTAAGAATCTTTGATTTATTACCTCAAATAATAAGCACATAATTAAAAATGGAACCTAAGTTCTTCACACAGGGTTGTATCTCATTCTTCTTACAATTAGAATTTCCATGTCGAACTATCCATCTCAGTAGAAAAAGTATTGGATATCACATGTATACTATAAAACTGCATCAAGGCATGACAATCCCAGGCACCATCTTGAGCAGCAGGAAACGACAAGAACATTTTCCAGAACAAAGCTTTCAAGAAGACATGATCCATTCCTTTAACCAGGCCAAAATCAACTTTTCCATATTCACACTCTTTCTGCTTTTCTTTATTTGCTTAGCTGTCATAAAGTTTTTCCATGCAAACTGTTCCATGGGCAATTTTGTTTCAAGTAACAGATGTAAGGAAGAGAAATATTTAGAAAGAAATAATAAGTGAAAAAAACCCCAAACATTCTTTGCTGCTATTTATGAAGGCATTGCAAAACCTTCAGTATGACAACCAAAGAAGTGTGGTGTCAGAAACACAATACTCAATTTTTATCTTCTTTTTTTCTTATGAGGTTGTTGTAGATACCAGGAGTACACGTACCCTATGTTTTTAATTTGACTCAAATTAAAAATTAATTATAGTCTTTAGAACTGCAAAGTGAAATTTTAAAAGCAAGAAGTTTATGTAAGAAGGATGACTACAGAGTATGCTGTAAGTCTAAAGACTGGGTAACTTTTGGGGGAAGTTTCTATGTCACATACATTATATATATAGATATAGACGATATAGATAGATATATATGCTACAGCTGCAAGTTGCAAAGACAGAATCACAGAATTGTTTTGATTGGAGAAAACCTTTACAATGAAACCTTTATCTAACTACCAAGTCTGGTACTAAACCTTCTGCCTTAGCAACACATCTCTGAATCTTCTTAAAAACTTCCAGGGGATGGGGATTTGATCACTTCCCTGGGGAGCTAATTCCACTGCTTGATAACACTTTCAGTAAAGATGTTTCTTCTAATACCCAACCTAAACTTCCCCTGGTGCAACTTCAGGCCGTTTCTTCTCATCCTATCAATTGTTACTACTGAGAAGAGACCAACATCCACCGCTCTACAATCTCTTTTCAGGTAGTTGTAGTGAGCAATTGCATCTCCCCTCTTTGCTCCAGACTAAGCAACCTCATTTTCCTCAGGCCACTCCTCAAAAGACCCATTATCCAGAACTTTCACCAGCTTTGTTTCTCTTTTCTGGACCCACCAAGAATTTAAATGTCTTTCTTGCAGTAAGAGCCCCAGAACTGAACACAGTACACAAGGTGTGGTCTCACCAGTGCTGGGTACAAGAGACACAATCATTTCCACAGTCCTGCTTGTCACACTAGTCCTGATACAGGCCAGGCTGCTGCTGGCCTTCTTGGCCACCTGGGTGCACTGCTGTCTCTTGTTCAGCCAGCTGTCGACCAACAACCCTACATCTTGCTCTGCTGAGCATTTGATGGTGAGCCCTGGAAATAAAAGTTCTAGGTGGGCAATAGGCAGAAACACTGCCCTGTGAATAGTGGGACTTTTTTACCATCCTTTAAAGATTTTCTGCTTCACAGAATGGGTCCATCCAGAGACAGATGTAAATCATGTAAAATATCAGTGTGACATTGGAGTTTTTTTCATGTCATAAGAACAAATACAACCTTAAACTTGGCTTTTCAATAAACACATTGACCACCTTGTTCACAGCACCTAGTGGAGCTCTTATGCTGTAGCTCTGATAATTCAAGAAGAGTTAAGCAGAACTGTGAATGTTGTTCTGTTTATAAAAAAAAAACATTGTAGGAGACAGGAAGGATTTTCTAGAAGTCCCTAAAGTTTTCTCCAACTTCAGGCAAGTTAATAAAAAAATGCACTCCACAGGAAATGTCTTGCACTTAATTTTTTCCTTTTTCATCTTTACTGGCCCAGGGGTCTAAAAAAACTTACTTCGTTTGTTACTATCCTCTCTCCAACTCCCAAGACTCATTCAAGTGTGACATAAGGGGGCAGCAATTCCTGTGGATTAAATTGTTGTTACTCAGCTTCTGCACTCCTTATTTCCAAGCTTGCTTGCTCATATCTGTACATTCACTGTCAATGGGGAGACTGCTGTACCATTTTTTGTGCATAACAGAAAATGCCGCCCACTCTACTTTCATTGCTTCCATCTTCTGGTTAATAGCGGAGATCTCTTGACTAATGTAATGATTTTTTTTCAGCAGCTTTCCCTCACTGACTCTTCCAAACCTGGAATGTCCTTAATGTGCCACAGCCTGCTTAATTTATGGCTATTGTTTATAACAACTAATAAAATTTTGAAAAGCAACAATACCAGAGTAAGATGGTAGCATGGTAATAATGACCTGCCACGCTTAAATTTGTAGCCCTCATTTTCCCTGAAAGATTTTGGGTAGCATAACCCATACAGAATCCTGTATGAACTTGCCTTGATAGGGCTTCACAACAGAAATTACTTGAAATATTGTAGGTCCAGCTCTGCTCTCACATAACATTTATGCTCCAGAAATCAGGAACTGGTTCAAACTGAAGATAAGATTTTACTGCAAAATAATAAACTTTCATTACATTACTGACCTATTATACACACATTCTACAATCTGAAGGAGCAATATTTGCTAAAGAGAAACATAAATAATTTCTTATTTTGGAAGTTTTATCCCAAATTATGTTGCATGATAGCAGATGATAAATTTTATTCATTGACAAATGGGTTTGATCAGACTAGTGCAATGGTTCATTAACCTCGTGATAAGTTTGGGCTATCTCAGAAGTGCTCTTGCTGTGAATTTAGATTTGATGATGGCTCACACATCAAGGAAACAAATTGCCTTGTCTTTTAAAGGAAAAAAAGGGAGGTTTGAAAAAGTTAATTGATGTCTTTTAAATCCTATAACTAATAAAGCATTTTTTGTTCTATATATTGCTTTCTAACTTTTATGAGATACACAAGACGGAGTGCCAAAAGCACAGATTACTTTAGTTCTGTTGTTACCAATTAGAGGGAGTCAAAGAACTCTAATTACAATTATCAGATTTTAATGAGCAATTGTCTGTCAAGATTTTTTCACAACTCTAAGGGTGAATGCACAATTCACTTGCGTTGTACAGGTATCCTTGTGTAGTGAAGGGTTTTTTTAGATAATCAGTACCCGGTTTTAAGATATTAGTTTTTACTGAACATTTTCAATAATAATCTTTTTCTCTTTTGGAAGAGATACTGTTTTTCTTGTTTAATGTAATAAAATGTGGGCTAAAAATATATTAAAATTGTAATAATTCAGGCAAAGCAAAAATTATATTTGCAAGTCTACTGATTTAAACTTAAATCCATTCAATGTGCTAAATGAATTTGGGATGATCAACACTAGCGAAAGATTTCCATGCTTCATCACTAAAGGTAACTTAATAGAGATGTTCAGTTTAAAACCTTAAAGTTCAAGTTACAAGACAGGAAGTAGCTAGTATATTTATATTTACTTACAGTAGAAATTACTGGGGAAATGCTACCTTAATGTTTCTAGATTAGACTACTAATAAATGCTCACTTTGGTCTGCAGACAATTCAAAATGGATCTATTCCATAATGGTGACCTTGCTCTACCTACTTTATCAGATAGATATTTTTGAAAATACATCTCCTTGAAACACTCTAAATGATGGATGCTAATCATGAAATTAATTATGATTTTGTGCTGAATGGGCTGGAGTTTAAGACCAATACATTATTTGATAAAATTGCAAGATACAAAGAGTATGAGGTTTGAAGCCTTTTGTGACAATGAGTCATGGATGGAGAAGGATGAGTACAGAATAGTATTTTCACTCCTTATTCTGGATAATTGATGTAAATACCCTGAATCTCCATTTGGTATCATCCTACTTCTGTCTGATTCTGTAAAAGAAATTCAGGCTTCTAGGATTGCCAAGTAAATTAGGGAACTAATTGCTGTTCAGCATGAGTGCTCTAAATCTTTCTCTCAAGCACATAACTCACTTAGACTCCTAAGAAAAGGAGAAACATGCTCAGTATGTGTGTGAGTTTCTGCATTTTTCTATCTGTCTTTTTCTCTCCCCCCCTGCTTACATTCTAATTGTCTGGCCCATTTCAGACAAATGTTGCAGATAGGATAGTGACTTCAAAGTTGTGAAGGTCTGGCATATACTATGAAAATCAGAGACTCTAGAAAGAGCACCTACTAATGAGGGGATGGCAGCAATCCATCCACTAGACACAATCCACATAGGCAAATAAAAAAACAGATTATGAAAGCCCCAACCACAGAATTGCCTTTAAGTAAATTTTATACAATAGCAGAATATCCATACATCAGCTGTTTTAGTAATGAAGGTTTCAAAAATGTAGTCACAAAAATGTGTTTTTTTTCTCTCAGTTTTTTTTTTCTTTCCTAATATTGAAACATTTTATTTCCCAAATTGAAACATTACAGTTTAACCTATTAAGATATGATCAAATGCTTTACCTTTTTTGCCCATATTATGTAATATAAGGATTGCTAAGAAAAGCAGTTCTCCTTCATTTCTTCCTTTGAGAGTAACTATTAATTTTCTTCCTAGACAATATTTTATTAAGTATTAATATTTATGGCTCAATATTTAGCAAGGCAGAAAGGCTTACCTGTTTTTTACCAATACCCTCTATTTTATTCCTGGTCTAATGTATTCTTTAGAAATGTATGATGGCTCACTCCTGCCACCTTCCCTGGTGATAAACTAGATAAAGCTTCACATGAATCTTGCTTTTATGGCCTATTCTTGTCTTCTGTTTCTAAGTGATATAGTGCAGAATGAGGTGCTTTTTTTGTCACGATCATTTTTACTGGAAAGGGTGCTATGCTATTAAATACCACCATTAAAATAGATATGGCTACTTCAGAAATAAGGCGGGACTTGATCTGAGTTAGTGGAAACACTGGCTCCAAAATGTCACCTTGCCATGAGGGCTGAAGTTGAAAACAAAATATCTACAGACAATAAATAGACGCAGATGTCAAATTCTGTCACCATTCAGTTAAAAGCCTACTAGAACATAGCAGCAAACTTCATTGTAAACATTGAGGGTGCTAGGAGGCCCAGGCCTTGAAAGAATGGTTCTCACATGCCCTTAGACATGACATGTCACATTTTGTTGTGCTTGCTATTTACTTTCCATCAACAAGTCTGTTTTAGATAGTTTGTAACCCAGCTACACTTGGACACACTAGATTCACCATCCTCCAGAGAATTCATTTAGGCTGTACTTGAATTTTACTTACCAGATTGCAATTGCAAGTTGAAGATAACCCAGTCTGGTCAAAGAGCTGTTTCAGCCTTTCTGTAATAGAATACATATGTATGATCCTAACTGACAAATTTTGTAGTCATACTATGAAAAAAAAGAGCATCTTCTTGTAGCTTTGCCAATCCACTGCACACACCTGCAATTTGTCCTCAGGTTTATATTAGAACTGAGATACAATTTGGTTTCACCGCTGTGTGTGCATTGTTTCTTAAGCTTTGCATGTGAATACACAGTATCTTTACTGGAAACATTTCAACAAATCTTTGGCTGGGTCTGGGACATACCATTCTTTATTAAGACAGTCACAGAATCATCAAAGTTGGAAAAGTTGGAATCATCAAGTCTGGGTGTCAACCCAACAACATCATACCCACTAAAACATATCCCAAAGTGTAATTTCTACATGTTTTTTGAACACCTCCAGGGATGAAAACTTCACCACTTCTCTGGGCAACCCTGGGCAATACTTCAAATGTTGACCACTCTTTCAGTAAAGAAATTTTTCCTAGTATCCAATCTAAACCTCTCCTGCTGCAACCTGAGGCCATTTCCTCTTGTCTTGTCACTAGTTACAGAGCTAATGTTAAAAGATAAAAAAAAAGAAACCAAAAAACAATTTGCTGGTATTTTTTTTATCAGCAGTTATTATCAGTACTTAGGAAAACTGAGAAAACAGCATCTTGTAAAGCCACAATTTCTGATTGATGACACCTTTAAAGTGTCATAGTTAATACAGTCCTTTATGTTTGCATTCATGTCTGTAGACACACATAATTTCTGAGTCATCTGTTCAGATAGGACTCATTTGCCTGCTTGTAGAGTAGAGTTTGTACTGTAAGTACAAAGAGTCCTTAATAGTCCTTAGTTTGTACTAGAAGTACAAATAGTATTTTTTGTACTATTTTAGCTGTACAAGGATAAATAAGCATCCCAGCTACTTTGAACCTCTACTTTAGGATTAGATAGACTGGTGAAGATACCCACCCTTTCCACTAGCTATGTAGAGGCTGGTGAGAGGCCTCCAGCACAAGCCTTATGAGGAGAAGCCAAGGGAGCTGGGATTGTTTAGCCTGGAGAAGAGGAAGCTCAGGGGAGACCTTATTGCTGCCTGCAACTACCTGAAGGGTGGTTGTAGCCAGGAGGGGGTTGGTCTCTTCTCTCTAGCAATCAGCACCAGAACAAGAGGACACAGTCTCAAGCTGTACCAGGGGAAGTTTAGGCTCAAGGTGAGGAGGAAGTTCTTCACTGAGAGAGTCGTTAGCCATTGGAATGGACTGCTCAGGGAGGTGGTGGGGTCACCGTCCCTGAAGGTGTTCAAGAGGGTATTGGATGTGGCACTTGGTGCCATGGTTTAGTCCTGAGGTCTGTGGTGACAAGTTGGACTAGACGATCTTTGAGGTCTCTTCCAACCTTGGTGATTCTGTGATTCTGTGATCTAAACCACTGCCCATGGCAGGGGAGTTGGAACTAGATGATCCTTGAGGTCCCTTCCAACCCTAACAATTCTATTACTCTAAAACATCTGTCTTCAAATCAGATGGCAAAAATTAGGTATGGGCCCTCCATACATGTGAATGAATGAATGAATATGTACTTTGCATAGTTTTACCTCTCTTAAAAAAAAAAAAAAAGCCAACAAAAATAACATAATTATTTTTCATTCCTCCACAACATACTGACACATTAACACAGGATTTTCCACAAGCTGCATTTTTAAAAGGAGCATGTTTACACTGATTCTTTAAGGTGAGGAAATTCCATTTCTCAATGTCTGAAATCTTAGTGGACTTTATAATAAAAGAAAAAAAAAAATACACCTGTTTTCTTATCACCAGCTAATGTTAATACCTCCCATATCTGCCCTGTGATTGAGGAACTCCACACATTCAAATGTTTTAAATTCTGACAGTGGAGTATCTTGACAGAACCGGATTCCTTGAGTGCTATGCATCATATTAATTCAAGATGTGCTTCTGCTTTTATTATTATTTTGGGTGCTAATGAGGCTGTGAATCTAGCTTATGTCCCAAGAATTTCAAATATTTGTACACATCCCACAGTCTGGAAAAATTCAGCATGATGTCATTTTGAAAGTGGGCTTTTGAAGGAGATTAGATATTGGGAAGAAATTCTTTACTGTAAGGATAACGAGATACTGAAAGAGGTTGTGTGCAGAGAAGTTGTGGATGCTCAGTCCTGGGAAGCATTCAAGACCAGGTTGTATGGGTCTTTGAATAACCTCCTCTAGTAGAATGTATCCCTGCTCATGGCAAAGGACTTGAAACTAGTTGATTTTTAAGGTCTTTCCCAAACCATTCTATGATTCCATGATCCTAGTTTGTTTATGATCACTCCAAACACCAGTGCTTAAAACTTTGTTTTTATATTAGTGTTGCTGGCCATACAGATATATTTATTTTCAGGATGAAAATTAGAAATATTATTTTCTTCCTGTTGTTTAAAAGTCTTCTATTCAAGTTTGTTCCGTTGGGTTTTTTTGGTTGTTCATTTGGTTTTTTGGTCTGTTAATGGGACAGATTTTTAGGAACAAACGGTCAGCTATTTGAATTTTCACTCAATTTGTCATTCTTAACACCT